>NC_092091.1:13849571-14579571 GCF_045679555.1 Salvelinus alpinus | reverse complement strand
TTATAGCGCTCTTTGGCTGGAATCGATGCTCTGGTAACGTTTTCACATGTAGTATGCTAACTTATCGATTTATTGTGTTTTCGCTGTAAAACGCTTAGAAAATCTGAAATATTGTCTGGAATCACAAGATCTGGGTCTTTCCATTGCTATGCTTTGTCTATTCTTATGAAATGTTTTATGATGAGTAAATTGGTCATACACGTTGCTCTATCTAGTAATTCTAGTCGATTTGCGATGGTCGGTGCAATTGTAAACTGTGATTTCTACCTGAAATATGCACTTTTTTCTAACAAAAACTATCCTATACCATGAATATGTTATCAGACTGTCATCTGAAGAGGTTTTTTCTTGGTTAGTGGATATCAATATCTTAGTTGAGCCGAATTGGTGATAGCACCTGAAGGAGTAAGAAACTGATGGAGTTAGAATAGTGGTGTATTTTGCTAACGTGTTTAGCTAATAGATTTACATATTTTGTCTTCCCTGTAAAACATTTTAAAAATCTGAAATGGTGGCTTTATTCACAAGATCTGTATCTTTCATCTGGTGTCTTGGACTTGTGATTTAATGATATTTAGATGCTACTATCTACTTCTGAAGCTATGCTATCTATGCTAATCAGTGTGTGGGGGGTGGGGGGTGCTCCCGGATCCGGGGTTAGTAGCCGTGAAAGGTTAACAGCTTCTACCCCCAAGCCATACGTCTCCAGAACAGCTAAACAAATGGCTACCCCGAATATAATATGACTCAAACATTGGGTCAACTACATTCCAATATATTCAAACTTCCTATCCTGTTAAGCAGTTGTATGCATGACTTTGAATGGATATGTGGGGTTTCATTACAGTTTTGTAACAACAGTGTCCACAATAAAGTGATCAAAGTCATAAGACCCCAATGGAAAAATCATTGGTTGAGTATTTATGATGCATGCCAGGAAGATAGCACTAGGAAACACCACTTTTATAGTTATATTAATATAGCTGTTATAGAGACATGTATAGTCCCATGTTACAGGGTTGGAAAATGTTAAGGAGGTTACCCCACCAGGCGCTAAAAGCACTATGCAATAATAATCTCCATAAGATATGGTGAATATGATCCTGTAAAACTATGAGAGTAGGAGAGTGAGTGGTCAAATAAAAGGACAAATATGAATCAGATAACTTCTGGGAATCATTATTTGTGAATGCTCTGGTAAAGGAAAGAGTAGTGTGTTTGTTGGCTGCATTTAGACACGCTGCATTATGGAACACATCATTATTCAGGCTGCACTGATCCTGCCTGAGGTGAAACCATACAGACATTGCATCGCAAGTCAACTCTCCTCATCATCAACATGCAACTCATCATTGACATGCAACTTTAACCCTTCCCTGCTCTTTTCCAAGTCTGACCAATGCCTGTCCACTGCACACAGACACATCTACAGTATGTAATGTGTGCAGTAAGGCATAATACATTATATTACCTTTTACTGATAACCAATCATGGACTGGTTAAAACTTCTTATGGCTGAGATCCCGTTAATGGGATCGGTATGACAACAGCCAGTGAAAGTGCAGGGCGCCAAATTCAAAACAACAGAAATCTCATAATTAAAATTCCTCAAACATACAAGTATTTCACACCATTTTAAAGATACACTTCTTGTTAATCCCTCCACAGTGTCCGATTTCAAATAGGCTTTACAGCGAAAGCACCACAAACGATTATGTTAGGTGAGTGCCTATTCACAGAAAAACACAGCCATTTTTCCAGCCAAAGAGAGGAGTCACAAAAATAAGTAATAGAGATAAATGAATCACTAACCTTCGATGATCTTCATCAGATGACACTCATAGGACTTCATGTTACACAAGACATGTATGTTTTGTTCGATAAAGTTCATATTTATATTAAAAAATCTCAGTATACATTGGCGCGTTATGTTCAGTAGTTCCAAAAACATCCTGTGATTTTGCAGAGAGCCACATCAATTTACAGAAATACTCATCATAAATGTTGATGAAAATGCAAGTATTATACATGGAACTTTAGATAAACTTCTCCTTCATGCAAAAACCTTACCGAAAAAGCAATAATCCAAGCAATAAAACCATGCAATAATCTGAGTACGGTGCTCAGAGCACAAAACAACATCCGCCATGTTGAAGTCAACAGAAGTCAGAAATAGCATTATAAATATTCACTTACCTTTGATGATCTTCATCAGAATGCACTTCCAGGAATCCCAGTTCCACAACAAATGTTTGTTTTGTTCGATAATGTTCATCATTTATGTCCAAATAGCTCCTTTTGTTAGCGCGTTTAGTTCACAAATCAAAATTCATGATGCTCGTTCACTAGGAGCAGACAAAGTCAAAAAGTTCCGTTACAGTCCGTAGAAACATGTCAAACCAAGTATAGAATCAATCTTTAGGATGTTTTTAACATAGATCTTCAATAATGTTCCAACCGGAGAATTCCTTTGTCTGTAGAAATGCAATGGAACAGACCTCGCTCTCACGTGAACGAGCGTCACGAACTCATGGCATTCTGCCAGAGCCCTGACTCATTCCCCTCTCATTTGCCCCCACGTCACAGTAGAAGCATCAAACAAGGTTCTAAAGACTGTTGACATCTAGTGGAAGCCTTAGGAAGTGCAACATGACCAATATCCCACTGTATCTTCAATAGGGAATGAGTTGAAAAACGACCAACCTCAGATTTCCCACTTCCTGGTTGGATTTTTTCTCAGGTTTTTGCCTGCCATATGAGTTCTGTTATACTCACAGACATCATTCAAATAGTTTTAGAAACTTCAGCGTGTTTTCTATCCAAATATACTAATAATATGCATATATAAGCAACTGGGACTGAGTAGCAGGCAGTTTACTCTGGGCACCTTATTCATCCAAGCTACTCAATACTGCCCCCAGCCATAAGAAGTTAAACGTATATTTAATTAATGTGTTGTAGAGTTTCTAGGTTATTTGAATATATTGTATTGCGTCTATTTTAGTGTGTAGTGTATTATTGCGATGTTGGTGTCACGTTGGTATGAAGAGATGCATAATATATTTTTTTATTGTACCAAATTACGGTGTGCCGTATAAAGGCACAGGGACGAAGACCAAACAAACACTATACAAAACATAGGGTAGAAACCCAAAACAAAAGAGCGAGGAGTACCTTGAATAAAAAACACAATAATTAAACCACAGGACGAGACCCGTAATCATCTGCGCAATCCACAATGGCATAAAAGCCAAAACACACAGCACAGGTACTCACACGCACCAACGGACATTGTTACAATAATGGGAAGCCCAATGGAAACCAAAGGGCACATACAGTTGAAGTCGGAAGTTTACATACACCTTAGCCAAATACATTTAAACTCAGTTTTTCACAAATCCTGACGTTTAATTCTAGTAAATATTGCCTGTTTTAGGTCAGTTAGGATCACCACTTTATTTTAAGAATGTGAAATGTCAGAATAATAGTAGAGAGAATGATTTATTTCAGCTTTTATTTCTTTCATCACATTCCCAATGGGTCCGAAGTTTACATACACTCAATTAGTATTTGGTAGCATTGCCTTTAAATTGTTTAACTTTGGTCAAATAAAATGTTTCGGGTGGCCTTCCACAAGCTTCCCACAATAAGTTGGGTGAATTTCGGCCCATTCCTCCTGACAGAGCTGGTGTAACTGAGTCAGGTTTGTAGTCCTCCTTGCTCGCACACGCTTTTTCAGTTCTGCCCACAAATTTTATGTAGGATTGAGGTCAGGGCTTTGTGATGGCCACTCCAATACCTTGACTTTGTTGTCCTTAAGCCATTTTGCCACAACTTTGGAAGTATGCTTGGGGTCATTGTCCATTTGCGACCAAGCTTTAACTTCCTGACCGATGTCTTGAGATGTTGCTTCAATATATCCACATAGTTTTCCTGCCTCATGATGCCATCTATTTTGCACCAGTCCCTCCTGCAGCAAAGCACCCCCACAACATGATGCTGCCACCCCGTGCTTCACAGTTGGGATGGTGTTCTTTGGCTTGCAAACCTCCCCCTTTTTCCTCCAAACATAACGATGGTCATTATGGCCAAACAGTTCTATTTTCGTTTCATCAGACCAGAGGACATTTTTCCAAAAAGTACAATCTTTGTCCCCATGTGCAGTTGCAGACCATAGTTTGGCTTTAGTATGGCGGTTTTGGAGCAGTGGCTTCTTTCTTGCTGAGCGGCCTTTCAGGTTATGTTGATATAGGACTCGTTTTACTGTGGATATAGATACTTTTGTACCTGTTTCCTCCAGCATCTTCACAAGGTCCTTTGCTGTTGTTCTGGGATTGATTTGCGCTTTTCGCATCATCTCCAGGAGACAGAACGCATCTCCTTCCTGAGTGGTATGACGGCTGCGTGGTCCCATGGTGTTTATACTTGCGTACTATTGTTTGTACAGATGAACGTGGTACCTTCAGGCGTTTGGGAATTGCTCCCTTTTTCTGAGGTCTTGGCTTATTTCTTTTGATTTTCCCATGATGTCAAGCAAAGAGGCACTGAGTTTGAAGGTAGGCTTTGAAATTCATCCATTCTTGAGCCATGACATCATTATCTTGAATTTTTCAAGCTGTTTAAGGGCACAGTCAACTTAGTGTATGTAATCTTCTGACCCACTGGAATTGTGATAGATTGAATTATAAGTGAAATAATCTGTCTGTAAACAATTGTTGGAAAAATGACTTGTGTCATGCACAAAGTAGATGTCCTAACCGACTTGCCAAAACTATAGTTTGTTAACAAGACATTTGTGGAGTGGTTGGAAAACAAGTTTTAATGACTCCAACCTAAGTGTATGTAAACTTACGACTTCAACTGTATATACAAACATGAATCAGTGGGAACATGGGACAGGTGTGCATGTTGAAAGTTCCGGAGGTACCCGTGACAGTACCCCTGTACCCCTGCAACAGCAGCGCAACGATACCGGCCTCGAAGACGATCATAGGAACGCAGTGCGGGTCGATCAGGACCCAATGCAGCTGCCGAAGTTGCGTCGTTGTAGGACGGGCCAGTTGCTGCTGCCGAAGTTGAGTCAGACTGACCAGTAGCAGTGGTGTCAGACGGACCGGTTGTGGCGTCGTCGGACGGACCCGTTGTGGCGACGTCAGACGGCCCAGTTGCAACTGCCGAAGTTGAGGCGACGCCGGACGGACCATTCCCGCTGTCTCCCTTAATGGTCCATTATTCTGTCACATTGGCATAAATGATTCGGGAGACAGGCGCAGGAATGCGTAATAGTATATTTTTTTACGCCCAAAATTACATCGTGCCGTGTAAGGGCACGGGGAACAAGGCCAAACAAACACTATACAAAACACAGGGTTGAAACCCAAACAAAAGAGCAAGGAGTACCTCAAATAAATACACACGCGCATAATGATTAACACACAAGATGAGACCCGTAATCATCTGCGCAATCCACAAGGGCACGAAAGCCCAAAACACACAGCACAGGTACTCATGCACCAAGAGACATTGTAACAATAATCGACAGCACCATGGTAAATAAAGGGCACATATATACAAATACTAATCAGTGGGAACAGGGGACAGGTGTCCGTGACTAAAGTTCCGGGGAGATCCGTGACAGTTGGCTTGCACTTTAAAGGAGCTACAGTACAGTGAGAGTGCCCCAGACTGAGCTTTACAATGTTACAAGAGACTTTGACAAACAAACAAGTAATATCCATACAAAAAATTTGACTTCCCAGGAGTAATCCCATCTTTCATAAATATTTCAAATAAACAAATTTAAGATTTAACCTGCCTGCACTGTTTCTGAATTTTCACAGAATGTAAAAAATATTTTGCTGTATCTCAAAAGACAAAATTATTAACTTTCAACTGAAAATAACAAATGCATTGCAAAACAAAAGTTAATGATTAATTGTATCATAATACCTTTCTCCCTACTAATGTCAAGCGACACTGACACATATTTAGTACTTGTTGAACTGTAGGTTATCCAGTAGTAAAGTAGCCATCATTCAATGTTACTGAAAGGTTATTAATCCAAATACAGCCTGCCAGAGTCCCGATGTACATTGGTATCATTTAGGGGTGTATAGTGACAGTTGTTACTGGTGTCGGTGGAAATCAAAAATGCGTTTTGATGTGCTTTCCGTGCTGTAGAGACATGTCATGCCTCACCAAATCAATCAGGGGCCTAAGAGGACTGTATTCACTCATATCATTAACCTTTCAACATAGAGACTGAGAGCTCTCTAAATGTCATCTTTAATGAAGTGAACTCTGGGCATACAGTACTTAGAGCATCCATATTCCACATATGACGGCTTTTGTGATGGGGGAGGTGGTGGTGGAATTCTAGGTAGGCTATTCCAGGTAGTGGTGGAATCCGAGGCAGGCTATTCAAGCAATAAGGTTTTGAAGTGTCTGTCCTATATCTAGGAGATATAAGAAAGCTCAGTAAAGATTTTTTTTTAATTGGACGCATACAGGCAATTGGGAAAGTATTCAGACCTCTTCTCTTTTTCCACATTTTGTTACATTACTGCTTTATTACATTACAGCCTTATTCACACAATATCCCATAATGACTAAGTGAAATGTTTGCAAATGTATTAAAAATAAAAAACAGAAATACCTTATTTACATAAGTATTCAGACCTTTTGCTATGAGACTCAAAATTGAGCTCAGGTGCATCCTGTTTACATTGATCATCCTTGAGATGTTTCTACAAATTGATTGGAGTCCACCTGTGGTAAATTCAATTGATTGGACATGATTTGGAAAGACACCCACCTGTCTACTTGACAGTGCATGTCAGAGCAAAGGAATTGTCCGTAGAGCTCCGAGACAGGATTGTGTCGAGGCACAGATCTGGGGAAGGGTACCAAAAAATGTCTGCAGCATTGAGGGTTCTCAAGAACACAGTAGCCTCCATCATTCTTAAATTGAAGAAGTTTGGAACCACCAAGACTCTTCCTAGAGCTGGCCGCCAGGCCAAACTGAGCAATCGGGGGAGAAGAGCCTTGGTCATGGAGGTGACTAAGAACCCAATGGTCATTCTGACAGAGCTCCAGAGTTCCTCTGTGAAGATGGGAGAACCTTCCAGAGGGACAACCATCTCTGCAGCACTCCACCAATCAGGCCTTTATGGTAGAGTGGCCAGACGGAAGCCACTCCTCAGTAAAAGGCACATGGCAGTTGGAGTTTGCCCACTTGGAGTTTGCCAAAAGGCATCTAAAGGACTCTCAGACCATGAGAAACAAGATTATCTGGTCTGATGAAACCAAGACTGAAAGCTTTGGCCTGAATGCCAAGCGTCACGTCTGGAGGTAACCTGGCCCCATCCCTACGGTGAAGCATGGTGGTGGCAGCATCATGCTGTGGGGATGTTTTTCAGTGGCAAGGACAGGGAGACTAGTTAGGATCGAGGGAAAGATGAACAGAGTAAAGTACAGAGAGATCCTTGATGAAAACCTGCCCCAGAATGCTGAGGACCTCAGACTGGGGCGAAGGTTCATCTTCCAATCAGGACAGCGACCCTAAGCACAGAGCCAAGACAATGCAGGAGTGGCTTCGGGACAAGCCTCAATGTCCTTAAATGGCCCAACCAGAGCCCGGACTTGAACCCGATCGAACATCTCTGGAGAGACTTGAAAATAGCTGTGCAGATACACTCCCCATCCAACCTGACAGAGCTTGAGAAGATCTGCAGAGAAGAATGGGAGACACTCCCCAAATACAGGTGTGCCAAGCTTGGAGCATCATACCGAAGAAGACTTGAGGCTGTAACCGCTGCCAAAGGTGCTTCAGGAAAGTACTGAGTAAAGGGTCTGAATGCTTATGTAAATGTGATATTTCCGTTTTTTATGTTGAATACATTTGCAAACATTTCTAACAATCTGTTTTTGCTTTGTCATTATAGGGTATTGTGTGTAAATTAATGAGAAATAAGTTTTGTTGTCACAAAACTACCTCCAAACTTCCATTCATTTGTATGGGTTACCTTCAGATGAGTCCCTTGTTGGGGGTCATAGAGCAAAGTGGAGAAAATGTTGTGTTATTCGTGAGAGTCTCCACTTTTCATTGAGTGATAGTAATATTTTTGTAGGCCAAACCGTTCGGTAGCTACAGACGTTTTCATGAGAATACCGATTTCCGGGATGTCTCATGGGTTGACAAACACGGCTGTAGCTCGGCCCCCTTCCACCGCAGATGTGGAAGGCCGACATAGACAGATGTGGTGGAATGATGCATCTTAAAAACTGATCTCTCTCTAGCCTAAACTGATGGAATTTGAAGTGGATTTGTTTTATTATGTTACTTAGATTGATGCACAGGAGTGTCAATAGACTCTTAAGGATTAAGAGAAAGCAAAAAGTACACCACTTAATTTTTACTTATAGTTAATGAGGCTTGCAAAGCAAGTGTCCCCACTTTAAAACTTTGACAGACTTCTGACTTTGTGTTATTCTTATTCTTCAGCACACTACTCCTCTTACACCTATTAAGGTAGATATGCCGTTTAAACTTTAAAACTTGTAGACTGGTATGGGCTGGCAAAAATAAGTGGTTAAATACATGTAAAAAAAAATCTAACAAATGTTTCCTGATGTTCCTTATATCTCTCATATTTTCATTAAATATTTGTTGTATATTTGTTTAAGAATAGCAAAATGATCCTTGGTATGACCTTCTTAAAACAATTCCATATATCTTAGATACTATTATGCAGTGGATAGTTCACCTACTGTAACACACAAAACCTATTTAAAATGGTGTACAGATGCATCCCATGTACTTGAAGTAATGTGAATGGTAACTCTTAACTGGGCTGAGAAGCTGGGGAGAGACTGATTTAACAGCTGGTACGGCACTAATGAGAGACTAATATGATTGACAATGCAGGACTGATTTGCTGAGGTAAGCACTTCTAGGTAACTGGAAACTGGTAGCGGCTCACCTTTATTGAGATAGCCGCAGGGCTTAGTGTCATGGTTTGTCTGCAGCGGTTCCTAGAGGGCAAGATGCAGTGTAATTGCACACACTGTTGGCCTAATAAATGTCAAACGCAGTAGGGCTCCCTTTCTATCCTCTCGCTCACCTCCAAGCACAGGATATGGGTCATGCATCTGGGTAATTATGTGTGTCAGAGTGTCATTGTGTGTGTTTCTGAAGACTTTATCTTGGCCCCCTGTAGACTGGTGAGCCACAGTTAATTGCAGCATCCTGTTCCTTTCCTGTTCTTGCAAATCCACACTGCCTGGACAAAGACAGTAGCCTGATCCCAGGCAAACACTAGCCCTACTCCTATAGGCCATTCTTGATCCCCCATTTTCACATATGAAACAAATCTCATATGTTATGAAACCATCACAGGAATACTAAAACCTTAGACACTGGGGAAACACATGGATAGACTTCATTTCTGCATCATATGACTCCAAATCAATAACCGTCTGTATTATTAAAAAAAAAAAAAAGTTTTTGTCTTTGAAGTGAAGAACTCAGCTCTTCAGTATAGCTTGAAAGTAGACTCTCATGCAATACTGAGGCTTGTTAGAGCATTTGGCCAGTAACCGAAAGGTCGCTAGTTCAAATAGCTGAGCTGACAAGGTGAAACATTTGCCAATGTGCCCTTGAGTAAGGCTCTTAACGCTAATTTGCTGCAGGGGTGCCTTACTACTATGGCTGACCCTGTAAAACAGCACGTTTCACTGGACCTATTCGGTGTATATAAAACATCTTAGTTGCTGGGGACAGACCTCTCTGAAGACAGCCACATGTTCTCAGAGAAGTGCCCTGCATGAAACACTGCATGCTGGTTTCATGCAGGGCACAGCCACATGATTCATAAACAGTTCTGAATTCATTTAAAGACACAAAATCTGCGGAGCCTAACTCTTGCCGTTGATCAATATTTCATACCGTTATGGGATAATGTTCTGATGGGTCGCAGGGGCTGCATATGAAATCGATTTCCAAAAGCCTCTCTTCTGAGTTCACTCCCCACAATATCTACCAATATTCATCTTTGGCCTGATGTGGCATATAGAGAGCTTCTTCACTGTCTTGTATCTCAATGTGTCTTCAAACTCTTGGACAAGCATAGCTTTGTCCACATAGAATAACATTAAAAGTCGATCTCAGCCCACTTGACTTCATCACTGTTGGGATATTGCTGTCCAATATAAATGACTAAATCAGAATGCATCAAAAAGAAAACTCTGACACAAAATAAGTAAATGTACTTAAATGCAGCAGCAAAAGTCACATAAATATTTAATAGCGTATTACACTTACCGGTTGATTGACTACTCTGTGAGGAGAGAAACAAGGCATATTACAAGCTGACGGTGAGATCCATAGAAATCTCTGCTAATTTGCAGGCGTTTCAGGCAGTGTATTTCAGACCAAAGAAATTATTGAACTTTTTTAAAGACATTTTTTTTGTGTAATATATTTTTTTCTAGTCTCTTATCTTCGGATTGTAGAATTCATGTGTTACAGAAACAATGTCACGCCCTGACCATAGTTTGCTTTGTATGTTTATATGTTTTGTTTGGTCAGGGTGTGATCTGAGTGGGCATTCTATGTTGTATGTCTAGTTTGTCTGTTTCTGTGTTTGGCCTGATATGGTTCTCAATCAGAGGCAGGTGTTAGTCGTTGTCTCTGATTGGGAACCATATTTAGGTAGCCTGTTTTGTCATTGTGGGTTGTGGGTGATTGTCTATGTGTTAGTTGCCTGTGTCTGCACTGTTATATATAGCGTCACGGTCGTTTTGTATTAGTTTGGTTAGTGTTTCTTCTTAAATAAATAGAAGAATGTCTTCACTTCACGCTGCGCCTTGGTCCTCCTCTCTTCCTCCATACGACGAACGTGACAAACAAGGTGACAAAGTTCCTGTGAGACCCATTCCGTTACACTCGTAGAAATGGGCCCAAATGGATGGGGCCAAATTGAAATGTTTCTAACAAAAAGCATATGCATGACCATGGTAGCAGTTGAAAGAGAACATTGGAGATTATGCAAAAATGATCAGACCAAGGCAATGACAACAGTTCACCTGACAAGACTGAATCCAAACATTACGCTGTTGATGCTATGTGCATTTTACCTTTACTGTACTTTTCCTTGCATTTTGTCAATAACAAAATCTGAAAATACTCTGGATACATTCAGTAACATAATAGAAATATTCGTTGACATTTTGGAGTAGGTGCAAGTTAAACAAAACGGTTACAAGGGTTTGAGTGAGAGGTCGAACTCAATGCCTCATCTTTCAGAACACATTGACTCGATTTACAGCATTTCCCTCACTCAGACAACAAGAAATGTGCAAAAGTAGCCCAACTAGCAGGAGGAATGGGGGCAACTTCTTGTCACGTGCTGTGCTCACGTTTATAACAACCCATACAGCGCTGTGAAGCAGAGAACCTGAGCTCCAATGTCATGTATACTTTGTTACTGTACAGCCACATTCACCGGTTACTGCATTGTACATTTTACTGGAATGTAAAGTGTTCATTTCTGTTGATAGGTTATGACTGCAATTTAGGTGCTTATCAATGACAAAATCTGCCATTTTCAACCCGTATACAGGATGACAGGGGCTGTGAGTGGAAATGGCTACCCAACAACACCTAATTGTTATAGTATCTCCTCAATTTGTTTTGCTATTTGAGTGCAACTCAAAGATGTTACTGCAAATAAATAAGTTATTGTGTCTACATTCCAGCCAATTTTACTCTGAAGCTAACTGCCAAGAATATTTCTTGTTTTACCATATTTCCACTTTAATTCCAGCACTGTGTAATTGTGTAGAGCAATGCAATGGCCTTTTTACACATAAAGGCTTAGGGCAAATGGCAATATGGTTACAGTGATTCTAAACCAGTCTTCCATGCAGACTGGTGGGCCAGTTAAACATGTCACGTTCAATCTGCTTCCCGCCTGTCCTGCAGTGTAGCCCAGGGCCAGTCTGACTAGTGGAAAAGCAGAGAGAGAGCGAGAGAGAGATTCAAAGCAAGGGAGTCTGGTCCTCATTACCACTGCCATATAATGTCTTTGCTATTGGAAAGGGGCCAGATAGGATAGATGACTCCCTCACGGAGTCGCAGACCGGAGTTGTGCATAGTTTAACGATTCTATCGGCAGTGCACCAGAAGTCTATATGTTGTTGATGCAATTGAGATTTTAGTATTTAGTTATTTTATTACAGAGAACCAAATGTTCAAGTTGTGGGCTCCTATAACTATTGCTGGTGTTGCATCTAATTCTGATGGCATTATAAGTCAAATGGACAATATACAGCAATTTAATGGGGGAAACACATTGAAAGGAATTGCTATGTGATTCTAATTAAACATTTTTTCCCCGAACAAAGAAATGCTACCAAGGAGAATATGAGAGGCGGCGCCTGGAATTGGGAGCAGAGAATGATCGATGGCTCTGAGACTCAGGAGGACGGCGTTTCATTAACCCCTGTGTTGCTCCACTGTCAATAGGCTACAGTTGATTGAATAGTGACTGTGACAACACAGAGCATGTCACTAGGTGATAATTAGGACTGGGAGGTAACCACCTCAGATTGCTTCGCCCTGAGCAATGAGAAATTTGCTCGTATTCTTAGATACTTTATAAAACCAGATGAATGCAATAAATGAAGAAAATTAGAAACTTTCATTAGCCAGTGCTGTTAGCCGGAAAAAAAATTAACACTGCCTTATTTGAACGTGGCCTTAATCTTTACACAAAAGGTCATCCAACAGCAGATACACATACTCCGTCCTATCCTGAGGCACATATACTCCAAACAGTCCCAAAACAAACAATACCTGGCCACCAGGGTTTAGATTAGAACCGGTACAGGGAACATAAACAAAACATTTAAAATAACGTCATTTTTCGAGGAACAGAATCAGAACTGGAAACAAAAGTGATCTATACTGTTCCGGAACAGAACCAGTATGTTGAAAGTATGGGAACCGGGTAATAACGTTATTTTTGTTCCAGGCATTTTTTTCCAATCCCACAAAAAAAATGCAACAAAGAGCCTATGCAAAGTTCTCAATCTGTCACTCAAATATATTCCAGAGTCTGCCTGCTAGCTGAAAATCTTTGCAGTGGTGTGCGTGTGTAGGCAACCTAACCCTCTCCTCCGAAGCAAGGAAATTGTAAACTACTGCCGTTACAAGCCTGATTCAAAAATTAGGGAGAGAGATGTTTTATTAGAGAAGAATGGATTAACTTTTTCATTGCTACTTTAGGATACTATATTTATCACGTCACATTGGATTTATTAACTACAAAAAGGTCAAGTCTTTTTATTTTAATTCTGGTGTTGCGCACACACAAGTTTGTTATCTAGCTGGTCCAACGTTAAGCCAACTCTCGCAAATTCAAAAACATTGAAAGTTTATATATATTTGATTTGATATGCAGTTGACCTTGGTGGGACAAAGCAAGGCCTAGAACCTTGTAGGCGTAATGCGAACTATTGCTCCCTGGCTCAGAGACGAGACGCACCGAGCACTCTACATTACATTGTAAACAGATTTCATTGCTTTAATGTATTGCTTTAGCATAAAATATGGCTGCTCAAGGGGGGGGGGGGGGGGGCTAAGCATGAAGCTATGAATAAAATACTGGTCTGACTCAAATCAGGGGAGCGATTTGGACAACGAGGATATCGGCTCAGCCGACGAACCACTAAACTCTCATGGCCATTGTGTATTTGTGGTTCTCACCTCTGCCTTTGTCTCCAAAGTGTTACTGTTTGCTTCCTGTGTGTGCTTCACACCTATGTGAGTGTACATAGGCTTGGTGTTTTTACTTAATTAACAGTAATGTCGTTTTGTAAATTGAGTCAACTAAATCTGTGTGTCTTACAACAATATACCTTTATTTGATTCACTACAGAGTGGAGGATGCAGAGGATTTGGATGATGACGTTTGGGAGCCACCCCTCCCCAGCAAGCGCCCCCACCGGTCAAGGTCTTCACACCCCACTGCTATGTCAATCACCCCGTCTAATGGTTCTACATCCACTTTTCATAGAACTCTTGAAAAAGAAAATAGGGATTGTGGAACGATTCGTCCTAACAGAATCGGTTTCCCCAATACCAAGATAAACGACATGACAAAGACAGCGGAGAGGGAGACCATACGTCGGATCAGGACTAACAAGCTTCTTTTTGTGAAATGGAAGGACAAGTAACCATGCTCACCACACAGCGTAAGCCATTCAATAATGACCATGTCTCAAGGAGGGTGAAGGAAGAATGCCCTCATTCCTGTTTCTTTGAAGGACTACAATGCCAGCATGGGGGGTGTTGACCTATTGGATGCTCTGATATACCACTTACTGGTCTTGTGGAGGACCTGGTAGTAGCCTAAGACTTTTTTTTACCACTTTGTGGACATTGCTACAGTAAATTCTTTCATTCTCCACAAGCAGATGGCCAAAGCAAAAGGTCAAACCCCTCTCTCCCAGTTGGCCTTCGGAGAGCAGCTGGTGTTGGAAACGGCTGAATTGGGGGCCCACAGCAACCTCACAGGACCCCCAATCAAGGTGAGCGTCACTATCCAACACACATGCCAAAAGATAAAAGGAATAACTAAGTATTGCACAAAACACAGGGGGGAAAAAAGGGGGAAATGCCAGATCTTCTGTCCAAAATGCCAGTTCATTTTTAGTTTCCTGGCAGAGAGGGACTGCTTCAAAGGCAAACACGACATACACAAGCTACGGTGAAAGTGAAATCTAATCATCTACACCTGGGATATAAAACGAATACGAATGTCATTTGTAAATAGTTCAGCTTATTTCTATTTTTGCTAAATGTTTAGTGAAGGACACGTGTGTAACCAAATTTGTGTTTTATAAGACATTTGTCTATATTTTTTTAAGTATATCTGTTGCTTTTATATTGTTTTTGTAAACAGTTCATTTGTATGTGGAACCAATACATTGGATATGCCTAGGCTAAACGTTCAGGCACTTTGGAGAGGTTGAAAGGACACTTGAATGTACCCTGGATACCCCATAACACCAACACAATGTTAAAGTGAGGTTGATATGGTAGAAATTGTCTTTTTTTACTGAACAAATTTACAGACATGTGTAATTATATTTACTTATTTATTTTATTTAACCCTTATTTTACAATGTAAGTCGACTGAGAACAAATTCTCATTTACCTATGCCCCTTTGGAGAGGTTTAGGGACACTTGGAAACGTCCTGTGACCACACCTGAAACCACTTACTAAACATCTGCCCATTTCAAGTTGTTAGGTCTATCAATCCCATTTTTTTTTCACATGTTGTGGAAACCATCTGATGTGTTTCCAGCTCTGGGCATCAATAATTACCTCATAGCTTGTCCACGAAATATGAAATTAAAAAAATTCAATCAAAAAATTTAAAGAAATGTTATTTTGTGTGTGCTTGAGCTTGTGTACTCTGAACAATGTAACTCCTATCTATCTTCTGATCACTTCCTCATTATCTCCCAGATATTTTCTTTCGAAATATATCACGTTTTGCCATGTCAGAATCATGTAATTAAACATGAATAGCAGTTACTTTTGGGTATGTCTATTTAGGTGGAAATCTTAATTTTGCCATTGCATTAGATTAAAAGTTCATTTGTGGAATTTCTTTCCTTCTTAATGTGTTTCAGCCAATCATTTGTGTTGTGACAAGGTAAGGGGGGTATACAGAATATAGGCCTATTTGGTAAAAGTCCATATTAACAGCTCAAATAACCAAAGGGAAACCAGTCCATCATTACTTTAAGACATGAAGGTGAGTCAATATGGAAAATTGGAAAAACTTTGAAAGGTCAGTCAATATGGAAAAACTTTGAAAGTTTCTTCAAGTGTAGCCAGAAAAACCATCAAGCATCACGATGAAACTGGCTCCAATTAGGACCGCCACAGGAAAGGAAGACCCAGAATTACCTCTGCTGCAGAGGATGAGTTCATTAGAGTTAACTGCACCTCAGATTGCAGCCCAAATAAATGCTTCACAGAGTTCAAGTAACAGACACATCTCAACATCAACTGTTCAGCGGAGACTGAATGAATCATGCCTCCAAGTTTGAATTGCTGCAAAGGAACCACTACTAAAGGAGACCAATAATAAGAAGAATCTTGCTTGGGACAAGAAACACCAGCAATGGACACTAGACCGGTGGAAATCTGTCTTTTGGTCTGAAGAGTCAAAATTTGAGATCTTTGGTTCCAATCGCAGTGTCTTTGTGAGATGCAGAGTAGGTGAACGGATGATCGCCGCATGTGTGGTTCCAACCAGGAAACATGGATGAGGAGGTGTGATGGTGTGGGGGTGCTTTGCTGGTGACACTGTGACTTATTTAGAATTCAAGGCACGCTTAACCAGCATGGCTACCACAGCAGCGATACGCCATCCCATCTGGTTTGCTTTTAGTGGGACTATCATATGTTTTTCAATAGGATAATGACCCAAAACACTCCTACAGGCTGTGTAAGGGCTATTTGACCAAGAAGGAGAGTGATGGAGTGCTTCATCAGATGACCTGGCCTCCACAATCACCCGACCTCAACCCAATTGAGATGATTTGGGATGAGTTGGACCGCAGAGTGGAGGAAAAGCAGCCAACAAGTGCTCAGCATATGTGGAAACTCCTTTAAGACTGAAAAGCATTCCAGGTGAAGCTGGTTGAGTGAATGCCAAGAGTGTGCAAAGCTGTCAAGGCAAAGGGTGGCTACTTTGAAGAATCTAAAATATATTTAGATTTGTTTAACACATTTTTCATTACTACATGATTCCATGTGTGTTATTTCATAGTTTTGATGTCATCATTATTATTCTACAATGTAGAAAACATTACAAATAAATAAAACCCTGGAATGAGTAGGTGTGTCCAAACTTTTGAGTGGTGCTGTATGTACAATCTCCTGCTTCTCTCTTACCGGCATTATAACCTCTGTCTGCCCGATAACCCTCCTTGTGATTTGTGCACACACCCACTCTGCTGGCAGTACTTTAATGTCAATTAGGAATGCTTTGTATACTGAATACCAGCATGGGTATGCTGATAACCTCCAACTTCACTTTCAAGCCCAGTGATTTCTATCAAAGTCATTGAAGTGTGTAGTTGTTTGTTGGGTACAGATATGTTAATGGGGTAGTTTGTTTGGACTGTACAAAAAGTAGCCAGCAGGGGTTGGAACCTAAATCATTTTCCAATCGTTTCGCTCTGAATGTAACCATTATTTGTTTCGATGGGTTCCACTTTTCCAACCAGCAAAATAAAGTTCTGAACTGGTTGGAACCCCCAAAATGTACTGGTTTATATAGTTCCTTTCTGTTCCTTTTAAACCGCTGAAATACATTTAGCTTGACATTAATTATTTCACCAATCAGTGCGGATAGAGCAGCTTGCTATGGAGTGGGCAGGCTGTAGTTGTTTACATGCATTGGACAAACAAGTGTAGGGCGAGAGATGCGATTGAAATTCTTTCTTGTAGGGAGAGAAGAAGAGAGGGTGGAGGAGTAGGCTTGGCTTGAAAAATAAAATAAAATTGAATTAGCCACATGCGCCGAATACAACAGGTGTAGACCTTACAGTGAAATGCTAACTTACGAGCCCCAAACCAACAGTGCAGTTTAAAAAAATACAGATAAGAATAAGAGATAAAAGTAACAAGTAATTTAAGATCAGCAGTAAAAAATAACAATATATACAGGGGGGGTCCGGTACAGAGTCAATGCGCGGGGCCTCGGTTAGTTGAGGTAGTATGTACTGTACATGTAGGTAGAGTTAATTAAAGTGACTATGCATAAACGACAACAGGGAGTGGCAGTGGTGTCGAGGGGGGGAGCAATGCAAATAGTCTGGGTAGCCACTTGACTAGATGTTCCGGAGTCTTATGGCTTGGGGGTAGAAGCTTTAGAAGCCTCTTGGACCTAGACTTGGAGCTCTGGTACCGCTTGCCGTGTGGTAGCAGAGAGAACAGTTTATAGGGCCTTCCTCTGACACCACCTGGTATAGAGTTCCTGGATGGCAGGAAGCTTGGCCCCAGTGATGTACTGGGCCGTTCGCACTACCCTCTGTAGTGCCTTGCGGTCGGAGGCCGAGCAGTTGCCATACCAGGCAGTGATGCAACCAGTCAGGATACTCTCAATGGTGCAGCTGTAGAAACGTTTGAGGATCTGAGTACCCATGCCAAATATTTTCAGTCTCTTGAGGGGGAATAGATTGTGTTGTGCCCTCTTCACGACTGTCATGGTGTGCTTGGACCATGTTAGTTTGTTGGTGATGTGGACACCAAGGAACTTGTAGCTCTCAACCTGCTCCACTGCAGCCCCGTCGATGAGAGTGGGGCCGTGCTAGATCCTATTTTTCCTGTAGTCCACAATCATCTCCTTTGTCTTGATCATGTTGAGGGTTGTTGGTCTGGCACCACATGGCCAGGTCTCTGACCTTCTCCCTACAGAATGTCTCGTTGTTGTCGGTGATCAGGCCTACGACTGTTGTGTCATCGGCAAATTTAATGATGGTGTTGGAGTCGTGCCTGGCCGTGCAGTCATGAGTGAACAGGGAGTACAGGAGGGGGCTGAGCACGCACCCCTGAGGGGCCCCTGTGTTGAGGATCAGCGTGGCGGATGTGTTCTTACCTACCCTTACAACCTGGGGGCGGCCAACCAGGAAGTCCAGTGCAATAGAGACTGCATAATCTGTGGATATGTTGGGGTGGTATGCAAATTGGAGTAGGTCTAGGGTTTCTGGGATGATGGTGTTGATGTTTTTTTATTTATTTAATTTTATCTCTATTTCTGCTTTTTGTGACTACTATTTTTTGCTGGGAAAATGACTGTGTTTTTCTGTGGCTATGTTCTGAGCTAACATAATCGTTCTGTGTGCTTTCGCCGTAAATCCTTTTTGAAATCAGACATGTTGGCTGGATTCACAACATGTGTAGATTAAATTTGGTGTCTTTCATGTGTGATTTCATGAAAGATAGATTTTTATAGTAATATATTTGAATTTGGCGCTCTACATTTTTCCTGGCTTTTGGCCTAGTGGGACGCTACCGTCCCACATATCCCAGAGAAGTTAAAAGGCATAGTCAACTTAGTGTATGTAAACTTCTGACCCACTGGGTTTGTGATACAGTGAATTATAATTGAAATAATCTCTCTGTAAACAATTGTTGGAAAAATGACTTGTGTCAAGCAAAAAGTACATGTCCTAAACAACTTGCCAAAACTATAGTTTGTTCACAAGAAAATTGTGGAGTGGTTTAAAAATGAGTTTTAATGATTCCAACTTAAGTGTATGTATACTTACGACTTCAACTGTAGGTGTTCCTTTTGTCCAGGTGGGAAAGCGCAGTGTGGAGTGCAATAGAGATTGTATCATCTGTGGAGCTGTTGGTTCGGTATGCAAATTGGAATGGGTCTAGGGTTTCTGGGATAATGATTTTGATGTGAGCCATGACCAGCCTTTCAAAGCATTTCATGGGTACAGATGTGAGTGCTACGGTCGGTAGTCATTTAGGCAGGTTACCTTAGTGTTCTGGGGCACAGGGACTATGGTGGTCTGCTTGAAACATGTTGGTATTACAGACTCAGAAGGGGAGAGGATAAAAATGTCAGTAAAGACACTTGCCAGTTGGTCAGCGTATGCTCGGAGTTCACATCCTGGTCATCCGTCTGGCCCAGTGACTTAGTGAATGTTGACTTGTTTAAAGGTCTTATATTGGCTGCGGAGAGCGTAATCACACATTCATTTGGAAGAGCTGATGCTGTCATGCATGTTTCAGTGTTACTTGCCTCGAAGCGTAAAAGTAATTTAGCTCGTCTGGTAGGCTCATGTCACTTGGCAGCTCTCGGCTGTGCTTCCCTTTGTAGTCTGCAAGCCCTGCCACGTTCGGTGAGCGTTGGAGCCGGTGTAGCACGATTCGATCTTAGTCCTGTATTGACGCTTTGCCTGTTTGATGTTTCGTCGGAGGGTGTAGCGGGATATCTTATAAGATTCCGGGTTAGAGTCCCGCTCCTTGAAAGTGGCAGCTCTACCCTTCAGCTCAGTGCGAATGTTGCCTGTAATCCATGGCTTCTGGTTGGGGTATGTACGTACAGTCACTGTGGGGACGACATCGTCAATGCAGTTTTTGATAAAGCCAGTGAGTGATGTGGTGTACTCCTCAATGCCATCGGAAGAATCCCGGAACATATTACAGTCTGTGCTAGCAAAATAGTCCTGTAGTTTAGCATCTGCTTCATCTAACCACTTTTTTATAGTCCGAGTCACTGATGCTTCCTGCTTTAATTTTGCTTTAAAGCAGGAATCAGGAGGATAGTATTATGGTCAGATTTGCCAAATGGAGGGCGAGCTTTGTACACATCTCTGTGTGTGGAGTAAAGGTGGTCTAGAATTTTTTCCCCCTCTGGTTGCACATTTAACATGCTGATAGAAATTAGGTGAAACTGATTTAAGTTTCCCTGCATTAAAGTCCTCGGCCACTAGGAGCGCCGCCTCTGGATGAGCATTTTCCTGTTTGCTTATGGCGGAATACAGCTCATTGAGTGAGGTTTTAGTGCCAGCCTCAGTCTGTGGTGGTATGTAGACAGCTACGAAAAATACAGATAAACTCTCTAGGTAGATAGTATGGTCTACAGCTTATCATGAGATTTAAAATATATATATTAATGTTTTTAACCTTTATTTAACTGGGCAAGTCAGTTAAGAACAAATTCGTATTTACAATTACAGAGGAACAGTGGGTTAACTGCCTTGTTCAGGGACAGAACGACAGATCTTTACCTTGTCAGCTCATTGATTCAATCCAGCAACCTTTCAGTTACTGGCCAAATGCTCTAACCACTAGGCTACCTGCCGTGATACTCTACCTCAGGTGAGGAAAACCTTGAGACTTCCTTAGATATCGTGCACCAGCTATTGTTTACAAATATGCATAGGCCCCCGCCCTGTGTCTTACCAGAGGCTGCTGTTCTGTCCTGCCGATAGAGTGTATAACCCGCCAGCTGTATGTTCTTAATGTCGTCGTTCAGTCACGACTCTGTGAAACATAAGATATTACAGTTTTTAATGTCCCGTTGGTTGGATATACGTGCTTTCAGTTCATCCCATTTTCCCAGCGATTGAACGTTAGCTAGCAGAATGGAAGGAAAGGGCAGATTAGCCTCTCGTCGCCTGATCCTCACAAGGCATCCTGATCTCTTTTCGCAAAACCTAAGTTTCCCTTTCCAGCGAATCACAAGGATCTGGGCCTGGTAGGGTGTCCGTAGTATATCCCTCGCGTCTGAATAATTGAAGAATAACTCCTCGTCCAATTTGAGGTGAGTAATCCCAGTTCTGATGCCTAGAAGCTCTTTTCGGTCATAAGAGACGGTAGCAGCAATCTTATGTTCAAAACAAGTTAATGGTAATAAATGTATTGTGACATTTTGGAGTCATTTTTATTGTACGTAGGAATAGAATATGTTTCTAAACACTTCTCCACTCATTTGGATACTACCATGATTACGGATAATGAATCGTGAATAATGATGAGTGAGAAAGTTACAGACGCATAAATATCATATCCCCAAAACATGCTAACCTTTCATCATTACAATAACAGGGGAGGTTACATTTTTTGGGGGGATATGATATCTGTTTGTCTTACTTTCTCACTTGTCATTATTCACGATTCATTCAGGATTATCTGTAATCATAGTAGCATCCACATTCATGTGGAACTTTAACTTCATAGTCATTGTATCATTTAAAATCCAAAGTGGTGGGGTACAAAACAACAAATATGTGTCACTGTCCCAATACTTTTGAAGCTCACTGTATGTCTACTACTGTATATATAAACAAATGTAGAGCTAAAGACGCTGAAGCCGCAATTTCTCCTTCGTTTTTTCAGTTAATTTACTGTTAGCTTTTTCGATCACTTGCTATATATCTGGTACGGGGCTGGAGAAATGTAATCACTATCAAAATTATAGATGTTCCTACGGATGCGAAGACTGGCAATCTATGGTAAGTCCATGGTAACAGCTCATAGATTGATGTTGAATGTTGGCATCATTTCCAAATGCAGGTTTAGAAGTAGAGAAGTCTTCAGGTACCTATATTGTAGATTTTTGAACAAACCAGGTAATACATGTTACATCACCCATGCTGAATAAACATCACATGCCTCCTTAACGTGTCTGTTGTTCATCTAAAACCACTGAGTGCTTGCTTGTTATCAATGTATTCATTAATTGTTATGTGTTAAGTCTCCCTGATGAAATGTTTTGCATATTAATAACCTCTTGGGTTGAATTTAATAAATGGTTCATTCCCTGGGCCTTTTGAAAAGAAAAATATGTGGGTAGAAATATGCACAAACAATAAGTCCTGATATTGTTCTGTCTCAAGAGCCTGGTATTTTGAAGCTGGGAAATTTGTGTTTCATGTAAATCAGCACTTCCTTAAGTAATTACATTATTAATTTGAACATTTTTGAAGGAGCTAAACACTCACGCATGGGGTCTATGAACATTTCATCTCTCTGTTAGCTTAGTCAATTAAAAACTCAATGCCCATGCCTCTGGGTCCTCTATTGAAGTGGTTCCCAACACAGAAAACTAGGACCCCTCGGGGTACTTGGCCTATCCACAGGGGCTACTTGAGAAGACTCATGAGACCATAGGCCTACTGGTAAAATGCACGAGTGGGTACTTCAGGAGTACTCCGGACAGAAAGAAATTCAGTTGGCGGTACAGTAACCGAAAAAGGTTGGGAACCACTGCTCTATTGACTAACAAATTTCATGAACATATTTGTGTGGATGGTCATGATGCGTGTAGTTAACTGGGGAACCTCTATTTTATTTAAAACTACTGCCTATGAGGCAAATGTCAAATAAGTAGTTATAAAACAACTGATTTGCATGCCTAATGTCACCTTCCCACGTTAACTCCACACTGAATTCCATTGAGTACAGTTGGAAGACGTGAGATGTAGAAGAGTTAAATTGTCTCAACAAAAATGTAACTATAATGGGGCTTCTAAACACTCGGTGGTCTAACATATTTAGCAGCTTTGTAAGAGTAGGCTATCACCTTTATGTTGATCTACTTCTACCACAACAGTAACTCCACCAGTGATATACATCTTTCCCCTCATACTACAATGATGGAAACATTCCCATATGTAAAGAATGTTGAGGCAATAGTCAGATGACTGATTTGATTGTTGGGGGGTGCTGATGAAAGCCTAGCTTGGTGATGTGATATAGTGGTTGATTAGTGTTCAGGCAGCATGGAATCTCAAGGTTGTAAAAAACTCTGTCATCCTAGTCCAATTAGAATAGTGCATACCTGCTCAATACAAAACATTTCTCTTCAAAATGGCTTTCATGGAACTATTTTTAAATCTCTGACACATTGATAACCTATCTGACCTTTGACATTTTGCCCTTCCCTTAGGTCATATAGAATCTAAGCATGGGTCTCCTTCCATCCTCACCATCTTGCCACATAGCCAAAACACCCTCTCTTAATTCTCATAACCACCCCAGCCACAATCTTCTCAAGTTAGAGTGAACAGAGATGAGGGTCATGACATCATCTCGAATATTGGTGTCCACCGTAGTTTCAGCTCGGTTTAGACAGTTCTCTAAAGCTGCCTCCTTTTAAAATTCGCTAACTCCCTCTGAGTATATGATGAATATTAATCCCAATCCCAAAAGCCAAGATGCATAATAAATGTTTTAAGGAACCCTGGCTCAGTCTGAATCCAATAACATTTATAAACAGGCTATGGCTTGGTTGAACTCTTTTAATGAGATCTTAGTAACACTAGGACTGTTGAGTGTTGCCCCAGACAGCAGGTTAGTCATCGCAATGAGGGTCAATGACCCACCGCTCTACCTTGGCTAAAAAAGGAATATAAGCAAACATACACACCACATTTTATTAATCTCTTGCCTTTGGGAACTTGGCTTTTTTATTTTGTGATGGTGCATAATATACCTCTATGACAAGTTGCATTTTCTCAAAGTGACTTGTGCTCTCAATGAATTAGGGTTCCATTCAAAAGTTGGCATCTGACACACTTACGTGTGCCTTTGTGCAAGCAGTAAGATGTAGCATGTCTACCCTCACTAATATACACTTACTTAGTCGTGAGCAAAGTGAAGAGGACTCACATAATACGAGAGGCAATTTAAACAAAATACTTTGACACTTGGCTTTTGGCTGAGTGTGCATGCAGTCCATAGCTGCATGGCATCACACCATGAACAATAATGTAGCCTCAACAACAAAAAAGCCTCTTCTGTTTGGATCACAAAGAAAGGTGCTTGTTGAGCAACTTTTTCAAAGAGGATATATGTTTTATTGTACCAGTGGTAGAGGACATGTAATCCCAGAACATGGAAAAATTTCCTTTTAAATTGATTTCTAATGGAAACGTCAACATTTCTCCTCTTCCAGCCAGTCTGTCTCTTCAATCTTTTACCTGAGATCTGAATGGGCCATTAAGCATGGCTATGGGTGTCAGGAAGTATGGCTCAGCAAGGCTGTCCATCAACAGAGGCAGGAATATTATTGGTCCAAACTGGACACAGGTGCACAGGATCCTTGTGATAAAAGATGAAAGGCTCAGAACTGACCATGGGAAATTTAGCCCTGGAGAAATGGAAAGGACGAAGGGATTGATGCAGCTCTGTGGCAGCCCACGCGAGCTCACCAGTCTTTAGAAATCAACTAGCATCTGCCTTATACAACTCTAGTTATCTAGCCTCCATAGTTCAGAGGCCCTGAACACACAGTCTTTCTTCCCTCCAGAAGTGACCGTTTACTTTCTTGGCAGTCTAGCCTCTGTCCTTAGGAGTGTGGTGGTGTACCTTTTGATGTCTCCTTTTTCAAAGTATACACACCTAGAGGTGAATAAACCCTTTGTCAAAGCCAAGCTAAGTACTTCTATCAGTATTCAAAAGCCCCTATAAAATATAGCCTAAGTTCAGCTAATAAGAAATCCTGAAACTAAGATGTTTCAGAGGGAACCTGGCCTGTTGCCCAGAGCTTTGTATAAAGGCATATTATTTAACAATAATCACCTCCATAAAGGTCAGACATTAATCTGTAATATGAATGGTTAAATTGCACCACAACTATGTCTAAATCAAACATGTATCATCATTTTTCCTTTATTTGTTAAACATTACAAGCTATGTATGTGTTTTATGCATAAGAGCCCCAGGTGCCTACATGCCACTGTAAGAATTTGTCAACTTAACTAAATGCATGGATATAACTAATAAAAAACATGTTTTTATGTTTTATACATGTTTTTGTATATATAAACAAATACATTGATGATTACTCCATATTTAATGTGGTTAACTTAATTTAAAGAGTCAGGGATATTTCACCACTGTTTAGTACTTAACAAAGAATATGCTCAATGGAAGGCTATTTGCTATCCAGGCAAAAATGCATACAAAGGAACACCTTACTACCATAGCCTTGGGGTCAAAGTGCTAGACACAATTGCACAGCAGAGAGAATTGGTTCCGCACAACTGCAAAATGAAGTCAGTATATTTAGAAAATTGCTCTCATAACAGACCGAGAAATTGTTCACAAACACACCTAATAATACTGTGTGCTAGAATATGGGTTACAAAAAAAAAAATCTGGTAGAAATATGTTAACCCTCCCGCTGTGAATGAAAAACAAACCTGGTATACTGGCAGCCTTTTGAAGCCCCTGTTCCCATTTTAAAGTTCTAGCACTTAAAATAAGACTCTCTGGTAATAATGCATTTAGGAGAGTAGGATACACTACTGTATTCCCCTAGTGAGAAACAAGTTTGGCCAAATTGACTGTTTTAAAAGCACCTGGTTCACTACAAGTTTGAACATAATTTCTTTACATTGGCAAAGTCCTTACATGGACAATCTAAAAATAAATGCATGATTAATCAAAGACCTATGATTCTGTTCGTTCCCAAACCTGATCCTTGGACAGCCAGAAACGTTTTCCATTCCAGTATTCACACTAAAATATTCTCAGAGCAGATCAGACAAAATATAGAACTTATTAAAAGTTATGTTTCTATGTACCTTACCTCAGTGTACAGTGCCTTGCAAAAGTATTCAGACCTCTTGTATTTCTTCACAGTTTATTGTGTTACAAAGTGGGATTAAACTGATTTAATTGTCATTTTTTGCTACACAAAATACTCTGTAATACTCTGTAATGTCTAAGTGGAAGAAAATGTCTGACATCTTTTAAAGATGAATTAAAACTAAATAACTCAAATATAGTTGTTGCATAAATATTCAGCTCACTGAGTCAATACTGTACATGCTAGAAACACCTTTGGCATCGATTACAGAGTCTGCTTGGGTAAGTCTATAAGAGCTTTGCACACCTGGATTGTGGAATATTTGCCCATATTTGCCCATTATTATTTAACCTTTGTGAACATGTTGGGGATTATGGTTAGAAATCAATTTCAAGTCTTAGATTTCCAAGCAGATTTAAGTCAAAACTCTAACTTGGACCCTCAGGAACATTCACTGTCTTCTTGGTAAGCAGCTCCAGTGTAGATATGTCCTTGTGTTGTAAATTATAGTCCTGCTGAAAGATGAATTCCTCTCCCAGTCTCTGGTGTAAAGCAAACTAAAGCAGG
This sequence comes from Salvelinus alpinus, assembly GCF_045679555.1. Classification (NCBI taxonomy): domain Eukaryota; kingdom Metazoa; phylum Chordata; class Actinopteri; order Salmoniformes; family Salmonidae; genus Salvelinus; species Salvelinus alpinus. The sequence continues at coordinate 14,552,861 of NC_092091.1, read as the reverse complement.
TTGTCCTCTAGGATTTTGCCTGTGATTAGCTCCATTCCATTTATTTTTATCCTGGAAAAACTCCCCAGTATTTGCCGTAAAGCATACCCATATCATGATACAGCCACCACCATGCTTGAAAATAAGGAGGCAGTTACTACGTTTTGTTTTTGCAGTATTATTTTTAGTGCCTTGTTGCGTACAAGATGCATGTTTAGGTACATTTTGATTCTGTATATTTGTATTATTCTTTTCACTCTGTCATTTAGGTCATTATTATGGAGTCAATGTTGTTGATCCATTCTCAGTTTTCTCCCATCACAGCCATTGAACTCTGTTGCCATTTTAAAATCACCAATGGCCTCATTGTCACGTCCTGACCATAGAAAGACTGTATTTTCTATGGTAGAGTAGGTCAGGGCGTGACTAGGGGTTTTAGTCTAGTTTATTATTTCTATGTGGGGTTCTAAGTTTTTTCTAAGTTTCACTTTCTTTAATAAATAATGTGGAACTCTACGTATGCTGCGCCTTGGTCCAACCATTATTACGAGCTACGTGACAGAATATCCCATCAAAACAGGACCAAGCAGCGTACCCAGGAGGAGAAGACATTCTGGACTTGGGAGGAAATTATGGCTGGAGACGAAAGCCTTCCATGGAAGCAGACGCAAGCGGTGAGGGAAGGACAGCGACGATGCCAGGGTTCGCGGCCACAACGCAAGCCCAAAAGACAGCCCCAAATATGTTTTTTGGGGGGGGGGGGGGGGCACCCGGGGTGGTCGGCAAAACTGAGGGGTGAGTCAGAGACCGAGGAGGAATATTGGGAGAGATTGAGCGAGGAGTGTTTGGCGAAAGTTGAGGAGAGTAATGAGAGAGAGCTGTTGGTTTGGCTGGAGAGGCAAGACAGTCATCCTGAGGAGCGTGTTAGCCGTCCGATGCCACCTGTGCCAGCTCTCCGCACTCGCTTTGAGGAGAGTGTCATCGTTCCGGTACAATGTGTGCCGGTTCTACGCACCGTGTCTCCAGTGCGCCTTCACAGCCCAGTACGTCCTGTGCCAGCTCCTCGCACTTGCCGGGCGAGGTGTGTCATCAAACCGGTACCATTGATGCCGGCTATACGCACCAGGTCTCCAGTAAGTCTCCACATCCTGGTATGTCCTCTGCCTGCTCCTCGCACTCTCCCTGAAGTGCGTGTCACTAGTCCGGTGCCACCTGTACTGGCCTCACGCATCAGACCTCCAGTGTGCCTCCCCAGTCCAGTACGTCCTGTGCCTGCTCCTCACGCTCGCCCTGAGGTGCGTGTCACCAGCCCGGTACCACCACTGCCGGCCCCACGCACCAGGCTTCCTGCGACGATCCCTAGTCCAGAGCTTACGGCGACTGTTCCCAGTCCAGAGCTTCCGGCAACAGTTCCCAGTCCAGAGCTTCCGGCGACAGTTCCCAGTCCAGAGCTACTGGCGGCAGTTCCCAGTCCAGAGCTTCCGGCGGCAGTTCACAGACAGCTTCCGGTGACAGTTCCCAGTCCAGAGCTTCCGGCGACAGTTCCCAGTCCAGAGCTTCCAGCGGCAGTTCCCAGTCCAGAGCTTCCGGCGACAGTTCCTAGTCCAGAGCTTCCGAACCTCCTGAGACGGTCCATGGTCCGGAACCTCCTGAGATGGTCAACGGTCCGGAACCTCCTGCCACGGTCAACGGTCCGGAACCTCCAGCTCCATGGCCGGAGCCTTCCCCTGTGCCGATGCCCAGTCTGAGCACGGCGTCAGTTCAGCTCCAAGGCCAGAGTCTTCTTCTGCGGTGGTGCCCAGTCCAGGCACAGCGTCCAGTCCCGCTCCATGGCGGGAGCCTTCCCCTGCGCCGAAGTCCAGTCCAGGCACAGTGTTCAGCCTGGGTCCATGGCTGTATCCGCAGGATGAGCAGAGACTTCGTCCCGAACCAGAGCCGCCCCCGACACTAGACACCTCCCCTAACCCTCCCTTTTTTGTTTCAGGTTTTGCGGTCGGAGTCCGCACTTTAGGGGGGGGGGGGGTACTGTCACGTCCTGACCATAGAAAGCCTGTATTTTCTATGGTAGAGTAGGTCAGGGCGTGACTAGGGGTTTTAGTCTAGTTTATTATTTCTATGTGGGGTTCTAGGTTTAATTTTCTATGGTGGTGTTTGTGTATGATTCCCAATTAGAGGCAGCTGGTTGTTATTGTCTCTAATTGGGGATCATACTTAAGTTGCATTTTTCCACCTGTGGGTTATGGGATATTGTTTATGTTTAGTTGCCTGTTAGCACTGCATTGTTGTCATGGTTCGTTTATTCTTTATTGTTTTGGTTTTTTCTAAGTTTCACTTTCTTTAATAAATAATGTGGAACTCTACGTATGCTGCGCCTTGGTCCGACCATTATTACGAACTACGTGACACTCATGGTAGCATCCCTGAGCAGTTTCATTCCTGTCCTGCAGCTCAGTTCAGAAGGATGACTGTATCCTTCTTGTGTCTAGGAGGTTTAATCCACAGCATATAAATACTATTTGAGAGTAAGTCCATGTAATTTATTATGTGATTTGTTATGCCAAAATTTACTCCTGAATTAATTTAGGCTTGGCCAATCAAAGGGGCTGAATACATTTGCAACGACTATATTTTAGTTTTGAATTTGGTATTCATCTAAATAAATAAATAAAATAAAACATTATTTCACTTTGACAGTACAGAGTATTTTTTATTGATTGTTGACAAAAAAAATGACAATTAAACTTCTTTGAATCGCACTTGTAACGCAATTAAATGTGAAGAAATCCGAGGGGTCTGAATACTTTTGCAAGGCACTAAGTGGATAAAGATACTAAAATTGTGTGGTGCAAAGCAAAGTGTATCTTATTTAATGGGATGATTATGTCAGTGTGATTAAGCAGCAGTGCTCATTGTCATATGTCTAATACATTAGTGCTAATAGCACACTATTTATAGTCAACTAATGTGGTCTAATGTGCTGCGCTCTCAATTAGAGCAAGTTTCACAGTGTAATTGAATGATCATCATTCTAATTTGACTAAACTTTGGAGTTAGGGGAATTGGCATTTTGATAAATTCCAAAAACCTTATAAAGTGTTTTCAAATGGTTACTTGAAGCATACAGTGGTAAGAAAAAGTAGGTGAACCCTTTGGAATTACCTGGATTTCTGCATAAATTGGTCATAAAATTTGAGCTGAACATCATCTATGTCACAACAATAGACAAACACACTACCCATCCCGGATCTGGGAACATTCTCATCAGAAACGCTGACTAGCATAGCCTAGCCTAGCGCCACAGGGATATAATATAATATAATTTCATGAAATCACAAGTCCAATACAGCAAATGAAAGATAAACATCTTGTGAATCCAGCCAACATGTTCGATTTTTAAAATGTTTTACAGCGAAAACACAACATATATTTATGTTAGCTCACCACAATAGCCCAAAACACAACGCCATTTTTTCACCGTAAAGATAGCTTTCACAAAACCCACAAATAGAGATAAAATGAATCACTAACCTTTGAACAACTTCATCAGATGACAGTCTTATGACATCATGTTATACAATACATCTATGTTTTGTTCGAAAATGTGCATATTTATAGCTACAAATCGTGGTTTTACATTGGCGCCATGGTCAGAAATGGCTCCAAAACAGCCAGAATAATTACAGAGAGCAACGTGAAATACAGAAATACTCATCATAAAACATTTATGAAAAATACATGTTGTACACATAATTAAAGATAAACATCTTGTGAATTCAGCCAACATGTCCGATTTTTAAAATGTTTTACAGCGAAAACACAACATATATTTATGTTAGCTCACCACAATAGCCCAAAACACAACGCCATTTTTTCTCCGTAAAGATAGCTTTCACAAAAGCCACAAATAGCGATAAAATGAATCACTAACCTTTGAACAACTTCATCAGATGACAGTCTTATGACATCATGTTATACAATACATTTATGTTTTGTTTGAAAATGTGCATATTAGCTACAAATCGTGGTTTTACATTGGCGCCATGGTCACAAATGGCTCCAAAATGTCCGGAGAAATTTTAGAGAGCCACGAAATCTAACAGAAAAACTCATCATAAACTTTGCTGAAAAATACATGTTGTACATATAATTAAAGATACACTGGTTCTTAATGCAACCGCTGTGTTAGATTTAACAAAATTACTTTAGTAAAAAGCACAGCATGCAATAATCTGAGACAGCGCTCAGCCATTCTCCGCCATGTTGGAGTCAACAGAGTCAACAAAAATACGAAATAACATCATAAATATTCCCTTACCTTTGATGAACTTTCATCAGAATGCAGTGCCAGGAATCCTAGTTCCACAATAAATCGTTGTTTTGTTTTAGAATGTCCATTTCTTCTGTCGAATTAGCAACTTTGGCTAGCATGTGTAGCTCACGTGTCCATGAAGATTTGACGCATTGAACGAATAAACTGGTCAAACTCAGTTGAGAATCAATCTTCAGGATGTTTTTCTCATATATATCCAATAACGTCCCAGACGGAGCATTTCTTCGTGTCTACCTAACGCATTGCAGACAAAGATATGACATACCCAGGAGCGTTGCCAAGTACTGCCAATATGGCTGACCTGTCACTCCAAAAGCTATCATTCGGTCCCACATCAGGCTAGACACCTCATTCCATGTTCTACTGCCTGTTGACATATAGTGGAAGGCGTATGAAGTGCATACAGATCCATAAATACAAGGCAATTGAATAGGCGATGCCTTTCACAGAGACCCATTTCAGAATTTTCACTTCCTGTTTGGAAGTTTGCCTGCCAAATGAGTTCTGTTTTACTCACAGATATAATTCAAACAGTTTTAGAAACTTCAGAGTGTTTTCTATCCAATAGTAATAATAATATGCATATCATATGATTTAGGACAGAGTACGAGGCCGTTTAATTTGGGCACCATTTTATCCAAAGTGAAAAGGGCGCCCCCTATTTCCAAGAGGTTTTTAAACTAATAACACAAAGTATTGTATTTTCTTGTCTATATTGAACACACCATGTAAACATTCACAGTGCAGGGTGGAAAAAGTATGTGAACCCTTGGATTTAATAACTGGTTGACCCTCCTTTGGCAGCAATAACCTCAACCAAACGTTTTCTGTAGTTGCGGATCAGACCTGCACAACGGTCAGGAGGAATTCTGGACCATTCCACTTTAAAAACTGTTGAAGTTCAGCAATATTCTTGGGATGCCTGGTGTGAACCGCTCTTTTGAAGTCATGCCACAGCATCTCAATCGGGTTGAGGTCAGGACTCGGACTGGGCCACTCCAGAAGGTATATGTTTTTTTCTGTTGAAACAATTCTGCTGATTTACTTCAGTGTTTTGGGTCGTTGTCCTGTTGCATCACCCAACTTCCGTGGAGCTTCAATTGGCGGACTGATAGCCAATGAGCCTGTCCACCTTTACAATGAGCCCGTCCTCCCACCAACCTCCTCTGGTACAAATATGAGTTTACAGTTCAAACAGATCCCTGAAACAAGGACTAGGAATGTGTACGTGTGAGTTTTTCTCGTGCTAGCATGAGAAAATGTGTAATGCAAAATTGACGATGGGTTTAAATGGAGAGAGTCCTGGATGAACTCATAGAAATACATCATCTTGAAAGAGAGTGATGACCCCTTTAATTAGGGATATTATTCATATTCCCATCAGCAGTAGGGTACAGGCTGAGATAAAATGGAACACACAGAGGCACGGTCACTCGACACACGCAGCAGGGTCTCAATGGCCCTGGCACCAAATTACAGCTCCTCCCTCCCTCTCTATCTCTCTCTAATTATAGATGCCTACTAGAAAAGACTTCCAAAGCTCACGAATCGACTCTCTAATGCCTGTTTGTTCAGACATTAATATGAAATTATCAACAAAGCCATTATAAATTGTCAGATTTTTTTTTAATGTTCCGCTACCAGAGAGAACAACCTTGAGACAAGTGACAGAGTACTTCTGGCCTTTGAGATGTTGTAATAGCCATGTGAAATATCGCTTTGCCAACAGAAAATGGATTAATATACATGTTGAAACATGTACTCAATGCTTACTCTATTCTTCTGTCTTATGTATTCTGTCCAAGTGTCTTTTGGCAGCTATAGGAGTATCATCACTTCCTGGTCTAGGGCCAGCAAATTTTTGGTACTCCATCATCATCAGCGTAGTCAGTTGTTAGGGGCAGAGAGTAACTAGAGCCAGTCCTTGATGGCAGGACCCAGAACCCTTAGTTTCTCTACATCTCCTTAGTGGTGACCTTGGTACTATACAGTCTCCCGTTCTGGCCAAATGGCCACGCTCATGGATTCTGTATCTAACTCTAATTTAAAGGAGCGAGAGAGTCAATGCACAGAACAGGATAATTAATTAAGCTGTCCGTCAGGAGTGTAAGTGAGGGTGTGCTGAGATAGTGAAGGCCTCCACCAAGCCTCTGGACATGTTGATAATTGGACTAAGGAGGCAGAGAACGAAGAGGAGGGAGAAAAGGGAAAGACATGCTTGAAATGGAGAAATAATAAAGACAGAAATGAGGAGTCGAATCGGGACGGGGACAGATTAAAGAGTTAAGTCAATATAAAATGGCGGTTTGAAGGGGACAGATTAAAGGGTTAAGTCACATAAGATGGCGGTTATTAATATGTCTGTCAAGACTGCATGGCCAGGGCAGTCGTACAATCTTTTAAATACCCTTCAACCGAGAAGGTTGGACTCCACTTTCTCGGTGGCTAGAAGTCCAAATTACAGGGTGAACTGTGAACTGGAAAGGATGACACTCCAGAGTCAGGGAACAAAAGCAGTGGTTTGCTGGTAGAACCACGTCAATATTTGCACAGGGCACCATTCAGTTTTCAATTCAATTTCTGAACTGACTGAATACGAGGTTACGAGGAGCATTTGAAGGCAGCAAAACATTCAAATATCTCAACAGGTTGGCACAACGCCTGTGGTCATTAAAATTGTACCACCATTGTTTGTCCTCTGATTACAATTACCAGTCTATAATTATCTCCAGATGGATAATTTAATTAGAAGTTTGAAAAAAGCAAACATTGATAGAGACTAAGACTGGAGTAGTGATTAGGCCAGGTTCACAGAGCAACAGATGGCTTGCTGTTCCAAACTTCTCCCTGTTCTCTGCACCCTTCAGACAGTCACACCAACACAACAACACTTATGGGAAGGGGGAGGAGGGGAGGATGAGATGAGGAGGAAATTAAAGAATTGAGAGAGAGAGACTAATTAAGAGTTTGGAAAGGATATGAGATATCTTAAGAAAATGCGAATGTTGAGCTGAGGAGATGGTGATGAACTCTTGAGTTTCTAGAATGTAGTGGTCTGAATGAACGGATGCTGACAGTGGCTCAGATGGGGAGATGGCTGCGGACGACAGCTCTTAGCCAGGTGAAAAATGAATTGCGACAATTTGACGAGACTATTTTTTCATCAACCCACACACGAATTAGGATAGGCTACTCCATTTCTTAATTAATCTCATATTCTCGAAGAACAGGAATTCCAAGGAGAAATGCCATCCACTCAAATAGAGCCAGGATACTGTAAGAGATCATGGCAGTTTGATAGCTATTAACTCTCCCCTAACACCCCAAGCCTTCTCACATTTAATAACTGGGCCCACTTGATCATGACTGCCTAACTGGCAATTAAGAGTACATTGTAAAACCCATAGTCATCCCATCACCATCCACTCTGTCTCTAGTTGGGATATTATAATTACCAATATGTTTGCGTCAAGGGGTCAAAAAGCTAATTGAGTGTGGCAGGCAAGGATCTCAGTTTGGTTCTCAACTTACTGTTGAGTGTTAGAATAGTAGAATACACAAGGTGCAATTTCAAAATGTGGTTGTGCATGAGCAGTTTTTCTCTTATTATGTCAGTCACTGACAGTCACTCAATTAGCCCATGGCAGCTAAAATGTTTTAGTTTGTTAAGTTAGTCTACCCAGCTATCTAAAACTTGTAGTAATCATGGCCGAATTATCGTCATGCTAAATAGTGCCCGCAGTCTTATGGCTTGGGGGAAGAAGCTCTTAAGGAGCCTTTTGTACCTAGACTTGGCGCTCCGGGACAGCTTGCCGTGCGGTAGCAGAGAGAACAGTCTATGACATAGGTGGCTGGAGTCTTTGACAATGGGGGGCATGTTCAGCCCTCCTTTTCCTGTAGTCTACGATCAGCTCCTTTGTCTTGGTCACGTTGACGGAGAGGTTCACCACACTGCCAGGTCTCTGACCTCCTCCCTATAAGCTGTCTGATCGTTGTCGGTGAATAGGCCTACCACCGTTGTGTTGTCAGCAAACTTAATGATGGTGTTGGAGTTGAGCTTGGCCATGCAGTCGTGGGTGAACTGGGAGTACAGGAGGGGGACCCCCGTATTGAGGGTCAGCATAGATGATGTGTTGTTGCCTACACTTACCACCTGGGGTGGCCCGTCAGGAAGTCCAGGATCCAGTTGCAAAGGGAGGTGTTTAGTCCCATGGTCCTTAGCTTAGTGATGAGCTTTGTGGGCAGTATGGTGTTGAACGTTGAGCTGTAGTCAACGAACAGAATTCTCACAGAGGTGTTCCTTTTTTCCAGGGGGGAAAGGGCAGTGTGCAATTGAGATTGTGCCCCCGCACATTACTGTGTACCGTTACCCCTTGTATATAGCCTTGTTACTGTTATTTTATTGTTGTTTTTTAATTTGTTATTTTTCTATTTTCTTCTTTTTTTCCCATTTCTATTTATTTATTGTTTACTTCAGTTTATTTAGTAAATACTTTTTAAACACTTATTTTTTCTTGTTAACTGCATTGTTGGTTAAGGGCTTGTAAGTAAGCATTTCACTGTAAGGTGAATTCGGCGCATGTGCCAAATAACATTTGATTAGATTTTTTGATTTGTAGTGCTGTTGCGGTGACCGTATTACCGCCACACCAGCGGTTACGAGTCATGAAGGCAGTCAAATTCCAAGTGACTGTTTAGTCACGGTAATTAGGCTTCTCCAAGCTCTATGCTGCTGATGGTCATTAGTAGCCTACCAAACTTGCTACTTGCCTGGTACTCAGCACTCTATTGTCCCGCTACTCACTCTGACATCAATGCAAATGTATAAAAAAATCGAATCAAACACTTCATGAGATACCATGAGCTCATGTTGCGCAACATTTCAATAGGCTATGCAATTGTGCGAGAAAACAGTGATGTGCTCTACTAAAAAGAGAAGGATCAGCTTTGGCATGAAAAATGGCTGGCATGAAAATAAACCACAAGGAAAAGCTTCCTCTATTCGCTGCCCCTTTCGATACAGGTGCATGATAATGGTCAATTCTAAATCAAAACAAATTTCCCACATATATTATTTAGTATATGTAAAGACAAGATTAAATCAAGAATAGTCTGATGGCTGACAATATTAGCCTATCGCTTGGCAATCATATATTTTCACTTGTGAATGATGCCCAGCATAAGAAACAATGCCCTTTTTGTGACTTTTTCGAATCATAGTCACACACCTCATGTAGCCTAGCCCATAGGACTACTATATGTTTTAATACGTTTTTTATCAGAATTAAAGTGTCCAGATAACTTTTTTAAATTAATGCATTAATCCGCTTTAATGCATTAATCCGCTTTACAAGGGGTGTAGAGCCTAACTGGCATACATAAGCAGAATGTGAGTTTCAAGTTTGGGGGGGAAAATATTCACCATAAAAGTGCACCTTTATAAGAAAAGCATTACATCCATAATTGCATTTGAGTTCACTTTTTATAATGGTGTTTTCTGCTAATGGAACATTTGCATTTATACTGCCATGTGCGCATTGCTGCACTTATAATGTGAAGAAATACCTTAATAGTTTATCAACATTTTAAGCTGAATGTTCTGATCAGTTTCGTCAGCCACATTGCGTAAAAACGTTTTTTTGATGCTAGTGGTTACATTAATTTGGGATCTATCGCATCCCACAACTGTCCCAGACTATGTTTGGAATATTTATTTCGCACACAGAATAGAATAGGTCAACTTTTGTACTATGGGGGATAGTAGATTGACATCAGCTAGTGCTTTTGCTGTTTGTTAGACCTACTCATCTTGGACCTCGGATTTGGATGAGGATGCACACAGTTGCGCCCCTAATGTGTCTATCTTCACCTGTAGCCTGTGAGAAACATCCAATCATGTGATGGAGCATGCAGCCCTCTTGGAGAAGGTCACAACGGCCACTGGCAAAAGGCATGGATTTTTTAAGGGTGCATTACTGCCACACAAAGGGGATGCCGCCGTGAAATTCTAGGCATTATCAAGTGCTTGTCAAATTGTGAATGAGTGACTGATTTAGTGACTATAGCCTGCGCAAAAAAACAAAGCAGAGCTCATGCCTTTCAAGCAACCTTTTCCAAATTATCATTAGAGTTCCATCATGCAGCTTTACAATGTATTAAAAATCAAAACATATAGCCCAATGTTTGTAGAACAGCTGAAGCTAATGACTCTAAATTAAGCATATAGGGATAACCATTTCTTTGCAAACTTCTTAACACAGAATGGCCGCATTTGCGCACTCCCTCAAATCGTTTAGAGAAAATATTCTTTCTATTTTATTCAGCTTTGTTCAACTGTATTCTTCATACTATAAAATAATGCCACGGAATTCTAAGCAAATCTTGTCTGCTAAATTAACTAGTCTAGCCCACAGCCATTTGGCACAGCCAGATCAGGACAACTCAGAGTATGATATTCTGTTCTTCTGAAATAGACTACATTTTCTTCATATCATGCTTCTTTAGACCTGTCTAAAATAAGGTGTAGGCTATATTACATGGATTTATTAGACTGGTAGATGTTCCAATGGTCAGTGTCAGTGGCTTGTAGGCCATGTGTGGAAGCCAGGAGATGCTAAATGTTTTTATGTTAATTAACGGTCAATTACCGTGAGACCGAGAGTTATTTGCTTGAAAATCACTGGCTGAGACAATTGTGTGACTGCCACGTGTGACTGTTGATGTGAGCCATGACCAGCCTTTCAAATCACTTCATGGCTACAGACGTGAGTGCTACGGGGCGGTAGTCATTTAGGCAGGTTACCTAGGCGTTCTTGGGCACAGGGACTATGGTGGTCTGCTTGAAACATGTAGGTATTACAGACTCGGACAGGGAGATGTTAAAATGTCAGTGAAGACGCTTGCCAGTTGGTCTGCGCATGCTCTGAGACACGTCCTGGTAATCTGTCTGGCCCCGGGGGCCTTGTGAATGTTGACCTGTTTAATGGTCTCACTCACACCGGCTATGGAGAGCGTGATAACACATTCGTCCGGAACAGCCGGTGCTCTCATGCATGCTTCAGTGTTGCTTGCCTCGAAGCATGTATAAAAAGCATTTAGCCTGTTTGGTAGGCTCACCTAACTGGGCAGCTCGCGGCTGGGGTTCCCTTTGCAGCCCGTAATAGTTTACAAGCCCGGCCACTTCCGAAAAGCATCAGAACCGGTGTTGTAGGATTCAATTTTAGTTCTGTATTGACACTTAGACTGTTCGATTTTTCGTCTGAGGGCATAGTTGTCACGTTCTGACCTTAGTTCCTTTTTATGTCTTTGTGTTAGGTTGGTCAGGGCGTGAGTTGGGGTGGGTAGTCTATGTTCTTTTTTCTATGTTATTGTATTTCTGTGTTTGGCCTGGTATGGTTCTCAATCAGAGGCAGCTGTCGATCATTGTCTCTGATTGAGAATCATACGTAGGTAGCCTGTTTTCCCCATTTTGGTTGTGGGTGTTTATTTTCTGGTTAGTGTTTGTTGCACCTGTCAGAACTGTTCGTTGGTCGTTTTGTTGTTTTTGTTCGTGTATTCATTTTGATTAAAAGTATTGTGGATACGTACCACGCTGCACTTTGGTCATCCTCTCCTTCTCCCGACGACTTTCGTTACAGAAACACCCACCAACAAAGGACCAAGCAGCGTGGGAACATGGACTCCTGGACATGGGAGGAAATTTTGAAGAAAAAAGGAGCTGGAGGCAGCTAGAGTGGAGCGGCGCCACTACGAGGAATTGGCGTGAGGTAACGGGAACGAACTACCCGGGGCACACGGGTAGATTGGCGGACTCAGGTAGGAGACCTGAGCTACCTCCCCGGGCTTACCGTGGCGAGAGAGTGACTGGGCAGGCACCGTGTTATGCGGAGAAGCGCAAGGTGTCCCCAGTGTGCACGCATAGCCCGGTGCGCTACATCGCAGCTCCTCGAATCGGCCGGGCTAGAGTGGGCATCGAGCCAGGAGGGATGATGCCGGCTCAGCGCATCTGGTCTCCAGTGCGTCTCCTCGGCCCGGGGTATACTGCACCAGCCCTTCGCACGGTGTCTCCAGTTCGCCAGCACAGCCCAGTGCGGCCTGTTCCAACTCCCCGCACTTGCCGGGCTACAGGGGGGATCCAGCCAGGACGAGTGGTGCTAGCTCTGCGCTCGAGACCGCCAGTGCGCCTCCACGGTCCAGTGCATCCAGTGCCTCAGCCAAGGACAAGGCCTCCTGCATGTCTCCCCAGCCTGGTGAGTTCTGTGCCTGTGCTAAGCACTAACCCTTCTGCATGTCTCCCCAGCCTGGTAAGTCCTGTGCCTTCTCCCAGAGCCAGGCCTCCTGTGTGTCTCTCCATTCCAGTGATAATCCATGGCACGAAGCCTCCAGTGATGATCCATGGCACGAAGCCTCCAGTGATAATCCATGGCAAGAAGCCTCCAACAAAGAACGTCAGTCCGGAGCCTCCAGCAACGCCTTCTAGTCCGGAGCCTCCAGCGTCGCCCTCTAGTCCGGAGCCTCCAGCGACGCCCTCTAGTCCGGAGCCTCCAGCGTCACCCTCTAGTCCGGAGCCTCCAGCGTCGCCCTCTGGTCTGGAGCCTCCAGCGACGCCCTCTGGTCCGGAGCCCCCAGCGTCGCCCTCCGGTCCGGAGCAGCCAGCGTCGCCCTCCGGTCCGGAGCAGCCAGAGTCTCCCTCCTGTCCTGAGCTGCCAGAGCCGCCCGTCTGTCCTGAGCTGCCAGAGCCTCCCGTCTGTCCTGAGCTGCCAGATCCGCCCGTCTGTCCTGAGCTGCCAGAGCCGCCCGTCTGTCCTGAGCTGCCAGAGCCGCCCGTCTGTCCTGAGCTGCCAGAGCCGCCCGTCAGTCAGGAGCTGCCAGAGCCGCCCGTCTGTCCTGAGCTGCCAGAGCCGCCCGTCAGTCAGGAGCTGCCGGAGTCGCCCTTTACTACGGCGCTGCCGGGGTCGCCCTTCCTACGGCGCTGCCGGAGTCGCCTTTCACTACGGTGCTGCCGGAGTCTCCCGCCTGTCCGGCGCTGCCGGAGTCTTCCCATCTATTCGGGGCCCGCTGCAAGGGTCCCCAGTCCGAGGTCGGCGGCGAGGGTCGCCGCTCTAAAGGCGCTACTTAAGGTGGCAAAGATTATGGTGGAGTGGGGTCCGACGCCCACCCAGACCCTCCCCTATAGGCAACAACAAATTCAATCACTTCTAGACAATTTCCTGGACAAAATGCTTCACTGTAGTAGTGAAGGTGTAAACTTGGCAGTAGAAAACCTAAACAGTATATTTCACCTCTCAGCATCCCTATCAAATCAAAAAATTCAAGAAAACATCCTAATAATATTAATAACAATGACAAATGGCTTCATGAAGAATGCAAAAACCTAAGAAAGATATTGAGAAACCCATCTAACCAAAAACATAGAGACCCAGAAAACCTGAGCCTACGCCTTCAATATGGTGAATCACTAAAACAATACAGAAATACACTAGGGAAAGAGAAGGAACAGCAAGTCAAAAATCAGCTCAATGTAATAGAAGAACCCATAGAATCTTGGCACGCAGAGTTATCTACCCAAAATGAAGATGCATGGATAAACCACTTCTCCAATCGTTTTGGCTCTATAACAAAGAACAAACAGCAAAAACATATACATGATCAAATACAAATCTTAGAATCAACTGTTAAAGACTATCAGAACACACTGGATTATCCAATTACATTGAATGAACTACAGGACAAAAGACAAACCCTCCAACCCCAAAAACCTGTGAGGTTGATGGTATCCTTAATGAAATTATAAAATATACAGACCACAAATTACAATTGGCTATAATTAAACTGTTTAACATCATCCTCAGCTCTGGCATTTCCCCCAATATTTGGAAACAAGGACTGATCACCCCAATCCATAATAGTGGAGACAAATTTGACCCCAATAACTACCGTGGGATTTGCTTCAACAGCAACCTTTGGGATATCCTCTGCATTATCAATAACAGCAGACTTGTACATTTCCTCAGCGAAACAATGTACTGAGCAAATGTCAAATTGGCTTTTTACCGAATTACCGTACGACAGACCACGTATTCACCCAGCACACCCTAATTGACAAACAAACAAACCAAAACAATGCTTCTCATGATTTGTTGATTTCAAAAAAGCTTTCGACTCAATTTGGCATGAGGGTTTGCTATACAAATTCAAAGTGATGCTGGGGAAAAAAAACATACTGTATTATAAAATCCATTTACACAAACAACAAGTGTTTGGTTAAAATTGGCAAAAAAAACCACACATTTCTTTCCACATTGCCGGGGAGTGAGACACCCTCTTCAACATATATATCAACGAATTGGCAAGGGCATTGAAAATGTCGGCAGCACCCGGCCTCACCCTACTAGAATCTGAAGCTTTTGATCTCCTGTGGTTCTGCCATGTTCCGAGACGGAGTTGGGGAGATGAGACGACGACCAGCTTGAGCAAAATTCAAGCCCCTCTTCCGAGACGGTCTGCCTGTCGAGAACAAGAGACAGGAAGAACTAGCCACAGCAACTCCTGTCGCTTGATTCTGCCTCTTCCCTCTCTCCTTATCCTTTAACTCTTTCTCCCAGGAAGCGTATAAGAAATCCCGCTATGCCCTCCGACAAACCATCAAACAGGCAAAACGTCAATACAGAACTAAGACCGAATCACACTACACCGGCTCCGACGCTCGTCGGATGTGGCAGGGCTTGCAAACTACTACAGACTACAAAGGGAAGCATAGCCGAGAGCTGCACAGTGACACGAGCCTACCTGACAAACTAAATGACTTGAGGCAAGTAACACTGAAACATGCATGAGAGCATCAGCTGTTCCAGACGACTGTGTGATCACACTCTCCGCAGCAGATATCAGTAAGACCTTTAAACAGGTCAACATTCACAAGGCCACAGGGCCAGACGAATTACCAGGACGTGTACTCCGAGCATGCACTGACCAACTGGCAAGTGTCTTCACTGACATTTTCAACCTCTACCTGTCTGAGACTCTAATACCAACATGTTTCAAGCAGACCACCATAGTTCCTGTGCCCAAAAACACCAATGTAACCTACCTAAATGACTACCGACCCGTAGCACTCACGTCTGTAGCCATAACTACAGCTCAGCATTCAACACCATAGTGCCCTCAAAACTCATCACTAAGCTAAGGACCCGGGGAATAAACACCTCCCTCTGCAACTGGATCCTGGATTTCCTGGCGGGCCGCCCCCAAGTAGTAAGGGTAGGTAACAACACATCCGCCATACTGATTCTCAACACGGGGGCCCCTCAGGGGTGCTTGCTCAGTCCCCTCCTGTACTCCCTGTTCACTCATGACTGCACGGCCAGGCATGACTCCAACACCATCATTACGTTTGCCTATGACACAACAGTGGGAGGCCTGATCACCGACAACGACGAGACAGCCTATGGGGAGGAGGTCAGAGACCTGATTGTGTGGTCCAAGGACAACAACCTCTCCCTCAACGTGATCAAGACAAAGGAGATGATTGTGGACAACAGGAAAAGGAGGACCAAGCACGCCCCCATTCTCATTGATCGGGCTGCAGTGGAGCAGGTTGAGAGCTTCAAGTTCCTTGGTGTCCACCACACCAACAAACTAACAATCTAAGCACACCAGAAAGTTGTGAAGAGGGCACGACAAAACCTATTCCCCCTCAGGAGACTGAAAAGATTTGGCATGGGTCCTCAGATGCTCAAAAGCTTCTACAGCTGCACCATCGAGAGCATCCTTCTGAGACTGGCTGCCTGTTGAGAACAAGTGACAGGCAGAACCTCCCACCCACCCACACAGCACTCACCTCTCTTTTCCACACACCAGAATTGAGTATTGCAAATCAAATCAAATCAAATTGTATTTGCCACATGCGCCGAATGAAACAGGTGTAGACCTTACAGTGAAATGCTTATTGGCAAGCCCTTAAGCAAAAATGCTTTAAGAAATTAAGAAAAAAATAAAAATAAGTGTTTAGTAAAAAAATTGATAAAAAAAAAAAAGGAACAAATAATTAAACAGCAGCAGTAAAATAACAAGCGAAGCTATATACAGGGGGTACCGAAACAGAGTCAATGTGCGGGGGCACCGGTTAGTTGAGGTAATTGAGGTAATATCTACATGTAGGTAGAGTTAAGTGACTATGCATAGATTATAAACAGAGAGTAGCAGCAGCGTAAAAGAGGGGTCTGGGTAGCCCTTTGATTAGCTGTTCAGGAGTCTTATGGCTTGGGGGTAGAAGCTGTTATTAAGAAGCCTTTTGGACCTCGACTTGGCGCTCCGGTACCACTTGCCATGCGGTAGCAGAGAGAACAGTCTATGACTAGGGTGGCTGGAGTCTTTGACAATTTTTGGGCCTTCCTCTGACACCGCTTAAACAGTCCTGTAGCTTAGCATCTGCTTCATCTGACCACTTTCTTATTGACTGAGTCACTGGTGCTTCCTGCTTTAGTTTTTGCTTGTAAGCAGCAATCGGGAGGATAGAATTATGGTCAGATCGGCCAAATGGAGAGCGAGGGAGAGCTTTGTATGCATCTCTGTGTGTGGAGTAAAGGTGGTCTAGAGTTTTTTTCCCTCTGGTTGCACATTTAACATGCTGATAGAAATTAGGTACAACTTATTTGAGTTTCCCTGCATTAAAGTCCCCTGCCACTAGGAGCACTACCTCTGGATGAGCGTTTTCCTGTTTGCTTATGGCCATATAATGCTCATTGAGTGCGGTCTTAGTGCCAGCATCGGTCTGCGGTGGTATAAAGACGTCTATGAAAAATATAGATGTAAAATCTCTTGGTAAATAGTGTAGTCTACAGCTTATCATGAGATACTCTACCTCAGGCAAGCAAAACCTTGAGACTTCCTTCGATTTCGTGCAAAAGCTGTTGTTTACAAATATGCACAGACCGCCTCCCCTTGTCTTACCAGAGGCAGCTGTTCTATCCTGCCGAAAAAGCTTAAAACTCGCCAGCTGTATGTTAATCATTTCGTCGTTCAGCCACAACTCGGTGAAATGTAATATATTACAGTTTTTAATGTCCCGTTGGTAGGATATACGTGCTCGTAGTTAATCTATTTTGTTATTGATTGATTGCAAATTGGCTAATAGGACCGATAGTAAAGGTAGATGACCCTTTTGGCAACGGATCCTGACAAGGCACCCGGACCGTCGTCCACGATACCTCCGTCTTTTCCTCCATCGAATGACGGGGATGAGAGCCTTGTCGGGTGTCTGGAGAAAATCCCATCCAACTCGTTGAAGGAGAATTCCTCCAGTACGGGGTGAGTAATCGCTGCCTTGATATCAAGAAGCTCTTTTCGGTCATAAGACACAGTGTTCGAAACATTATGTACAAAACAAGTTACAAATAATGCAAAAAACATACACAAAAGCACAATTGGTTAGGGGATTGTAAAACGGTGCCATTGAGTCAGTCTATGATTGCCTTGTGAGTGTATAAAAAATCTGTGAAATTAAATGAATGACACACCTGTTCCACAAAAAGTTCAAGTTGATATATTTACATTTTAAATATTGCCAGGTTGGTTTTCACAACTGTTTCACAAGGTGTTTATTGTTGTAAATTGCAACGTATCCCTTGAATGGTATTTGTTAGTTTAACATTATTCATTGTTGTATCCTAAGACCTACAGTACAGTATGTACATATATATTCAACCACAAGGGTGTACTAATAAGGTATACAAGATATTTAAAAAAAATCATAATAGAGTATTAATGATTTTTATTTAATTTCAGTGTAGACAAGACCAGCGAAGCACAAAATAAAAGCATTTGGTATTTTATTAGGATCCCCATTAGCTGGTGCAAAAGCAGCAGCTAATCTTCCTGGGGTCCACACAAACATGAAACATGACATTATACAGAACATTAATAGACAAGAACAGCTCAAGGACAGAACTACATACAGTACATTTTAAAAAGGCAGACGTAGCCTACATATCAATACACACACACACACAAATTATCAAGGTCAAATAGGGGAGAGGCGTTGTGCAGTGAGGTGTTGCTTTATTTGTTTTTTGAAACCAGGTTTGCTGTTCATTTAAGCAATATGAGATGGGAGTTCCATGCAATAATGGCTCTATATAATACTGTACACTTTCTTGAATTTGTGCTGGATTCGGGGGCTGTGAAAAGACCCCTGGTGGCATGTCTGGTGGGGTAAGTGTATGTATCAGAGCTGTGTGTTAGTTGACTGCAAGCAATTTGGAATTTTCAACACATTAATGTTTCTTATAAAATGTGATGCAGTTAGTCTCTCCTCAACTGTTAGCTAAGAGAGACTGGCATGCATATTATTTACAGTGCTGTGAAAAAGTATTTGCCCCCTTCCTGATTTCTTATTTTTTTGCACATTTGTCACACTTAAATGTTTCAGATCATCAAACACATTTTTATATTACACAAAGATAACCCAAGTAAACACAAAATGCAGTTTTTAAGTGATAATTGTATTTATTAAGGGAAAAAAGCTATCCGAACCTTCATGGCCCTATGTGACAAAGTAATTGCCACCCCTTGTTAAATCATGAATTTACTGTGTGTAACGATTCTCGTGAGCTAAAGGAAGAGTGGACCAAGGTGCAGCATTTAAAGTGTTCATGATTTAATCCCAAAAAACGAATCGAACAAAACAACAAACAGGAGAACGAAAGCGAAACAGTTCTGTCTGGTGCAGACACAAAAACTGAAAACAACTACCCACAAAACACAGGTGGGAAAAGGCTACCTAAGTATGGTTCTCAGAGACAACGATAGACAGCTGCCTCTGATTGAGAACCACACTTGGCCAAACACATAGAAATAGACAACATAGAACAAAAACATAGAATGCCCACCCCAACTCACGCCCTGACCAACCAAAATAGAGACATAAAAATGATCTCTAAGGTCAGGGCGTGACACTGTGGTCAATCACATTTTTTGGAAAGCTGAGTTCAATTTCACTAGCCACACCCAGGCCTGATTACTCCCAGACCTGTTGAATCAAGAAATCACTTAAATAGAACCTCTCTGACAAACTGAAGTAGGCCAAAAGATCTCAAAAAGCAAGACATCATGCCACGATCCAGAGAAAATCAGGAACAGATGAGAAACAAAGTAATTGACATCTATCAGTCTGGAAAGGGTTACAAAGCCATTTATAAAGCTTTGGGACTCCAGCGAACCACAGTGAGAGCCATTATCCACAAATTGAGAAAATTTGGAACAGTGGTGAACCTTCCCAGGAATGGCCGGCCTACCAAAATTACCCCAAGAGCGCAGCGACGACTCATCCAAGAGGTCACAAAAGAACCCACAACAACATCTAAAGAACTGCAGGCCTCACTTGCCTCAGTTAATGTCAGTGTTCATGACTCAACCATAAGAAAGAGACTGGGCAAAACTGGCATCCATGGCAGAGTTCCAAGGCAAAAACCACTGCTGACCAAAAATAACATAAAGGCTCGTCTCACTTTTGGCAAAAAACATCTTGATGATCCCCAAGACTTTTGGGAAAATATTCTGTGGACTGACGAGATGGAAGGTGTGCGTCCCCTTACATCTGGCGTAAAAGTAACACAGCATTTCAGAAAAAGAACATCATATCAACAGTCATATGGTGGTGGTAGTGTGATGGTCTGGGGCTGCTTTGCTGCTTCAGGACCTGGACGACTTGCTGTGATTGATGGAACCATGAATTCTGCTCTCTACCAAAAAAATCCTGAAGGAGAATGTACGGCCATCAGTTCGTGACCTCAAGCTGAAGCGCACTTGGGTTCTGCAGCAGGACAATGATCCAAAACACACCAGCAAGTCCACCTCTGAATGGCTTAAAAAAACAAAATGAAGGTTTTGGAGTGGCCTAGTCAAAGTCCGGACATGAAGCCGATTGAGATGCTGTGGCGTGACCTTAAAAAGGTGGTTCATGCTCGAAATCCCCCCAATGTGGCTGAATTAAAACGATTCTTCAAAGAAGAGTGAGCCAAAATTCCTCCACAGCGATGTGAAAGACTCATTGCCAGTTATCGCAAATGCTTGATTGCAGTTGTTACTGCTGAGGGTGGCACAACCAGTTATTAGGTTTAGGGGGCAATTACTTTTTCACATAGGGCCATGAAGGTTCGGATAGCTTTTTCCCTTAATAAATAAAATCATCACTTAAAAACTACATTTTGTGTTTACTCGGGTTATCTTTGTGTAATATTAAAATTTGTTTGATGATCTGAAACATTTAAGTGTGACATGTGCAAAGAAATCAGGAAGGGGGCAAATACTTTTTCACAGAACTGTATATTAGCCCTCTGATTACAATTAAGAGCAAGACGTGCCACTCTGTTTTGGGCCAGCTGCAGCTTAACGAGGTCTTTCCTTGCAGCACTCGACCACACGACTGGACAATAATTGACTGGACAAAGTGTGGTGTCAAAAACGCAGAGCATCTCTTTATTACGGACAGACCTCTCCCCATCTTTACAACCATTGAATCTATATGTTTTGACCACGACAGTTTACAATCTAAAGTAACACCAAGTAGTTTAGTCTCCTCAACTTGTTCAACTCAACTTGTTCAACAGCCACACCAGTCATTACCAGATTCAGCTGAGGCCTAGAACTTAGGGAATGATCTGTACCAAATACAATGCTCTTAGGTTTAGAGATGGTCAGGACCAGTTTATTACTAGCCACCCATTCCAAAACAGACTGCAACTCTTTGTTAAGGGTTTCAGTGACTTCATTAGCTGTGGTTGCAGATGCATATATGGTTGAATCATCAGCATACATGGACACACATGCTTTGTTTAATGCTAGTGGCAGGTCATTGGAAAAATAGAAAATAGTCGAAGGCCTAGAGAGCTGCTTTGCAGTACACCACACTTTACATGTTTGACATTAGAGAAGCTTCCATTAAAGAAAACCCTCTGAGTTCTGTTAGATAGATAGCGCTGAATCCATGATATGGCAGAGGTTGAATAGCCATAACACATACGTTTTCTCAACAACAGGTTATAGTCAATAATGTTAAAGGCTGCACTGAAATCGAACAGTACAGCTCTCACAATCTTCTAATTATCAATTTTGTTCAACCAATCATTAGTCATTTGTGTCAGTGCAGTACATGTTGAGTGCCCTTCTCTATAAGCGTGCTGTCAGTATGTTGTTAATTTGTTTACAGAAAAATAGGATTGCATTTGGTCAAACAACAACAGTTTGCTAAGAGCTGGCAGCAAGCTGATAGTGTCACACCCTGATTGGTTTCAGCTGTCTTTCTGATTGTCTCCACCCCCCTCCAGGTGTCGCTCATCTTCCCCAGTATCCCCTGTGTATTTATACCTGTGTTCTCTGTTTGTCTGTTGCCAGTTCGTCATGTTTGTCAAGTCATCCTGCGTTTTGTTTCTCAGCTCCTGCTTTTTCCCAGTCTCTCTTTTCTCGCACTCCTGGTTTTGACCCTTGCCTGTCCTGACTCCGAGGCCGCCTGCCTGACCACTCTGCCTGTCCCTGACCCGGAGCCTGCCTACCGACCTGTACCTTTGCCCCCCGCTGGATTTGTGATCTCTGCTTACCCTGAGCCTGCCTGCCGTCCGGAACCGTTGCCTCACCTCTGGTTACTGACCCCTGCCTGCCTTGACCTGTCTATTGCCTGCCACTATAGGATCATTAAACTATTGTTTATTTGATGTGGTCTGCATCTAGGTGCTACCTTCATACCCGATAGATAGGTCTGCTGTTAGAACCAGTAAAGGCTGCTTTAACACTATTGGGTAGCGGAAAGATGAAAGATGGAGTTGAATTGATCTTTCTGCCCATCATTTAAAGTACTCCAAAGTTTTTTTCCCATCTTTCTTTATATCATTGATCTTGGCTTCATAATACAATAGTAGCAGTCCCAGCAACTGATGTCCAACCGTGTTGCAGGCTCCAAACTCAAAAGGTAGCTAGCTACTAAGAAACTTTTAAATCCACTTTCTAAACTTTCCAAAACAACAAGCTTTCCAAAACAACAAACCGAGTTCTCACTCATTCCTCATACTAGCCAGACAAGTCAGTGTATGAATCAAATGGATTTGTGTATGAAGGGAGTTCAAATCAGCTGACTTTGTGATCTGTATGGTAAGTAATATTAATGTGTCAAGCAGATTATACGTTTTCTTTGCTATTTCCGCATGTTTAAGACATGAATTTCATGTTGAAATGTTAATAAGGTACCCAAAAGTCATTTGAAGTCATATTTTTATCTCCAGCGGGTCCCCATGTATTTTGTTAGTCATTCTCAGTCAGATAATATATTAACATGGTAGAAGTCAAGGCAAAATGTGCAATTTGTGCAAACGAGTAGAATTGTAAGCAGAGTAAAATTGCTAAATCTTCTGTTCGCTCCATGGCAAAATGTGTAGAACTGCAAAAAACTTGCTTTAAAAATACATTTTCTCTACGCCCAATGGCAAAATGTGTAGAATTGTAGGAAATAAAAATGTTGCTCACAAGGTGGGTGCCTCCCCCCCAAACAAATCTCGCCTACGGCCCCAAAAAGGCTAGAGCCGGCCCTGGTAGCAGGCTAGCTAATTAGACAACCTTAAAGGTCCCCCTAAGAGTATAAGGTAGAGAATATACAAAATGTTTGGACATTTGCATTTGAGAAGACATTTAGCCCTCAAATCAAAGCCATTAACCATGTTTCAGAGACGGTAACAGAGAGTATCCTTCCTGTTAAACAGGAAACCTTTTAAGCATTTTATTAACATTGTAAACATTATTTTGTCGAGACATGAATCCAGATGAATTGACTAGTTATAGAGTTTGATCGAATAGAATATGTTTAAATAGACTTGATCGATCCCACGACTGCTGTTGATGGGTAAATTGCCCTGTGAAGTCATATAGAGGCCTATTAACATGATATAGATATGATAGTCCCCAGAGTAACTCTAATCACCAAATATTAAAATGTTTTGAAATAGATCCTTAATTAACCCTTCGTAGTGAGGCGTTTCATGAAATTTGTCTGAAGGACATTTAACGACCATGTTTGCTCCTTAGGGTTAACGAGACAAACATACAATCAACTTATATTGGTCACATACACGTGTTTAGCAAATGTTATTACAGGTGTAGCGAAATGCTTGTGTTTCTAGCTCCAACAGTGCAGTAATATCTAACAATTTCATTTGAATAGGATAGAATACAGTATATACATATGAGATGAGTAATGCAAAATATGTAAACCTTTTTCAAGTTACTAGTGTTCCATTATTAAAGTGGCCAGTGATGATTTCAAGTATTTTATGACATTTTTATTGAACCTTTATTTAACTAGACAAGTCGTTTAAGAACTGTCAGACAAGAACAAATTCTTATTTACAATGACGGCCTACCAAAAGGCAAAAGGCCTCCTGTGGGGATGGGGGATGGGATAAAAAAATTATACATGAAAAATATATAAATATAGGACAAAACACACATTACGACAAGAGAGACAACACAACACTCCATAAAGAGAGACCTAAGACAACAACATAGCTAGGCAGCAACACATGACAACATAGCTATATATATATATATATATATATATATATATATATAGATAACTGGATATCATAAGGTGAATGCACCAATTTGTAAGTCGCTCTGGATAAGAGCGTCTGCTAAATGACTTAAATGTAAATGTAAATAGCATGGTAGCAACACAATATGGTAGCAACACAACATGGAGGCAGCAGAAAACATGGTACAAACATTATTGGGCACAGACAACAGCACAAAGGGCAAGAAGGTAGAGACAACAATACATCACACAAAGCAGCCACAACTGTCAGTAAGAGAGTGTCCATGATTGAGTCTACGTACAGTACCAGTAAAAGTTTGGACTCACCTACTCATTCAAGGGTTTTTCTTAATTTTTTACAATTGTCTACATCATAGAATAATAGTGGAGACATCAAAACTATGAAATAACACATGGAATCATGTAGTAACCAAACAAGTGTTAAATCAAAATATATTTTAGATTTTAGATTCTTCAAAGTAGCCACCCTTTGCCTTGACGGCAGCTTTACTACATGGTTCCATATGTGTTATTTCATAGTTCTGATATCTTCACAAGTTTTCTACAATGTAGAAAATAGTAAAGATAAAGAAAAACCCTTGAATGAGTAGGTGTGTCCAAACTTTTGACTGGTACTGGCCTGTAATGTGCTAGTGATGGCTATTTAACAGTCTGATGGCCTTGAGATAGAAGCTGTTTTTCAGCCTCTCGCCTCCCTCTGCTGTTTCCTGAAGTTCACAATCAGCTCCTTTGTTTTGTTGATGTTGAGTGAGAGGTTATTTTCCTGGCACCACACTCCCAGGGCCCTCACCTTCTCCCTGTAGGCTGTCTCGTCATCATTGTTAGTAATTAGGCCTACTAATGTTGTGTCTTCTGCAAACTTGATGATTGAGTTGGAGCCATGAGTGGCCACGCAGTCATGGGTGAACAGGGAGTGCAAGAGGGGGCAGAGCACACTCCATTGTGGGGCCCTTGTGTTGAGGATCAGCGAAGTGGAGGCGTTGTTTCCTACCTTCACCACCTGGGGGGCGGCCCGTCAGGAAGTCCAGGACGCAGTTGCACAGGGCAGGGTTCAGACCCAGAGCCCCGAGCTTAATGGTGAGCTTGGAGGGTACTATGGTGGTGAATGCTGAGCTATAGTCAATGAACAGAATTCTTACATACAGTAGGTATTCCTCTTGTCCAGATGGGATAGAGCAGTGTGCAGTGGGATGGCGATAGTATCGTCTGTGGATATATTGGGGCGGTACGCAAACTGAAGTGAGTCTAAGGTGTCAGGTAAGGTAGAGGTGATATGATCCTTGACTAGTCTCTCAAAGCACTTCATTATGACAGAAGTGAGTGCTACGGGGCGATAGTCATTTAGTTCAGTTACCTTTGATTTCTTGAGTACAGGAACAATGGTGTACATCTTGAAGCAAGTGGGGACAGCAGACTGGTATAGGGAAAGATTAAATATGTCTGTAAACACTCCAGCCAGCTGGTCTGTGCACACTATGAGGACATGGCTAGGGATGCCGTCTGACCTGGCAGCCTTGCAAGGGTTGACACGCTAAAATATCTTACGTCGGCCATGGAGAAGGAGAGCCCACAGTCCTTGGTAGCGGGCCACATTGGTGGCACTGTGTTATCCTCAAATCGGGCGAAGAAGGTGTTTAGCTTGTCTGGAAGCAAGACATCGGTGTCCGCAACATGGCTGGTTTTCCCTTGGTAGTCCGTGATTGTCTGTAGACCCTGCCACATACGTCTCGTGTGTGAGCCATTGAATTGCGACTCAACTTTGTCTCTATGCTGACTTTTTGCCTGTTTGATTGCCTTACTGATGGAATAACTACACTGTTTGTATTCGGCCATATTCCCAGTCACCTTGCCATGGTTAAATGCGGTAGGTTCACGTTTTCAGTTTTGCACAAATGCTGTCATCTATCCACAGTTTCTGGATAGGGTAGGTTTTAATAGTCACAGTGGGTACAACATCTCCTATACACTTCCTGATGAACTCAGTCAGCATGTCAGTGTATTCGTCAATGTTGTTCTCAGAGGCTAATATCCCAAAAACCAAACAACCTTGATGCGTTTATCCGATTGGTCAGACCAGCTTTGAATTGTCCTTAGCACGGGTACTTGCTGTTTGAGTTTCTGCCTATAGGAAGGGAGGAGCAAAATGGAGTTGTGATCAGATTTGCCGAAGGGACTGCGCGGGAGGGCCTTGTAGGCATCCCGGAAGTTGTGTTGATAGAGAACTTCGGTAGCGTTTTCCTCAAATGTACTCTGTTAAAATTCCCAGCTACAATAAATGCGGCCTCAGGATATGTGGTTTCCAGGTTGCATAAAGTCCTGTGAAGATATTTGAGGGCCATCATGGTATCGGCTTGAGGGGGAGTATACACGGCTGTGACTATAACCGAAGAGAATTCTCTTGGGAGGTAATACGGTCGGCATTTGATTGTGAGGTATTCTAGGTTAGGTGAACAAAAGGACTTGAGTTCCTGTATGTTATTACAATCACACCATGAGTAGTTAATCATGAAACATACACCCCTGCCCTTCTTCTTCCTGGAGAGATATTTATTCCTGTTTGCGTGATGAACTGAGAACCCAACTGGCTGTACGGACTCAGACAGTATATCCCGAGAGAGCCATATTTCCTTTAAACAGATTATGTTACAATCCTTGATGTCTCTCTGGATAGAAATCCTCACCCTGAGCTTGTCAACTTTATTATCCAGAGACTGCGGGGTACGAACAAAGGATCAAATTTCGGGAAAGTCGTATCCCCGGTCGTAATCCTGGTAATGCTGGTGAGTTACCGACGCTTGAAAAAATGGTGACATTTGATTAGCCTCCTCTGCGTCTTTCAGCCAGTTAATTGAAGTGTCCATGCCATGCAAGGAACTAAGCACCTCAAACTTAATGTAACTTTGTCCTTCCTTTGGAGCGAAATAATAAAAAAACAGCAATGAATCCTTGATTCTCCTTTAACAGGAAACTAATAGTTTTGTGTCTGGTTAAATTGGAACTGAAATTTTGGATCAGCCTCTGGAATCAGTTCAATTGCTCTGGGGGGTACGAACAAAGGATCAAAATTCAGGAAAGTCGTATTCCTGGTCGTAATGCTGGTGACATCGTATTCTTGGTCATAATAATGGTAATGCTGGTGAGTTACTGCCTCTCTGATATCCAAAAGTTATTTCCAGCTGTATGTAATAACACAAACATTTTCTGGGCTAATAATGTAAGAAATAACACACACTGCAAAGTTGCCTAGGAGCTACATGCACGGCTGCCCTGTCTGTCGGCGCCATTCTTACAACAGTAGGTGTAAGACAACTGCCATCTGGTCATTTTGAATGTTTCCAGGAGATTATAAGGCAGTCTACATAGAAATGTGTTAATTCACCAGAGATGTACTGTGCCTGTTATAGCGACTATTAGCCATTTCTATCACTTAAGGAAAGCCAATGTGTAGATGTGTACCAGCTAGAACCGTAAAAAGGTACAACATCCTTCTGTGAAATAATCCAAACAAATAACATAATCAATCCAATAGTCCATGAACACTGCAGCGATTCGTATCTCCCCATTGGTTGAATCAAAAAGCTCAACAAGATATCCCCAGCGTGAGGACAGACAGGATAAGAAGCTTTCCTTTGCCACGAACAATATCCTGCAAAAGAATTAGCCACATAACAGCACTGAAGGACTGATTTAAATCACCCAAATCCAGTTCTCTTTAATCAAGCGCTTTGCTCACACTATGAAATCTTTTATTTTTTATTTTTCCATTTGATTAGTTCCCTTATCTGTAAAGATGATTGATTTTTCTTCTTTGAAATCTTTTGGCCAAGCGGCTCGTTGAATTGGTTCCCACCATGGTGTTGAGCCAGATAAAAACCTAACAAAAAAATGTGGTGCTTTCTGTCGTCCAAGCCAAAGCTCGCCTCATTCTGACAGTTTTACTGACAGCACAATGACAACTCTGGCCTGTTAGACCATTGTTTTAAGGGAGAATGACTACAGGTTTCAACATGGTGTGGCTAAGATTTCTTAATCAGTTCTGGAAATGTGTGCAAACACTTACAAACATCTAAATCTACACACCTAAACCTACACACGCACACACGTACACACGCTGACACATGCCGACACACACCGACACACACCGACACACACACACACACACACACACACACACACACACACACACACACACACACACACACACACACACACACACACACACACACACACACACACACACACACACACACACACACACACACACACACACACACACACACACACACGAGCTATCAGTTCACCGGCTTTAGACTTTTTGTTCTTTCTTTAAGCACCCCTGTGTTATACTTGTGTGGAGGAGTGATTGATTGTGCGAGACTTTCACAAATTAATTGAAATGATGAAATGGGATTGTACTGTGTGCTAGCAACTCTTTCAAACCATGCATTCACTGTATATAGGAAAATATGCATAAGATTTTCCATTCTATATTTTCAGATCATGTTTTTATTTTATTTTATTTTACAAGTGTATGTCCCAGCAGCGTTCCTTTTGGATATGTGCCCTGGTTCATTCAAGCACTATTGCCTCAAGGGGAATGCTTGTTTTAGCCTGAATCACTGAACAGAGGTCAACCTACTCCAACGTGTATAGTTTCATACTGTAAAGGCACAATTGTGTTTTATGTAATCATACTTCAGAATGTAAATGAGAAAAGGAAAGTTTATGCTCAACAAGACTAAAAAGTACTGTGAGCTTTACTATTGACTCTGGAAAGCCTTATTGTACATTAGGTCAGTCAAGTATTTCAAATTCGATTTTCATAAGGTGAAGTTATTATATTTGTAACTCAGTTACATAAAAGCCCTTAAAAAAATGATGCTCAGAAGTGGCACTAATTTACATATGAAATCGCCTCACTAACCTTTTTTTCAGAGGCTACACACCACAAAGAACAATAATTATGTCCAAAGCACTATAGCCTTGTGACCAATGCAATAATAACAACATTAGCAAGACGCAGTCTAAATTGACATGTAATATTCACTGAAGAAAGAGTGACATTTGAATAGCCTCCTCTGCGTCTTTCAGCCAGTTAATTGAAGTGTCAATGCCGTGCAAGGAACTAAGCACGTCAAACTTAATGTAACTTTGTCCTTCCTTTGGAGCGAGAGAGAAAAAAAACAGCAATGAATCCTTGATTCTCCTTTAACAGGAAACTAATAGCTTTGTGTCTGCAGCTAAATTGGAACTGAAATTAACTTTCTAAATTACTTTTCAAGCATTTGTTCAATACCCTTGTTCTGTTCATTAGTAACAAGATCCTTGATAAATGGGAGCGGCCACTGCACAATCCACTCAATCTTTTTCTACTGTGATACTTCGGGGAGGGACTTCAGGATTAATCTACTGCATCATCTGTTGCCCACATGCTGCTAAATGAGGCATCATATACTTATGTAAATATGCTCATACTTTAATACTTATACGCAGATTTGTATTCATTTATGCGTTTGTGCCATATGTCACTGTTCACCCTGCACACAGCTAACCGCTAAGTGGTAATAATGAAACCAATAATCACATTGCAATGAATAATGATACTTTTTTTGCAGACAAAAAAACATCAATTTGCTTATGTAAAGCACAGAACGTGAAGCTAATCTGAAACAAAGAGAAGGCAATGAGGGGAGAAATTATTGTCATGCTTTCTGAGTGATTCTTACAAGCTTACGTTTTGTCTCTGGGAGAGGCAGAAAACATTCCCATAATACACTGCAGTAATGCAGCGAGGAAACCAACGGTGTTGTTTCGAGTCGACTCATTGGTGCATGTAACCCCACGTGATTGGACTTGATCATAAAGTGGTGCGTTAGGATGTAGGAGGCTTTGTTTATTCATACTTGGCTTTTGTTTAGAGCTCCATGTACCTTAAGGGTACTTGCACTGACTCTCGGCACACTCATAGGACTGTACACTATATATACACACACACTACACTGACACTGACACTCTCACACAAACCCACACACATTCACATACACTACATATGCACACATACACATAGCACACAAACGCATACAGACACCTTTGTTGTGGATATTCAGTACTGAGAGAGACTTGGTCATTTCTTCAAACAATCATCATATTTAATATCGATTAATTATTGAAATAATGAGGCTGGTCGATCCCCCCCACCGTTGAGTGTTGGACAGAGTAACCTAACCTTTACACACATGCAGAGTACTATATATATAGCTGACACTAACAATACTCAGTCATGGTTGGTTCAACCGCCCTCATGCAGACCAAGGAACATCATAAACCCCTCTGGGTTCATCCTGTCGTAATCTGCACCCTGGTTTAGTTTCCCAGATGCAAGGATGATTTTGAGACAATGAGGGATTGTTCTACTCCCAAACTATCTCTAGTAAAACACATTCCTGTCTATGTAATGCATAGATGTCTTTAACTCATTAACTCATTAATGTCTTTAACTCATTTGTCAACTCAAGCCATCTCCGGTGACCATACGCCCAGATTAGCTGCTGGGTACTAGTGGAGCCCATGAAAACACAGACACTAACAGGACAGAAATGGCTTACTATTAGTTAAAACCTCTTAGTGCGGAGATCCCGCTAGCGGGATCAAATTCGACAACATCCGGTTAAATCGGAGTGCGCCAAATTCAAAATACAAAATTGGAATATTAAACATTCATGAAAATACAAATGTCATACATGATTCTTTAGCTTAGAATCTTGGGAATCGAACTGCGTTGTTAGATTTCAAAAAGGCTTTACTGCGAAAGCATAGCATTCGATTGTCTGAGGACAGCGCCTCACATTAGCATATTTTCCAAACCAGCACAGGCATCACGAAATAACAAATAGCAATAAAATAAATCACTTACTTTTGAAGATCTTCCTCTGTTTGCAATCCCAAGGGTCCCAGCTACACAATGAATGGTCATTCTGTTCAATAAAGTCCTTCTTTATATCCCAAAAACGCTGTTTAGTTGGCGCCTTTGAATTAAAAAATCCAGTCCTTCAACATGCATACAAAGGATTCCAAAAAGTTAGCAGCAAAGTTCGTCCAAACGAGTCAAACAATGTTTTTAATTAATCCTCAGGTTGTCTAATATGTAAATAAACGATAATATTTCAGACGGAGATTACTATGTTCAATAGCAAAGGAAAAAAACAAAGAGCGAGCCCATGTTCACGCGCGCAAAAAGACTACTTTTGCCCTGGCACTCAAATTGGAAAGACTACAAATATTTCCAAATTTTTCAAAAAAACAAGCCTAAAACCTTGTTAAAAGACTGTTGACATCTACTGGAAGCCATAGGAACTGCAATCTGGGAGGCGGAAATTAGATCTTTCAATAGCATTGCATTGGAAGTCATTCGGAGCTCCAAAACCTTTTTTTACGGATTGATTCTCCTCTGGTTTTCGCCAGCTACAGTGGGGAGAACAAGTATTTGATACACTGACAATTTTGCAGGTTTTCCTACTTACAAAGCATGTAGAGGTCTGTAATTTTTTATCATAGGTACACTTCAACTGTGAGAGAAGGAATCTAAAACAAAAATCCAGAAAATCACATTGTATGATTTTTAAGTAATTAATTTGCATTTTATTGCATGACATAAGTATTTGATACATCAGAAAAGCAGAACTGAATATTTCGTACAGAAACCTTAGTTTGCAATTACAGAGATCATACGTTTCCTGTAGTTCTTGACCAGGTTTGCACACACTGCAGCAGGGATTTTGGCCCACTCCTCCATACAGACCTTCTCCAGATCCTTCAGGTTTCGGGGCTGTCGCTGGGCAATACGGACTTTCGGCTCCCTCCAAAGATTTTCTATTGGGTTCAGGTCTGGAGACTGGCTAGGCCACTCCAGGACCTTGAGATGCTTCTTACGGAGCCACTCCTTAGTTGCCCTGGCTGTGTGTTTCGGGTCGTTGTCATGCTGGAAGACCCAGCCACGACCCATCTTCAATGCTCTTACTGAGGGAAGGAGGTTGTTGGTCAAGATCTCGCGATACATGGCCCCATCCATCCTCCCCTCAATACGGTGCAGTCGTCCTGTCCCCTTTGCAGAAAAGCATCCCCAAAGAATGATGTTTCCACCTCCATGCTTCACGGTTGGGATGGTGTTCTTGGGGTTGTACTCATCCTTCTATTCCTCCAAACACGGCGAGTGGAGTTTAGAGCAAAAAGCTCTATTTTTGTCTCATCAGACCACATGACCTTCTCCCATTCCTCCTCTGGATCATCCAGATGGTCATTGGCAAACTTCAGACGGGCCTGGACATGCGCTGGCTTGAGCAGGGGGACCTTGCGTGCGCTGCAGGATTTTAATCCATGACGGCGTAGTGTGTTACTAATGGTTTTCTTTGAGACTGTGGTCCCAGCTCTCTTCAGGTCATTGACCAGGTCCTGCCGTGTAGTTCTGGGCTGATCCCTCACATTCCTCATGATCATTGATGCCCCACGAGGTGAGATCTTGCATGGAGCCCCAGACCGAGGGTGATTGACCGTCATCTTGAACTTCTTCCATTTTCTAATAATTGTGCCAACAGTTGTTGCCTTCTCACCAAGCTGCTTGGCTATTGTCCTGTAGCCCATCCCAGCCTTGTACAGGTCTACAATTTATCCCTGATGTCCTTACACAGCTCTCTGGTCTTGGCCATTGTGGAGAGGTTGGAGTCTGTTTGATTGAGTGTGTGGACAGGTGTCTTTTATACAGGTAACGAGTTCAAACAGGTGCAGTTAATACAGGTAATGAGTGGAGAACAGGAGGGCTTCTTAAAGAAAAACTAACAGGTCTGTGAGAGCCGGAATTCTTACTGGTTGGTAGGTGATCAAATACTTATGTCATGCAATAAAATGCAAATTAATTACTTAAAAATCATACAATGTGATTTTCTGGATTTTTGTTTTAGATTCCGTCTCTCACAGTTGAAGTGTACCTATGATAAAAATGACAGACCTCTACATGCTTTGTAAGTAGGAAAACCTGCAAAATCGGCAGTGTATCAAATACTTGTTCTCCCCACTGTATATCAGTTCTGTTATACTCACAGACATTATTATTTTAACAGTTGTAGAAACTTCAGAGTCTTTTCTATCCAATTCTACCAATTATATGCATATCTTAGCTTCTGGGCCTGCGTAACAGGCAGTTTACTTTGGGCACGTCAGACAGGCGGAAATTCAGGAAACTAGCCTTTCTCGCAGAGAGGTTAAATATTAATTGTTAACCATTAATATCAAATATACCAGGTAAATACATAATTTTATCTATCACACATACTTTTATACTCATAATTTGCTACTTTGTTCTTTATTTTACTCTGATTATTATCTATCCTGATGCCTAGTCACTTTACCCTGCCTTTTTGTACATATCTACCTGAAATATCTTGTATCCCTGTACATTGATATGGTACTGGTACTCCCTGTATATAGCTTAATTCTTGTGTGTGTATTTTATTCCTCTTGTTACTATTTGTATTTTCTAATTGTATTATTTTAACTCATTGGGAGGGCTTGTAAGCAAGTCACCCTTTGTCTTGATATATATATATATATATATATTTTTAAAACTTTTAGCCTTTTTTCTCCCCAATTTCGTGGTATCCAATTGGTAGTTACAGTCTTGTCTCATCGCTGCAACTCCCGTACGGACTCGGGAGACGAAAGTCAAGAGCCATGCGTCCTCCAAAACATGACCCACCAAGCCACACTGCTTCTTGACATAATGCCCGCTTAACCCGGAAGCCAGCCACACCAATGTGTCGGAGGAAACACCGTACATCTGGCGACCGTGTCAGCGTGCATGCGCCCAGCCCACTTGATGACAGCTTTATACACGCTTGGCATTCCCTCAACCAGCTTCACCTGGAATACTTTCCTACAGTCTTGAAGGAGTTCCCACATATGCTGAGCATGTGTTGACTGCTTTTTCTTCACTCTGTGGTCCAACTCATCCCTAACCATCTCAATTGGGTTGAGGTCGGGTGATTGTGGAGTGGACATTTTTGACTGGTACTATGCATATATATATATATATATATATATATATATATATATATATATATATATATATATATAAACTCAGCAAAAAAAGAAATGTCCCTTTTTCAGGACACTGTCTTCCAAAGATAATTCGTAAAAAATACAAATAACTTTACAGATCTTCATTGTAAAGGGTTTAAATACTGTTTCCCATGCTTGTTCAATGAACCATAAACAATTAATGAACATGCACCTATGGAACGGTCATTAAGACACTAACAGCTTACAGACGGTAGGCAATTAAGGTCACAGTTATGAAAACTTAGGACACTAAAGAGGCCTTTCTACTGACTCTGAAAAACACCAAAAGAAAGATGCCCAGGGTCCCTGCTCATCTGCTTGAACGTGCCTTAGGCATGCTGCAAGGGGGCATGAGGACTGCAGATGTGGCCAGGGCAATGAATTGCAATGTCCGTACTGTGAGACGCCTAAGAGAGCGCTACAGGGAGACAGGACGGACAGCTGATTGTCCTCGCAGTGGCAGACCACGTGTAACAACACCTGTACAGGATCGGTACATCCGAACATCACAGCTGCGGAACAGGTACAGGATGGCAACAACAACTGCCGGAGTTACACCAGGAACGCACAATCCCTCCATCAGTTCTCAGATTCTCAGCCTATTGCGGACAGAGGCTGGACTGAGGGCTTGTAGTCCTGTTGTAAGGCAGGTCCTCACCAGACATCACCGGCAACAACGTCGCCTATGGGCACAAACCCACCGTCGCTGGACCAAGCAGGACTCGCAAAAAGTGCTCTATACTGACGAGTCGCCGTTTTATCTCACCAGGGGTGATAGTCGGATTCTCATTTATCGTCGAAGGAATGAGCGGTACACCGAGGCCTGTACTCTGGAGCGGGATGGATTTGGAGGTGGAGGGTCCGTCATGGTCTGCGGCTGTGTGTCACAGAATCATTGGACTGAGCTTGTTGTCAATGCATGCAATCTCAATGCTGTGCGTTACAGGAAAGACATCCTCCTCCCTCATGTGGTACCCTTCCTGCAGGCTCATCCTGACATGACCCTCCAGCATGACAATGCCACCAGCCATACTGGTCGTTATGTGCATGATTTCCTGCAAGACAGGAATGCCAGTGTTCTGCCATGGCCAGCGAAGAGCCCGGATCTCAATCCCATTGAGCACGTCTGGGACCTGTTGGATCGGAGGGTGAGAGCTTGGGCCATTCCCCCCAGATAGGTCCTGGAACTTGCAGGTGCCTTGTTGGAAGAGTGGGATAACATCTCACAGCAAGAACTGGCACATCTGGTGGAGTCCATGAGGATGAGATGCATTGCAGTACTTAATGCAGCTGGTGGCCACACCAGATACTAACTGTTACTTTTGATTTTGACCCCACTTTGTTCAGGGACACATTATTCCATTTCTGTTAGTCACATGTCTGTGGAACCTGTTCAGTTTATGTCTCAGTTGTTGAATCTTGTTATGTTCATACAAATATTTACACATGTTAAGTTTGCTGAAAATCAGCGCAGTTGACAGTGGACGGTGGACAGAGGACGTTTCTTTTTTTGCTGAGTTCATAAATATATATTATGGAACAGATTTTCAAATTTACAATCACTTGGAGCTGATTTGCTGGTGTTTTTACAGTCTTTAACTGGGGGTTCCAGTAGGGGAACCCTGCTCCAAAGCAGTCTCATGGTCACGCATAATATGATAGTCAAACAATTTAACATTGAGTGTAGCAATGGCTGTTAATGTTTTGGTTGTCAGCTATACAGATGTAGGATCTTAATTTGATCATTCTGTTACAGGATACGTTTCTGCAGGACATTTAAAACGTGTAGTCTATTCAATGTTTCTGGAAAGGCTTCTAATGGTTGTAATTTCAGACTTTATTTTCCATTATGAATAATCTATCAACCCCTACAAAAATCTCCATTAATTATAATCCACATAATAATTCACATTTCCGGTTGCCGCAGGATTATTTTCCTGCTGTAGCAAACTGGCTCAAATTAAGATCCTGCATCTGTATGTAACATGATACTGGAACTATAGCTGTATGCACATTTTTATAATGGCTTTTATGACACGATCCAGTCTTAAGAAAATAGCGGCATTTTCAAGCAATGTTGACAGGGAAAAAAAGTTTTAAAGCGAAAATATGTTTTAGCGAGCAATCATAGCTTTGTGTGAATCTGAAACAGAAACATGCACATACTGTATGTCAAAGTTGTGGACAAAATTGAATGCAACAGCTTTAATTTCAAGGATTCGTCACAACTACGATTAACATTCCTACCATACAGGTAAACAATCAAACAGCACTTTAAGATATAAAAGATTAAAGGATGTATATTCCGTACACACCAATTGAGCCCATGCCAAGCTTGAGTGGCCATGAAGATAGAAATAGACCACTGAAATCAGAAATTGCCTCACTTTCCCCACATCCCTTCCTTACTTATTTAAGCCTTGATTCTTCCTGCCTCTGTTATACGAACCAGAGCATGTTTAGTGACAATCCAGTAAAATAAGATAGGGAATATCAGTGACTAAGGCAGAACTAAAAAAATCTAACGCCTGGCTGCTTTCACAACCAGAGATAGAGCTTGCTGCAGAGAACCAGCGAGGACAGGATGCATTAAATGAGTTTTTCTATTACTTCAGAATGCTTTAGAAATATCACCCTGAGATTGCATGAAATTGTGAGACATTCAGGCCTAGGTGACATATTTGAATATTGTTATTCTTTATTACCATGAAAATGAAAAGTGTGTGTGTGTCTCTCACTTGAATGGCACCTCTCCAAAAATTGTTGGCTGTGCGTCACCTCATGCTTTTTTCTAAATAATGGACGACATTTTACACTTCCTATCGATTTGCACAAAACGTGGAGATCTCCAGTGCAGAGTTGGTATTTTCCACATCTATACTAAGGTTAACCTGAGCAATGCACACTTTATTCAGTGTGAAAGAGAAATGAGTTGTAGAGTGTGCGATATAGCATTGGACAGGACCAGGAATGTCACCCCAGTAAACACACAGATGTTGAATACACAATCTGGGGTACACACACTCACAGAAATGTGCTATTTCAGAACGGTATAATATAGTCATTAACTATGTAAAGTATTATCCTGGTTTGTAATTTATCCAAATTATTTCATATCCTGTAGGATACGCTCCTGAATTGCAGTTGGGAAAAAAGTGTCTGAGCCGTTTACTACATCAGTAGCAGCAGATATACAGTACTGGCAGCAGACACACACTATTTTCCATTGACAGTAACGAGGACATGCAAATTGCTAGCTCTGCTTAACCATTGAGGCATGTAACCACTAAGTCGGTAATTGCAATGCAAATTCTGCCTGGGAACCAGTCCCACTGAAGAATAGAATGCTCCACTTCGTCAATTCATATAAAAGTAACTTGGGCATCAAATCATCTTAGATGTCTTACTTTAATTGGTGGCTAAATTGTATGCACCACAGGTAATGATTTCATCTTTCTACATTTCTTTACGGAAGAGTTTTGTTTGTGGTGGCACCTACAGGCACACACAAACATACAAAAGCCTCATATTACTATAACATGGTATTATTATAAAATGTGCATACACTCAGGAAGTGGATAAACCACTGCATTCCTACTTTTTGCAGTCTGGGCCTCACAAAACTCCTATTCTGAAGTGTGACTCTTGAAGGGATTTTGGCAATGAAGCCCTTTATCTACTTCCCAAGAGTCAGATGAACTCGTATACCTTTAAAATCACAAATAAAATTCATAAAAACGTCTCAAAGATTCACTTACACCCCAGCCCCCAGTTTGAAGATACACCTTTATCTCCTTCTGCAACTGGATCCTGGACTTTCTGACGGGGCGCCCCCAGGTGGAAAAAGTAGGCAACAACACGTCACCCACGACTGCGTGGCCAAACACGACTCCAACACCATCATTAAGTTTGCTGACGACACATCAGTGGTAGGCCTGATCATCGGCAACGATGAAATAGCCTATAGGGAGGAAGTCAGAGACTTGGCAGTGTGGTGCCAGGACAACAACCTCTCCCTCAATGTGAGCAAGACAAAGGAGATGATCGTGGACTACAGGAAAAGGTGGGCCCATTCTGATCGACGGGGATGTAGTGGAGCGGGTTGAGAGTTTCAAGTTCCAAGGTGTCCACATCACCAACGAACTCTCGTGGTCCAAACACACCAACCCTAGTCATGAAGATGGCACGACAACACGTTTTCCCCCTCAGTAGACTGAAAAGATTTGCATGGGCCCCCTGATCCTCAAAACTGTTCTACAGCAGTACCATTGAGAGCATCATGACCGGTTGCATCACCGCCTGGTATGGCAACTGCTTGGCATATGACTGTAAGGTGCTACAGAGGGTAGTGCGCATGGCCCAATACATCACTGGGGCCAAGCTTCCTGACATCCAGGACCTACAGTTGAAGTCAGAAGTTTACATACACTTAGGTTGGAGTCATTAAAACTCTTTTGTTCAACCACTCCACAAATTTCTTGTTAACAAACTATAGTTTTGGCAAATCAGTTAGGACATCTACTTTGTGCATGACACAAGTAATTTTTTCCAACAATTGTTTACAGACAGATTATTTCACTTATAATTCACTGTATCACAATTCCAGTGGGTCAGATGTTTACATACACTAAGTTGACTGTGCCTTTAAACAGCTTGGAAAATTCCAGAAAATTATGTCATGGCTTTAGAAGCTTCTGATAGGCTAATTGACATAATTTTAGTCAATTGGAGGTGTACCTGTGGATATATTTCAAGGCCTACCTTCAAATTCAGTGCCTCTTTGCCTGACATCATGGGAAAATCAAAAGAAATCAGCCAAGACCTTGTAGGCCTCCACAAGTCTGGTTCATCCTTGGGAGCAATTTCCAGACGCCTGAAGGTACCACGTTCATCTGTACAAACAATAGTACACAAGTATAAACACCATGGGACCACGCAGCAGTCATACCGCTCAGGAAGGAGACGCGTTCTTTCTCCTAGAGATGAACGTACTTTGGTGCGAAAAGTGCAAATCAATCCCAGAACAACAGCAAAGGACCTTGTGAAGATGCTGGAGGAAACAGGTACAAAAGTATCTATATCCACAGTAAAACGAGTCCTATATCGACATAACCTGAAAGGCCGCTCAGCAAGGAAGAAGCCACTGCTCCAAAACCGCCATAAAAAAGCCAGACTCCGGTTTGCATCTGCATATGGGGACAAAGATTGTGCTTTTTGGAGAAATGTCCTCTGGTCTGATGAAACAAAAATAAAACTGTTTGGCCATAATGACCATCGTTATGTTTGGAGGAAAAAGGGGGAGGCTTGCAAGCCAAAGAACACCATCCCAACCATGAAGCACGGGGGTGGCAGCATCATGTTGTGGGGGTGCTTTGCTGCAGGAGCGACTCGTGCACTTTACAAAATAGATGGCTTCATGAGGCAGGAAAATGATGTGGATATATTGAAGCAACATCTCAAGACATCAGTCAGGAAGTTAAAGCTTGGTCGCAAATGTGCCTTCCAAATGGACAATGACCCCAAGCATACTTCCAAATTTGTGGCAAAATTGCTTAAAGACAACAAAGTCAAGGTATTGGAGTGGCCATCACAAAGCCCTGACCTCAATCCTATAGAAAATGTGTGGGCAGAACTGAAAAGGCGTGCAAGCAAGGAAGCCTACAAACCTGACTCAGTTATACCAGCTCTGTCAGGAGGAATGGGGCAAAATTCACCCAACTTATTGTGGAAAGCTTGTGGAAGGTTACCCGAAACGTTTGACCCAAGTTAAACAATTGAAAGGCAATGCTACCAAATACTAATTGAGTGTATTTGTAACGATCTTCGTTTGGAGAAAGAGAGGAGGACCAATGTGCAGCGTGGTAAAGTGTTCATGATGAATATTTAATGGATCAAACTGAACACTGAAATACAAAACAATAAAGTGAACGCACGAAAACCGAAACAGTTCCGTGTGGAAAACACAGACACAGAAAACAACTACCCACAAAACACAATAGAAAACAGGCTCCCTAAATATGGTTCCCAATCAGAGACAACGACTAACACCTGCCTCTGATTGATAACCATATCAGGCCAAACGAAAAACCCAACATAGAAAAACAAACACAGATAACCCACCCAACTCACGCCCTGACCATAAAACAAAGAAATAACAAAAGAACTAAGGTCAGAACGTGACAGTATGTAAACTTCTGTCCGACTGGGAATGTGATGAAAGAAATAAAAGCTGAAACAAATCATTCTCTCTACTATTATTCTGACATTTCAGAATACCGAGCGCCAAGTCTAAGACCAAAAGGCTCCTCAACAGCTTCTACCCCCAAGCCATAAGACTGCTGAACAATTAATAAAATCGCCACCGAACACTTTACATTAATCCACCCCCTCCCTTTTGTACACAGCTGCTACTCGCTGTTTATTATCTATGCATAGTCACTTCACCCCCACCTACATGTACAAATTACCTCAACTAAACTCTACCCCCGCACACTGACTCGGTACCGGTGCCCCCTGTATATAGCCTTGTTATCGTTATTCTTATTGTGTTACTTTTTATTCTTACTTTTTATTTTAGTCTAATTGGTAAATATTTTCTTAACTCTTCTTGAACTGCACTGTTGGCTATAGGCTTGTAAGTAAGCATTTCAAGGTAAAGTCTACACATGTTGTTTTCGGCGCATGTGACAAATAGAGTTTGATTTAATGTATGCATCACTGGGCTTCGAGGCATCTTCCAGTCACATTTTCCAAAACCAGATGGCCCTGAATACTTTCAAAAATTATTACATCCCCCTTTGTGTATAGGAATGATAAACACAAGAGACTGGCTTTGAAAAAGCAGAGGGTGAGATGTAAAGGTATTAAAAGGAAGGACAACATTACGCGCTAGGCTAAGGCTTGCTTGTTCTGCCTACCCTTGCCTCTGCCAGGCTTGAAAAAGACTGTCCCTGTAAAAAAATATATATAAAAAAAATGATGAGTGAAAGGCCCTGGTAATTGATTTTATCATGAGCATGTTTTCTACATGGGGGCCTGGTCGTGTGGGGGAACAGAGACATATGGCAGGTGGATTCTGCAATCCGGTGGGACGAAGCCAGCGACAGCTAGAGGTGACAGGTGAAGGGACATAGCACAGCTGGGTGGCGTGTACCGGTGACAAAGCCTCTGTTGGATATCACGGCATATGTGTCACCAAGGTCCTCTAGGTTCACAACTCCAGAGGGTCACCTCAGTAGCTACAGTTGTCTGGGAAAGGAGTGCAGCTCTTCCAGAGTGCATTGCTTATTTGATATATGAAACGTATAGAAATAGTTTTACCTTAACTGTAAAGAATTTGGCACTATATGTCTCGAAATAATCACACATACAAGGGGTTTGAGTAAAATAGGGTATTGACACCTGTTGAACAGAAACTCACAGAACAGTATATTCATTTATCGTTTTATCAAAGTACTACAAAATCAGGAAATCCAGATTGAAGATGTTAGGACAAAAGTACAGAACACTTGTTCACCCTTATCATCAACAGGCTGTTCATTTGGACGTCTTCCGACCCATAAAGCCTTAATTCTGCTGCCCGAATGTCGCATTGCGAGAAGACCACATCGACGTTGAGGTCTTTCTCACGTTCCTTGCCACACAGTTTCCGTCCAATCAGCTCTATTCACCAAGAGGCTGGGTTCTGACGGTGCAGCATTATGCCGTACAGAGTACAAACACTCAAGCACTCCCACATTCCTCCTCACACTGATAACAGCATAGCCACTGACCCTGTCTACACTAACAAAGGCTGTGAATGAAGGGGATGGCTGTGTGCATATTCACATGTATGTGTTGAGGTAGGTAGGGATTTTGGTTTTGCATGTGCATAGCCTCTGTGGATTCATATTCCGTGGTGGAGTTTGTGCCTATGTGAATGCTTCCTTTTACAGTACCATAAACACCTGGGTAATTCTTAGAAACTCATTTGAAGTTAAGTGGTAATTAGGTTCTGAGATTTGCCACATATGGGGTAATTAAACAAGCACTTTAGTTAAGCTTAATTTAAACGTCATTACCTGCTCTCTTTATGTACAGACCTCTTCTTTGTTCTTTCATTTGAAACACACATGCATCATTAAGTCAGCTGTAGAAATGCCTGTATCTAAACACATTACATCAATATCAGTATGGCATTGAGAAAGAGCACTGAAACTGGATAGATGGAGCCTCCCCAGCAAACTGGGAACATTCCCAGAACATTAGCTGACATTCCCATTAAGTCATATTTAGGGTTTGAGCTAACAGTATGATGATAATGTCTAATGTTTGAAATGAAATATCCTTGGAATGTTTCAACATTAACTAAACTGTTGCTCACAACATCTGTAAACACTACCACAAAACATTCTCCTAAGATTCTCATTAGGTTGCCAGGGAATGTAATAACAAGTGACAGTGCGTGGGTAAAAGGACTGCAGAAGCCAAGCCAAGGCAGTAAAAAAATCCATATTACAACCTATGTTGTGATAATTGCGTAGTTTGCTCTATAACCCATTTGTTCAAACTCCACCGTGATGTACAATAAGAACGTGGCAACAAAAAGACAACAGTCACACAGCGGTGGAATAAATTCAACTAAACATACGTTTGTTTCATCACAAAACCTGAGAGCAACATCTGTCCGGTGAAGTCCACAAAGCAAATGTTGCACACAATGCAGACACAATGCAGATAGCCCGGTTAGCCAATGTGCGAGAGCACTGGTTGGTCGGTCCAATGGAGGAAGTATGTACGTACATGAGTGTATAGTTAAAGTGACTATGCATATGTGATAAACAGAGAGTAGCAGCAGCCTAAAAAGAAGGGTTAGGGAGGGGTTGGGGGGGGGCACATAATGCAAATAGTCCGGGTAGCCATTTGATGACCTGTTCAGGAGTCTTATGGCTTGGGGGTTAAAACTGTTGAGAAAACTTTTTGTCCTAGACTTTGCACTCCGGTACCGCTTGCCATGCGGTAGTAGAGAGAACAGTCTATGACTGGGGTGGCTGGGGTCTTTGACAATTTTTAGGGCCTTCCTCTGACACCGCCTGGTGTAGAGGTCCTGGATGGCAGGCAGCTTAGCCCCAGTGATGTACTGGGCCGTTCGCACTACCCTCTGTAGTGACTTGCGGTCAGAGGCTGAGCAATTGCCGTAACAGGCAGTGATGCAACCAGTCAGGATGCTCTCGATTTTGCAGCTGTACTACCTTTTGAGGATCTCAGGACCCATGACAACTATTTTTAGTTCCCTGAGGGGGAATAGGCTTTGTCGTGCCCTCTTCACAACTGTCTTGGTGTGTTTGGACCATTCTAGTTTGTTCTTGATGTGGACACCAGGGAACTTGAAGCTCTCAACCTGCTCCACTACAGCCCCGTCGATGAAAATGGGGGCGTGCTCGGTCCTCCTTTTCCTGTAGTCCACAATCATCTCCTTAGTCTTGGTTACGTTGAGGGATAGTTTTTTTTTTTGGCACCTCCCGGCCAGGTCTCCGACCTCCTCCCTATAGGCTGTCTTGTAGTTGTCAGTGATCAGGCCTACCACCGTTGTGTCGTCTGCAAACTTAATGATGGTGTTGGAGTCGTGCCTGGCCATGCAGTCGTGGGTGAACAGGGAGTACAGGAGGGGACTGAGCACGCACCCCTGGGGAGCTCCAGTGTTGAGGATCAGCGTGGCAGATGTGTTGCTACCTACCCTCACCACCTGGGGGTGGCCCGTCAGGAAGTCCAGGATCCAGTTGCAGAGGGAGGTGTTTAGCCCCAGGATCCTTAGCTTAGTGATGAGCTTTGAGGGTACTATGCTGTTGAACGCTGAGCTGTAGTCAATGAATAGCATTCTCACATAAGTGTTCCTTTTGTCCAGGTGGGAAAGGGGAGTGTGGAGTGCAATAGAGATTGCATCATCTGTGGATCTGTTTGGGCGGTATGCAAATTGGAATGGGTCTAGGGTTTCTGGGATAATGATGTTGATGTGAGCCATTACCAACCTTTCAAAGCACTTCATGGCTATGGGCATGAGTGCTACGGGTCTGTAGTCATTTAGGCAGGTTGCCTTTGTGTCCTTGGGCACAGGGACTATGGTGGTCTGCTTGAAACATGTTGGTATTACAGACTCAATCAGGGACATATTTAAAATGTCAGTGAAGACACCTGCC
The DNA here is from genome assembly GCF_045679555.1 of Salvelinus alpinus. Classification (NCBI taxonomy): domain Eukaryota; kingdom Metazoa; phylum Chordata; class Actinopteri; order Salmoniformes; family Salmonidae; genus Salvelinus; species Salvelinus alpinus. Next base: position 14,508,673 of record NC_092091.1, on the reverse strand, counting down.
AGTTGGTCAGCACATGCCCGGAGCACACGTCCTGGTAATCCGTCTGGCCCCACAGCATTGTGTATGTTGACCTGTTTAAAGGTCTTACTCACATCGGCTACGGAGAGCGTGATCACACAGTCGTCCGGAACAGCTGATGCTCTCATGCATGCCTCAGTGTTGCTTGCCTCGGAGCGAGCATAGAAGTGATTTAGCTCGTCTGGTAGGCTCGTGTCACTGGGCAGCTCGTGGTTGTGCTTCCCTTTGTAGTCTGTAATAGTTTGCAAGTCCTGCCACATAAGATGAGCGTCGGAGCCGGTGTAGTATGATTCAATCTTAGGCCTGTATTGACGCTTTGCCTGTTTGATGGCTCGTCACAGGGAATAGCAGGATTTATTGTAAGCTTCCAGGTTAGAGTCCCGCACCTTGAAAGCGGCAGCTCTACCCTTTAGCAGTGTGAATGTTGCCTGTAATCCATGGCTTCTGGTTGGGTTATGTACGTATAGTCACTGTGGGGACGACGTCCTCGATGCACCTATTGATAAATCAAATCAAAATCAAATCAAATGTATTTATATAGCCCTTCTTACATCAGCTGATATCTCAAAGTGCTGTACAGAAACCCAGCCTAAAACCCCAAACAGCAAGCAATGCAGGTGTAGAAGCACGGTGGCTAGGATAAACTCCCTAGAAAGGCCAAAACCTAGGAAGAAACCTAGAGAGAAACCAGGCTGTGCCGGGTGGAGATTATAACAGAACATGGCCAAGATGTTCAAATGTTCATAAATGACCAGCATGGTCAAGTAATAATAACCAATAATAATTGGCTTTTCATAGCCGATCATTAAGAGTATCTCTACCGCTCCTGCTGTCTCTAGAGAGTTGAAAACAGCAGGTCTGGGAAAGGTAGCATGTTCGGTGTACAGGTCAGGGTTTCATAGCCGCAGGCAGAAACAGTTGAAACTGCAGCAGCAGCACAGCCAGGTGGACTGGGGACAGCAAGGAGTCATCATGCCAGGTAGTCCTGAGGCTTGGTCCTAGGGCTCAGGTCCTCCGAGAGAGAGAAAGAAAGATAGAATTAGAGAGAGCATACTTAAATTCACACAGGACACTGGATAAGACAGGAGAAGTACTCCAGATATAACAAACTGACCCTAGCCCCCCGACACATAAACTACTGCAGCATAAATACTGGAGGCTGAGACAGGAGGGGTCAGGAGACACTGTGGCCCTATCCGATGGTACCCCCGGACAGGGCCAAACAGGAAGGATATAACCCCACCCACTTTGCCAAAGCACAGCACCCACACCACTAGAAGGATAACTTCAACCACCAACTTACCATCCTGAGACAAGGCCGAGTATAGCCCACAAAGATCTCCGCCACGGCATAACCCAAGGGGGGGCGCCAATCCAGACAGGAAGATCACGTCAGTGACTCAACCCACTCAAGTGACGCACCCCTCCCAGGGACGGCATGAAAGAGCACCAGTAAGCCAGTGACTCAGAGGCAGAGAATCCCAGTGGAGAGAGGGGAACCGGCCAGGCAGAGACAGCAAGGGCGGTTCGTTGCTCCAGAGCCTTTCCGTTCACCTTCACACTCCTGGGCCAGACTACACTCAATCATATGACCCACTGAAGAGATGAGTCTCCAGTAAAGACTTAAAAGTTGAGACTGAGTCTGCGTCTCTCACATAAAGCCAGTGACTGATGTGGTGTACTCCTCAATGCCATTGGAAGAATCCCGGAACATGTTCCAGTCTGTGATAGCAAAACAGTCCTGTGGTTTAGCATCTGCTTCATCTGACCACTTTTTTATAGACCTAGTCACTGGTGCTTCCTGCTTTATTTTTTGGTTGTAAGCAGGAATCAGGAAGATAGAGTTGTGGTCGGATTTACCAAATGGAGGGCGAGGGAGAGCTTCGTACGCGTCTCTGTGTGTGCAGTATAGGTGATCCAGATTTTTTTTCCATATGGTTGCACATTTAACATGTTGATAGAAATTTGGTAGAACTGATTTCATTTTCCCTGCATTAAAGTCTCCGGCCACAAGGAGCGCCACCTCTGGGTGAGTGGTTTCATGTTTGCTTATTTCCTTATACAGTGGACTGAATGCGGTCTTATTGCCAGGACAAATGGTCTTTTTGTTCGATTAATTTCGTCGATATATATCCAAAATGTCAATTTATTTGGCGCGTTTCATCCAGAAAAACACAGCTTCCAACTTGCGCAACGTCACTACAAAATATATCAAAAGTTACATGTAAACTTTATCAAAACATTTCAAACTACTTTTGTAATACAACGTTAGGTATTTTTAAACATTAATAATCGATCAAATGGAAGACGGGATGATCTGTGTTCAATACTAAAAGAAAACAAACTGACGCAACTTTTCTGGTAATGTGCCTCTCTCAAACAATTTACTTCAAGTGACCCTCATTTAAGATGGCCGTACTTCTTCATTACACAAAGGAATAACCTCAACCAATTTCCAAAGACTGGTGACATCCAGTGGAAGCGGTAGGAACTGCAAACAAGTCCGTTAGAAATCTGGTGTCCCAATGAAAGTTCATTGAAAAGACAGTGACCTCAAAAAAAAAAAAATATCTGAATGGTTTGTCCTCGGGGTTTTGCCTGCTACATAAGTTCTGTTATACTCACAGACATGATTCAAACAGTTTTAGAAACTTCAGAGTGTTTTCTATCCAAATCTACTAATAATATGCATATCTTATATTCTGGGGATGAGTAGCAGGCAGTTGAATTTGGGTATGCTATTTATCCAAAAGTGAAAATGCTGCCCCCTACCCCAAAGAAGTTAAACAATGGCTTTTTTCTGGACACTCTTCCGTAAAGCCCAGCTCTGTGGAGTGTACGGCTTAAAGTGGTCCTATGGACATATACTCCAATCTCCGCTGTGGAACTTTGCAGCTCCTTCAGGGCTGCCTTTGGTCGCTTTGTTACCTCTCTGATTAATGCCCTCATTGCCTGGTCCGTGAGTTTTGTTGGGTGGGCTCTCTTGGCAGGTTTGTTGTGGTGCCATATTATTTCCATTTTTAAAATAATGGATTTAATAGTGCTCTGTGGGATGTTCAAATTTTCGGATATTTTTTTATAACCCAACCCTGATCTGTACTTCTCCACAACTTTGTCCCTGACCTGTTTGGATAGCTCCTTGGTCTTCATGGTGCCCCTTGCTTGGTGGTGTTGCAGACTCTGGGGCATTTCAGAACAGGTGTATATATACTGAGATCATGTGACAGATCATGTGACACTTAGATTGCACACAGGTGGACTTTATTTAACAAATTATGTGACTTCTGAAGGTAATTGGTTGCACCAGATCTTATTTAGAGGCTTCATAGCATAGGGGGTGAATACATATGCACGCACCACTTTTCCATTTAAAATTTTTAAGAATATTTTAAAACAAGTACTTTTTTTCATTTCACTTCACCAATTTGGACTATTTTTGTCCATTACATGAATTCCAAATAAAAAGTCATTTAAATTGCAGGTTGTAATGCAACAAAATAGGAAATATGCGTAGGGGGATGAACACTTTTGCAAGAAACTGTATAAGGAAAATATATGGATTATTTGTATTTGTCAAACAGCAACCAAGCATCGATCATCATGTCAGTAGAATAAGACCTATGATATTTATTGGAAAGGAACATCAAGCTCATCACTGTGCACTTTCACCACCTCGTGAACTTTATCATAACTTATTTAATCTGTAGCCTGATAAACTGCATTTCTGTAATGGGAGGTCACTTGACTATTGTTATAGTCTGGCTTTTTTTATGGCGGTTTTGGAGCAGTGGCTTCTTCCTTGCTGAGCGGCCTTTCAGGTTATGTCGATATAGGACTCATTTTACTGTGGATATAGATACTTTTGTACCGGTTTCCTCCAGCATCTTTACAAGTTCCTTTGCTGTTGTTCTGGGATTGATTTGCACTTTTCACACCAAAGTACGTCCATCTCTAGGAGACAAAACGCGTCTCTTTCCTGAGCAGTATGACGGCTACGTGGTCCCATGGTGTTTATACTTGCGTACTATTGTTTGTACAGATGAACGTGGTACCTTCAGGCATTTGGAAATTGCTCCCAATGATGAACCAGACTTGTGGAGGTCCACAATTATTATTCTGAGGTCTTGGCTGATTTCTTTTCATTTTCCCATGATGTCAAGCAAAGAAGCACTGAGTTTGAAGGTAGGCCTCGAAATACATCCACAGGTACACCTCCAATTGACTCAAATTATGTCAATTAGCCTAACAGAAGCTTCTAAAGCCATGACATAATTTTCTGGAATTTTCCAAGCTGTTTAAAGGCACAGTCAACTTAGTGTATTGTAACTTCTGACCCATCTAGTGAAATAATCTTTCTGTAAACAATTGTTGGAAAGATTACTTGCGTCATGCACAAAGTAGATGTCCAAAACCGACTTGCCAAAACTATAGTTTGTTAACAAGACATTTGTGGAGTGGTTGAACAAAAGAGTTTTAATGACTCCATCATAAGTGGATGTAAACTTCCGACTTCAACTGTTTATCGTGATGTCCCCATCCTGTTCCCACAACCTAATGACACATTCTGGGAACCTTTTAAAGAACAAACCAAATGTGTTCTGGGAAGGTATTTTTAACATCATGTGAATGCTTTATACAAACACTGTATAATCATCAGCACAACTGAACCGTTTGTGTGTCATTAGAACATTTGGGGCAACCTAATTTATGTTCTGCTAGCATTCACAGAACCAATTATGGTTTGCTTGATCTCTTCATAGAAAAATACTGGACTTCATCAAATAAATATTAAAACAGCTTAAATGGATAGCTCACCCAAATTGCAAAATCACATATTGGTTTATTTACACTGTAAGCAGGACAAGGCATGCGGGTCTCAATTTGTGGCACAAATCCCATTCATGTCATGGGACCGATACTAGCATTTTTCACGTATCATGTCCAAATAATCCGAAAGCATCTCAAATTGATTATGAAACTCAACAAAGTCACTTATAATTGTTTTGAACTTGATGTGCAAGATATTCTAATATCGGTCCCATGACTTGAATGGTATACATGCCAAAAAGTCTAAAAAAGTTAGCATATGGAAACAGGGAAATTAACCAAAGCATTGCTTGCTGTCATACTTTGTCCATAGACTGCTTACAGGGTAAGGAACTCAATATTTTATTTTGTAATTTGGTTCACTACCCCCTTAAATATGTAAATTGAATGCATGGATTTTTCATTTATATTTTTGGTATTTCATTCTGGATTGTTGGATATTCCAAATTAGCATACAAACAGTTACATAAATTCACCGACATGAGTGTGCTGTGGTAAAAGCAAACCCTTGAATATCCTTGCATTTAAATAATTCAGTTCATAATCAGGAGGCAAATTTCACCAGTTTCATATCTCTGCCACGTCACTTGTTATAATGCGATAAGCTGGTCTCTAATGAGAGCGCATTTGCTGCTGATTGCTCACACTAAATGCCAGACAGGTTTGACATTTTGCTGTTTGTGACCCAGCGTTGGCCTCAGCAGCGGCACAGCCTGGAGCCATGCCACGCGTGGCACAACAAAATATTCCTTAGAGAGAGAACAGTCTACACACACCCACACACTCATCACCATGGGAGAGTAAGTAAGTCTTCTTGGATCCCAGTTCCTAAAAGGTGAAGCCAAGACACGTTTGTGGGGCCAGACACAAGAGACCCTGTGGTAATAGCCTAACAGCAAGTGAGTCTATGAACCCAATGGAGGATTTCACTCAGAGATTAAAGGAGTAAGTTGTTCGATATTATTCTAGCTACTCTAAGTCTATGTCTCTCAGGAGGAGAGTTCATTTAGAGGTAGCCTTCTTCACTGTGACTAAAAGTACTTATGGCTATGTATCCTTAGTCATGCTCCATCTAGCTTGCAAACTAGCTTGTATCCTACTGTACCTTTTGTCAGAATGCATTTTGCTGTAATATGGCTGCTAGCCAAGTATGGATTGCGTTTTTGGACAACCTGTTGATCATAAATTAGTTCTGGACAGTTTTTGAGTGGTTCTGAGCATCTCTAGTTCTCATTGGTGGACAAAGTGTTTACTTGGCAAATGAAAAGTCTGAACTATATCTTCAACCAGTGATATTGTAGCTATTTTTGGGCAGAGCCACGCTATTACCACATCTCAATCAATATAGACATGAGTCAACAACATGTCAGACAGAACTACAGTACCTTGGATTGTTCAATGGTAAATTTCTTGCTCAGGCTCTTGGCCATGGCCCCAGGTTAAGACACCTTCACATCCCTTGTCATCGGTATGGGGCCAACCTTAAGACCTGGGCCACTGTTTGGGATTTTTTCCCACCAGGACTGAGACTTTGTTCTTTCCAAGCCTCCATTCCAGATAGTTATGTTGAGAATCCACCCCTCCCACCTTTGCCCACAAAACAGCATCAAAGTACCTCCTAAAACACGGACTGAAATTCAGCAAGCTCAGTATGTCTCTGAAGCAGTGGCATTGCTGACTGCACAGAGACCCGCTGTAAGAAGGTGAACCAGGACTGTGCAGAGCCCAGGGTAAGACAGGCTTCAGATGTTAGAGGTTAAGTAGAGGGCAGACGGCAGACGGCAGAAGAGCAGCGGCTATGTGCCATGACTGCGTCAGGAGTCTATGCCGCAGTCAGAATAGAGGGTAAACTGTATGGTCATGGAAACTCATGGTGATGGTTTCTCTCTCTATTTCTCTCTGATGAGACAGACTTTAACAATGTTTTTTCATAATTGATGCCAGAAGTGATGGGTCATCTAATGTTTTAATAATAGAGCATATCAGTGGCGATCAGTGCCGTTTAAGATGAGGGAGGAAGATTTTTTTTTCATGAGCACGGCCTTATTCTAGTACAGCACATTGGATGACTGTCATTCATATTCCATTCACCCAGTTCTATGTAACAGCGATAGGCTTAGGCTGCTACATGAAACTCAAATTTTACCTTTACCCATCAACAAACTAGCCTATGAATGAAAGTTTACAACGTAGGTGCACACAGGTTGAGAGAAACATTTGAGGTGACAGACAGTGTGACACATGGACGGACAGTGACACATTCAATACTGCCTTGCACACTCTTGCCTGCATGTAGCTGAAATAGGGTGTAGTCATTAGTCCAACAGTTGCAAACAAGAGTTTCTATTGGACAAATTGAGGTATGTTTATCCTCGTTTAATTCCGTTTGCTTCCGTTTAAAAAAAAATCTTCAGAATTGGTGGTATGAATACAAGCCTGATAACGTGTAAACACAGTTCACTTTCATAGCAGCCACATTGTATTCATTCTCGCATCTATGCACTCTCCTCCTCTCACCTTTCCCCTTCGCTTGTGGACTTCAATTCAGCTGTATGTGACCAGGAGAAAAAACCTTTCCAAGCCAAACCGTAACCGCTACAAACAGCCTACATTTTTATCACCATATTAGCTAAAGTAACGTCATAGTCAACATAGCTAATAGAACTAACACGTTAGAAAAACCTGCTACAATCAGACAGTAACGTTACAATGTACAGTCAGTAATCAGTTAAGCACAGGGGTGGGCAAAGTTTTTGATTCGAGGGCCACATCGGGATTTTGAAATTCAACGGAGGGACGCATTTTTTGGGGGACCAATTGTTTGTTAAAATCAATTTGCAGGGGCCTCCCGAGTGGCGCAGCGGTCTAAAGCACTAAAGAGTGGCCCAGCGTCGTCCGGGTTAGGAAAGGGATTGGCAGGCTGAGATTTCCTTGTCCCATTGTGCTCTAGCAACTCCTGTGGTGGGCCGGGTGCTTGCACGCTGACACGGTCGCCAGGTGCTTGCACGCTGACACGGTCGCCAGGTGTACGATGTTTCCTCCGACACATTGATGCGGCTGGCTTCCGTGTTAAGCGGGCATTGTGTCAAGAAACAGTGCAGCTTGGCTGGGTCGTGTTTCGGGGGACGCACGGCTCTCGACCTTTGCTTCTCCCGAGTCTGTACAGGAGTTGCAGCGATGGGACAAGACTGTAACTACCAATTAGATACCACAAAATACATTTTTAAAAATAAAGATATATTTATATTTTTTTGTCTCGTGGGCCGGATTGAAGTGGGCCAGATTGAGGTGCTCGTACTATGCCCCCCCTTGACTTGGAAGAGTTCTAGGGTTCTATTGGATAGTCATAGCCAGCTAGCTAACATAGCATCCCTCTATTTGAACAGGGTGTTTGAGTAGGCTAAACTAGCTATTTGCATTTTATAGCCAAGTAAGTGAAACTGAAAGTAAAAAAAACTCTCTCTCTCTCGCACAAAAATGTATTTGTTCAGAACTGTTGTCTTTCTCTCTCTTTGTATCAATTACTCACCACATTTTATGCACTGCAGTCCTAGCTAGCTGTAGCTTATGCTTTCAGTACTAGATTATTTCTCTGATTTTTTGATTGGGTGTACAACATTCTGATAGGTTGGAGGACGTCATCCAGAAATTGTCATAATTACTGTCACGTTCCTGACCTGTTTTCTGTTGTTTTGTATCAAATCAAATCAAATCAAATTTTATTAGTCACATACACATGGTTAGCAGATGTTAATGCGAGTGTAGCGAAATGCTTGTGCTTCTAGTTCCGACAATGCAGTAATAACCAACAAGTAATCTAACCTAACAATTCCACAACTACTACCTTACACACACACACAAGTGTAAAGGGATAAAGAATATGTACATAAAGATATATGAATGAGTGGTGGTACAGAACGGCATGGCAGATGCAGTAGATGGTATAGAGTACGGTATATACATATGAGATGAGTACTGTAGGGTATGTAAACATAAAGTGGCATAGTTTAAAGTGGCTAGTGGTACATGTATTACATAAAGATGGCAAGATGCAGTAGATGATATAGAGTACAGTATATACATATGAGATGGGTAATGTAGGGTATGTAAACATTATATTAAGTGGCATTGTTTAAAGTGGCTAGTGGTACATTTTTACATAATTTCCATCAATTCCCATTTTTAAAGTGGCTGGAGTTGAGTCAGTATGTTGGCAGCGGCCGCTAAATGTTAGTGGTGGCTGTTTAACAGTCTGATGGCCTTGAGATAGAAGCTGTTTTTCAGTCTCTCGGTCCCTGCTTTGATGCACCTGTACTGACCTCGCCTTCTGGATGATAGCGGGGTGAACAGGCAGTGGCTTGGGTGGTTGTTGTCCTTGATGATCTTTATGGCCTTCCTGTGACATCGGGTGGTGTAGGTGTCCTGGAGGGCAGGTAGTTTGCCCCCGGTGATGCGTTCTGCAGACCTCACTACCCTCTGGAGAGCCTTACGGTTGTGGGCGGAGCAGTTGCCGTACCAGGCGGTGATACAGCCCGACAGGATGCTCTCGATTGTGCATCTGTAGAAGTTTGTGAGTGCTTTTGGTGACAAGCCGAATTTCTTCAGCCTCCTGAGGTTGAAGAGGCGCTGCTGCGCCTTCTTCACAACGCTGTCTGTGTGGGTGGACCAATTCAGTTTGTCCGTGATGTGTACACCGAGGAACTTAAAACTTTCCACCTTCTCCACTACTGACCCGTCGATGTGGATAGGGGGGTGCTCCCTCTGCTGTTTCCTGAAGTCCACAATCATCTCCTTTGTTTTGTTGACGTTGAGTGTGAGGTTATTTTCCTGACACCACACTCCGAGGGCCCTCACCTCCTCCCTGTAGGCCGTCTCGTCGTTGTTGGTAATCAAGCCTACCACTGTAGTGTCATCCGCAAACTTGATGATTGAGTTGGAGGCGTGCATGGCCACGCAGTCGTGGGTGAACAGGGAGTACAGGAGAGGGCTCAGAACGCACCCTTGTGGGGCCCCAGTGTTGAGGATCAGCGGGGTGGAGATGTTGTTACCTACCCTCACCACCTGGGGGCGGCCCGTCAGGAAGTCCAGGACCCAGTTGCACAGGGCGGGGTCGAGACCCAGGGTCTCGAGCTTGATGACGAGTTTGGAGGGTACTATGGTGTTGAATGCTGAGCTGTAATCGATGAACAGCATTCTCACATGGGTATTCCTCTTGTCCAGATGGGTTAGGGCAGTGTGCAGTGTGGTTGCGATTGCGTCGTCTGTGGACCTATTGGGTCGGTAAGCAAATTGGAGTGGGTCTAGGGTGTCCGGTAGGGTGGAGGTGATATGGTCCTTGACTAGTCTCTCAAAGCACTTCATGATGACGGAAGTGAGTGCTACGGGGCGGTAGTCGTTTAGCTCAGTTACCTTAGCTTTCTTGGGAACAGGAACAATGGTGGCCCTCTTGAAGCATGTGGGAACAGCAGACTGGGATAAGGATTGATTGAATATGTCCGTAAACACACCAGCCAGCTGGTCTGCGCATGCTCTGAGGACGCGGCTGGGAATGCCGTCTGGGCCTGCAGCCTTGCGAGGGTTAACACGTTTAAATGTTTTACTCACCTCGGCTGCAGTGAAGGAGAGCCCGCAGGTTTTGGTAGGGGGCCGTGTCAGTGGCACTGTATTGTCCTCAAAGCGGGCAAAAAAGTTGTTTAGCCTGTCTGGGAGCAAGACATCCTGGTCCGCGACGGGGCTGGTTTTCTTTTTGTAATCCGTGATTGACTGTAGACCCTGCCACATACCTCTTGTGTCTGAGCTGTTGAATTGCGACTCGATTTTGTCTCTGTACTGGGACTTAGCCTGTTTGATTGCCTTGCGGAGAGAATAGCTACACTGTTTGTATTCGGTCATGCTTCCGGTCACCTTGCCCTGGTTAAAAGCAGTGGTTCGCGCTTTCAGTTTCACGCGAATGCTGCCGTCAATCCACGGTTTCTGGTTTGGGAATGTTTTAATCGTTGCTGTGGGTACGACATCGTCAATGCACTTCCTAATGAACTCGCTCACCGAATCAGCATATTCGTCAATATTGTTGTTGGACGCGATGCGGAACATATTCCAATCCGCGTGATCGAAGCAGTCTTGAAGCGTGGATTCAGATTGGTCGGACCAGCGTTGAACAGACCTGAGCGCGGGAGCTTGTTGTTTGAGTTTCTGTTTGTAGGCTGGAATCAACAAAATGGAGTCGTGGTCAGCTTTTCCGAAAGGGGGGCGGGGGAGGGCCTTATATGAGTCGCGGAAATTAGTATAACAATGATCTAGGGTTTTTCCAGCCCTGGTAGCACAATCGATATGCTGATAGAATTTAGGGAGTTTTGTTTTTAGATTAGCCTTGTTAAAATCCCCAGCTACGATGAATGCAGCCTCAGGGTGTGTGGTTTCCAGTTTACAAAGAGTCAGATAAAGTTTGTTCAGGGCCATCGATGTGTCTGCTTGGGGGGGAATATATACGGCTGTGATTATGATTGAAGAGAATTCCCTTGGTAGATAATGCGGTCGACATTTGATTGTGAGGAGTTCTAGATCAGGTGAACAGAATGACTTGAGTTCCTGTGTGTTGTTATGATGATCACACCACTTCTCGTTAATCATAAGGCATACCCCCCCGCCCCTCTTCTTACCGGAAAGATGTTTGTTTCTGTCGGCGCGATGCATGAAGAAACCAGCTGGCTGCACCGACTCCGTTAGCGTCCCTTGAGTTAGCCATGTTTCCGTGAAGCAGAGCACGTTGCAATCCCTGATGTCTCTCTGGAATGCTACCCGTGCTCGGATTTCATCAACCTTATTGTCAAGAGACTGGACATTGGCGAGTAGTATGCTAGGGAGTGGAGCGCGATGTGCCCGTCTCCGAAGCCTGACCACGAGACCGCCTCGTTTGCCCCTTTTTCGGCGTCGCACAGGGTCGCCGGCTGGGATCAGATCCATTGTATTGGGTGGAAGGCAAAACACTGGATCCGTTTCGGGAAAGTCATATTCCTGGTAGGAACGATGATGAGTTGACGTTAATCGTATATTCAGTAGTTCCTCCCGACTGTATGTAATGAAACCTAAGATTACCTGGGGTACCGATGTAAGAAATAACACATAAAAGAACAAAATACTGCATATTTTCCAAGGAACGCGAAGCGAGGCGGCCATCTCTTTTCGGCGCCGGAATTCAATGTGTGTATGTGTGTGATGGTCAGGGCGTGAGTTTTGGGTGGGCATTCTATGTTGTGTGTTTCTATGTTGGTTTAGGGTTGCCTGGTATGGCTCTTAATTAGAGGCAGGTGTTTTGCGTTCCTCTAATTAAGAGTCATATTTAGGTAGGTTGTTTCACTCTGTTCGTTGTGGGTGGTTGTTACCTGTCTCTGTGTTTGTGTTCTGCACCAGATAGGTCTGTATCGGTTTTCACGGTTTGTTGTTTTGTTTGTTGTTTGTAGTGTTCACTTGTCGTCAAATTAAACATGTTGAACACTAACCGCGCTGCACTTTGGTCCTCTCCTTCACCCCTGGAAGAAACCCTTTACAGAACCACCCACCAAACCCGGACCAAGCAGCGTGGCAACAGGCAACGGCGGCAGCAGCAGCAGCAGCGGGAGCTAGCAAGGCAGAGTGGCTGGAAGCCCGAGAGGCTCCCCAAAGAAATTCTTGGGGGGGGGGGAACACGGGGAGTATGGCTGGGTCAAGTGGGAGATTTGAGCCAGTTCCCCGTGCTTACCAGAAGGAGCAGTGGGCTAAATTGAGGTACGAGTCGGAGAATGTGGAGGAGTTATTGGACAGATTGGAGGAAAGTGAAAGGATGGGAGATTATGAGACATTTGATGAGTTGTTGGTGATATTGGGGGAGAGCGAAGAGAGAGAGATGTTGGTTTGGCGTAGCATACACGGTACTCGCCCTGAGGTGTGTGATTACCGTGGAGAGCGGGAGAGCGGGCAGACACCGTGTTATGCGGAAGAACGCACGGTGTCCCCAGTACGCGTGCTTAGCCCAGTGCGGGCTATTCCACCTTGCCACACTGGGAGGGCTAGGTTGGGCATCGAGCCGGATGCCATGAAGCCGGCCCAACGTATCTGGCCTCCAGTACGTCTCCTCGGGCCGGCGTACATGGCACCAGCCTTACAGGTGGTGTCCCCGGTTCGCCTGCATAGCCCAGTGCGGGCTATTCCACCTCGCCGCACTGGCAGGGCTACGGGGACCATTCAACCTGGTAAGGTTGGGGAGGCTCGGTGCTCAAGAGCACGTGTCCTCCTTCACGGTCCGGTATATCCGGCGCCACCTTCCCACCCCAGCTCAGTACCACCAGTGCCTACACCACGCACCAGGCTTCCAGTGCATCTCCAGAGCCCTGTTCCTCCTCCACGCACTCTCCCTATGGTGCGTGTCTCCAGCCCAGTGCCTCCAGTTCCGGCACCACGCACCAAGCCTCCTGTGCGTCTCCAGAGCCCTGTACGCACTGTTCCTTCTCCCCGCACTCGCCCTGAGGTGCGTGCCCTCAGCCCGGTACCTCCAGTTCCGGTACCACGCACCAGGCCTAGAGTGCGCCACGAGAGTCCAGTGTGCCCTGTTGTTGTTCCCCGCACTAGCCTGAAGGTGCGTGTCCTTAGCCCGGTACCTCCAGTTCCGGTACCACGCACCAGGCCTACAGTGCGTCTCAGCCGGCCAGAGTCTGCCGTCTGCCCAGCGGCGCCTGAACTGCCCGTCTGCCCAGCGGCGCCTGAACTGCCCGTCTGCCCAGCGGCGCCTGAACTGCCCGTCTGCCCAGCGGCGCCTGAACTGCCCGTCTGCCCAGCGGCGCCTGAACTGCCCGTCTGCCCAGCGGCGCCTGAACTGCCCGTCTGCCCAGCGGCGCCTGAACTGCCCGTCTGCCCAGCGGCGTCTGAACTGCCCGTCTGCCCTACGCCGTCTGAACTGTCCGTCTGCCATGAGCCTGCAAAGCCGCCCGTCTGCCATGAGCCTGCAAAGCCGCCCGTCTGCCATGAGCCTACAGAGCCGTCCGCCAGACAGGAGCCGCTAGAGCCTTCCGCCAGACAGGAGCCGCTAGAGCCTTCCGCCAGACCGGATCAGCCAGAGCCTTCCGCCAGACCGGATCAGCCAGAGCCTTCCGCCAGACCGGATCAGCCAGAGCCTTCCGCCAGACCGGATCAGCCAGAGCCTTCCGCCAGACCGGATCAGCCAGAGCCTTCCGCCAGACCGGATCAGCCAGAGCCTTCCGCCAGACCGGATCAGCCAGAGCCTTCCGCCAGACCGGACCTGCCAGAGTCCCTCAGCCCGGACCTGCCAGAGTCCCTCAGCCCGGACCTGCCAGAGTCCCTCAGCCCGGACCTGCCAGAGTCCCTCAGCCAGGACCTGCCAGAGTCCCTCAGCCAGGACCTGCCAGAGTCCCTCAGCCAGGACCTGCCAGAGTCCCTCAGCCAGGACCTGCCAGAGTCCCTCAGCCAGGACCTGCCAGAGTTCCTCAGCCAGGACCTGCCGCCCCTTATCCCGGTGCTGCCCCTTATCCCGGTGCTGCCCCTTATCCCGGTGCTGCCCCTTCATTTAGGTGGTTTTAGTTGGAGGGTGGTCATTGGGAGGGGGATACAGAAGCGGGGAGTGACTATGGTGGTGTGGGGACAGCGTCCGGAGCCTGAGCCACCACCGTGGTCAGATGCCCACCCAGACCCTCCTCTGGACTTTGTGCTGGTGCGCCCGGCGTTCGCACCTTGAGGGGGGGTGTTCTGTCACGTTCCTGACCTGTTTTCTGTTGTTTTGTATGTGTGTGATGGTCAGGGCGTGAGTTTTGGGTGGGCATTCTATGTTGTGTGTTTCTATGTTGGTTTAGGGTTGCCTGGTATGGCTCTTAATTAGAGGCAGGTGTTTTGCGTTCCTCTAATTAAGAGTCATATTTAGGTAGGTTGTTTCACTCTGTTCGTTGTGGGTGGTTGTTACCTGTCTCTGTGTTTGTGTTCTGCACCAGATAGGTCTGTATCGGTTTTCACGGTTTGTTGTTTTGTTTGTTGTTTGTAGTGTTCACTTGTCGTCAAATTAAACATGTTGAACACTAACCGCGCTGCACTTTGGTCCTCTCCTTCACCCCTGGAAGAAACCCTTTACAATTACTGTGTAAGATTATGGAAGGTGAGAACCATGAGCCTTCGAGGTTTTGTATTGAAGTCCAAGTAAATACATTTTTAAATGTTTTACAATTTTAATTGTTATGAAATTCACTGAGGGGGATGGTCCTCCCCTTCCTCCTCTGAGGAACCTCCACTGGAGCATATATTTTAGCAGCCATGCTAGACAATTTATCATTCGCTTAGCATAAACCCTAAACATTGAATGTTTTGTAAGTACACAGGTGAGAATGACCCTCTCCTTACATTACTGGTATGAATGTGCTCATCTTCATGTCACCCCTACTGACAGTGAGTAACAGATACAGAACGGCAACAGCAGGGCAACGCAGAAGTGAGCGAGAGAGCAAGAGACTGACAGAGAAATTGAGACAGAGAGAAATTAGGAGGAAGACAGAAAAATGGAAAGGATAGAGCGAGAGAGGGAGAGGGAGAGAGAAAGACAGACAGAGAGGGAGAGAGAGAGAGAGAGAGAGAGGGAGAAGGGGATGTTTGGCTGCCCCTGGCAACCTAGGCCGTACGGTATGCATGCCAAACAACTTATGCTGCAGTGGTGCAGTGGATGAAACTGAATCAGTGCGTACTGTAAACACCATAAATCAACAGCGTGGGGGGCTCGCAAAAGCAACGCTTTACTGCCTCTCTACATATTCAAACCGCGCTGAGCAATTTCAGTTCAATCTGCCGCCTCAGTTCAGCTTCTGCACAAGCTACACGGCTTAAGAAACTCCTTAAAATATGAGAGGGGGGGGGGGGGGGAGAGATGGCATGGAGGAATAAGCAGCCCATGGTTGTATGGGCAGAATTAAAGAAGGGAGGTCACTGCTAAAAACAAAAAGGGTTAACAGTAGCCACAAACCGAGCTCACAAGTGAGCGAATATGCACTCATACCATGCGGAATTGGAGAAAAAAGCTTTGTAACAATATTCATGTTAATGCATTTCGAACAAATCTTTTCATTATACATTTGAGAGATATAATGATTTTTTGTATTTGTACCAGGAAATTATATTTAATATCAGTGGTGGAAAAGGTACCCAATTGTCATACTTGAGTAAAAGCAAAGATACCTTAATAGAAAATGACTCAAGTAAAAGTAAAATATTATTTGGTTTTAAATGTACTTAAGTATCAAAGGTAAATGTAATTGCTAAAATATACTTAAGTATCAAAAGTAAAAAGTATAAATAATTATACTTATATTACGCATACCAGACAGCACACTCCAAGCATTTGTGTTAAGTGAATCTGCCAGATCAGAGGTTAGTAGAAATTACCAGGGATGTTCTCTCGAAAAGTGAGTGAATTGGACCATTTTCCTGTCCTGCTAAGCATTCAAAATGTAATGAGTACTTTTGGATGTCAGGGAAATGTATGGAGTAAAAAGTACATTATGTTTTTTGGAATGTAGTGAAGTAAAAGTTAAAGTTGTCCTAAATATAAATAGTAAAGTACAGATACCCCAAAAAACTACTTAAGTAGTAATTTAAAGTATTTTTACACCACTTTACAACACTGCGTAAAGGTACTTGAAAGCAGTGTGGTCAAAGTCAAAGAGCACATGACAATCAAATGTATAACTGCATATTTTTTACCTGTGTATTTTTTTAACTGTATTGTTGGTTAAGGGCTTGTAAGTAAGCATTTCACTGTAAGGTCTACACCTGTTGTATTCGGCGCATGTGACTAATAACATTTGATTTGATACTCTTCAAAAACATCAAACTTTTCATGGTGATTTAAGTTGAGGTTTTAATAGAGCAGTGACATAACATTATAATATACAGTACAGAAAGTATACAAACCCCTTGACTTTTTTCACATTTTGTTGTGTTACAGCATGCATTTAAAATGGATTCACTTGAGAAGTTGTGTCTCTGGCCTACACACAATACCCTATAATGGCAAAGTGGAATTATGTTTTTAGAATTTTTTACAAATTCATAAAAAATTTAAAGCTGAAATGTCTTGAGTCAAGTATTCAACCCCTTTGTTATGGCAAGCATAAATAAGATTGGGAGTAAAAATGTGCTTAACAAGTCACATAGTAAGTTGCATGGACTCACTCTGTGTACATCTCTGTTCCCCACACATACAATTATCTGTAAGGTCCCTCAGTCGAGCAGTGAATATCTAAGACCGTTTCAACCACAAAGAGCAGGTAGGATTTCCAATGCCTCACAAAGAAGGGGACTTATTGGTAGATTGGTAAAAATTAAAAAAGCAAACATTGAATATCCCTTTGAGCATGGTGAAGTTATTAATTACACTTTGAATGATGTATCAATACACCCATTCACTACAAAGATACAGGCGTCCTTCCTAAATCAGTTGCCGGAGATAAAGGAAACCGCTCAGGGATTTCAACATGAGGCCAATGGTGACTTTAAAACAGTTGCAGAGTTTAATGGCCGTGGATAAAAAAAAGTACTCAATTGTTATACTTTAGTAAAAGTAAAAAGTAAAACTAAATGCTACATATCAAATTCCTAATCAAACAAGATGCCACGAATTTCTTTTTTTTTTTAAATATTGTTTTAATTTATGGACAGACTGGGGCACACTCCTACACTCAAACATAATTAAAAAATGCAGTATTTGTGTTTAGTGAGTCCGCCAGGTCCGAAGGAGTAGGGGCTGAAGAATGGGCAAAAATCCCAGTGGCTAAATGTGCCAAGCTTATAGAGACATACCCCAAGAGACTTGTAGCTGTAATTGCTGCAAAAGGTGACTCTACAAAGTATTGACGTTGGGTGGGTGAAAAGTTATGCACGCTCAAGTTAGATTTTTTTTGTCTTATTTCTTGTTTGTTTCACAATAAAAAATATTTTGCATCTTCAAAGTGGTAGGCATTTGCACAAATAATAAAATGCAGTACTACAGGATATTTCTTAACGTAGCTCTTTATTCGCTAGCTAGCGGACGTGATATGAATGTTCAGTGTCAGCTGGCTGGATGACGACTGCTGGCTTCCAGAGGCCATGCTCTTGGATTCTAACTGACTCTCCGTCGATCAGTGGTGGCAGTGGTCTAGCTGACCTGTCGTAGTATCGCTTTTGTTGTTGTTGTCGACCTCAGGTTGCAGCTGCTCGTTGGTGCTGGGAAGGTTGAGCGAAGTCTGTGGCTCATCAACAGCTGGGCTGGTGATTTGAAGTTGTCAACTGGAGTGTTGCAGTATTCAAGGAGACTGAGGTAGGGGTCTCTCTTGTCTGCTTTTGCTTTATCCATGAGTGATTTAGCAATCTGCACCGATTTTTCAGCAAGGCCATTACTTTGAGGGTAATGCGGGCTTGTGGGGACATGTGTAAACTCCCATGCTTTTGTGAAGGATTCAAACTCATTTGATTTGTAACAGGGCCCATTGTCAGATATTAAAGTCTCTACAATGCCATGCCTGGCAAAGGCTGCTTTCAGCTTGTGTATCACAGCTGCAGATGTGGTGCTGTGAAGCTTGTCGAGTTCGAAGGATCTGCTGTAGTAGTCCATTGTTACGATGTAGTCCTCGTTGTTCCAGGTAAACAGATCGGTTGCCATGACCTGCCAGGGTCGGTCTGGGATACAGTGAGGTAGCATTGGCTCTTTGGTGTTTGAGGGGCGTCGTTCAAGACATATGGCGCATTTACCAATAATGTCCTCTATTTGTTTGCACATGCCGGGCCAAAACAAAATGTCCCGTGCTCTCTGTTTGCACTTTTCCATGCCCATGTGTCCAGCATGGATCTTTGTCAAAATCTTTTCTCTGAGACTGGTAGGGATAATGATTTTCTCTCCTTTGAAAATGATTCCGTTGATCTGTGATAGTTCATCACGATGGTTCCAGAATTCTGAGACGCTGTGAGGGCATTTTCTCCTCTCCTCAGGCCATCCATCCTGTATGACTTTCCTCAGCTGTGCGAGTTGTGAGTCCTTTTCTGTTTCTGCTTGGATCTCCTTCAGTTTTGTGTCACTAACTGGTAAGTTGCTGTACACAGTATGCACTTGCATGTCCATGCCTTCACTGAGGCTGCTGTCCTTATAGGTAAGAAACTTCCTGGAGAGCGTGTCTGTGACAGGGATGTCTTTGCCTGGAGGGTGAGTGATTGTGAAGTCGTATTTTTGTAGTTGAAGGATCATTCTCTGTAGCCTTGGCGGGGCTTCGGCTAGTGGTTTCCTCATAATTGACTGAAAGGGCTTGTGGTCGGATTCCACAATGACTTGTCGTCCATATATGTACTGATGGAAATATTTACATCCGAACAGAATGGCGTAGAGCTCCTTTTCGATTTGAGCGTAGTTGATTTCACAGTCTGTGAGAGATTTGGAAGCGTAGCCGATGGGCTTTCCTTCTTGCAGTAACACTGCACCTAGTCCATACTTCGACGCGTCCACTTGGAGTCTGAGCTCTTTGTCGGGGTCGTAGTAGGCAAGGATTGGTCCTGGTTCTCTCCTGATCAAGTCTTTCACATTCTGGAAAGCAATGTCGTGTTGCTTGTCCCAGAGAAACTCACTGGACTGCTTTAGCAGTTGACGCAGGGGTGCATTAGCATTGGAGAGGCTGGGTGTGAACTTGGCTAAGTAGTTGACCATGCCAAGCACTGTTTCCAGCTCTGCACGGTTCTTTGGTGGCTCCATTTATTTTATGGTTGAGATCTTCTGTGGATCTGGCTTGATTCCAGTCGCTGTAAGAAGATGTCCGAAGTAGCTGACCTCTGTAGCGTCGACTGTGCTCTTCTCGGGGTTGAGCCGGACTCCTCTCTCGCGGGACCTTTGCAGCATCGCGCGGAGGTTTCGGTCATGCTCCTCTTTGGTTCGACCATAGACAAGGATGTCGTCCACAATTGCCACAACTCCGTGGTGGCCTTCGTACACTTCGTTGATCTTTCGCTGAAACTCGTCTTGGGCTGAGATAATCCCAAAAGGCAGGCGACGGAACCTGTAGCGTCCAAACGGTGTGTTGAATGTTGTGAGCTTAGATGACTCTTCTGTGAGCTTGATAGCCCAGTAGCCTGATCTAGCGTACATGACACTGAAGTAGTTTGCTCCCGCTAGCTTGTGTGTGATGCCATCTAGCGTCGGTAAAGGATAATGGGGGCGTTTGATAGCCTTGTTCAAGTCTCTTGGGTCGAGGCATACTCGGAGCTTGCCTGTGCATGGTTTCTCCACCACCACTAACATGTTTACCCAGTCAGTCGGTTCTGTAACCTTGGTGACTATGTCAGATTGCTCCATGCTCTCCAACTCTTTCTTCAGATGGGCACGGAGAGCAAGGGGAATCTTTCTCGGTGGGTAGACCACAGGGGTTGCGTCTGGGTCAAGGTGAATGGTACATTCTCCTGGGAATAATCCTATTCCTGTAAAAACATCAGCAAACTCCTCCAGTACATTGTCTGTCTCTACTAGTGCTGTCCCTGATAAAACTAGCTTGATGAGGTCCATGTCTAAACATGCTTTAAGACCTAGCACTACAGGTGCTCTAGTGTCAACAACGTAAAAGTCCAACATCATGTCACTTTCCTTGTATTTGCATTTGAAAGTGCATGTGCCTTTTACTGGGAGCTGTTCACCACCATAACCAGTCAGTCTGCGCGTGGTGGGCTGTAGCTCGCACTCAGATGTCAAGCTGCGGTACTTATTCAGAGGAATAATGTTTACTTGTCTTTGTTTGACCAGTGTCTAGTTTGAACTTTAGCTTTGTGCCTTGTGTTCCTATCTCAATGTCAGCAAAGGCTTGCTCTGTCTCTGATATTTGACGTTTCTGTGTCACTGAATCAATAAACAGTTCATCAGCGTTTGACTCTTTGATTGACATTTCATCTTCACTCACTGTGTGTACTGTTTTTCCACGATAAGCTCTGCACACTTTTGCAAAGTGATTCCATTTTCTACATTTAGTACACTGTTTGCCTTTAGCTGGGCAATTTCCTTGTTCGCCATACACCTTGTATCCACAAAATCCACATGTTTGGGGCGTTTTGAGTTTGTGTCGCTCTGTTTTGGAGTTATGTCTCTCTCCGTTCTAAAACGCGCTCTCTGTGCACCGGAGGTGTGCTTTGATGTCTGCCTGACTGCTTGCACTGCTTGTTCACGTGATGCGCTCGTGCTGCCGCGCAAAATGGTTTTCATCTGAGCCTGTGCTAGCTCGTGAGATCTGGCTATGTCAATAGCTTTGTCCAGCGTTACCTCAGACCCAACATTCAAAAGTTTCTCTCTCACTCGCGGTGAGTGTATTCCAAATACAATACGGTCCCTGACCATCTCATCCTTGTTTGCATAATCACAGTCTTTCACAAGCAGACACAGCTCTGTCACAAACTGTTCAAAAGACTCGCTAGCTCCCTGTACTTTCTCATGGAATTTGTACCTAGCGAATATCCTATTGGTCTTCGGCACAACATATGCTTCAAAACGATCGTAGTATGTTTTCAGTACCTTTGATTCAGTCTCAGCAAGTGTCCATGTGTTGTAAATATCTCTCCCTTTTTCACCGATCCAGAGGAGCAAGTAGCTGCATTTTCCCTCTTCTCTTCTGTCCCTCAGAGGACCCGTGAACATTAGCTCCACATGCTGTTTGAACTTACGCCATGCATCGGGTAAGTTTGTAGACTCCCAGTCCATTCGAGGTGAAGGAACTCCAGAAAAATCGATCTTTTAAGACCTTTTACTCTGACACCATGTCTTGTTTTGCACACTTTGTACAAAATAATAAAATGCAGTACTACAGGATATTTCTTAACGTAGCTCTATTCGCTAGCTATAACTGGCATGTTCACGTATCGCCAACCAGGATCAAACTGACCATGACCTAACCATTTGGGTGGTCTTAACCAATCATAGCACAGTATGATATGGCGGTAAAATGCATCCAATGATAATTCAGTATGTTTACACATATGAATATTACAGCATGTTGTTTAAATGAAATGATACAACCCCCCCAAAAAATCAATTTTAATTCCAGGTTGTAAGGCAACAAAATAGGAAAAATGCCAAGGGGAGTGAATACTTTTGCAAGCCACTGTAAGTACTTTCCAACACTGTTAATGGCTGAGGATGGATCAACAGCATTGATCCAGTGAAAAGAGGGAAGCCTGTAGAGACCATAATTTTTTTACCTTTATTTAACTAGGCAAGTCAATTAAGAACTAATTTTAAAATAAAATGACAGCGTACCCCGGCAACACTGGGCAAATTGTGTGTCACCCTATGTGACTCGCAATTACAGCCAGATCAGATACAGCCTGGATTCAAACCAGGGACTGTAGTGACACCTCTTGCAGTGAGATGCAGTGCCTTAGACCCCTGCAACACATGTGTAGACACTAGGCTGTAACACATGTGGAATAAGTCAAGGGGTATGAATATTTTCTGAAGGCACTGTATGCCATTTAGCAGATGCTTTTATCCAAATCGACTAACAGTCATGTTTGCATAAATTATTTGACCCATGGTTGATCCCAGGAACTGAAGCCACAACCCAGGCAGTGCAAGCGCCATGCTCTACCAACTGAGCTGAAGAGGACCACAGAACACATATTGAAGTGTTTCCAGTAATCTTTCTCACAAACGTAAGCGGATAACTCTGCCTGATCCTCAACTCAATTTACTCTCCTCTCCCATCTACATATGTACATATTATTTGAACACAAAGCTGGAGTCAAACTGGCTGGTCCTGTGAATATTGGAGTCAAGCTAATCTGGGGAAATGATCATAACGGGTGGAATTTCATGAATAATTGTATTTCATAACAGAATGAGACCCTGGGCTAAATAAATGATTTCCAAAAAGGCAGCACTGTACACATGTCTAAAGCGGTTCCAAGACAAGCACCAGTTTGAACACTAACAAATGCATTGTTTGCCCAAACACCAGCTGAGCATCCGCTTTTCTCTCTGAGTAAATTGCTAGGGCATTGCACGAGGTCTCTGCTAATTCCCAACTATTCTGGTCAGTGTAAACACTCATGCCAGAGATTTTACTTTCCACTATGGACTGTGATTTCCAAAACTAATGATCAAACAGAGTTTGATAGCTAGAAAAATATTGATAGCTGGTATGCGCACCATCCATATTATTATTATTTTTGCCAGAGTTTGTCCCTGGTGCTTGATTTGTTCTACATAGCTTTAAAAATATACTTTGGTCTCTGGAGTAGACCAAGGACCACAATTGATTTCCATCCAGAGGCGCTGCACTGCAGCTGACCCTGTGCCTCTAAACATGTGTGTGTATCTGGGGGTGTTGGGAAAAGCAGAAGACAAATTTACATTCTAACCAATGGGCAATAACATATATATTCTAAGAACAAAGGGTGTCTCATCACAGAGTGGAATGCCGCTTCTCGATTGTTGATTGTTATAAACTGGGAAATTGAGTGGACACACTGATTTGTAAACACATACGTTACAGTATATTCCAGGGGGTAATACCTTCCACTGCATGCCAAGATAAAAATCAGATAATTGCTAGATCTCGGCAACTCCTCTTCGCTTTGGTGCACGTATACAACATGCCTCTGCAGAGGTAGAAAAAACAATCAATTCTTATAAGGGTTCAACCAATCAGCAATTGCGCTGTTGGTGACTAACTGAGCCGACAAGCTCACAGAACTGTTTTCATAGTGTTTAGTAATATGATATGTAGCACTCTAACAATATGGCAAACAATGTGAATACCGGTCTAACTCGCCACCTCAGTGTCCTCAATAAAGCATGCAGAGGAGTGAAACTAAGCATCTCATTATGCAGTAAACTGATTTTGTGCATCACCTTTAGAGCTGGTAACTGCCTACCTCATGTATCATTTTAATGATTTCTTCCCTTCCTTGGGGAATGGGGCTGGTGATAGGAACTTAATTAATGAGAAATAAAGGGGAGGGGGTGGCAGAACACCAGTTTTCTTTCAATGCTTTTCAGCGCTCTCTTCCAGAGAGGAGTCTCCTGAAACCCTTTCAGCTGGATGCAAAGGGATTGAACCAAATTCAGGGTGACAGGGTCACCTCTTTAGAGAAAGAAGGGAACGATAGTGAGAAACAAAACAATGGTGTTATTTTTTTCTTCATCTTGTCTCTTTCCTTTCAATAAAGAGAAAGGAAAGGTTGAGTGTATAGGGAATTCTACAGGTGGGCTTCTTTAAACATAGCTGGTGTTTTAATCATAAAAATATAAGATAAGAACATATGTAACAATGTTACATCTATTATCAAAGGATGTCCCGAGGGAGACACAGCATGCGCACATTTAACAAACATTATTTTGGTTTAGGAGACTAAAAAGATTTGGCATGTGTCCCCAGATCCTCAAAGGTTCTACAGCTACACCATCGAGAGCATCCTGACCCGGTTGCATCACTGACCTGGTATGGCAACACCGCAACACACGTACACACCAACACACACATACACAGCAACACACACGTGCACACCAACACACACATACACACACCAACACAGACGTACCCACCAACACACACGTACACACCACAACACACGTACACACCAACACAGACGTACCCACCAACACAGACGTACCCACCAACACACACATACACACCACAACACACGTACACACCGCAACACACGTACACACCAACACATACATACACACCAACACACACATACACAGTAACACACACGTGCACACCAACACACACATACACACCAACACAGACGTCCCCACCAACACACACGTACACACCAACACACACATACACACCAACACAGACGTACCCACCAACACACACGTACACACCAACACACACATACACACCAACACAGACGTACCCACCGACACACACGTACACACCAACACACACGTGCACACGCAGGCACCAAAACACATGTACACTCCAACACACGTACACAGCAACACACACGTGCACACCAACACAGACGTACACACGCAGGCACCAACACACACGTACACACCAACACAGACGTACCCACCAACACACACGTACACACCAACACACACATACACACCAACACAGACGTGCCCACCGACACACACGTACACACCAACACACACGTGCACACGCAGGCACCAAAACACATGTACACTCCAACACACGTACACAGCAACACACACGTGCACAGCAACACACACGTGCACACGCAGGCACCAACACACACGTACACACGTACACACCAACACACACGTGCACACGCAGGCACCAACACACATGTACACACCAACACACGCGTACACAGCAACACACGTGCACACGCAGGCACCAACACACAGGCAAGCACCAACACACACCAACACACAAGTACACACAAGTACACACCAACACACACGCAGGCACCAACACACACGTACACACCAACACACACGTACACACACCAACACACACG
The DNA here is from genome assembly GCF_045679555.1 of Salvelinus alpinus. Classification (NCBI taxonomy): domain Eukaryota; kingdom Metazoa; phylum Chordata; class Actinopteri; order Salmoniformes; family Salmonidae; genus Salvelinus; species Salvelinus alpinus. The sequence continues at coordinate 14,483,365 of NC_092091.1, read as the reverse complement.
TGCACACCAACACACATATACACACCAACACTCACATACACACCAACACACACACAGGCACCAACACACATGCAGGCAACAACACACACGTACACACCAACACACATGCAGAGACCAACACACACGCAGGCACCAACACACACTTACACACAGCAACACACTTACAGACCAACACACACGTTCAAACCAACACACATGTAGGCACCAACACACACGTACACAGTAACACACGCACAGTCTCTTTCATCTGTTCCAAGGTAATAGACTAAAAAGAGAACAGTTGAGTCGCTAGGTGGTGTCACAGTATGATTTGGCCTCCCAGACAGAGACTTTGATGAGGGCTGTGAGGTTGCACCGATAGGCAATCATCACCCAGGAAGAAACTCAGAGAGGAGTCATCTTACCTGCTGGCAGAGCCCACTGTGCACACTTTCTCACTCTCTCCCTCTCTTTCTCTCTCTCTCTCTCTCTCTCTCTCTCCACACGAAACATAATTAGACAAATTTCTTTGGGAAGGAGGGTCTGTTGGAAGAGGCATCTTTTAACAAAAGGTAAAAATGTCTCTGCACACCGCTATCTACGCTCCCATGTGGAAATGTTTTTTTTCATAGATCTTCATTAGGTCTGGGTTTTAATAACTTTTCTCCTGCACCTGGTTAAAAAATACGTAATGTACAGCGTAATGTACAGTCCGAAAGTATTTCCCGACCCCTTGACTTTTTCCACATTTTGTTATGTTACAGCCTTATTTTAAAATGGATTAAATCTAGATTTAAATATATATCAATCTGCACACAATACCCCATAATGACAAAGTGAAAACGTTGTAGAAATGTTTGCAAATATATTAATATTTAAAACTGAAATATCTTATTTACATAAGTATTCAGACCCTTTGCTATGAGACTCGAAATTGAGCTCAGCTGCATCCTGTTTCCGTTGATCATCCTTGAGATGTTTCAACAACCTGATAGGAGTCCAGCTGTGGTAAATTCAATTGATTGGACATGATTTGGAAAGGCACACACCTGTCTATATAAGGTGCCAGAGTTGAGAGTGCATGTCAAATCAAATCAAATTGTATTTTTTACATGCGCCGAATACAACAGGTGTAATGCTTACTTTCAAGCCCTTAACCAACAATGCAGTTCAAGAAATAGAGTTAAGAAAATATTTACTAAATAAACTAAAGTAAAACATGTAATAAAAAGTAACACAATAAAATAACAATAACGAGGCTATATAGAGGGGGGAGGGAGTGTCAATGTAAAAAGTCTGGGTGGCCATTTGATGAATTGTTCAGCAGTCTTATGGCTTGGGGGTAGAAGCTGTTAAGGAGCCTTTTGGACCTAGACTTTGTGTACGTGTGTGTTGGTGTGTATGTGTGTTGTGGTGTGTATGTGTGTGTTGGTGGGTACGTCTGTGTTGGTGTGTACGTGTGTTGTGGTGTGTACGTGTGTGTTGGTATGTTTTTATCATCTGTCCCATTGAGATATGAATTCCGTATAATCACCAGATTCCTAGAGTTAACCATTAGTTTTTCTGCTTCAGTGGCTCACTGGAACGTTAATATGCTCTGCGAATCACAGCATTTATTGAATATCAACATTCACCATTCATGTCACATGTGGGTCCATGAAGCACTGATGCACAATGTGCAGTGCTATGGTTAAAGCCCACTCCAGAGGTCTCCCATAGGGGACTGATGCACAATGTGCAGTGCTATGGTTAAAGCCCACTCCAGAGGTCTCCCATGAAGCACTGATGCACAATGTGCAGTGCTATGGTTAAAGCCCACTCCAGAGGTCTCCCATAGGGGACTGATGCACAATGTGCAGTGCTATGGTTAAAGCCCACTCCAGAGGTCTCCCATGAAGCACTGATGCACAATGTGCAGTGCTATGGTTAAAGCCCACTCCAGAGGTCTCCCATAGGGGACTGATGCACAATGTGCAGTGCTATGGTTAAAGCCCACTCCAGAGGTCTCCCATAGGGGACTGATGCACAATGTGCAGTGCTATGGTTAAAGCCCACTCCAGAGGTCTCCCATAGGGGACTGATGCACAATGTGCAGTGCTATGGTTAAAGCCCACTCCAGAGGTCTCCCATAGGGGACTGATGCACAATGTGCAGTGCTATGGTTAAAGCCCACTCCAGAGGTCTCCCATGAAGCACTGATGCACAATGTGCAGTGCTATGGTTAAAGCCCACTCCAGAGGTCTCCCATAGGGGACTGGGGGAGAAGTAAAGCAACTTTACATTTAAGCCCAGTGAGGTTCTCAGTTATTTCAAGCCCCATGGCAAAAATGTGAGTTGGGTAAGCAGCAGTGTTCTGGATGGGATTGTCCGTGCTGTTCACTGCAGAGGTGTGAGGCTGATGAAATATTGATGTTCCAGGCTTTGTTCCTGACCTGGGCCTACTGGGTATAGCCTTTATGTGTCAGAAAACATCAGGCAATCATTAGGGCAGCCCTGTCATGACTGGGCACAGGTTCAATTCCCAGCTGGGGTCCTTCAGCACCTGGGTCCTTCAGGGATGGCTCAGTGGGTCTGATTCATAGAAAGCTGGAAAAATACAGGTTTAAAATGTACTCATAACTAGCCTTTCAGTCTGATGAACACAACTTTGTGTGTTAACTGGGTTAATTGCTAACATAAGTAGTGTTTGGTTCATACATCTATTTCAACTCTGATCAATCACTTCCACTGACAATTCTTTCATTTTGTGAATACATTTTAATTGATGCTCCGCGTTGACCCAAAACCTACACTGGAATATGAAAATAGTACAGGACTTGGTTACTAGGTTTATACTGGTTGTATTAGTCAGATATTCATTATAGTATTAATTCAGGGTAAATCATCATAGCTAAAGCAAGTCAGCTTACAAATGTATTCAGAATCAAATATAGTAGGGAGGAAACTAATGCATACTGCCTTAGGGCTGAAAGACTCACATATTAGAGAAATGTTCACCTTCCTAGGGATTGGAATAGGCTCTTTTTTCCTATTACGACTTAAAACGTTTCCTTTGTCCATGCTTTAGCACTGTGTTGGATGGATGCTTCAGACTATGCTTCTCAGTACTCGAACCAAACCACATTATCCTGCACTCACAGCCTTATGCATTTTTTGGTCCATCTAAAAGCTATGACGCTATAAATTCACATTTTAAATCTTCTCTGCATTACATCAAAGCTGAAACACATCTAATGCTTTTCTTAATATGGATTATTCTGACTTTCCTCGAGTGCAGAGGGAGGCAAGAGAGGCTGAGAGGAAGTGGTGATGGGTCAGAGAACGGTGGTCATATACGGGTCATGCTTTGATCAGAGGGCAAACTGCATTATGGGTATCACAGTAGTTGTCAAAGTCCATTTGCACTTTCCCCTCGTCTTTCCTTCCCTTCGCTAGAGCTACTTAACTTCAATCGACCTCAGAACCCTTTGATTTTCTGTGATGGCGTCATCCCTTGAGTTCACATGCCAAAAAGTGGTAGGCCTTGGGAGAGTGCATCTTCCCCACAAATAGATCAATGGATCCTCAGAGCAAGTACACTACCCAGCTAGAAAGCCCATAGTCATAATTAGTGAGAGTTTGGTTGATTTGAAAGTCCCTCCCCAAGCACTCGTGTATTTGGGCTCTTGTTACAATTCTGTGGGATTTTCACAAATCTGTTCTGACTGAAACCAGTCAATTATTTCCTGTGAGAGAAATCAAATTACCTCATGTGATCATGTATGTGATCATGTTTTAGCCACTTATGTCAGATTGTTTTTACTTCATTGTCCAGACCTTGAAAAACATATGTCTGTCTCTCACTTTCTCTTCATCAACAATGGTCACATGTTGTCATAACCTCCAGCACTGGTAGGAAGTTGTATCCAATTAGATATGCCAGATGACAGAAGCTTTGGAGGGTGAGCCAAAGTCTGGAGCATACCAACTAGACTGCAAACTGCTTCGACTGGATTACAATGCCTTGGGGATTTTGTTAGATGTGTAATCAATAGTGCACACTGAATAGCAGGGGGAAAATTCAGCTGCAAATTAATTCAGCATGCTGTTTTCAATGGTTATTGACTGATTGAACAGCTGCCTCTAGTATAGCCCTGACTCCTGCCCTCATGGCCTTAGAAGAAAAAACACAAAGTAAGAAGAACAGTCTATCCATGCTAAAACACGGAGGTGAGATTCCTACTCTGCTCTCTAATGGTCTCACCACCATCCTCTACGGACTACCAGTTAACACAAACACCTTAATTCAAAACCAGATCCACCCATCCCCTGGCGAGGGACATTTGTGTGCCAGCATCTGAAAAGCACTTTCGTTGTTCAGACACTACCGGAAGACATTTGGCTCCATGTGTCCCAGCTTTTCCCACTTCCCTATGGTGTTCAATGAAGACGAGTCAGAAATACCTGAAATCACTTAGTACTTTCTTACATGATCATAAACAAAAAAACATACTTTCTCTCTAATGCCATTAGTCAGGTTCTTTTAATTCGTAAAAGTACGTCTAAGCCGTGGGAGGGTCTTATATCTCCTATCTCTTATAGATATATTTCCTGTGTTTCTTATATCTCCTATATCTATTTTTTACACATATTTAACCCTTTTTTGGGGGGTAGACACAAAACTACCTTCATACTTACATTAATTGTATTAAACGTGTACCGGTTACCTTCAGACGAGTCCTGTGACACTTGTGGGGGACATACAGAACAACAGAGAAAACCATCTTGTTCGTGAGAATCTTCACTTTCCAAAGTGGGGTCACATTATTTTGTTGCCCAAACGGTTCCGACGCTACAAGCAGAAGTTGGCACATTGACGGTACCGACTTCAGACGAGTCCCCTGATACTTGTGGGGGTCGTAGAGAAAAACGGAGACCATCGTGTTCGTGAGAGTCTCCCCTTTCCATAGGGTACCACAGTATGAGGCATAATACCCATAAAACCTAGTGGTCAAACAAGGAAATGGTTCCAGTCATTTTCCCACCATTATTATTTTTTTTAAACATCCAATGTAAAAAACAGATATCTCTAGTTTAAATTGACAGATTTTGATGGGGATTTTATTATTATGCACCGGTGCGTCAATCGACTCTAAGGGGTTTAATGACCTTCTTCATCTCATGCCTCTGAAATGATGCTGACGTCCCAATGTACATCTAATATGAGTTAAACTTTATAATATATGGTGAAAAGGCCTTCTATGGTTCTTTATAACATTACCCAACATTTAGTTGCATTACTTTTAATTCCATACTATATTTTTGGGCAGTGCTCGCTCTTGTGTGTGAAGACAACGTATCGTTCAAAGGTTTTCCCAGGTCACAGTGAAGAGTAAAAATAAGCTGACTTGAAAGCTACACTTTCTTCTAAGTGATATGTCTGTTGGACGCCATTGTGTCAGACTTGAAGAAAGCAAACTCTCAGAGACCCATAGTACATGTAGGTCAGGATTATGACATGAACCTTTCTGTGGTAGACATTAGATTGTCAAGAGACCCAGAGGGGAACAGTTAGGTAAAAAGTGTTTTCTTTTCAGAAAGCCCTATATAATACAGTACTGGTGTCTGTCAGCGAAGGAAGACCTTTCCCTTAGAGAGAATCATCCTTCCTTTGCCAAGATGAAATATTAATGCAGAAAAGTAGGCTAATTCAAGCCAGCGTGATATTTCAGGTAGGTTACCATGAAACTGAGAGAGAAAGAGAGACACAGACACAGAGAAGGTAGGTGAGAGGCAGCCATTCTTATACGTTCTTTGTTAAGCATTAAATATTTAAACTTGTCTAATTAGATTCTATATCTGGTGCCTGTTAGAGAACGAGACAGTTTGGTCTATTATGGTCACAACTGCACCGCAAATAAAGGGGCTTGAATATTGTTACCTCTTGTAAGTTATACAAGATCTGCTAAATACGTATGCCTCAATCGATTTAGAATATATTTTCAACCAGGTTTTAATGGAAGAAAGCTTACATAAGAGTCCCACTCAGCAGTTCTAACTTAGTTATTGCCTGGTTTAAGATCAAATGCAAAGCTACAAGGAATTTCACAATATCCACATGCTAACTTTTCCTTTAGAAGAGAACACTGATGTTACAGTCCACCTGTTCCAAAACAACTGCTTGTTTTGTAGCAGCGTCTCCTAAAAAAACACTGCTGTGTCATCTTCATGTGGGTCTTACCATCTCAGACATTCCTAGAGTTTCTGTATAGAAGGAGACAAGTGTCACATCAGTTTATTGAAGTTTTCAGTGTGGTAAGCACTTCATCCGGCTGAAAGGACTTTACTCTGCAGAGCACGTCCCACTCGTTGAAGGGGAGAGTGACAGTTACTGTCACTCTGCTTTGACTGTGTCCTTCTCCTGAAAGATGGCAAACTTTAGTCCAAGAGCTCCATCATACTGCTCACTAAAAAATTACATCCACAGACCACTCGCATTTTAACATCTAAAATACACCATATGTGCATGGAAAAGTATCTAGATGAACAAATGTATTGGGGTGTTAAAGGAATACTTCAGGCCCTTTATCTTCCTCCAGTCAGATGAACTTGTGGATACCATTTTTATGTCTCTGCATGCAGTTTGAAAGAAGTTGATAACTAGTGTTAGCACAATGACTGGAAGTCTATGGTAACTGCTAGCATGCTAGTAGATACCATGACTTCCAGTCATTGCGCTAATGCTAGTTAGCATTGGCTCGCAAAACTACCTCCAATTTCCTTCATACTGGATGCAGAGACATAAAAATGGTATCCATGAGTTCATCTGACTCTGGGGAAGTAGATAAAGCGCTTCATTGCCAAAATCCCAAAGTATCCCTTTAAATGAATGCAGAAATGTTTCAGGTTCCCATATAAAGCTATCTAATGACATTATAAAGATCATGTCTTTGAAGACAATGGAAATGTTACTAAGTATTTTCTGTAAAGCTGCAAATAACTGTCTGGCGTTATACTCAACAGAGAGTGTTGAGGAGTGACTAAGTACTTTCTGTATCTATGTTTCCGAAAGGTCAGAGAGACTAAACTCCCAAACTTCATGACAGTCGCATGTTCAGCAAAACCAGAGAGGTAATCCTTATTTTTCGATTCAATCCCTTTCTATTATTCCCACTGTGTGAATCAATAAGAGATCAGTGTCCTTCAGCATACACAGATGTGTGTGTGTGTGTGTGTGTGTGTGTCAGCACGTAAATGCATTTGTATCCCCTGTGGTTTGCAGAGACGCAATGATCAGACGGGGTGAGAGGATATGGGTGTGAGCATTCCTTAAGTCGCAGTAATATGTGTAATCAATCACCTTATTCGCTCCTCCAGCCCTCCTGTCTACTTTGCAGAGCAAAGAATCAATGCACTGCATTTAGTAATATCCTTGGATTATTGACTTGCGCTTTGACTAACAGCAGAGCGTGATCGCATTGGCTTTATACCACAAAGTACACGTCAACAGGCGTCACAATCAATGGCAGGGTTACTGCTGATTGAGTTCTAAACCTCTTTGTGATGGAAACAGAAAACGGAAACAGATTGTATTCATACACACAGACGCACACATAAATTCAGCAAAAAAAGAAACGTCGCTTTTTCAGGACCCTGTTTTTCAAAGAAAATTTGTAAAAATCCTAATAACTTCACAGATCTTCATTGTATAGGGTTTAAATACTGTTTGAACTGCTTGTTCAATGAACCATGAACAGTTAATGAACATGCACCTGTGGAAAGGTCGCTAAGACAGTGACAGCTTACAGACGGTAGGCAATTAAGGTCACAGTTATGAAAACTTATGACACTAAAGAGGCCTTTCGACTGACCCTGAAAAACACCAAGAGAAAGATGCCTAGGGTCCCTGCTCATCTGCGTGAACGTGCCTTAGACAATTTTATTTATATTATTTTATTTCACCGTTATTTAACCAGGTAGGCTGGTTGAGAACAAGTTCTCATTTGCAACTGCGACCTGGCCAAGATAAAGCAAAGCAGTTCGATACATACAACAACACAGAGTTACACATGGAATAAACAAACATACAGTCAATAATACAGTAGAAAAAGTCTATATACAGTATGTCCAAATTAGGTAGGATAAGGGAGATAAGGCAATAAATAGGCCATATTGGCAAAGTAATTACAATATAGCAATTAAATACTGGAATGGTAGATGTGCAGAATATATATATATATACACACACAAATATATATACACTGCTCAAAAAAATTAAGGGAACACTTAAACAACACAATGTAACTCCAAGTCAATCACACTTCTGTGAAATCAAACTGTCCACTTAGGAAGCAACACTGATTGACAATAAATTTCACATGCTGTTGTGCAAATGGAATAGACAAAAGGTGGAAATTATAGGCAATTAGCAAGACACCCCCAATAAAGGAGTGGTTTTGCAGGTGGTGACCACAGACCACTTCTCAGTCCCTATGCTTCCTGGCTGATGTTTTGGTCACTTTTGAATGCTGGCGGTGCTTTCACTCTAGTGGTAGCATGAGACGGAGTCTACAACCCACACAAGTGGCTCAGGTAGTGCAGCACATCCAGGATGGCACATCAATGCGAGCTGTGGCAAGAAGGTTTGCTGTGTCTGTCAGCGTAGTGTCCAAAGCATGGAGGCGCTACCAGGAGACAGGCCAGTACATCAGGAGACGTGGAGGAGGCCGTAGGAGGGCAACAACGCATATGTGACAGACGTGACAGAGTCTGGAGACGCCGTGGAGAACGTTCTGCTGCCTGCAACATCCTCCAGCATGACCGGTTTGGCGGTGGGTCAGTCATGGTGTGGGGTGGCATTTCTTTGGGGGGCCGCACAGCCCTCCATGTGCTCGCCAGAGGTAGCCTGACTGCCATTAGGTACCGAGATGAGATCCTCAGACCCCTTTTGAGACCATATGCTGGTGCGGTTGGCCCTGGGTTCCTCCTAATGCAAGACAATGCTAGACCTCATGTGGCTGGAGTGTGTCAGCAGTTCCTGCAAGAGGAAGGCATTGATGCTATGGACTGGCCCGCCCGTTCCCCAGACCTGAATCCAATTGAGCACATCTGGGACATCATGTCTCGCTCCATCCACCAACGCCACGTTGCACCACAGACTGTCCAGGAGTTGGCGGATGCTTTAGTCCAGGTCTGGGAGGAGATCCCTCAGGAGATCATCCGCCACCTCATCAGGAGCATGCCCAGGCGTTGTAGGGAGGTCATACAGGCACGTGGAGGCCACACACACTACTGAGCCTCATTTTGACTTGTTCTAAGGACATTACATCAAAGTTGGATCAGCCTGTAGTGTGGTTTTCCACTTTAATTTTGAGTGTGACTCCAAATCCAGACCTCCATGGGTTGATAAATTTGATTTCCATTGATCATTTTTGTGTGATTTTGTTGTCAGCACATTCAACTATGTAAAGAAAAAAGTATTTAATAAGAATATTTCATTCATTCAGATCTAGGATGTGTTATTTTAGTGTTCCCTTTATTTTTTTGAGCAGTGTATATTTACACATATGTATATATATACAGTATATACAGTGGGGAGAACAAGTATTTGATACACTGCCGATTTTGCAGGTTTTCCTACTTACAAAGCATGTAGAGGTCTGTAATTATTATCATAGGTACACTTCAACTATGAGAGACGGAATCTAAAACAAAAATCCAGAAAATCACATTGTATGATTTTTAAGTAATTAATTTGCATTTTATTGCATGACATAAGTATTTGATACATCAGAAAAGCAGAACTTAATATTTGGTACAGAAACCTTTGTTTGCAATTACAGAGATCATACGTTTCCTGTAGTTCTTGACTAGGTTTGCACACACTGCAGCAGGGATTTTGGCCCACTCCTCCCTACAGATCTTCTCCAGATCCTTCAGGTTTCGGGGCTGTCGCTGGGCAATACGGACTTTCAGCTCCCTCCAAAGATTTTCTATTGGGTTCAGGTCTGGAGACTGGCTAGGCCACTCCAGGACCTTGAGATGCTTCTTACGGAGCCACTCCTTAGTTGCCATGGCTGTGTGCTTCGTGTCGTTGTCATGCTGGAAGACCCAGCCACGACCCATCTTCAATGCTCTTACTGAGGGAAGGAGGTTGTTGGCCAAGATCTCGCGATACATGGCCCCATCCATCCTCCCCTCAATACGGTGCAGTCGTCCTGTCCCCTTTGCAGAAAAGCATCCCCAAAGAATGATGTTTCCACCTCCATGCTTCACGGTTGGGATGGTGTTCTTGGGGTTGTACTCATACTTCTTCTTCCTCCAAACACGGCGAGTGGAGTTAGACCAAAAAGCTCTATTTTTGTCTCATCAGACCACATGACCTTCTCCCATTCCTCCTCTGGATCATCCAGATGGTCATTGGTAAACTTCAGACAGGCCTGGACATGCACTGGCTTAAGCAGGGGGACCTTGCGTGCGCTGCAGGATTTTAATCCATGACGGCGTAGTGTGTTACTAATGGTTTTCTTTGAGACTGTGGTCCCAGCTCTCTTCAGGTCATTGACCAGGTCCTGCCGTGTAGTTCTGGGCTGATCCCTCACCTTCCTCATGATCATTGATGCCCCACGAGGTGAAATCTTGCATGGAGCCCCAGACCGAGGGTGATTGACCGTCATCTTGAACTTCTTCCATTTTCTAATAATTGCGCCAACAGTTGTTTCCTTCTCACCAAGCTGCTTGCCTATTGTCCTGTAGCCCATCCCAGCCTTGTGCAGGTCTACAATTTTATCCCTGATGTCCTTACACAGCTCTCTGGTCTTGGCCATTGTGGAGAGGTTGGAGTCTGTTTGATTGAGTGTGTGGACAGGTGTCTTTTATACAGGTAACGAGTTCAAACAGGTGCAGTTAATACAGGTAATGAGTGGAGAACAGGAGGGCTTCTTAAAGAAAAACTAACAGGTCTGTGAGAGCCGGAATTCTTACTGGTTGGTAGGTGATCAAATACTTATGTCATGCAATAAAATGCAAATTAATTATTTAAAAATCATACAATGTGATTTTCTGGATTTTTGTTTTAGATTCCGTCTCTCACAGTTGAAGTGTACCTATGATAAAAATGACAGACCTCTACATGCTTTGTAAGTAGGAAAACCTGCAAAATCGGCAGTGTATCAGATACTTGTTCTCCCCACTGTATATATATATATATGTCCGATTTTTAAAATGTTTAGATATGGTGGTGAGCTAACATAAATATATGTTGTGTTTTCGCTGTAAAACATTAAAAAAATCGGACATGTTGGCTGGATTCACAAGATGTTTATCTTTCACTTGCTGTATTGGACTTGTGATTTCATGATATTATATTATATTATTTACCTGTGGCGCTATGCTAGGCTATGCTAGTCAGCGTTTCCGATGACAATGTTCCCGGACCCGGGTGGTTCAGAGAGGTTAAAAGCAATGGTTCGCGCTTTCAGTTTCGCGCGAATGCTGCCATCCATCAACGGTTTCTGGTTTGGGAATGTTTTAATCTTTGCTGTGGGTATTACGTCGCTGATGCACTTTCTAATGAACTCGCTCACCGAATCAGCGTATTCGTCAATGTTGTTGTTGGATGCAATGCGGAACATATCCCAATCCACGTGATCGAAGCAGTCTTGAAGCGTGGAATCAGATTGGTCGGACCAGCGAATAAAGTTCGTTCAGGGCCATCGATGTGTCTGCTTGGGGGGGAATATATACGGCTGTGATTATAATCGAAGAGAATTCCCTTGGTAGATAATGCGGTCGACATTTGATTGTGAGGAATTCTAAGTCAGGTGAAGAATGACTTGAGTTCCTGTAGCTTTTTATGATCACACCACGTCTCGTTAACTTCTTATGGCTGCAGGGCAGTATTGAGTAGCGTGGATGAAAGGTGCCCAGAGTAAACGGCCTGCTCCTCAGTCCCAGTTACTAATATATGCATATTATTATTAGTATTGGATAGAAAACACTCTAAAGTTTCTAAAACTGTTTGAATTATGTCTGTGAGATTAACAGAACTCATATGGCAGGCAAAAACCTGAAAAGTTCCACTTCCTGTTTGGATTTTTTCTGGGGGTGCCATATTTTCAACCAAGCTCTCATTGAAAATACAGAGCGATATGGATGGGTTTTCACTTCCTACGGCTTCCACTAGATGTCAACAGTGAATAGAACTAAGTCTGATGACTCTACTGTGAAGGGGGGTCGAAGGAGACAGAAATTAGTAATCACTGCCATGAGGTGACCATGCATTCAACACGCGCGTTCACGTGAGAGGCAGCTGCGTCCCATCTCTCAATTGAAGTCGATTTAATTCTCCGGTTGGAACGTTATTCAAGATGTATGTTAAAAACATTCTAAAGATTGATTCAGTACATCGTTTGACATGTTTCTACTGACTGTAACAGAATGTTTGGACATTTCGTCACGTTATAGTGGTCGCGCTTTGAGACTTTGGTTAGGGTGTTTGGTTAACAATTCGAAAGTAGCTAATTTGACATAAATAACGGACATTAACGAACAAATCAAGCATTTATTGTGGACCTGGGATTCCTAGGACTGCATTCTGATGAATTCATCAAAGGTAAGGAAACATTTATCATGTATTTTCTGGTTTCTGTTGAGTCCAACATGGCGGCTAATTTGGCTATTCATCTGAGCTCCGTCTCAGATTATTGCATGGTTTATTTTTCCGTAAGGTTTTTTTGAAATCTGACACAGCGGTTGCATTAAGGAGAGGTATATCTATAATTCCATGTGTATAACGTGTATTATCATCTATATTTATGATGAGTATTTCTGTTGAAACGATGTGGCTATGCAAAGTCACTTGATGTTTTTGCAACTAGTGAATCTAACGCCTCAATGTAAACTCAGATTTTTTTATATAAATATGAACTTAATCAAACAAAACATGCATGTATTGTGTAACATGAAGTCCTATGAGTGTCATCTGATGAAAATAATCAAAGGTTAGTGATTAATTTTATCTCTATTCTGTTTTTTGTGAAAGCTATCTTTAGCTGGAAAAAATGGCTGTGGTTATTGTGGTTTTGTGGTGACCTAACATAATCGTTTGTAGTGCTTTCGCTGAAAAGCCTATTTGAAATCGGACACTTTGGTGGGATTAACAACAAGATTAACTTTAAAATGACACATGAATGTCTGAGAAATTTTAATTATGAGATTTCTGTTTTTTGAATTTGGCGCCCTGCACTTCGACTGGCTGTTGTCATATCGATCCCGTTAACGGGACTGCAGCCATAAGAAGTTAATCATAAGGCATACCCCCCCGCCCCTCTTCTTACCAGAAAGATGTTTGTTTCTGTTGGCGCGATGTGTGAAGAAACCAGCTGGCTGCACCGACTCCGTTAGCGTCTCTCGAGTGAGCCATGTTTCCGTGAAGCAAAGAACGTTACAGTCTCTGATGTATCTCTGGAATGCTACCCTTGCTCGGATTTCATCAACCTTGTTGTCAAGAGACTGGACATTGGCGAGTAGTATTCTAGGGAGTGGAGCGCGGTGTGCCCTTCTCCGGAGCCTGACCAGAAGACCGCTTCGTTTGCCCCTTTTACGGCGTCGTTGTTTAGGGTCGCCGGCTGGGATCAGATCCATTGTACTGGGTGGAAAGCAAAACACAGGATCCGCTTCGGGAGAGTCATATTCCTGGTTGTAACGATGGTGAGTTGACGTTGCTCTTATATTCAGTAGTTCCTCCCGACTGTATGTAATGAAACCTAAGATTACTTGGGGTACCAATGTAAGAAATAACACGTAAAAAAACAAAATACTGCATAGTTTCCTAGGAACGCGAAGCGAGGCGGCCATCTCTGTCGGCGCCGGAAGTGAATAGAATGTGGTGATTGACAGAGTCGAAAGCCTTGGCCAGGTCGATGAATATGGCTGCACAGTAATGTCTCTTATCGATGGCGGTTATGATATCGTTTAGGACCTTGAGCGTGGCTAAGGTGCACACATGACCAGCATGCTGCAAGGAGGCATGAGGACTGCAGATGTGGCCAGGGAATTAAGTTGCAATGTCCGTACTGTCAGACGCCTAAGACAACGCTACAGGGAGACAGGACGGACAGCTGATCATCTGATTGTCACAAACACAGACTGTCCACAATAGGCTGAGAGAGGCTGGACTGAGGGCTTGTTGGCCTGTTGTAAGTCAATGAGCATTACACCAAGGCCTGTACTCTGGAGCGGGATCGATTTGGAGGCGGAGGGTCTGTAATGGTCTGGGGCGGTGTGTCACAGCATCATCGGACTGAGCTTGTTGTCATTGCAGGCAAACTCAAAGCTGTGCGTTACAGGGAAGACATCCTCCTCCCTCATGTGGTACCCTTCCTGCAGGCTCATCCTGACATGACCCTCCAGCATGACAATGCCACCAGCCATACAGCTCATTCTGTGTGTCATTTCCTGCAAGACAGGAATGTCAGTGTTCTGCCATGGCCAGCGAAGAGCCCGGATCTCAATCACATTGAGCACGTCTGGGACCTGTTGGATCGGAGGGTGAGGGCTAGGGCCATTCCCCCCAGAAATCTCCGGGAACTTGCAGGTGCCTTGGTGGAAGAGGGGGTTAACATCTCAAAGCAAGAACTGGCAAATCTGGCGCAGTCCATGAGGAGATGCACTGCAGTACTTAATGCAGCTGGTGGCCAGACCTGATACTGATTGTTACTTTGATTTTGACCCCCCCCCCCCTTTGTTCAGGGACACATTATTCAATTTCTGTTAGTCACATGTCTGTGGAACTTGTTTAGTGTACGTCTCAGTTGTTAAATCTTGTTATGTTCATCCAAATATTTACATATGTTAACTTTGCTGTAAATAAACGCAGTTGACAGTGAGAGGACGTTTCTTTTTTTTCTGAGTTTACATATACACCCACACACAGACACAAATACACAGACATTTAATTGTTAGTTTCCATAGGTGTCTGCACAACTTAGTTAAGCTTCAGCGTGAGTATTTTGTACAACAGTATACCATCATTCAGAGCATCCATATCTTTTTGGTTATACATGTTTACAGAAATAGATTCTGTATAATCAACCAACTAGATATTGATGCACTGAATGGTTTTCCAGGCAGAGGGTTAGAACTAATACAGCAGACAGGTAACCTTAGAATGCACAGGGCTTTTTCATCTCAACTCCAGGACCCTGTAAAAGCAATAACACAGAAAGGTCACCTCGTCTTAGCAGTGTTGAAAAGACGCATCAGACAGCCTACATCTATATTTTGCACATCACAAGTAAGGGATGTGGGTCCAAATCCAAAATGACTCTGGCATATCCTTGAAAACTTGAAAGAGACGTGGATAAGACGTGGAGACGTGGATAAGACGTGGAGACGTGGATAAGACGTGGAGACGTGGATAAGACGTGGATAAGATCCACAGTGAGAGAAGGGTAGATAAACGTGGGTAAGATCCAGTGAGAGAAGATAAAATCCACAAGGGTGTATAAACTTGGGTAAGATCCACAGTGAGAGAAGGGTAGATAAATGTGTGTAAAATAGAGTCCTAGCCTCAAGAAAATCTCCACATCCCACAAGGGCAAGGGTTGTCATGACTACAATGTGGAAAGGTAAACAAATTCAGGAGAGTTCATCGAAGCAAACCCTCTCCCTTCTGCACAGACACTTGAGTTCAACTCCACTATACATTCAAACAATGTTTGAAATGGATACAGAGAGCACAATAGGAAACCATTGGCACTGAGGGTTAGAGTTGACCTTTTGTCTTGAGTTTAGCTTTGTGCTGTTTTTATTACTGAATTATACTTCAGCATATGCTTCATATCTGAGGCATTTGGTTTACTGTAGAAGCAACATATTAATGTTCCCTGTGCGCAGTATTAATTAGAAACATCATTATTGAATGAGGGAACACTGTCTCCTAGTACAGCACGTACAGTGTGTGTTGTTTTCCTTTGACTGTGACAACTGGGTTAATATACTAATTAGCAGAAATATCACCGGCCCACTACGGGCTAGAATCACATAACATTCAGGTCATTCTGACCTCTGCTTGAACGTTACAATCAAAGTTTTATTTAATTTATTTATTTAAACTTTATTTAACCAGGTAGGCCAGTTGAGAACAAGTTCTCATTTACAACTGTGACCTGGCCAAGATAAAGCAAAGCAGTGCGACAAAAACAACAAAACAGAGTTACACATAAACAAGCGTACAGTCAATAACACAATAGAAAAAATATGAAAAATCTATGTACAGTGTGTGCAAATGTAGAAGAGTAGGGAGATAGGCAATAAATAGGCCATAGAGGCAAAATAATTACAATTTAGCATTAAAGTAAGGAACTTGATGAGAGATTGGCACACGTGACCCACCCAGGGAGGGTCCCCATCGAGGGGATGACTCATCTAGGCAACCATAGTTACCTTGAGGTACTGTAGACAGCACAAGTTCTTTACCGTGTGACTAGAGCTGCACAATTCTGGTAACTTTCCCCAAATTCCATGGTTTTCCAGATATTCTGGTTGGAAGACTCCGGATTTCCTATATATTCACTTTTGATTTGAGTAATCTTTCAACCGGGATTTCTGAAAAACTTGGGAATTTGGGGAAAGTTACCAGAATTTTGCAACCCCTACCTGTGATCATACTAGTTAGAGTTGCAAAATGTGAATTATTGTTGACGTACATGGGCAGACACATCCAATCAAACACTAAAAGAGAATCATATTCAACCATCAGACGGTACCTGTTCACATAATACACAGCAGTCTGTTTGTCAACAGCAACACAGAAATATCTCTCGGAACAAGACAAATGTGTTGCTGATGATTAAAATGGCCATTCATCTTAAGCAAGAGCCACCCATTTGTCAGTTTGAGAAGACAGACATACAGCTGTAAAACTATGTTACAGGTTCAAGTTCATACACTTAGAAATTGAAGACACGTTTTCAGGGAACGAATGTGGAGGCTCTCATATCTCTTCACTGACAAAGATCTATTCTGTCCTACAACAAAGCAATTCTTATCTAACGCCATCTTCCAGTACAGAGACATTCATTTGTCTCTGGATACAAGAGACAGAGCTCTATAGTGCGACCATTTTACTCGCATATGCGCCTAAATATTTAGCTGTGTGTCAATGGTGTATTGGAGGCGAAGTCAGGTGCAGGAGAGCAGAGTATAATGAACAGGCGCACTTTTATTATAGTTCCAAAAACGAGAGAACTACATTACACACAAAACATGATGGGAAACAGAGGGTTAAATACAAGTATATTGATTGGGGAAATGAAAATCAGGTGTGTATGGAAACAAGACAAGACAAATGGATATATGAAACATGGAGCGGTGATGGCTAGAAAGCCGGTAACGTCGATCGCCGAACGCCGCCCGAACAAGGAGAGCGGAAGTCGTGACAGTGACAGGAAAAATGGGGATCCCTAACCTAATGGCTAATGATCTGTTGATAAAATTCCCAGCTGCGCCTGAATCGATGAGCGCATTATGCTGGGAATGTGGGGAAAACTCAGGGAAACAAACAGGCACAAACAGTTGATCAACAGAGGACTCTGGATGAGTGTGGTGCAAACTCACCTGGGGTGACGCCAGAGTGCCCTGTCTGTTGCCTCGACTCCCAGAGGAACCAACACGGCACCGATCGACAGTGTGTCCTCTGCGGCCACAGATGGCGCACGTGAAGGCTCCTCCTCCAGTCTCCCTGTGAGCAGCCCCTCCTAACTCCGTGGGCACCGGAGCGGGGGTGCTGGATGATGGACCGACAGAGCCCCCTCTGGACGTCAGCAGGTGACCAGCAGGTTATCCAACCAGATGGACAAATCCACCAAAGGAAATGGTGGCATCCCTGCAGGCCAGCTCACGTCGGACGTACTCTCGTAGGCTACATCGATAATGGTCGATGTGGGCCCTGTTGTTCCAGCCTGCTCCGGCGGCCAAGGTCCGGAATTCCAGGGCGAAGTCCTGGGCGCTCCTCATCCCCTGTTTCAAATGGAAGAGCCTCTCCCCCACCGCTCTGCCCTCAGGTGGATGGTCGAAGACGGCCCTGAAGCGACAAGTGAACTCCTCGAAGTGGTCTGGCGCCTTGTCTCCTTCTCTCCACACAGCGTTTGCCCACTCCAGCGCTCTTCTTGTGAGGCAGGAGACGAGGGCGGCCACTCTCTCCCCTCCTGAGGGAGCTGGGTGCACAGTGGCCAGGTAGAGGTCCAGTTATAACAAGAATCACTGGCACTGTGCTGCCGTTCCATCATACTCCCTGGGAAGGGAGAGACGTATCCCATTGGAATTCTCTCCGGATGGAACGGGTGGAGACAACCCCGGTTGTGCTGGTCTCTCCCAGCGGTCCATGGTCTGGACAACGCGATCCATCATGGCACCAAGATGATGTAACATGGCCGAATGTTCCTGGACGCGCTCCTCGACTCCTCTAACCGGGGTACCTGCTCCTGCTGACTCCATTGGAGGTGTGTAATTCTGTCAATGGTGTATTGGAGGCGAAGTCAGGTGCAGGAGAGCAGAGTATAATGAACAGGCACACTTTTATTATAGTTCCAAAAACGAGAGAACTACATTACACACAAAACATGATGGGAAACAGAGGGTTAAATACAAGTAGATTGATTGGGAAAATGAAAACCAGGTGTGTATGGAAACAAGACAAGACAAATGGATATATGAAAGATGGAGCGGTGATGGCTAGAAAGCCGGTGACTTCGATTGCCGAACGCCGCCCGGACAAGGAGAGGAGCTGACTTCGGCGGAAGTCGTGACACTGAGACATGGAATTTTCATTTATATAGGAGCACCAGTGCGCCCAGAAAAATTAAGGATTCTAGCTTTATTACTTAAAATATTTTCATTGTGCTCCTAAATTTATTTGTGTGCGCCTACATTTTTCAACTTGGGCGCACACGTTCTCCTTGTAAAAGAGGTCAGCGTAGAGCCCTGAGACCTTATTTGATGAATACTGTATTCATTGTACAAAAGCAGCACATCCCTCACCCACTCACAGAGACATGCACGCACACACGCACGTGCACACACACATACCCCCTTTAACACCAAAACCCTGGCTGCTGGCTCACATGCATGTCCACCTTCATATACCACCACAGGAATATTCCAAAACCTATTTATGTTAATGGCTGTAGCAGTAATTATGAATTAGACAGTGTTATGGGTCATACTTTTCATGTTGTTATGTGTGCCATTAAATGTGTGTGCCATTAAAATGGTGCCACAGTCTATAGACAATGTGTACAAATAAATCCAAGCATGCTTAATTTTAGTTAAGAGAAATAAGAATCCTTCAATATTAAAGTAACAACAAAGGGAACTTCCAAAGAACTTCCCCTCTTTGGGTCTAAAGGTCTTTCTATAAATAATGGGGCCAATGTGTGACATAACATTATACAATGTTATACTATTGTATAATTTACTTACCAATTTAACCCTCCTGCTGTGTTCCGGTCCAATTGGACCGATTTACAATTTCTCTCTCTGAAAAATGTAGTTAATTTAATATGATTGTCATAAGGTTCCATGACTTCGTCCACACAGGGCATCTGAACACAAAATACATTTTGATAATTTTCATAACATTTTGGGTGTTTTATTTAACTTTTATACACCTGTTGGTGTTCCCGGTCAAAAATGACAGGTCATTAGAAATCAATGGGTGAGACTACAATTAGTGTATAAAATTGAGTTCAGGCACATGCCAATTCATCAGATGGACGAACATCCTCTCCCAGACCTCCACATGCATGTGTGTTCGAGCACACACACACACGCACACGCATACATACACACACACACACACACACACACACACACACACACACACACACACACACACACACACACACACACACACACACACACACACACACACACACACACACACACACACACACACACACACACACACCTCACTCCCCTTCTTGGCTTCCATGGCAACCCCCACGGGAACCTTTCCCCAATAGAATCTGTCCCTCACAGGAACCACACCTGTTGTCATTCTCACAAACAATTGCAACATTGTTTAAATATATAAAGCTTTTTTGAGGCCTTGCTCACAATTCATTCTGTGGTAGCACAATGGCCAAACGATATGTGAGGCTCTGTATGTGAGGCTCTTGATCATATCTTTGATCATGACACTTGTGAGGAGGAGAGAGTCCTTGTTAAACTTTGACACAAAGTAGTCTGTGATAAATAGCACAATATGTTTCATCTGAGTATTTGTTATAGTCAAAATAATCCATACATTATGCTTTTTTTATTCAAAAACGAGTTGTATGAGCTCAGGTCAATGAGGCCTACAGGCCATAAATAGAAAATAGAAGTTCAAAACTTGTAATGTTTACAAGAACTTCAGTTAATAAAAAGATCGAACACAACATTAGGTGATAATATATGTATTATTATGGATTTATAATCAGCTATAATGGGGCGGTCATTTTGGACCGGGAACACAGAATTAATTAACATGAAATGAACAGGAGGGTTAAGAATAATGATTTTTTTGAGGGGCCTTGCCAATGCATTGATTTTAAAATTACTATTACATTCTAAAATATTTGAGAATCATGTGGACATTGCCTGACTAATTAGGTTGGAGTCATTCATGGCGATTTTTATGTAGTCAATGTGGCTTACACAGGCATACATAATAAATCCATGAATAGCGGTAGCATTAATCTCACCCTTTGAATCTCAACATCGCTGTTTTTATAATGAGAAATTGACCAAAAAACAGGTTATTTTTTTAATGGAAGGATTTGTATGGAAAGTCAAGTTGGATGTTGTCGTCCTCATAGTAGCTGCAGGTGGTTTTACCGCAACTGAGTAGCGCAACACCCTTCTTTTGAAGCGGCGGGAAACAAACGAAAGCGGTCACATCACTCACAAAAACTGATAAAAAATGAAGTCACAGATAATTGTAAGGGAGCAGGAGAACTTATAAGTTGGCTACAATAATTACAATAACTTTTCAAGCATCAAATTGAGGAAATCTGATTTTAACAGTAGGACTATTCCGGTAGCCTACAAATTCAAGTTCAAGACCCTTATATTGTTTAAAATTGCAGGACAAGGCCTCCCGAGTGGTGCAGCTGTCTAAGGCACCGCATCGCAGTGAATGAGACGTCACTACAGAACCGGTTTTGATCCCAGGCAGTGTCACAACCTAGAGTTCCATAGGGCAGTGCATAATTGGCCCAGCGTCATCCAGGTTAGGGAAGGGTTTGGCCAGGGTGGCTTTACTTGTCTCATTGCACTCTAGCGACTCCTTGTGGCGGGCCGTGAATCTGCAGGCTGACGACGGTCGTCGGTTGAATGAACACGACAGATTGATGCTCTCCTAGGTTAAGCGGGCGGGTGTTAAGAGGCGCAGTTTTGCGGGTCATGTAAAAATATGACTCGACCTTCGCCTCTCCCAAGCCCGTTGGAGAGTTGCAGCAATGAGAGAAGATCGTTATTGGATCGCAATTGGATATCACGAAATTGGGGATTTTTTTGTTGTTGTTGCATTTCTAACATGGGGGGAAAAAACATATACTGTTTTAACCTTTCATTGCTACCCATCCCGGATCCGGGAGCATCCTCATCAAAAAAGCTGACTAGCATAGCCTAGCCTAACGCGACAGGGATATCATATAATATAATTTTCATGAAATCACAAGTCCAATACAGCAAATGAAAGATAAACATCTTCTGAATCCAGCCATCATTTCCGATTTTTAAAATGTTTTACAGCGAAAACACAATATGTATTTCTATTAGCTAACCACAATAGCAAAAGACTCAACCGCATATTTTCACAATTTTTCTACCGCATAGGTTGCTATCACAAAACCGACCAAATAGAGATATAATTAGTCACTAACCAAGAAACAACTTCATCAGATGACAGTCTTATAACATGTTATACAATAAATGTATGTTTTGTTCGAAAATGTGCATACTTGAGGTATAAATCATAGAGTGGCAGCTCATGACTGGAGGGCAGCTCATGACTGGAGGGCAGCTCATGACTGGAGGGCAGCTCATGACTGGAGGGCAGCTCATGACTGGAGGGCAGCTCATGACTGGAGGGCAGCTCATGACTGGAAGGCAGCTCATGACTGGAAGGCAGCTCATGACTGGAAGGCAGCTCATGACTGGAGGGCAGCTCATGACTGGCTGGCGGCTCTGACAGCTCCTGACTGGTTGGCGGCTCTGACAGCTCCTGACTGGCTGGCGGCTCTGGCAGCTCCTGACTGGCTGGCGGCTCTGGCAGCTCCTGACTGGCTGGCGGCTCTGGCAGCTCCTGACTGGCTGGCGGCTCTGGCGGCTCCTGACTGGCTGGCGGCTCTGGCGGCTCCTGACTGACTGACGGCTCTAGCGGCTCCTGACTGACGGGCGGCTCTGACGGCTCGGGACAGACGGGCGGCTCTGACGGCTCGGGACAGACGGGCGGCTCAGATGGCGCTGGGCAGACGGATGGCTCAGATGGCGCTGGGCAGATGGATGGCTCAGAAGGCGCTGGGCAGGCAGGCAGCTCAGACGGCGCTGGGCAGGCAGGCAGCTCAGACGGCGCTGGGCAGGCAGGCAGCTCAGACGGCGCTGGGCAGGCAGGCAGCTCAGACGGCGCTGGGCAGGCAGGCAGCTCAGACGGCGCTGGGCAGGCAGGCAGCTCAGACGGCGCTGGGCAGGCAGGCAGCTCAGACGGCGCTGGGCAGACGACCGACTCTGACCTGCTGAGGCGCACAGTAGGCCTGGTGCGTGGTGCCGGAACTGGTGGTACCGGACTGGAGACACGCACCTCAAGGCTAGTGCGGGGAGCAGGAACAGTGCGTACAGGGCTCTGGAGACGCACAGGAGGCTTAGTGCGTGGTGCCGGAACTGGAGGTACTGGGCTGGAGACACGCACCACAGGGAGAGTGCGTGGAGGAGGAACAGGGCTCTGGAGACGCACTGGAAGCCTGGTGCGTGGTGTAGGCACTGATGGTACTGGGCTGGGGCGGGAAGGTGGAGCCGGATATACCGGACCGTGAAGGAGTACACGAGCTCGTGAGCACCGAGCCTGCCCAACCTTACCTGGTTGAATGGTCCCCGTAGCCCTGCCAGTGCGGCGAGGTGGAATAGCCCACACTGGGCTATGCTGGCAAACCGGGGACACCATTTGTAAGGCTGGTGCCATGTACGCCGGCCCGAGGAGACGCACTGGAGACCAGATGCGTTGGGCCGGCTTCATGACACCCGGCTCGATGCCCAACCTAGCCCTACCAGTGCGGCGAGGTGGAATAGCCCGCACTGGGCTAAGCACGCGTACTGGGGACACCGTGCGCTCCACCGCATAACACGGTGTCTGACCAGTACGACGCCCTCTCACTCCACGGTAAGCACAGGAAGTTGGTGCGGGTCTCCTACCTGACTTCGCCACACTCCCCTTTAGCCCCTCCCAAGACATTTTTGGGTGAGCCTCTCGGGCTTCCAGCCGCTCTGCCTTGCTAGCGCCTCATAATGCCGCCTCTCCGCTTTTGCTGCCTCCAGCTCCGCTTTGGGGCGGCGACACTCCTCTGGCTCTGCACAGGGTCCTTTACTATCTAGAATTTCCTCCCATGTCCATTCCTCCTGGTACCGCTGCTGCTGTCGCTGCTGCCCGTTGCCACGCTGCTTGGTCCGGGTTTGGTGGGTGGTTCTGTAACGGCAGTCTAAGTCGTCCTCCTCATCGGACGAGGAGAGGCAAGAAGGATCGGAGGACCAATGTACAGCGTGGTAAGTTTCCATGATTTAATAACAAGAAAACTAGACAAAATACAAAACAACAAACGAACCAACCGTCACAGTCCCGTGTGGCACAAACACTGACACAGGAAACAACCACCCACAAAATCCCAACACAAAACAAGCCACCTATATATGATTCTCAATCAGGGACAACGATTGACAGCTGCCTCTGATTGAGAACCATATTAGGCCGAACACAGAAACAGACAAACTAGACACACAACATAGAATGCCCACCCAGCTCACGTCCTGACCAACACTAAAACAAGCAAAACACATAAGCACTATGGTCAGGACGTGACAGTGACGTTCCCAATTTCTCTCGACGCAGAGAACGGAAAACTCCAAAAGTCCCATTAAACGTTGAATAAACTGATGAAACTCGGTTGAAAAAACCTACTTTATGATGTTTTTCTAATATGTATCAAATAAAAACAAAGCCGGAGATATTAGCCGTGTATACCGAACGCTTATCATAAGACAATATGGAGGTACTTCCCGCGCCTAGGTAGAGAAAGGAAATTCTGATCACGTCATTCCAAGAGCTCTTGTTCGACCTCAGATCAAGCTAGACACCCCATTCCACCTTCCACTGCCTGCTGACATCTAGTGGAAGGCGTATGCAGTGCATGCAAATCCATAAATATAAGGCAATTCAATAGGCAGGCCCTGGAACAGAGCATCGTTTTCAGTTTTTTCACTTCCTGTCTGGAAGTTTGCTGCAAAATGAGTTCTGTTTTACTCACAGATATAATTCAAACAGTTTTAGAAACTTGAGAGTGTTTTCTATCCAATAATATGCATATTGTACGATCTAGAATAGAGTACGAGGCAGTTTAATTTGGGCACGATTTTGGAGTGGAAACAGCACCCCCATATTGACAAGAAGTTAAATTTCATAACCAGATCATATTGTGAATAAGCCCACTAGGCTATGTAATTTGTTGTCATTATATTCAGTATAATTAATAGGAAAATAATTGGGTCTTGCGCAATAGTTTCCCCTACACAATTGCGCACAGTGGACTCGGTGTCCAATCCAAGGCACAAAAACATATGAAACCATGAACTCATTACATTGATGCTTTCTCTGTAATTCTAACAAGACCCTGCTGTAAATCAAGCAGACAACAACAGATGATCAACATCAATTGGCTAGGCATATTCGATCCAACGTGGATCCATGCACAACTGTCTTTAAAGGCATAACAATGAGACACCAAAATATTCTTGACATTCCTCAGGAACATTTTTTTTCCAGCACATGGGCTTGTTGTTGCATCACATGACCTGTCACAACAGCTGTTTGTCACTTGACTGTCATTCGGAAAATTCCTTCCTGGATCAGATGATGATGTGTGAAAATATCCATGCTGAACTAATCAGTTGGACACCAAATGTGCATCAAACAATTATTAACATAATTATTGAAGAACCACGTTAATGACAGTATACATTTAGGGTTTACGTGTCAAGGTAAGGTCATTCTTTTGGTTAGAAGCATTCAATTTTGCAATGCATACTTTATGTTGGATTTGGGTGCCCATGAAAATGACTTTCACCCCGTAACATAAGGAGACATGAAATGTTACCTAGTTATACTGCATTTCTGAGATCTCTATACAATTAAAACTGTCCGACAGCAACATCAGGGATTTTTACAGGGTTCAAGTTCAATGTCTAATTTAACTGATTAATGCTTAACTGCCATAACACATGGGGAAAAAGTAATGTATGTCACATGATTTTGGACAAATCCTCAAGACACCAATCATGATAAAGGATTAAACATACTGTAGGTTCTAAATCAGCTAGTGAATTTTATTGATATAGCTATGATCCCCTTAAAGCTTAATGTAATGACATGAACAAAATTATTATCAATGAATTATCAACAGCTGTAACAAGTTGTCTGTCCAGTGTAGGACATCCTCACTGGTACCCTAGTTTATAGAAAGACCTTGAATCTGCTGTAACGCTGAAGCGTTACAGATTCCGCAATAGATATTTAGAGGCTATTTCAGATTGAGCCAACATATGGAGCATTTACCATGATGCAGTCGTCGCTAAAGCAGGAACATTGCCTTTAAATTTCAATCATGCTGTAAAGCTGAACTTCCGCAATGCAGATTTAATAGAGGCCTAAATTACTAATAAATGGGTATGTGGGGTAATGGAGGAGATGGTGTCAGTGTGTGAGCCTCAGGTGGACAGCTTAAACGAGGCCACCAGAGGAACACGAACATGCTCCTGAAAGTGGATGAGGGATTGGATTAGATTTTGGGACACAACAGACCCCTTCTAACAAACCTCTTCTGGTGTGGCTGTGGGTAGAGCAAGCACGCCCCCTCTCTTCCACATCCTACTCATCTTCAGTGATTAGCCAATCCTTGTCTAAGTTTTGGGCACAAGTTCTTAAGAAATATGGCCAATTAGCAGATGCTTTTAACGTTTTATTTCCTCTGGAAAAAAAGCACAAGCAAACTTGGTGCGACCACTTCTGAATGTTTTTTTGTATGTGTTTGACCCCAGGAAATGTGGGATTATGTCTTTAAGACCAACATAAAACAATGTCCGCTGTTCTGTTAAGACTCGTCACCCTACGACCTTGCATTGGAATAGTCTTCCCTGGGGACCCTAAAAGACGCACAGTCACTCAGCCGGGACTAATCAAGGAGGAGAGGAAAAACACAACTGCATCTAAATAATTAACAGCCTGCATATATGAGGACCCTTGAGAGGCTGTCACAAAACGACTATATTCTGAACATCTGTCTTTCTCCCTCTACCTCTTACTCTGTCATCCCTGTAGGCATGCCTTTCCTGATCCGTCTCTCTGTCTAAAAAGATGGGTTTTAGTCCCGGAAGTCCTGTGTATTTTCCTAACCCTTAGTTAACCGTCTTCAAGTGGTCTGATATGCACACCATTAGTCAATTAATTGACCAATTTAACATAATTAAGTGAGGACTGGAACACACCTGCTCACAAGGACAGATGCTGAGACATTCTGCTTTACCACATAAAATGGACTAAATTCATGTTGCCTGCAACACATTTCTTAGGAGAAAAGTCCATTCATTTAAGAAGTTGAGGAACAAGATCCTTGGAAAGTGTTAACCACAGCACAGGGTTGGAGCAGAGGACTGGGTGTAAGAGTTTTCGGGGACACTCTGGAGGCCATGGGAGAGGAGGTTTGGACAGACAAGGTCGAGGGTCAGCGGAAGACAAGCGAGCAGTCCCGCAGAATCTGCTGAGCCATACACTTCTCCAGTCACCTCTGCTCCTGGCCATCCATCCCATGATTACACTCCCATTCTGTCCCCTTCTCCTCCTCCAGTCTCACAACGACTCGGTCACACAGTGTTCTACACTTTGCTGGACTATGACAGAAATGTGTCACATGAATGAAGTTGGTCTGCGACTTGAACATCTAGTTCTGATGGGTACGTCTCCGTTTAGAAAATAGCTGTCATACAGTTTGACCACACATGTACTGAAACAGGATGGGCCCTTCCGTTATATCTAAGAGATCTGGCTTCAGAAAGTGTACCATTTCTTTGGACATGACATTTCAAGGCAGGAAATAACATCTGTCTTGACATTGTGCTCTATGGAAAGGGAATACAGTAAGCACTGTTCTTGTTAATTAAATTCTATGTGACATCATAATAGCACAGTCACAGACAGGGAAAACATTTATTTTGAAGGCCACTATTTTCAAAAGGACAGTAACGGATGTTTAGGGCACCGTGCAATTACAGACAAACATATAGACAGACCGACAGACAGAAGGCAGCCGGCTGTCCGTCTGTCAGAGTCCCTGTGTGTGGTTGGTGAGTACAGTGTTCCTATGCCATTTGAGAAAATCAAAGCAGTCTAACAGGTCCCAATTAGGTAGGAGATACATTTTGCACTCTCACCAGGCCTTTAAAGAGACAGATTTGCATGTCCCTTAGCAATGGATCACCAAGAGCTGTGTGCATTGGGGCATTTAATCTGACATTCATCTCTCCGCCTTTGATAAATACATTTACATTTTTATTAAAGTGCCACCCTTAAAAAACACTTACGGCCTACTTTTCATTTCATGCGAACTACAGTAGGAATACGCTGCATACTTAATTTCTGATAATTAGTGAATAAAAACAATGTGGATGACTGCCAAGAAACACAATTAAAGGGTCACAATTAAAGGGTCACAATTAAAGGGTCACAATTAAAGGGTCACAATTAAAGGGTCACAAGCAAAGTGTTACAAACAACATTTTGGTTGATTGTTCTTCACAACTTTTTACCCATTGTTTCTGATTAGACTTCCATAAATAGCAACTAGAAAGTCCCAATTATTAGCATGTTATTATGGGCGAAAACCTGCCAATCTCCATAAACTAATGTGCCTTCGAAATATTTTATGAATGCTTTTCATTATTTTATATGCATCCATAGAGAAAAAGATACCGCAGAAATAATCTCTCTCTGCAAGGTGGTCTTTTCTTCCCACAAAGAGGCCCCATTTCCATGCTAATTATTAGATACATCTGAATAAATAGCAAAATAAAAGAGAAACAAGCAAACTGGAAATGCAAATTTAGGAACACGTGAAACAATGTGAGAAAACATTGTCTAGAGATGGTACACTCAGCTTCCAGTAGACCTGGGCCCGGTTTCACGATAGCGATGGAACGGAGGCCTCTGAGTGTTTTAACGATGCATCTTTCCTACAACGTAACAAGCGTTTCCCAAAACACCACGCAGAGAGAAGGGTCGCTATGTGTATCGTTGAAGAAGGTGTCGATACTGATAGGATCGAAAGGCAGAGCTGCTCTTGGGTCAGCCTTCACCATTCAAGTGTTTCCTGAACATAATTATTTCACAGAAAGCGAGGGTCTTTGTCAGAGAGCGATAAACAGAATGACAGATGCAACACCACAGCTGCAAATTAGAGCCATAGAAAAGTGTAAAATAAATTACTCAAAAATGTTTAAAAAAACGTAACTTTGTTAGTGTAAACTTAACACTGTCAAGATCTTGGTTTATCTCAATAAATGTTCTATTGAATAATTTTGATAAAGCTTGTAATATTTGTCTAGCACTGCAAAAGGCAAAGCCATAAGGGTTAATTATTGTAATAATGGGTTTAGTGTTGCCTAGAGATTGGTGAGTTTAACTTCTTATGGCTGGGGGCAGTATTGAGTAGCTTGGATGAATAAGGTGCCCAGAGTAAACTGCCTGCTACTCATGCCCAGTTGCTAATATATGCATATTATTAGATTCGGATAGAAAACACTCTGAAGTTTCTAAAACTGTTTGAATGAAGTCTGTGAGTATAACAGAACTCATATGGCAGGCAAAAACCTGAGAAAAAATCCAACCAGGAAGTGGGAAATCTGAGGTTTGTAGGTTTTTAAATTATTGTCTATCGAAGATACAGTGGGATTTTGGTCATATTGCACTTCCTAAGGCTTCCACTAAATGTCAACAGTCTTTAGAACCTTGTTTGATGCTTCTACTGTGAAGGAGGGGGGGATGAGGGCTCTTTGAGTCAGGGCTCTGGCAGAGTGCCATTAGCTGACCAGGCGCGTTCACGGGAGATAGTTAGCTTGCGTTCCATTGCATTTCTGAAGACAAAGGAATTCTCCGTGAGGAACATTATTGAAGATTTATGTTAAAAACATCCTAAAGATTGATTCTATACTTCGTTTGACATGTTTCTACAAACTGTAATATGACTTTTCGTCTGAACTTTCGCATGTACTTGCCCGTGCGTCGTGAGTTTGGATTGTGTACTGAACGCGCAAACAAAAAGGAGGTGTTTGGACATAAATGATGGACTTTATGGAACAAATCAAACATTTATTGTGGAACTGGGATTCCTGGGAGTGCATTCTGATGAAGATCATCCAAGGTAGGTGAATATTTATATTGCTAATCTGACATCTGTTGATTCCACAACATGGCGGATATCTTCATGGCTTGTTTGGGCTCTGAGCGCTGTACTCAGATTATAGCATGGTGTGCTTTTTCCGTAAAGTTTTTGGGAAATCTGACACAGCGATTGCATTAAGTTGAGGTTTATCTAAAGTTCCATGTATAATACTTGTATCTTTTATCAATGTTTATTGTGAGTATTTCTGTAAATTGATGTGGCTCTGCAAAATCACCGGATGTTTTGGAGGCAAAACATTACTGAACATTACGCGCCAATGTAAACTGCGATTTTTGGATATAAATATGAACTTTATCGAACAAAACATACATATCTTGTGTAACATGAAGTCCTATGAGTGTCATCTGATGAAGATCATCAAAGGTTAGTGATTAATTTTATCTCTTTCTGCTTTTTGTGACTTTGGCTGGAAAAATTGCTGTTTTTCTGTGAACAGGTGCTGACCTAACATAATATTGTAACGTCCTGATCAGAGTTATTATGTGTTTTGCTTGTTTAGTGTTGGTCAGGACGTGAGCTGGGTGGGAATTCTATGTTTTGTGTCTAGTTTGTCTGTTTCTGTGTCCAGCCTAATATGGTTCTCAATCAGAGGCAGCTGGTAATCGTTGTCCCTGATTGAGAATCATATATAGGAGGCTTGTTTTGTGTTGGGATTTTGTGGGTGATTGTTTCCTGTCTCTGTGTTTGTGTTTTGCACCAGATAGGACTGTCTCGGCTTTCACGTTTGTTATTTTGTTATTTGTTAAATGTTCACCGTGTATAGTCAAATTAAACATGTTGAACACTAACCGCGCTGCATTTTGGTCCTCTCATTCATCCCAGGAAGAAAGTCGTTACAAATATGTTGTGCTTTCGTCGTAAAGCCTTTTTGAAATCGGACACTGTGGTGGAATTAACAACAAGTTTATCTTTAAAATGGTGTCAAATACTTGTATTTCTGAGGAATTTTAATTATGAGATTTCTGTTATTTTGAATTTGGCGCCCTGCACTTTCACTGGCTGTTGTCATATCGATCCCGGGATCCCAGCCATAAGATGTTTTAACTTGCTACACCCATTGCTCTTTCATGAAAACTTAAACGAATCTCATTTGAAAGATTTTGCATTGAAATAATTAAACATACCGAACAAAAGCTGGATATAATTATTTTATGACCTAAGTCCTTCACAGTATTTACTGAAAATCAAAAGTTTTATTTTTTCCAAATTCTCACCATGTCTTGCAGTTGAACATTTGCATAATTTAACTTGTTTGTTTCTGTTTTTTTACAGCTGGAGAACTCCAGAAGAATTGAAGTCTGCAAATCCGTTGGACCCTTTCCACTTCTATTATGGTGGATAAATATGTATTTTTATGAATGTGTGGAGGAAGAAGAGGTATTTCATGGAGTTCTGTGAAATGCATCAAACACGATATGAAACGGAATTGGCATATTGGCAGCCTTGACAAACTAAAAAGCCAACCAGATTGTAAATCCTCAACACCCAATAGCTTCAGCACTGTTGATAAAATGGGACAATTAGTCATTCTGGACCTAAATGACAACTAAAGTTCTGTTTGATGTAACACTGACATGACAATGCAGCACCACGGTCCAAAAAGACCAAATTGTATTATTGAGTATGTTTTGTTTATTCCATGTGTAACTGTGTTGTTGTATGTGTCAAACTCCTATGCTTTATCTTGGCCAGGTCGCAGTTGCAATGAGAACTTGTTCTCAACTAGCCTACCTGGTTAAATAAAGGTAAAATATCTATATATTTTTTTAAACATTATTTCAAACACTTCCTAAAAATACCAGCAAATGAGCTTGTAACACAACGCATTCACCACTACAAAGCCTGCAAAGACCCCATTTCAGGGTTTCGTAAATCATTACATATAATCGAGACAGCTTTTACAGTATAGCTACTCTAATCAACACCGAAAGGTCATGCATTTCCTATTTGTCCCTGCCCACTCAAAAGTATTAAGTCCTTTTTAAATCAAACCCACAGTTCCTGAACTAAAAGTGTTGACTACTTTTCCATTAGTCAGGAATACACCCTGTAACTAAACAAGACTAATGTAATGGTTTGGTAGAGACTAGTACTTTTATTACTATTGGTTGTGACAATCTAAAATATAATTTGCATTGTTGCAGTCCATTGATTAATTTTAATGGGCTGGATATAGAACATTGGAATAGACCACTTCCCCCCCAGGAGGTTCATGGGAAATTGTGCAAGTCACATTTTAGTTCAAATATAATATCCGATGGTTCCTATGAGTGGTAGCCCCACCAGCAGCGTATTTAAAAAAAAATGTTAATCAATATTTAAGTCATGAGAAAGGGCAATTTCAAGCCCTGAAATGTGTACCTTTGCCTCACTGCTGAAGATGACCGGTTAAAAGGAACACTCCACCCAAAAATTCAGGTATTCGTTTCATCAGTCCATTGTTGATATAAACTCAGCAAATAAACGTCCTCTCACTGTGAACTGCGTTAATTTTCAGCAATCTTAAAGTGTAAATATTTGTATGAACATAAGTCAACAGTCATAAACTGAACAAGTTCCATAGACATGTGACAAATAGAAATGGAGTCATGTTGAATAATGTGTCCCTGAACAAAGGGGGGGGGGGTCAAAATCAAAAGGAACAGTCAGTATCTGGTGTGGCCACCAGCTACATTAAGTACTGCAGTGCATCTCCTCCTAATGGGCTGCACCAGATTTGCCAGTTCTTGCTGTGAGATGTTACCCCACTCTCCCACCAAGGCACCTGCAATTTCCCGTACATTTCTGGGGTGGGGGGGGGGGGGCTAGCCCTCACCCGCCGAGCCAACAGGTCCCAGATGTGCTGAGCTTGAGATCCAGGCTCTACGCTGGCCTTGGCAGAACACTGGCATTCCTGTCTTGCAGGAAATCACACACAGTATGGCTGGTGGCATTGTCATGCTGGAAGGTCATGTCAGTATGAGCCTGCAGGAAGGGTACCACATGAGGGTGGAGGATGTCTTCCCTGTAACGCACATCGTTGAGATTGCCTGCAATGACAAGCACAGTTCGATGACGCTGTGACACCGCCCCAGACCATGACGGACCCTCCACCTCAATTCCGCTCCAGGGTACAGGACCCGGTGTAATGCTCATGCCTTCGACGATAAACGCGAAGCCGACCATCACCCCTGGTGAGACAAAAACGTGACTCATCCATGAAGAGCACTTTTTGCCATTCCTGTCTGGTCTAGCGACAGTGAGTTTGTGCCCACAGGCAATGTTGTTGCTGGTGATGTCTGGTGAGGACCTGCCTTACAACAGGCCTACAATCCCTCAGTCCAGCCTCTCTCAGCCTATTACCGACAGTCTGAGCAGTGATGGAGGGATTGTGCGTTCCTGGTGTAACTCAGGCAGATGTTACACGTGGTCTGCTACTGCGAGGACGATCAGCTGTCCGTCCTGTAGCGCTATCGTTGGCGTCTCACAGTACGGACATTGCAATTTGTTGCCTTGGCCACATCTGCAGTCCTCATGCCTTCTTGTAGGCACATTCACGCAGATGAGTAGGGACCCTGGGCATCTTTCTTTTGGTGTTTTTCAGAGTCAGTAGAAAGGCCTCTTTAGTTATAACTTTCACCTTTATTGCCCTTGTCTGTAAGCTGTTACTGTCTTAACCGTTCCACAGGTGCATGTTAATTAATTGTTTAAGTAAGCATTTCACTGTAAGGTCTATATACCTGTTGTATTCGGAGCAAAATGTTAGAAAAAGCTGTTGCGCAGCAACTCACTGCCTTCCTGAAGACTAACAATGTATATGAAATGCTTCAGTCTGGTTTAGACCCCATCATAGCACTGAGACTGCACTTGTGAATGTGGTAAATTATCTTTTAATGGCGTCAGACTGAGGCTCTGCATAACTTTCACTGCTTTGCGGATGACACACAGCTGTACATTTCAATGAAACATGGTGAAGCCCCAAAATTGCCCTCGCTAGAAGCCTGTGTTTCAGACATAACGAAGTGGATGTCTGAAAACGTTCTACTTTTAAACTCGGACAAAACAGAGATGCTTGTTCTAGGTCCCAAGAAACAAAGAGATCTTCTGTTGAATCTGACAATTAATCTTGATGGTTGTAAAGTCGTCTCAAATAAAACTGTGAAGGACCTCGGCGTTACTCTGGACCCTGATCTCTCTTTTGACGAACATATCAAGACTGTTTCAAGGACAGCTTTTTTCCATCTACGTAACATTGCAAAAATCAGAAATGATCTGTCCAAAAATTATGCAGAAAAATTCATCCATGCTTTTGTTAATTCTAGGTTATACTACTGCAATGCTTTACTTTCCAGCTACCCGGATAAAGCACTAAATAAACTTCAGTTAGTGCTAAATACGGCTGCTAGAATCCTGACTAGAACCCAAAAATGGTATCATATTACTCCAGTGCTAGCCTCCCTACACTGGCTTCCTGTTAAGGCAAGGGCTGATTTCAAGGTTTTACTGTTCACCTACAAAGCGGTACATGGGCTTGCTCCTACCTATCTCTCCCATTTGGTCCTGCCGTACATACCTACACGTACGCTACGGTCGCACGACACAGGCCTCCTAATTGTCCCTAGAATTTCTAAGCAAACAGCTGGAGGCAGGGCTTTCTACTATAGATCTCAATTTTTATGGAATGGTCTGCCTAACCATGTGAGAGACGCAGACTTGGTCTCAACCTTTGTCTTTACTGAAGACTTATCTCTTCAGTGGGTCATATGATTGAGTGTAGTCTGAAGGTGAACGGAAAGGCTCTGGAGCAACGAACCGCCCTTGCTGTCTCTGCCTGGCCGGTTCCCCTCTCTCCACTGGGATTCTCTGCCTCTAACCCTATTACAGGGGCTGAGTCACTGGCTTACTGGTGCTCTTTCATGCCGTCCCTAGGAGGGGTGCGTCACTTGAGTCACTGACGTGATCTTCCTGTCTGGGTTGGGGCACTCCCTTGGTTTGTGCCGTGGCGGAGATCTTTGTGGGCTAAACTCGGCCTTGTCTCAGGATGGTAAGTTGGTGTTTGAAGATATCCCTCTAGATGGGTGGGGGCTGTGCTTTGGCAAAGTGGGTGGGGTTATATCCTTCCTGTTTGGCCCTGTCCGGGGGTATCATCAAATGGGGCCACAGTGTCTCCTGACCCCACCTGTCTCAGCCTCTAGTATATTTGCTGCAGAAGTTTGTGTCGGGGGGCTAGGGTCAGTTTGTTATATCTGGAGTACTTCTGTCTTATCCGGTGTCCTGTGTGAATTTAAGTATGCTCTCTCTAATTCTCTCGGAGGACCTGAGCCCTAGGACCATGCGTCAGGACTACCTGGCATAATGACTCCTTGCTGTCCCCAGTCCACCTGGCCGTGCTGCTGCTCCAGTTTCAATTGTTCTGCCTGCGGCTACGGAACCCTGACCTGTTCTCCAGACGTGCTACCTGTCCCAGACCTGCTGTTTTCAACTCTAGAGACCGCAGGAGCGGTAGAGATACTCTTAATGATCGGCTATGAAAAGCCAACTGACATTTACTCCTGAGGTGCTGACTTGCTGCACTCTCGACAACTGTGTTTATTTGACCATGCTGGTCATTTATGAACATTTCAACATCTTGGCCATGTTCTGTTATAATCTCCATCCGGCACAGCCAGAAGAGGACTGGCCACCCCTCAGCCTGGTTCCTCTCTAGGTTTCGGCCTTTCTAGGGAGTTTATCCTAGCCACCGTGCTTCTACAGCTGCATTGCTTGCTGTTTGGGGTTTTAGGCTGAGGGTTTTAGGCTATATAGCCTTTCGGATGTACGAAGGGCTATATAAATACATTTGATTTGATGTGACTAATAAAATTTGACAATGAAGATCTGTGAAGTTATTCAGATTTAAGAATCATCTTTGAAAGACAGGGTACTGAAAAAGGGACGTTTCTTTTTTTGCTGAGTTTCGTACCTAAACATTATGTCAGCAATCAAGTTATATCTTAACTTTCAAGATACAGAATCAGGGAGTTGAGGAACTTCCTTTTAGACCTGGGTTACACATTACAAAAGCTCATGCTGGTCAATGAACAAAATGCACAAGACAAAAACCTTAATCTCAATATATTTTTTTATCATCCAGAATGCATTTGGGCAGCAAAGTCAGTCCAGTTGAGAATTACGCCATCAGTCAAGAAGCTTTTCCTTTATGTTGAGAGGACCAACAGAAATGTCCTGCTCCCACTGGAAACCTAAGAGCAGAAGACCATGTCTATATAAGGAGAATTCAGAAGAATCAAACTTCACAAAAGCATTGTTTCTCAGTCAATTCCTGGGTGACTCAGTGGGTGCACATTTTTGTTCCAGCCAAGCACTGACCGCCAATTTAGCCAAAGGTTTAGGTGATTCAAGTACCTAGGTACTGGAGTAGGACAAAAATGTGCACCCCAGGGAGGCATCCAGGAATGGATTGAGCAACACTGGACTGAAGTGAACATGTACCTGGATCCGGTTCCCTTCTCATGCCACAGTCTGTGTCACAACAGCCACACACCTGGTCTTTCTTACTGGCCTCGCGCCATCTACTGAAAAGAGAGTGTTGCATATAGTACACGTACAAGCAAAGTGCACACCCTGCCATATATACCCAGACTTACCCATTCGAGAAGGAACAAGCCTTGTTCTCATGATCAATAGGGGCTGAAGCAGTTGTGGCTTTCAGGAGGCAGGTAACGTATAGCTGTTGAAATGACATGTGTTGAAGTCTCAGCATTGGTACCACAAATGAATTAGTAGATTTGACACCAATTTAAAGCAACGTCATGTTGGCCATACTATACTTAATTTATGATTGAAGCTCAAACCTGCCAATTCTATAAATGTGGACATTCCGAAGCTAATTTGCAGAAGATCTCAGGATTAACTACTCACTGAGCCAGTGTTCACAGCATGAAACCTAAAGGCTTCTATCTGGAACTGGAGAGTGTCATCCATGGTGCGAGGTATGAACTGGGACCTGGAGCCTGTCAGCTTGGTGTCGACCAGACAACTGAAGGCCACAACAATCAAAATTAGGCTACCTACACTGCTGAAACTCTGGAGGGATGCCATTCAAGATGGCTGTTGATCTGAAGTGTGGGCAGGTGGAGGGAATGGGAAATGCTTTCCTTAGCAGATTAAAGCAAACGATTAGTCCTTGAACTAGATCAAGTACCTTACAAAGGATACTCACCCACGGTTCTCGATGAAGGCATATCTTGGGACAGTGTTGGTGTTTGGGATGACTGTGGCTACACAGTTGTCCACAAAGACTCGGAGGGGCACATGGTAGAACTGGACGACAGAAGCTTCAAAGTTAATATTATCTCCAAGGACGTACTCTTTGCTGGGTCTCTTCAACTGCCAGTTGTCTGCGAAGACAAGGCAACAGTCTAATACTCATTCCAAGTCAGACCCTGCTCTAGTTTATCAGCAGTGTGGTTTTATCATGGCAAATATAACTGCCATCCTTTTGTACTCTGGGGTAGCCACCTCATTCCAATAACTCAGTGGCGGTTACATTTTCCAGTTGGCACCACCATAGTTTACAAACAAGTGCAGAGACAGCACTTAAGTCAAGAGAAATGCCAATAAGGCAAGGACAAGCAGTTACTAACCAGTCATTAGCCTCAGGGAGAAGTAGAGGAGCTCCTCTGCAACCTTAGTGGAGGCATAGGGATTCCAGGTGGGCTTCACTGAATCACTGCTCACATCATGATTTCTGTAAAGGAGTCTTTAAATGTGAAACCAAATGGCCAAGGAAGTGTATCCAAAGTTGATTGAACTGAAGAAAAAGAAAAAACATTGCAGGTGTAGTCAACTCACCTTTGATAGTGGCACTCAACCCAGAACAGCACTTCTCTAGTCCGAACAATGGGGCTGCTGCCCAGGGTGGCTGGTGTATAACGGAGTGTGAAGACATAGACAAGTGAATCTTCAGTCATCTGGAATCAGAGCAGCAAACGGCATTGTAAGAAAATCAATGGTAGTCAACCTAGAAAAGTCAGAACGACGCTAATGCTCAACGTTACCGTCAGAGTGCTGCCACATTCGTGCAGCTCAGTGACAAAGATCAGAACTTGAGCGGAAGTATCCTCCCCAGTGACAGCACAGCCTCCCAAAGTAAGATCCGCTGGGTGAATGGGTTGGCCGATACCGAGCAGATCTCTCTTGACTTCCACACGAGCAGCAGTCTCCCCACATTGAACTGCAACGCTACTGGCAGGCACAGGCAGCAGTCTCTGCTCATCAATAGCCAACTGCACCTCTTTGACTGGATCTTCAGGATATCTCCAGGTCAAAGGCTCATTGAAGGTCTGCTTTGACTGGAGGAAAGGTTTTTGAACTTGCATCGGTGTCTGGACCCTGGCGGGCCATTGCACAGGCCTTGGTTGAAATCTGGCTGGTTCTTGAACAGTCCTATACTGTGGAACAAATCTCCCAGGGGCATGTGCAGCTTGACTCCGAGCTTCCGCTTCCCGATAAAGCTGCTGAACTGTAGCTGAACAGCCAAAGGTAAGAAGTAGGAGAAATGTAATACAGAGCGCCATTATTCTCTAGTTTCTAGTTTCAATTGTACGTATTTCTTTGACATTTGCAATACCTACAGTGTCTCTGAACAGCCATTTTGTATCACTTTGTCTTAGTGTGACTCCACCCCTTGTTTGATTTACCTAATGATGTTCCAGACATGTTACACGGCTGCACATATACTACAATCTGAACTGGATGTATCTCAATACTGTCAAGTATCTTCATTTATAATAGGGATGGTCAACTCCAGTCCTCGGGGGCCTGATTGGTGTCACACAGCCCCAGCTAACACACCTGACTCCAATAATCAACTAATCATAATCTTTAG
This sequence comes from Salvelinus alpinus, assembly GCF_045679555.1. Classification (NCBI taxonomy): domain Eukaryota; kingdom Metazoa; phylum Chordata; class Actinopteri; order Salmoniformes; family Salmonidae; genus Salvelinus; species Salvelinus alpinus. The sequence continues at coordinate 14,444,776 of NC_092091.1, read as the reverse complement.
TTTAAAATACAATTTGTTTAATCAGCTGTGTTAGCTAGGGATGGGGAAGAAGTGTGACATCACTCTGGCCACTGAGGACTGGAGTGGTCCATTCTTGATTTATAATGTCCTTGGACCGGTTTCCTGAAAGTAATGGCATTTAGCCTTATGAATTTTTTTAATGATGCATCTTTCCCACAACGGCCGAAGATGTAACACGTGTTTCCCAAAACAACACGCCGAGAGAATGTGTCGATACTGATGGGATCGAAAGAACGTGCAAACTTTCTCCATTCAAAATGGACAGCCGATCGTCCTCGCAGTGGCAGACCATGTGTAACAACATCTGCACAGGATCGGTATGTCCGAACATCATACCTGTGGGACCGGTACAGGATCGCAACAACTGCCTGAGTTACACCAGGAACGCACAATCACTGCTCAGACTGTCCGCAATAGGCTGAGAGAGGCTGGACTGAGGGCTTGTAGGCCTGTTGTAAGGCAGGTCCTCACCGGCAACAACATTGCCTGTGGGCACAAACCCACCGTCGCTGGACCAGTCAGGAATGGCAAAAAGGTGCTCTTCATGGATGAGTCGCGTTTTTGTCTCACCAGGGGTGATGGTCGGCTTCGCGTTTATCGTCGAAGGCATGAGCATTACACCGGGTCCTGGAGCGGATTTGAGGTGGAGGGTCCGTCATGGTCTGGGGCGGTGTCACAGCGTCATCGAACTGTGCTTGTCATTGCATGCAATCTCAACGCTGTGCGCTACAGGCAAGACATCCTCCACCCTCATGTGGTACCCTTCCTGCAGGCTCATCCTGACATGACCTTCCAGCATGACAATGCCACCAGCCATACTGTGTGTGATTTCCTGCAAGACAGGAATGCCAGTGTTCTGCCAAGGCCAGTGTAGAGCCTGGATCTCAAGCTCAGCACATCTGGGACCTGTTGGATCGGCGGGTGAGGGCTAGGGCCAAAACAAATGTACGGGAACTTGCAGGTGCCTTGGTGGGAGAGTGGGGCAAATCTGCTGCAGTCCATGAGGAGATGCACTGCAGTACTTAATGCAGCTGGTGGCCACACCAGATACTGTTACTTGTGATTTTGACCCCCCCTTTGTTCAGGGACACATTATTCCATTTGTTAGTCACATGTCTGTGGAACTTGTTCAGTTTGTCTCAGTTGTTGAATCTTATGTTCAAATAAATATGTACACGTTAAGTTTACAGGAAATAAATGCAGTTGACAGTGAGAGGACGTTTGTTTATTAGCTGAGTTTATATCAACAATGGACTGATGAAATGAATACCTGAATTTTTTGGGGGGAGTGTTCCTTTTAACCAGTCAACTTCAGCACTGAGGCGAAGGTACACATTTCAGGGCTTGAAATTGCCTTGTCTCATGACTTAAATATTGATAAAACAATTTAAATACAGTGCTGGTGGGGCTACCACTCTTAGGAACCATCTTATATTTTCTTTGAGCTAAAATGTGACTTGCACAATTTCCCATGAACCTCCTGGGGGGGAAGTGGTCTATTTCAATGTACTATATCCAGCCCATTAAAATGTGAATCAATGGACTGCAAATTATATTTTAGATTGTCACAACCAATAGTAATAAAAGTACTAGTCTCTACCAAACCATTACATTAGTCTTGTTTAGTTACAGGGTGTATTCCTGACTAATGGAAAAGTAGTCAACACTTTTAGTTCAGGAACTGTGGGTTTGATTTTAAAAAGGACTTAATACTTTTGAGTGGGCAGGGACAAATAGGAAATACATGACCTTTCGGTGTTGATTAGAGTAGCTATACTGTAAAAGCTGTCTCGATTATATGTAATGATTTACGAAACCCTGAAATGGGGTCTTTGCAGGCTTTGTAGTGGTGAATGCGTTGTGTTACAAGCTCATTTGCTGGTATTTTTAGGAAGTGTTTGAAATAATGTTTAAAAAAATATAGATATTTTACCTTTATTTAACCAGGTAGGCTAGTTGAGAACAAGTTCTCATTTGCAACTGCGACCTGGCCAAGATAAAGCATAGGAGTTTGACACATACAACAACACAGTTACACATGGAATAAACAAAACATACTCAATAATACAGTTGAAAAAGTCTATATACAGCAAATGAGGTAAGATAAGGGAGTTAAGGCCATGGTGGCAAAGTAATTACAATATAGCAATTAAACACTGGAATGGTAGATGTGCAGAAGATGAATGTGCAAGTAGAGATACTGGGGTGCAAAGGAGCAAGATAAATAAATACAGTATGGGGATGAGGTAGTTGGATGGGCTATGTACAGGTGCAGTGATTTGGTGCTTAAAGCTAGTGAGGGAGATATGAGTCTCCAGCTTCAGTGATTTTAGCAGTTCGTTCCAGTCATTGGCAGCAGAGAACTGGAAGGAAAGGCGGCCAAAGGAGGAATTGGCTTTGGGGGTGACCAGTATATTATACCTGCTGGAGCGCGTGCTACGAGTGGGTGCTGCTATGGTGACCAAAGAGCTGAGATAAGGCGGGGCTTTACCTAGCAGAGACTTGTAGATGACCTGGAGCCAGTGGGTTTGGCGACGAGTATGAAGCGAGGGCCAGCCAACGAGAGCGTACAGGTCGCAGTGGTGGGTAGTATATGGAACTTTGGTAACAACACGGATGGCACTGTGATAGACTGCATCCAATTTGTTGAGTAGAGTGTTGGAGGCTATTTTATAAATGACATCGCCGAAGTCGAGGATCGGTAGGATGGTCAGTTTTACGAGGGTATGTTTGGCAGCATGAGTGAAGGATGCTTTGTTGCGAAATAGGAAGCCAATTCTAGATTTAATTTTGGATTGGAGATACTTAATGTGAGTCTGGAAGGAGAGTTTACAGTCTAACCAGACACCTAGGTATTTGTAGTTATCAACATATTCTAATTCGGAGCCGTCCAGAGTAGTGATGCTGGACGGGCGGGCAGGTGCGGGCAGTGATTGGTTGAAGAGCATGCATTTAGTTTTACTTGTATTTAAGAGCAGTTGGAGGCGGCCACGGGAGGCCACGGAAGGAGAGTTGTATGTCATTGAAGCTCGTTTGGAGCTTAGTTAACACAGTGTCCAAAGAAGGGCCAGAAGTATACAGAATGGTGTCGTCTGCGTAGAGGTGGATCAGAGAATCACCAGCAGCAAGAGCGACATCATTGATGTATACAGAGAAAAGTGTAAGCCCAAGAATATAACCCTGTGGCATCCCCATAGAGACTGCCAGAGGTCCGGACAACAGGCCCTCCGATTTGACACACTGAACTTTATCAGAGAAGTAGTTGGTGAACCAGGCGAGGCAATCATTTGAGAAACCAAGGCTGTTGAGTCTGCCAATAAGAATGTGGTGATTGACACGGGCGAAGGCCGTGGCCAGGTCGATGAATACGGCTGCACAGTAATGTCTCTAACCGATGGCGGTTATGATATCGTTTAGTACCTTGAGCGTGGCTGAGGTGCACCCATGACCAGCTCGGAAACCGGATTGCACAGCGGAGAAGGTACGGTGGGATTCGAAATGGTCAGTGATCTGTTTATTAACTTGGCTTTCGAAGACTTTAGAAAGGCAGGGCAGGATGGATATAGGTCTATAACAGTTTGGGTCTAGAGTGTCACCCCCTTTGAAGAGGGGGATGACCGAGGCAGCCTTCCAATCTTTAGGCATCTCGGACGATACGAAAGAGAGGTTGAACAGACTGGTAATAGGGGTTGCAACAATGGCAGCGGATAATTTTAGAAAGAGAGGGTCCAGATATGCCAATTCCGTTTCAAATCGTGTTTGATGCATTTCACACAACTCCATGAAACACCTCTTATTCCTCCACACATTCATAAAAATCCATAACAGATCCACCATAATAGAAGTGGAAAGGGTCCAACGGATTTGCAGACTTCCATTCTTCTGGAGTTCTCCAGCTGTAAAAAAACTGAAACAAACAAGTTAAATTATGCAAATGTTCAACTGCAAGACATGGTGAGAATTTGGAAAAAATAAAAATGCAATACTTTTGAGTTTCAGGACATACTGTGAAGGACTTAGGTCATAAAATAATTATATCCAGCTTTTGTTCGGTATGTTTAATTATTTCAATGCAAAAGCTTTCAAATTAGATTTGTTTAACCTTTCATAACAGAGCACTGGGTGTAGCAAGTTAAACTCACCAATCTCTAGGCAACACTAAACCCATTATTACATTAATTAACCCTTATGGCTTTGCCTTTTGCAGTGCTAGACAAATATTACAACAGAAGCTTTATCAAAATGAATCAATATAACATTTGAGGTAAACCAAGAACCTGACAGTGTTAAGTGTACGATAACAAAGTTCCGTTTTTTTTTACACTTTTGAGTAATTTTTTGAAACACTTTTTTGATGGCTCTAATTTGCACCTCTGGGGTGTTGCGTCTGTCATTGTGTTCATCGCTCTCTGAATAATACACTCGCTCTCTGTGAAATAATTATAATGTTAAGGAAACATTTGAACGGTGAAAGCTGACCCGAGAGCAGCGCTGCCTTTCAATCATATCCTCTTTTTCTTATAGATGACCACTGGCTTATAATGCCTTGTAAATTATAGTGCATGTGTTTCCCCCTGCCCACATATCTGTGTTTAATATTAGGCTACATATACAGCCAAAACATTAAGGACTGGCAGTACATCTGTGTCAGTCTCTCTTCCTCTCTCTCTTTTTTCTTCTATTGAATTTGATATAACACCATCTGTGTTTGTCCTAGAACAATGGGATTAGTTTCTGTGGATGCAGACAGATTTCCAGCATTGTGGTTCATTTGACAGGCCCTCCGATGAGTGAATTACAATTTCGGTAGGACTTTCCAGCCTCCAATGGTGTCATGTAATCCTACACCAGAATCCCTAGTTAATACAGTCAAATATGATTTTATATATTGACAAGTCAAATGACTGCTCTAACAATGGAAATGCAACTCCTCAAATATGGCCGGCAGGCAGGAGGTGAGATCAGATGTGACCACTAGCCCATGAGAGGGCAGATACGTGGCTTTTCCTCTTTGCTACAGTTCAGAACCCCTAGTAGCCTCACTGGCTGAAGAGACAATGACATTTTTTTGTTTAAATTTAGAAGTGAAGCAAATAGCCTAAACATTGATAAAACAATTAAAATACACAAACTGCCCCCATCTTCCCCTTTAACAAATTCATTTGGATTATTTAGCATTCATGCATTCAATGTTTTATTTGAATAGGCCTACATGATGACTTGTGTTTAATAAAAAGAACTGTATACATGTCTAGTAGATGGCTATTGCCTTACCTATGTGTCATAAAAGCCAATCTAATGACTTCTTAAGCTATAGGGCAAGTATAGTGCAAGTTTTGATTCCTAATGATGCCTCACATTTAATTATTTGCAAACAGGGACAGTTTCGTGAAAACAAGACACACTGATTTCGCATTGAAGAAATAGGATAAGATGAAAACATGCACTATACAGTTGAAGTCGGAAGTTTACATACACTTAGGTTGGAGTCATTAAAATTAGTTTTTCAACCACTCCACAAATGTCTTGTTAACAAACTATAGTTTTGGCAAGTGGGTTAGGACATCTACTTTGTGCATGACACAAGTTATTTTTCCAACAATTGTTTACAGACAGATTATTTCACTTATAATACACTGTATCACAATTCCAGTGGGTCAGAAGTTTACATACACTAAGTTGACTGTGCCTTTAAACAGCTTGGAAAATTCCAGAAAATTATGTCATGGCTTTAGAAGCTTCTGATAGTCTAATTGACATCATTTGAGTCAATTGGAGGTGTACCTGTGAATGTATATCAAGGCCTACCAGCAGCCAAGACCTCAAAAAAAAATTGTAGACCTGGTTCATCCTTGGGAGCAATTTCCAAAAGCCTGAAGGTACCACATTCATCTGTACAAACAACAGTACGCAAGTATAAACACCATGGGAACACGCAGCCGTCATACCGCTCAGGAAGGAGACACATTTTGTCTTCTAGAGATGAATGTACTTTTGTGCAAAAAGTGCAAATCAATCCCAGAACAACAGCAAAGGACCTTGTGAAGATGCTGGAGGAAATAGGTACAAAAGTATCTATATCCACAGTAAAACGAGTCCAATATCGACATAACCTCTAAGGCCGCTCAGCAAGGAAGAAGCCACTGCTCCAAAACCGCCATAAAAAAGCTAGATTACAGTTTGCAACTGCACATGGGGACAAAGATCGTACTTTTTGGAGAATTGTCCTCTGGTCTGACGAAACAAAAATAGAACTGTTTGGCCATAATGACCATTGTTATGTTTGGAGGAAAAAGGGAGGAGGCTTGCAAGCCGAAGAACACCATCCCAATCGTGAAGCACGGGGGTGGCAGCATCATGTTGTGGGGGTGCTTTGCTGCAGGAGGGACTGGTGCACTTCACAAAATAGATGGCATCACGAGGAAGGAAAATTATGTGGATATATTGAAGCAACATCTCAAGACATCAGTCAGGAAGTTAATGCTTGGTCACAAATGGGTCTTCCAAATGTACAATGACCGCAAGCATACTTCCAAAGTTGTGGCAAAATGGCTTAAGGACAACAAAGTGAAGGTATTGGAGTGGCCATCACTAAGCCCTGACCTCAATCCTATAGAAAATGTGTGGGCAGAACTGAAAAAGCACTTGCGAGCAAGGAGGCCTACAAACCTGACTCAGTTACACCAGCTCTGTCAGGAGGAATGGGCCAAAATTCACCCAACTTATTGTGGGAAGCTTGTGGAAGGCTACCCGGAACGTTTGACCCAAGTAAAACAATTGAAAGGAAATGCTACCAAATACTAATTGAGTGTATGTAAACTTCTGACCCACTGAGAATGTGATGAAAGAAATAAAAGTTGAAATAAATCATTCTCTCGACTTTTATTCTGACATATGGTAGTAGAATGACCTTACTGAATAGCTCAGTGACTTAACGTGGCACCGTCATAGGATGCCACCTTTCCAACAAGTCAGTTCTTTACATTTCTGCAAAGCTAGAGCTTCCCCGGTCAACTGTAAGCGCTGTTATTGTGAAGTGGAAATGTCTAGGAGTAACAACAGCTCAGCCGTAAAGTGGTAGGCCACACAAGCTCACAGAACAGGACCACTGAGTGCTGAAGCGCGTAAAAATCGGAGTAGTGCTCCAAGAACAGGGTTGGAGATCCCTGTGCCTAGTATCCCAAAAGCATCTTTAGGCAAAGTGCATTGTTAGAACCTTTGTAGGAGCATAGTTAAATCTATGAGCTGTTCCCCAAAACCATTCTTATTAAGCTGCACTTGATAAAACTCGTAAACGAATGCTTGCCTCAGAACAGCTAAGTGCATCCAGACATTCTTTTTTGGCCTCCTGTGTCACTTTATACACAGAAGATCTCCGCTAAACATAGAATCACATGGTTTATCTTATCTCTATGACTGCAGATAACTTCAGTACAAAGTTGACTACAAAATAAAGTTGCCTGTGTCTTTGCAATTGATACCAACATGACATAAAAATATTCTTCAAATGAAAACCGCAACCATTAAAATAAAGAGTGGGCCTATTTCAGTCATATTGAAATACATTTCATATTATATTGTGCTAATTGTAGACTGTCTGTAATTTGCCTCAATATATTTCATGACGTGTAGCCGAACGCGCGCAATGGGGCAAATTTGTGATTTAATGCATTTTGATTTGGTAAGCATTAGAATAACCTGCCTCAATATTTTCAGCCATAAGGTGGTAATATCTCTCTAGGAATTGATCCGTCAATTCAAATGTTAAGACACATTTTGAATGGAGAAAGTTTGCACTTTCTTTCGATCCCATCAGTATCGACACATTCTCTCGGCGTGTTGTTTTGGGAAACATGTGTTACATCTTCGGCCGTTGTGGGAAAGATGCATCATTAAAAAAACTCATAAGGCTAAATGCCATTGGACATTATAAATCAAGAATGGGCCACTCCAGTCCTCAGTGGCCAGGGTGATGTCACACTTCTTCCCCATCCCTAGCTAACACAGCTGATTAAACTAATTGTATTTTAAACTAAAGATTATGATTAGTTGATTATTGGAGTCAGGTGTGTCAGGTGTAAAATCCAATGATAGTCTCGGTAATGTGTTTTCGGACCTCCCCTTGGTCGTATTTTCACGGGGCAGAAATCTCAGAGACCAGTTGGTACACTCTGATTTAACCCCCCAAGATATTCCTGAACAACGTCTATTTGCGCCCCTACTGGATGGAAATTATAAGTGTAATGGCTGTGCTCAATGCAATGGCACTTATAAATGCAGATCCTTCAAACACCCACAAACAGGGAAATCGCTCCCAATCAAAGGTGTTATTACGTGCTCCACTAAGGCAGTTATTTATCTTATAACTTGTCCTTGTGGTAAAAATGTGGGTAAAACAAAGCGTGAATTAGAAGTACGTATCTCAGAGCATCGTAGTACCATTAGGTGCCAAAACTTGACCTACCCAGTTACAGCCCACTTTTTGGAGGCAGGCCACTCGATTTCGTCTCTGCGTTAGATTGGCATCGAACATGTCACCCTCCCTAGGAGAGGGAGGTGACCTTGATAATTGATTGTTAAAACGAGAGGCTGCTTGGATCTTTAACTTAAAGACCCTTGCTCCCTTCGGTCTTAACGAGGACTTTGATCTGAAGTTGTTGTTGTGACTTTGTGACTTTGCCATTGTGGTTGTTTGTAGGCTTGTGTGGTCTTAAGTGAGTCTATGATCGTATGCTATCCATTTGTATTTATTGTATGCTGCTCTTTCTATGCCATTTTATTATTTGAGAAATTAACCAATGATATTAGGCCACGATTACAGACACCTGTGTGTCTTGACACTATATAAAACGAGTCATCCCGCACTGTCTGTGATTGTACCCTGATGAAGACAGCTTGCCTGTCGAAACGTTGGTAAATTAAATATTTTTGTATCTGAGCTCCTAGAGTGTGCGGCTCTCCTTTATTTTTAAGTTTTCTACTCCACTAGCCAGCACCTCACCTAAATAGGTGTGCGTTTCTTTTTCTTCTAGTGAGTTGCCACGCAACAGATTTTTCTAACATTTTGCGCCGAAAACAGGTTATTGACCTTACAGTGAAATGCTTACTTAATTAACATGCACCTGTGGATCGGTTAAGTAAGCATTTCACTGTAAGGTGTATATACCTGTTGCATTCAGCGCATGTGACTAATAAAATTTGACAATGAAGATCTGTGAAGTTATTCAGATTAAAGAATCATCTTTGAAAGACAGGGTACTGAAAAAGGGACGTTTCTTTTTTTGCTGAGTTTCGTACCTAAACATTATGTCAGCAATCAAGTTATATCTTAACTTTCAAGATACAGAATCAGGGAGTTGAGGAACTTCCTTTTAGACCTGGGTTACACATTACAAAAGCTCATGCTGGTCAATGAACAAAATGCACAAGACAAAAACCTTAATCTATATATATTTTTTTATCATCCAGAATGCATTTGGGCAGCAAAGTCAGTCCAGTTGAGAATTACGCCATCAGTCAAGAAGCTTTTCCTTTATGTTGAGAGGACCAACAGAAATGTCCTGCTCCCACTGGAAACCTAAGAGCAGAAGACCATGTCTATATAAGGAGAATTCAGAAGAATCAAACTTCACAAAAGCATTGTTTCTCAGTCAATTCCTGGGTGACTCAGTGGGTGCACATTTTTGTTCCAGCCAAGCACTGACCGCCAATTTAGCCAAAGGTTTAGGTGATTCAAGTACCTAGGTACTGGAGTAGGACAAAAATGTGCACCCCAGGGAGGCATCCAGGAATGGATTGAGCAACACTGGACTGAAGTGAACATGTACCTGGATCCGGTTCCCTTCTCATGCCACAGTCTGTGTCACAACAGCCACACACCTGGTCTTTCTTACTGGCCTCGCGCCATCTACTGAAAAGAGAGTGTTGCATATAGTACACGTACAAGCAAAGTGCACACCCTGCCATATATACCCAGACTTACCCATTCGAGAAGGAACAAGCCTTGTTCTCATGATCAATAGGGGCTGAAGCAGTTGTGGCTTTCAGGAGGCAGGTAACGTATAGCTGTTGAAATGACATGTGTTGAAGTCTCAGCATTGGTACCACAAATGAATTAGTAGATTTGACACCAATTTAAAGCAACGTCATGTTGGCCATACTATACTTAATTTATGATTGAAGCTCAAACCTGCCAATTCTATAAATGTGGACATTCCGAAGCTAATTTGCAGAAGATCTCAGGATTAACTACTCACTGAGCCAGTGTTCACAGCATGAAACCTAAAGGCTTCTATCTGGAACTGGAGAGTGTCATCCATGGTGCGAGGTATGAACTGGGACCTGGAGCCTGTCAGCTTGGTGTCGACCAGACAACTGAAGGCCACAAATCAAAATTAGGCTACCTACACTGCTGAAACTCTGGAGGGATGCCATTCAAGATGGCTGTTGATCTGAAGTGTGGGCAGGTGGAGGGAATGGGAAATGCTTTCCTTAGCAGATTAAAGCAAACGATTAGTCCTTGAACTAGATCAAGTACCTTACAAAGGATACTCACCCACGGTTCTCGATGAAGGCATATCTTGGGACAGTGTTGGTGTTTGGGATGACTGTGGCTACACAGTTGTCCACAAAGACTCGGAGGGGCACATGGTAGAACTGGACGACAGAAGCTTCAAAGTTAATATTATCTCCAAGGACGTACTCTTTGCTGGGTCTCTTCAACTGCCAGTTGTCTGCGAAGACAAGGCAACAGTCTAATACTCATTCCAAGTCAGACCCTGCTCTAGTTTATCAGCAGTGTGGTTTTATCATGGCAAATATAACTGCCATCCTTTTGTACTCTGGGGTAGCCACCTCATTCCAATAACTCAGTGGCGGTTACATTTGCCAGTTGGCACCACCATAGTTTACAAACAAGTGCAGAGACAGCACTTAAGTCAAGAGCAATGCCAATAAGGCAAGGACAAGCAGTTACTAACCAGTCATTAGCCTCAGGGAGAAGTAGAGGAGCTCCTCTGCAACCTTAGTGGAGGCATAGGGATTCCAGGTGGGCTTCACTGAATCACTGCTCACATCATGATTTCTGTAAAGGAGTCTTTAAATGTGAAACCAAATGGCCAAGGAAGTGTATCCAAAGTTGATTGAACTGAAGAAAAAGAAAAAACATTGCAGGTGTAGTCAACTCACCTTTGATAGTGGCACTCAACCCATAACACCACTTCTCTAGTCCGAACAATGGGGCTGCTGCCCAGGGTGGCTGGTGTATAACGGAGTGTGAAGACATAGACAAGTGAATCTTCAGTCATCTGGAATCAGAGCAGCAAACGGCATTGTAAGAAAATCAATGGTAGTCAACCTAGAAAAGTCAGAACGACGCTAATGCTCAACTTTACCGTCAGAGTGCTGCCACATTCGTGCAGCTCAGTGACAAAGATCAGAACTTGAGCGGAAGTATCCTCCCCAGTGACAGCACAGCCTCCCAAAGTAAGATCCGCTGGGTGAATGAGTTGGCCGATACCGAGCAGATCTCTCTTGACTTCCACACGAGCAGCAGTCTCCCCACATTGAACTGCAACGCTACTGGCAGGCACAGGCAGCGGTCTCTGCTCATCAATAGCCAATTGTACCTCTTTGACTGGATCTTCAGGATATCTCCAGGTCAAAGGCTCATTGAAGGTCTGCTTTGACTGGAGGAAAGGTTTTTGAACTTGCATCGGTGTCTGGACCCTGGCGGGCCATTGCACAGGCCTTGGTTGAAATCTGGCTGGTTCTTGAACAGGCCTATACTGTGGAACAAATCTCCCAGGGGCATGTGCAGCTTGACTCCGAGCTTCCGCTTCCCGATAAAGCTGCTGAACTGTAGCTGAACAGCCAAAGGTAAGAAGTAGGAGAAATGTAATACAGAGCGCCATTATTCTCTAGTTTCTAGTCTCAATTGTACGTATTTCTTTGACATTTGCAATACCTACAGTGTCTCTGAACAGCCATTTTGTATCACTTTGTCTTAGTGTGACTCCACCCCTTGTTTGATTTACCTAATGATGTTCCAGACATGTTACACGGCTGCACATATACTACAATCTGAACTGGATGTATCTCAATACTGTCAAGTATCTTCATTTATAATAGGGATGGTCAACTCCAGTCCTGGGGGGCCTGATTGGTGTCACACAGCCCCAGCTAACACACCTGACTCCAATAATCAACTAATCATAATCTTTAGTTTAAAATACAATTCGTTTAATCAGCTGTGTTAGCTAGGGATGGGGAAGAAGTGTGACATCACTCTGGCCACTGAGGACTGGAGTGGTCCATTCTTGATTTATAATGTCCTTGGACCGGTTTCCTGAAAGTAATGGCATTTAGCCTTATGAGTTTTTTTAATGATGCATCTTTCCCACAACGGCCGAAGATGTAACACGTGTTTCCCAAAACAACACGCCGAGAGAATGTGTCGATACTGATGGGATCGAAAGAAAGTGCAAACTTTCTCCATTCAAAATGGACAGCTGATCGTCCTCGCAGTGGCAGACCATGTGTAACAACATCTGCACAGGATCGGTATGTCCGAACATCATACCTGTGGGACCGGTACAGGATCGCAACAACTGCCAGAGTAACACCAGGAACGCACAATCCCTCCATCACTGCTCAGACTGTCCGCAATAGGCTGAGAGAGGCTGGACTGAGGGCTTGTAGGCCTGTTGTAAGGCAGGTCCTCACCGGCAACAACATTGCCTGTGGGCACAAACCTACCGTCGCTGGACCAGTCAGGAATGGCAAAAAAGTGCTCTTCATGGATGAGTCGCGTTTTTGTCTCACCAGGGGTGATGGTCGGCTTCGCGTTTATCGTCGAAGGCATGAGCATTACACCGGGTCCTGGAGCGGAATTGAGGTGGAGGGTCCGTCATGGTCTGGGGCGGTGTCACAGCGTCATCGAACTGTGCTTGTCATTGCAGGCAATCTCAACGCTGTGCGCTACAGGCAAGACATCCTCCACCCTCATGTGGTACCCTTCCTGCAGGCTCATCCTGACATGACCTTCCAGCATGACAATGCCACCAGCCATACTGTGTGTGATTTCCTGCAAGACAGGAATGCCAGTGTTCTGCCAAGGCCAGTGTAGAGCCTGGATCTCAAGCTCAGCACATCTGGGACCTGTTGGATCGGCGGGTGAGGGCTAGGGCCAAAACAAATGTACGGGAACTTGCAGGTGCCTTGGTGGGAGAGTGGGGTAACATCTCACAGCAAGAACTGGCAAATCTGCTGCAGTCCATGAGCAGATGCACTGCAGTACTTAATGCAGCTGGTGGCCACACCAGATACTGTTACTTGTGATTTTGACCCCCCCTTTGTTCAGGGACACATTATTCCATTTCTTAGTCACATGTCTGTGGAACTTGTTCAGTTTGTCTCAGTTGTTGAATCTTATGTTCAAATAAATATGTACACGTTAAGTTTACAGGAAATAAACGCAGTTGACAGTGAGAGGACGTTTGTTTATTAGCTGAGTTTATATCAACAATGGACTGATGAAATGAATACCTGAATTTTTTTGGGGGGGAGTGTTCCTTTTAACCAGTCAACTTCAGCAGTGAGGCAAAGGTACACATTTCAGGGGTTGAAATTGCCTTGTCTCATGACTTAAATATTGATAAAACAATTTAAATACAGTGCTGGTGGGGCTACCACTCTTAGGAACCATCTTATATTTTCTTTGACCTAAAATGTGACTTGCACAATTTCCCATGAACCTCCTAGGGGGAAGTGGTCTATTCCAATGTACTATATCCAGCCCATTAAAATTAATCAATGGACTGCAAATTATATTTTAGATTGTCACAACCAATAGTAATAAAAGTACTAGTCTCTACCAAACCATTACATTAGTCTTGTTTAGTTACAGGGTGTATTCCTGACTAATGGAAAAGTAGTCAACACTTTTAGTTCAGGAACTGTGGGTTTGATTTAAAAAGGACTTAATACTTTTGAGTGGGCAGGGACAAATAGGAAATGCATGACCTTTCGGTGTTGATTAGAGTAGCTATACTGTAAAAGCTGTCTCGATTATATGTAATGATTTACGAAACCCTGAAATGGGGTCTTTGCAGGCTTTGTAGTGGTGAATGCGTTGTGTTACAAGCTCATTTGCTGGTATTTTTAGGAAGTGTTTGAAATAATGTTTAAAAAAATATATAGATATTTTACCTTTATTTAACCAGGTAGGCTAGTTGAGAACAAGTTCTCATTTGCAACTGCGACCTGGCCAAGATAAAGCATAGGAGTTTGACACATACAACAACACAGTTACACATGGAATAAACAAAACATACTCAATAATACAGTTGAAAAAAGTAAAAAAAGTCTATATACAGCAAATTAGGTAAGATAAGGGAGTTAAGGCCATGGTGGCAAAGTAATTACAATATAGCAATTAAACACTGGAATGGTAGATGTGCAGAAGATGACTGTGCAAGTAGAGATACTGGGGTGCAAAGGAGCAAGATAAATAAATACAGTATGGGGATGAGGTAGTTGGATGGGCTATGTACAGGTGCAGTGATTTGGTGCTTAAAGCTAGTGAGGGAGATATGAGTCTCCAGCTTCAGTGATTTTAGCAGTTCGTTCCAGTCATTGGCAGCAGAGAACTGGAAGGAAAGGCGGCCAAACGAGGAATTGGCTTTGGGGGTGACCAGTAAGTTATACCTGCTGGAGCGCGTGCTACGAGTGGGTGCTGCTATGGTGACCAAAGAGCTGAGATAAGGCGGGGCTTTACCTAGCAGAGACTTGTAGATGACCTGGAGCCAGTGGGTTTGGCGACGAGTATGAAGCGAGGGCCAGCCAACGAGAGCGTACAGGTCGCAGTGGTGGGTAGTATATGGAACTTTGGTAACAACACGGATGGCACTGTGATAGACTGCATCCAATTTGTTGAGTAGAGTGTTGGAGGCTATTTTATAAATGACATCGCCGAAGTCGAGGATCGGTAGGATGGTTAGTTTTACGAGGGTATGTTTGGCAGCATGAGTGAAGGATGCTTTGTTGCGAAATAGGAAGCCAATTCTAGATTTAATTTTGGATTGGAGATGCTTAATGTGATTCTGGAAGGAGAGTTTACAGTCTAACCAGACACCTAGGTATTTGTAGTTATCAACATATTCTAATTCGGAGCCGTCCAGAGTAGTGATGCTGGACGGGCGGGCAGGTGCGGGCAGTGATTGGTTGAAGAGCATGCATTTAGTTTTACTTGTATTTAAGAGCAGTTGGAGGCCACGGAAGGAGAGTTGTATGTCATTGAAGCTCGTTTGGAAGTTTGTTAACACAGTGTCCAAAGAAGGGCCAGAAGTATACAGAATGGTGTCGTCTGCGTAGAGGTGGATCAGAGAATCACCAGCAGCAAGAGCGACATCATTGATGTATACAGAGAAAAGTGTAAGCCCAAGAATATAACCCTGTGGCATCCCCATAGAGACTGCCAGAGGTCCGGACAACAGGCCCTCCGATTTGACACACTGAACTTTATCAGAGAAGTAGTTGGTGAACCAGGCGAGGCAATCATTTGAGAAACCAAGGCTGTTGAGTCTGCCAATAAGAATGTGGTGATTGACACGGGCGAAGGCCTTGGCCAGGTCGATGAATACGGCTGCACAGTAATGTCTCTAACCGATGGCGGTTATGATATCGTTTAGTACCTTGAGCGTGGCTGAGGTGCACCCATGACCAGCTCGGAAACCGGATTGCACAGCGGAGAAGGTACGGTGGGATTCGAAATGGTCAGTGATCTGTTTATTAACTTGGCTTTCGAAGACTTTAGAAAGGCAGGGCAGGATGGATATAGGTCTATAACAGTTTGGGTCTAGAGTGTCACCCCCTTTGAAGAGGGGGATGACGAGGCAGCCTTCCAATCTTTAGGCATCTCGGACGATACGAAAGAGAGGTTGAACAGACTGGTAATAGGGGTTGCAACAAAGGCAGCGGATAATTTTAGAAAGAGAGGGTCCAGATATGCCAATTCCGTTTCAAATCGTGTTTGATGCATTTCACACAACTCCATGAAACACCTCTTATTCCTCCACACATTCATAAAAATCCATAACAGATCCACCATAATAGAAGTGGAAAGGGTCCAACGGATTTGCAGACTTCCATTCTTCTGGAGTTCTCCAGCTGTAAAAAAACTGAAACAAACAAGTTAAATTATGCAAATGTTCAACTGCAAGACATGGTGAGAATTTGGAAAAAATTAAAATGCAATACTTTTGAGTTTCAGTAAATACTGTGAAGGACTTAGGTCATAAAATAATTATATCCAGCTTTTGTTCGGTATGTTTAATTATTTCAATGCAAAAGCTTTCAAATTAGATTTGTTTAACCTTTCATAACAGAGCACTGGGTGTAGCAAGTTAAACTCACCAATCTCTAGACAACACTAAACCCATTATTACATTAATTAACCCTTATGGCTTTGCCTTTTGCAGTGCTAGACAAATATTACAACAGAAGCTTTATCAAAATGAATCAATATAACATTTGAGGTAAACCAAGAACCTGACAGTGTTAAGTGTACGATAACAAAGTTCCGTTTTTTTTACACTTTTGAGTAATTTTTTTAAACACTTTTTTGATGGCTCTAATTTGCACCTCTGGGGTGTTGCGTCTGTCATTGTGTTCATCGCTCTCTGAATAATACACTCGCTCTCTGTGAAATAATTATAATGTTAAGGAAACATTTGAACGGTGAAAGCTGACCCGAGAGCAGCGCTGCCTTTCAATCATATCCTCTTTTTCTTATAGATGACCACTGGCTTATAATGCCTTGTAAATTATAGTGCATGTGTTTCCCCCTGCCCACATATCTGTGTTTAATATTAGGCTACATATACAGCCAAAACATTAAGGACTGGCAGTACATCTGTGTCAGTCTCTCTTCCTCTCTCTCTTTTTTCTTCTATTGAATTTGATATAACACCATCTGTGTTTGTCCTAGAACAATGGGATTAGTTTCTGTGGATGCAGACAGATTTCCAGCATTGTGGTTCATTTGACAGGCCCTCCGATGAGTGAATTACAATTTCGGTAGGACTTTCCAGCCTCCAATGGTGGTGGATATGTCATGTAATCCTACACCAGAATCCCTAGTTAATACAGTCAAATATGATTTTATATATTGACAAGTCAAATGACTGCTCTAACAATGGAAATGCAACTCCTCAAATATGGCCGGCAGGCAGGAGGTGAGATCAGATGTGACCACTAGCCCATGAGAGGGCAGATACGTGGCTTTTCCTCTTTGCTACAGTTCAGAACCCCTAGTAGCCTCACTGGCTGAAGAGACAATGACATTTTTTTGTTTAAATTTAGAAGTGAAGCAAATAGCCTAAACATTGATAAAACAATTAAAATACACAAACTGCCCCCAACTTCCCCTTTAACAAATTCATTTGGATTATTTAGCATTCATGCATTCAATGTTTTATTTGAATAGGCCTACATGATGACTTGTGTTTAATAAAAAGAACTGTATACATGTCTAGTAGATGGCTATTGCCTTACCTATGTGTCATAAAAGCCAATCTAATGACTTCTTAAGCTATAGGGCAAGTATAGTGCAAGTTTTGATTCCTAATGATGCCTCACATTTAATTATTTGCAAACAGGGACAGTTTCGTGAAAACAAGACACACTGCTTTCGCATTGAAGAAATAGGATAAGATGAAAACATGCACTATACAGTTGAAGTCGGAAGTTTACATGCACTTAGGTTGGAGTCATTAAAATTAGTTTTTCAACCACTCCACAAATGTCTTGTTAACAAACTATAGTTTTGGCAAGTGGGTTAGGACATCTACTTTGTGCATGACACAAGTTATTTATCCAACAATTGTTTACAGACAGATTATTTCACTTATAATACACTGTATCACAATTCCAGTGGGTCAGAAGTTTACATACACTAAGTTGACTGTGCCTTTAAACAGCTTGGAAAATTCCAGAAACTTATGTAATGGCTTTAGAAGCTTCTGATAGTCTAATTGACATCATTTGAGTCAATTGGAGGTGTACCTGTGAATGTATTTCAAGGCCTACCAGCAGCCAAGACCTCAGAAAAAAAATTGTAGACCTGGTTCATCCTTGGGAGCAATTTCCAAAAGCCTGAAGGTACCACATTAATCTGTACAAACAACAGTACGCAAGTATAAACACCATGGGAACACGCAGCCGTCATACCGCTCAGGAAGGAGACACATTCTGTCTTCTAGATATGAATGTACTTTTGTGCAAAAAGTGCAAATCAATCCCAGAACAACAGCAAAGGACCTTGTGAAGATGCTGGAGGAAACAGGTACAAAAGTATCTATATCCACAGTAAAACGAGTCCAATATCGACATAACCTCAAAGGCCGCTCAGCAAGGAAGAAGCCACTGCTCCAAAACCGCCATAAAAAAGCTAGATTACAGTTTGCAAACTGCACATAGGGACAAAGATCGTACTTTTTGGAGAATTGTCCTCTAGTCTGACGAAACAAAAATAGAACTGTTTGGCCATAATGACCATTGTTATGTTTGGAGGAAAAAGGGGGAGGCTTGCAAGCCGAAGAACACCATCCCAATCGTGAAGCACGGGGGTGGCAGCATCATGTTGTGGGGGTGCTTTGCTGCAGGAGGGACTGGTGCACTTCACAAAATAGATGGCATCACGAGGAAGGAAAATTATGTGGATATATTGAAGCAACATCTCAAGACATCAGTCAGGAAGTTAATGCTTGGTCACAAATGGGTCTTCCAAATGTACAATGACCGCAAGCATACTTCCAAAGTTATGGCAAAATGGCTTAAGGACAACAAAGTGAAGGTATTGGAGTGGCCATCACTAAGCCCTGACCTCAATCCTATAGAAAATGTGTGGGCAGAACTGAAAAAGCACTTGCGAGCAAGGAGGCCTACAAACCTGACTCAGTTACACCAGCTCTGTCAGGAGGAATGGGCCAAAATTCACCCAACTTATTGTGGGAAGCTTGTGGAAGGCTACCCGGAACGTTTGACCCAAGTAAAACAATTGAAAGGAAATGCTACCAAATACTAATTGAGTGTATGTAAACTTCTGACCCACTGAGAATGTGATGAAAGAAATAAAAGTTGAAATAAATCATTCTCTCGACTTTTATTCTGACATATGGTAGTAGAATGACCTTACTGAATAGCTCAGTGACTTAACGTGGCACCGTCATAGGATGCCACCTTTCCAACAAGTCAGTTCGTTACATTTCTGCAAAGCTAGAGCTTCCCCGGTCAACTGTAAGCGCTGTTATTGTGAAGTGGAAATGTCTAGGAGTAACAACAGCTCAGCCGTAAAGTGGTAGGCCACACAAGCTCACAGAACAGGACCACTGAGTGCTGAAGCGCGTAAAAATCAAGTTAGTTACAACTGGGGTTGGATTGAAAACCTACAGGAGGGTAGAGTAGTGCTCCAAGAACAGGGTTGGAGATCCCTGCGTTGTTAGAACCTTTGTAGGAGCATAGTTAAATCTATGAGCTGTTCCCCAAAACCATTCTTATTAAGCTGCACTTGATAAAACTCGTAAACGAATGCTTGCCTCAGAACAGCTAAGTGCATCCAGACATTCTTTTTTGGCCTCCTGTGTCACTTTATACACAAAAGTTCTCCGCTAAACATAGAATCGCATGGTTTATCTTATCTCTATGACTGCAGATAACTTCAGTACAAAGTTGACTACAAAATAAAGTTGCCTGTGTCTTTGCAATTGATACCAACATGACATAAAAATATTCTTCAAATGAAAACCGCAACCATTAAAATAAAGAGTGGGCCTATTTCAGTCATATTGAAATACATTTCATATTCTATTGTGCTAATTGTAGACTGTCTGTAATTTGCCTCAATATATTTCATGATGTGTAGCCGAACGCGCGCAATGGGGCAAATTTGTGATTTAATGCATTTTGATTTGGTAAGCATTAGAATAACCTGCCTCAATATTTTCAGCCATAAGGTGGTAATATCTCTCTAGGAATTGATCCGTCAATTCAAATGTTAAGACACATTTTGAATGGAGAAAGTTTGCACTTTCTTTCGATCCCATCAGTATCGACACATTCTCTCGGCGTGTTGTTTTGGGAAACACGTGTTACATCTTCGGCCGTTGTGGGAAAGATGCATCATTAAAAAAACTCATAAGGCTAAATGCCATTACTTTCAAGAAACCGGTCCAAGGACATTATAAATCAAGAATGGACCACTCCAGTCCTCAGTGGCCAGAGTGATGTCACACTTCTTCCCCATCCCTAGCTAACACAGCTGATTAAACGAATTGTATTTTAAACTAAAGATTATGATTAGTTGATTATTGGAGTCAGGTGTGTTAGCTGGGGCTGTGTGACACCAATCAGGCCCCCGAGGACTGGAGTTGACCATCCCTATTATAAATGAAGATACTTGACAGTATTGAGATACATCCAGTTCAGATTGTAGTATATGTGCAGCCGTGTAACATGTCTGGAACATCATTAGGTAAATCAAACAAGGGGTGGAGTCACACTAAGACAAAGTGATACAAAATGGCTGTTCAGAGACACTGTAGGTATTGCAAATGTCAAAGAAATACGTACAATTGAAACTAGAAACTAGAGAATAATGGCGCTCTGTATTACATTTCTCCTACTTCTTACCTTTGGCTGTTCAGCTACAGTTCAGCAGCTTTATGCGGAAGCTCGGAGTCAAGCTGCACATGCCCCTGGGAGATTTGTTCCACAGTATAGGCCTGTTCAAGAACCAGCCAGATTTCAACCAAGGCCTGTGCAATGGCCCGCCAGGGTCCAGACACCGATGCAAGTTCAAAAACCTTTCCTCCAGTCAAAGCAGACCTTCAATGAGCCTTTGACCTGGAGATATCCTGAAGATCCAGTCAAAGAGGTACAATTGGCTATTGATGAGCAGAGACCGCTGCCTGTGCCTGCCAGTAGCGTTGCAGTTCAATGTGGGGAGACTGCTGCTCGTGTGGAAGTCAAGAGAGATCTGCTCGGTATCGGCCAACTCATTCACCCAGCGGATCTTACTTTGGGAGGCTGTGCTGTCACTGGGGAGGATACTTCCGCTCAAGTTCTGATCTTTGTCACTGAGCTGCACGAATGTGGCAGCACTCTGACGGTAAAGTTGAGCATTAGCGTCGTTCTGACTTTTCTAGGTTGACTACCATTGATTTTCTTACAATGCCGTTTGCTGCTCTGATTCCAGATGACTGAAGATTCACTTGTCTATGTCTTCACACTCCGTTATACACCAGCCACCCTGGGCAGCAGCCCCATTGTTCGGACTAGAGAAGTGGTGTTATGGGTTGAGTGCCACTATCAAAGGTGAGTTGACTACACCTGCAATGTTTTTTCTTTTTCTTCAGTTCAATCAACTTTGGATACACTTCCTTGGCCATTTGGTTTCACATTTAAAGACTCCTTTACAGAAATCATGATGTGAGCAGTGATTCAGTGAAGCCCACCTGGAATCCCTATGCCTCCACTAAGGTTGCAGAGGAGCTCCTCTACTTCTCCCTGAGGCTAATGACTGGTTAGTAACTGCTTGTCCTTGCCTTATTGGCATTGCTCTTGACTTAAGTGCTGTCTCTGCACTTGTTTGTAAACTATGGTGGTGCCAACTGGCAAATGTAACCGCCACTGAGTTATTGGAATGAGGTGGCTACCCCAGAGTACAAAAGGATGGCAGTTATATTTGCCATGATAAAACCACACTGCTGATAAACTAGAGCAGGGTCTGACTTGGAATGAGTATTAGACTGTTGCCTTGTCTTCGCAGACAACTGGCAGTTGAAGAGACCCAGCAAAGAGTACGTCCTTGGAGATAATATTAACTTTGAAGCTTCTGTCGTCCAGTTCTACCATGTGCCCCTCCGAGTCTTTGTGGACAACTGTGTAGCCACAGTCATCCCAAACACCAACACTGTCCCAAGATATGCCTTCATCGAGAACCGTGGGTGAGTATCCTTTGTAAGGTACTTGATCTAGTTCAAGGACTAATCGTTTGCTTTAATCTGCTAAGGAAAGCATTTCCCATTCCCTCCACCTGCCCACACTTCAGATCAACAGCCATCTTGAATGGCATCCCTCCAGAGTTTCAGCAGTGTAGGTAGCCTAATTTTGATTTGTGGCCTTCAGTTGTCTGGTCGACACCAAGCTGACAGGCTCCAGGTCCCAGTTCATACCTCGCACCATGGATGACACTCTCCAGTTCCAGATAGAAGCCTTTAGGTTTCATGCTGTGAACACTGGCTCAGTGAGTAGTTAATCCTGAGATCTTCTGCAAATTAGCTTCGGAATGTCCACATTTATAGAATTGGCAGGTTTGAGCTTCAATCATAAATTAAGTATAGTATGGCCAACATGACGTTGCTTTAAATTGGTGTCAAATCTACTAATTCATTTGTGGTACCAATGCTGAGACTTCAACACATGTCATTTCAACAGCTATACGTTACCTGCCTCCTGAAAGCCACAACTGCTTCAGCCCCTATTGATCATGAGAACAAGGCTTGTTCCTTCTCGAATGGGTAAGTCTGGGTATATATGGCAGGGTGTGCACTTTGCTTGTACGTGTACTATATGCAACACTCTCTTTTCAGTAGATGGCGCGAGGCCAGTAAGAAAGACCAGGTGTGTGGCTGTTGTGACACAGACTGTGGCATGAGAAGGGAACCGGATCCAGGTACATGTTCACTTCAGTCCAGTGTTGCTCAATCCATTCCTGGATGCCTCCCTGGGGTGCACATTTTTGTCCTACTCCAGTACCTAGGTACTTGAATCACCTAAACCTTTGGCTAAATTGGCGGTCAGTGCTTGGCTGGAACAAAAATGTGCACCCACTGAGTCACCCAGGAATTGACTGAGAAACAATGCTTTTGTGAAGTTTGATTCTTCTGAATTCTCCTTATATAGACATGGTCTTCTGCTCTTAGGTTTCCAGTGGGAGCAGGACATTTCTGTTGGTCCTCTCAACATAAAGGAAAAGCTTCTTGACTGATGGCGTAATTCTCAACTGGACTGACTTTGCTGCCCAAATGCATTCTGGATGATAAAAAAATATATATAGATTAAGGTTTTTGTCTTGTGCATTTTGTTCATTGACCAGCATGAGCTTTTGTAATGTGTAACCCAGGTCTAAAAGGAAGTTCCTCAACTCCCTGATTCTGTATCTTGAAAGTTAAGATATAACTTGATTGCTGACATAATGTTTAGGTACGAAACTCAGCAAAAAAAGAAACGTCCCTTTTTCAGTACCCTGTCTTTCAAAGATGATTCTTTAATCTGAATAACTTCACAGATCTTCATTGTCAAATTTTATTAGTCACATGCGCTGAATGCAACAGGTATATACACCTTACAGTGAAATGCTTACTTAACCGATCCACAGGTGCATGTTAATTAAGTAAGCATTTCACTGTAAGGTCAATAACCTGTTTTCGGCGCAAAATGTTAGAAAAATCTGTTGCGTGGCAACTCACTAGAAGAAAAAGAAACGCACACCTATTTAGGTGAGGTGCTGGCTAGTGGAGTAGAAAACTTAAAAATAAAGGAGAGCCGCACACTCTAGGAGCTCAGATACAAAAATATTTAATTTACCAACGTTTCGACAGGCAAGCTGTCTTCATCAGGGTACAATCACAGACAGTGCGGGATGACTCGTTTTATATAGTGTCAAGACACACAGGTGTCTGTAATCGTGGCCTAATATCATTGGTTAATTTCTCAAATAATAAAATGGCATAGAAAGAGCAGCATACAATAAATACAAATGGATAGCATACGATCATAGACTCACTTAAGACCACACAAGCCTACAAACAACCACAATGGCAAAGTCACAAAGTCACAACAACAACTTCAGATCAAAGTCCTCGTTAAGACCGAAGGGAGCAAGGGTCTTTAAGTTAAAGATCCAAGCAGCCTCTCGTTTTAACAATCAATTATCAAGGTCACCTCCCTCTCCTAGGGAGGGTGACATGTTCGATGCCAATCTAACGCAGAGACGAAATCGAGTGGCCTGCCTCCAAAAAGTGGGCTGTAACTGGGTAGGTCAAGTTTTGGCACCTAATGGTACTACGATGCTCTGAGATACGTACTTCTAATTCACGCTTTGTTTTACCCACATTTTTACCACAAGGACAAGTTATAAGATAAATAACTGCCTTAGTGGAGCACGTAATAACACCTTTGATTGGGAGCGATTTCCCTGTTTGTGGGTGTTTGAAGGATCTGCATTTATAAGTGCCATTGCATTGAGCACAGCCATTACACTTATAATTTCCATCCAGTAGGGGCGCAAATAGACGTTGTTCAGGAATATCTTGGGGGGTTAAATCAGAGTGTACCAACTGGTCTCTGAGATTTCTGCCCCGTGAAAATACGACCAAGGGGAGGTCCGAAAACACATTACCGAGACTATCATTGGATTTTACACCTGACACACCTGACTCCAATAATCAACTAATCATAATCTTTAGTTTAAAATACAATTAGTTTAATCAGCTGTGTTAGCTAGGGATGGGGAAGAAGTGTGACATCACCCTGGCCACTGAGGACTGGAGTGGCCCATTCTTGATTTATAATGTCCAATGGCATTTAGCCTTATGAGTTTTTTTAATGATGCATCTTTCCCACAACGGCCGAAGATGTAACACATGTTTCCCAAAACAACACGCCGAGAGAATGTGTCGATACTGATGGGATCGAAAGAAAGTGCAAACTTTCTCCATTCAAAATGTGTCTTAACATTTGAATTGACGGATCAATTCCTAGAGAGATATTACCACCTTATGGCTGAAAATATTGAGGCAGGTTATTCTAATGCTTACCAAATCAAAATGCATTAAATCACAAATTTGCCCCATTGCGCGCGTTCGGCTACACGTCATGAAATATATTGAGGCAAATTACAGACAGTCTACAATTAGCACAATATAATATGAAATGTATTTCAATATGACTGAAATAGGCCCACTCTTTATTTTAATGGTTGCGGTTTTCATTTGAAGAATATTTTTATGTCATGTTGGTATCAATTGCAAAGACACAGGCAACTTTATTTTGTAGTCAACTTTGTACTGAAGTTATCTGCAGTCATAGAGATAAGATAAACCATGTGATTCTATGTTTAGCGGAGATCTTCTGTGTATAAAGTGACACAGGAGGCCAAAAAAGAATGTCTGGATGCACTTAGCTGTTCTGAGGCAAGCATTCGTTTACGAGTTTTATCAAGTGCAGCTTAATAAGAATGGTTTTGGGGAACAGCTCATAGATTTAACTATGCTCCTACAAAGGTTCTAACAATGCACTTTGCCTAAAGATGCTTTTGGGATACTAGGCACAGGGATCTCCAACCCTGTTCTTGGAGCACTACTCCGATTTTTACGCGCTTCAGCACTCAGTGGTCCTGTTCTGTGAGCTTGTGTGGCCTACCACTTTACGGCTGAGCTGTTGTTACTCCTAGACATTTCCACTTCACAATAACAGCGCTTACAGTTGACCGGGGAAGCTCTAGCTTTGCAGAAATGTAAAGAACTGACTTGTTGGAAAGGTGGCATCCTATGACGGTGCCACGTTAAGTCACTGAGCTATTCAGTAAGGTCATTCTACTACCATATGTCAGAATAAAAGTCGAGAGAATGATTTATTTCAACTTTTATTTCTTTCATCACATTCTCAGTGGGTCAGAAGTTTACATACACTCAATTAGTATTTGGTAGCATTTCCTTTCAATTGTTTTACTTGGGTCAAACGTTCCGGGTAGCCTTCCACAAGCTTCCCACAATAAGTTGGGTGAATTTTGGCCCATTCCTCCTGACAGAGCTGGTGTAACTGAGTCAGGTTTGTAGGCCTCCTTGCTCGCAAGTGCTTTTTCAGTTCTGCCCACACATTTTCTATAGGATTGAGGTCAGGGCTTAGTGATGGCCACTCCAATACCTTCACTTTGTTGTCCTTAAGCCATTTTGCCACAACTTTGGAAGTATGCTTGCGGTCATTGTACATTTGGAAGACCCATTTGTGACCAAGCATTAACTTCCTGACTGATGTCTTGAGATGTTGCTTCAATATATCCACATAATTTTCCTTCCTCGTGATGCCATCTATTTTGTGAAGTGCACCAGTCCCTCCTGCAGCAAAGCACCCCCACAACATGATGCTGCCACCCCCGTGCTTCACGATTGGGATGGTGTTCTTCGGCTTGCAAGCCTCCTCCCTTTTTCCTCCAAACATAACAATGGTCATTATGGCCAAACAGTTCTATTTTTGTTTCGTCAGACCAGAGGACAATTCTCCAAAAAGTACGATCTTTGTCCCCATGTGCAGTTGCAAACTGTAATCTAGCTTTTTTATGGCGGTTTTGGAGCAGTGGCTTCTTCCTTGCTGAGCGGCCTTAGAGGTTATGTCGATATTGGACTCGTTTTACTGTGGATATAGATACTTTTGTACCTATTTCCTCCAGCATCTTCACAAGGTCCTTTGCTGTTGTTCTGGGATTGATTTGCACTTTTTGCACAAAAGTACATTCATCTCTAGAAGACAAAATGTGTCTCCTTCCTGAGCGGTATGACGGCTGCGTGTTCCCATGGTGTTTATACTTGCGTACTGTTGTTTGTACAGATGAATGTGGTACCTTCAGGCTTTTGGAAATTGCTCCCAAGGATGAACCAGGTCTACAATTTTTTTTTGAGGTCTTGGCTGCTGGTAGGCCTTGATATACATTCACAGGTACACCTCCAATTGACTCAAATGATGTCAATTAGACTATCAGAAGCTTCTAAAGCCATGACATAATTTTCTGGAATTTTCCAAGCTGTTTAAAGGCACAGTCAACTTAGTGTATGTAAACTTCTGACCCACTGGAATTGTGATACAGTGTATTATAAGTGAAATAATCTGTCTGTAAACAATTGTTGGAAAAATAACTTGTGTCATGCACAAAGTAGATGTCCTAACCCACTTGCCAAAACTATAGTTTGTTAACAAGACATTTGTGGAGTGGTTGAAAAACTAATTTTAATGACTCCAACCTAAGTGTATGTAAACTTCCGACTTCAACTGTATAGTGCATGTTTTCATCTTATCCTATTTCTTCAATGCGAAATCAGTGTGTCTTGTTTTCACGAAACTGTCCCTGTTTGCAAATAATTAAATGTGAGGCATCATTAGGAATCAAAACTTGCACTATACTTGCCCTATAGCTTAAGAAGTCATTAGATTGGCTTTTATGACACATAGGTAAGGCAATAGCCATCTACTAGACATGTATACAGTTCTTTTTATTAAACACAAGTCATCATGTAGGCCTATTCAAATAAAACATTGAATGCATGAATGCTAAATAATCCAAATGAATTTGTTAAAGGGGAAGATGGGGGCAGTTTGTGTATTTTAATTGTTTTATCAATGTTTAGGCTATTTGCTTCACTTCTAAATTTAAACAAAAAAATGTCATTGTCTCTTCAGCCAGTGAGGCTACTAGGGGTTCTGAACTGTAGCAAAGAGGAAAAGCCACGTATCTGCCCTCTCATGGGCTAGTGGTCACATCTGATCTCACCTCCTGCCTGCCGGCCATATTTGAGGAGTTGCATTTCCATTGTTAGAGCAGTCATTTGACTTGTCAATATATAAAATCATATTTGACTGTATTAACTAGGGATTCTGGTGTAGGATTACATGACACCATTGGAGGCTGGAAAGTCCTACCGAAATTGTAATTCACTCATCGGAGGGCCTGTCAAATGAACCACAATGCTGGAAATCTGTCTGCATCCACAGAAACTAATCCCATTGTTCTAGGACAAACACAGATGGTGTTATATCAAATTCAATAGAAGAAAAAAGAGAGAGAGGAAGAGAGACTGACACAGATGTACTGCCAGTCCTTAATGTTTTGGCTGTATATGTAGCCTAATATTAAACACAGATATGTGGGCAGGGGGAAACACATGCACTATAATTTACAAGGCATTATAAGCCAGTGGTCATCTATAAGAAAAAGAGGATATGATTGAAAGGCAGCGCTGCTCTCGGGTCAGCTTTCACCGTTCAAATGTTTCCTTAACATTATAATTATTTCACAGAGAGCGAGTGTATTATTCAGAGAGCGATGAACACAATGACAGACGCAACACCCCAGAGGTGCAAATTAGAGCCATCAAAAAAGTGTTTCAAAAAATTACTCAAAAGTGTAAAAAAAAACGGAACTTTGTTATCGTACACTTAACACTGTCAGGTTCTTGGTTTACCTCAAATGTTATATTGATTCATTTTGATAAAGCTTCTGTTGTAATATTTGTCTAGCACTGCAAAAGGCAAAGCCATAAGGGTTAATTAATGTAATAATGGGTTTAGTGTTGCCTAGAGATTGGTGAGTTTAACTTGCTACACCCAGTGCTCTGTTATGAAAGGTTAACCTCTTATGGCTGCAAGGGAAATTATTGAGTAGCCAGAAAAAAGGTGCCCATTTCAAACGGCCTCGTACTCAATTCTTGCTCGTACAATATGCATATTATTTATTACCTTTGGATATAAAACACCTTCTAGTTTCTAAAACAGGTTTAATTATTTCTCTAAGTGAAACATAACTCTTTTTACAGCCCATTTTCTGGAAAAAGTGAATTTTCCAAGAAGCTATGTCTCTCTTCAAGATACTCTCTATAAAAGGCCTTGGCACTTGGGACTGTACAAACACGTCACACATCTTCCCCTGGTTGTCATGCGGAAGTGAGAGAAAAAAGGACTTGATTATCTCTGTCAGGGACTGAAAGGAACCTCTTTGAGTGA
The DNA here is from genome assembly GCF_045679555.1 of Salvelinus alpinus. Classification (NCBI taxonomy): domain Eukaryota; kingdom Metazoa; phylum Chordata; class Actinopteri; order Salmoniformes; family Salmonidae; genus Salvelinus; species Salvelinus alpinus. Next base: position 14,415,922 of record NC_092091.1, on the reverse strand, counting down.
TAAGTGCGCACTTTATAATTTTTTCTGGGCGCGAAGTAGGAACTGGACCGCGCTCCTGGAAAACACTCGTTATAGGTGAATATGACCTCCAGCTTCGATTTTCTTTGATACATGTCACAAAATCATCCTAAAGTATGTTTTTTCAATATACTTTAATTATATTATTGAAATTTATTCTGGACTTTAGACGTGATGCGACGCAAGAATTTTGTCAAGACGGAGAGGTTAGCATGGCATGGCCAGTGTGTCATGCTAATTCAACAGGGACATCGTTCGTTCTAGGTCCAAATGAACACGGTTCTGAACAAAGGACCCTTTGGAGAACATTCTGATGGAAAATCAACAAAGATAAGGACCCAATTTGGGATGCTTTTTCATATATCTGTCGAACTGTGCTATCGCTAGCGTTTGACTAGAATCAATGCTGCTGTGTGCTAGCTATTGTAGTAAGCTAATATAACGATATATTGTGTTTTCGCTGTAAAACACTTCAGAAATCGGAAATATTGTCTGTATTCACAAGATCTTTCTCTTTCATTAGCTATCCACCATATATTGTTCTGAAATCTTTTCTGATGTGAAATTAGAAGTAGACGTTGGTGTCTGTTTTCTCTGGCTACTGCCGTGCGATTTCTTACTGTAGCTATGATGGTAGCAGTAATGTAAAACTGATTTATAGCTAAAATATGCATTTTTTTTGAACAAAACATAGATTTATTGTGTAACATGTTATAGGACTGTCATCTGAGGGAGTTTTTTCTAGGTTATTTAGGTTAGTTCTAGGTTAGTTAGGTTGGCTTTGCATGCTAGCTGCATGCTAGCTGCATGCTACCGGTGCTGTGAAAAATATGTCTCTCTTTTTGTATTTGGTGGTGAGCTAACATGAATATATGTGGTGTTTTCGCTGTAAAACATTTAAAGAATCTGAAATATTGTCTGTATTCACAAGATCTTTCTCTTTCATTAGCTATCCACCATATATTTCTCTGAAATGTTTTCTGAAGTGTAATAAGGTAGTTGACGTTGGTGTCTGTATTTTCTCTGGCTACTCCCGTGCGATTTCTTACTGTAACTATGATGGTAGCAGTAATGTAAAACTGATTTATAGCTAAAATATGCATTTTTTTTGAACAAAACATAGATTTATTGTGTAACATGTTATAGGACTGTCATCTGAGGTAGTTTTTTCTAGGTTATTTAGGTTGGTTCTAGGTTAGTTAGGTTGGCTTGTGCATGCTAAATGCAGCCTACTTGTGCTGTGAAAAATGTCTTTCTGTCTTTTTTTATTTGGTGGTGACCTAACATAAATATATGTGGTGTTTTCTCTGTAAAACATTTAAAAAATCGGACATGTTGGCTGGATTGACAAGATGTTTATCTTTCAAATGCTGTATTGGACTTGTTAATGTGTGAAAGTTAAATATTTTACAAAAATAGATTTTGAATTTCGCGCTCTGCACTTGGACAGGCTGTTGTCATATTGATCCCGATGTCGGGCTTGCAGCCTGAAGAAGTTAAACAAATCTAATTTGAAAGCTTTTGCATTGAAATAATTAAACATACCGAACAAAAGCTGGATATAATTATTTTATGACCTAAGTCCTTCACAGTATGTCCTGAAACTCAAAAGTATTGCATTTTTATTTTTTCCAAATTCTCACCATGTCTTGCAGTTGAACATTTGCATAATTTAACTTGTTTGTTTCAGTTTTTTTACAGCTGGAGAACTCCAGAAGAATGGAAGTCTGCAAATCCGTTGGACCCTTTCCACTTCTATTATGGTGGATCTGTTATGGATTTTTATGAATGTGTGGAGGAATAAGAGGTGTTTCATGGAGTTGTGTGAAATGCATCAAACACGATTTGAAACGGAATTGGCATATCTGGACCCTCTCTTTCTAAAATTATCCGCTGCCATTGTTGCAACCCCTATTACCAGTCTGTTCAACCTCTCTTTCGTATCGTCCGAGATGCCTAAAGATTGGAAGGCTGCCTCGGTCATCCCCCTCTTCAAAGGGGGTGACACTCTAGACCCAAACTGTTATAGACCTATATCCATCCTGCCCTGCCTTTCTAAAGTCTTCGAAAGCCAAGTTAATAAACAGATCACTGACCATTTCGAATCCCACCGTACCTTCTCCGCTGTGCAATCCGGTTTCCGAGCTGGTCATGGGTGCACCTCAGCCACGCTCAAGGTACTAAACGATATCATAACCGCCATCGGTTAGAGACATTACTGTGCAGCCGTATTCATCGACCTGGCCACGGCCTTCGCCCGTGTCAATCACCACATTCTTATTGGCAGACTCAACAGCCTTGGTTTCTCAAATGATTGCCTCGCCTGGTTCACCAACTACTTCTCTGATAAAGTTCAGTGTGTCAAATCGGAGGGCCTGTTGTCCGGACCTCTGGCAGTCTCTATGGGGATGCCACAGGGTTATATTCTTGGGCTTACACTTTTCTCTGTATACATCAATGATGTCGCTCTTGCTGCTGGTGATTCTCTGATCCACCTCTACGCAGACGACACCATTCTGTATACTTCTGGCCCTTCTTTGGACACTGTGTTAACTAAGCTCCAAACGAGCTTCAATGACATACAACTCTCCTTCCGTGGCCTCCCGTGGCCGCCTCCAACTGCTCTTAAATACAAGTAAAACTAAATGCATGCTCTTCAACCAATCACTTCCCGCACCTGCCCGCCCGTCCAGCATCACTACTCTGGACGGCTCCGAATTAGAATATGTTGATAACCACAAATACCTAGGTGTCTGGTTAGACTGTAAACTCTCCTTCCAGACTCACATTAAGCATCTCCAATCCAAAATTAAATCTAGAATTGGCTTCCTATTTCGCAACAAAGCATCCTTCACTCATGCTGCCAAACATACCCTCGTAAAACTGACCATTCTACCGATCCTCGACTTCGGCGATGTCATTTATAAAATAGCCTCCAACACTCTACTCAACAAATTGGATACAGTCTATCACAGTGCCATCCGTGTTGTCACCAAAGTTCCATATACTACCCACCACTGCGACCTGTACGCTCTCGTTGGCTGGCCCTCGCTTCATACTCGTCGCCAAACCCACTGGCTCCAGGTCATCTACAAGTCTCTGCTAGGTAAAGCCCCGCCTTATCTCAGCTCTTTGGTCACCATAGCAGCACCCACTCGTAGCACGCGCTCCAGCAGGTATATCTTACTGGTCACCCCCAAAGCCAATTCCTCCTTTGGCCGCCTTTCCTTCCAGTTCTCTGCTGCCAATGACTGGAACGAACTGCAAAAATCACTGAAGCTGGAGACTCATATCTCCCTCACTAGCTTTAAGCACCAGATCACTGCACCTGTACATAGCCCATCCAACTACCTCATCCCCATACTGTATTTATTTATCTTGCTCCTTTGCACCCCAGTATCTCTACTTGCACATTCATCTTCTGCACATCTACCATTCCAGTGTTTAATTGCTATATTGTAATTACTTTGCCACCATGGCCTATTTATTGGCTTAACTCCCTTATCTTACCTCATTTGCACTCACTGTATATAGACTTTTTTACATTTTTCAACTGTATTATTGAGTATGTTTTATTTATTCCATGTGTAACTGTGTTGTTTTATGTGTCGAACTGCTATGCTTTATCTTGGCCAGGTCGCAGTTGCAAATGAGAACTTGTTCTCAACTAGCCTACCTGGTTAAATAAAGGTGAAATATCTATTTTTTTTTTTAACATTTCAAACACTTCCTAAAAATACCAGCAAATGAGCTTCTAACACAATGCATTCACCACTACGAAGCCTGCAAAGACCCCATTTCAGGTTTTCGTAAATCATTACATATAATCGAGACAGCTTTTACGGTATAGCTACTCTAATCAACACCGAAAGGTCATGCATTTCCTATTTGTCCTTGCCCACTCAAAAGTATTAAGTCCTTTTTAAAATCAAACCCACAGTTCCTGAACTAAAAGTGTTGACTACTTTTCCATTAGTCAGGAATACACCCTGTAACTAAACACGACTAATGTAATGGTTTGGTAGAGACTAGTACTTTTATTACTATTGGTTGTGACAATCTAAAATATAATTTGCAGTACATTGATTCACATTGGAATAGACCACTTCCCCCTAGGAGGTTCATGGGAAATTGTGCAAGTCACATTTTAGCTCAAAGAAAATATAAGATGGTTCCTAAGAGTGGTAGCCCCACCAGCACTGTATTTAAATTGTTTTATCAATATTTAAGTCATGAGACAAGGCAATTTCAACCCCTGAAATGTGTACCTTTGCCTCAGTGCTGAAGTTGACTGGTTAAAAGGAACACTTCCACCCCCAAAAAAATTCAGGTATTCGTTTCATCAGTCCATTGTTGATATAAACTCAGCTAATAAACAAACCTCCTCTCACTGTCAACTGCGTTTATTTCCTGTAAACTTAACGTGCACATATTTATTTGAACATAAGATTCAACAACTGAGACAAACTGAACAAGTTCCACAGACATGTGACTAACAAATGGAATGTGTCCCTGAACAAAGGGGGGGTCAAAATCACAAGTAACAGTATCTGGTGTGGCCACCAGCTGCATTAAGTACTGCAGTGCATCTGCTCATGGACTGCAGCAGATTTGCCAGTTCTTGCTGTGAGATGTTACCCCACTCTCCCACCAAGGCACCTGCAAGTTCCCGTACATTTGTTTTGGCCCTAGCCCTCACCCGCCGATCCAACAGGTCCCAGATGTGCTTAGCTTGAGATCCAGGCTCAGACTAATACGATTTGATTTGATTTGATTTGTGTAATACGTGTATTTGTTCATTCACAACTAGGATGACGCTAGGCTTAGCTGTTATGCTGGTGAATGAGGACCCAAAAGCGACGTAATAGAAACAGAGTCTTTATTCCAGTATCAAACAAACAATGATTCTCCTGGATATATCAAAGGTAAATCCAAAACAGGAAACTGAAATCCTCTCCTCAGTAGAGAGGAACGACAGGAGACGCGACCACAGACTGCAGGTCGCTTCAGGAAGACACAGGCCGTAGCTGACATAGACACCTGCTCACACGCAGCATCTGAAGAAGGCAAAAACACGACAGGGCGGAACAAGGACACAGGAACAGCAAACATCAAACGAGAATCCGACAAGGACAGAAGCGGAAAACAGAGGGAGAAATAGGGACTCTAATCAGAGGGCAAAATAGGGGACAGGTGTGAAAGAGTAAATGAGGTCGTTAGGAGAATGAGAAACAGCTGGGAGCAGGAACGGAACGATAGAGAGAGAGAGCGGGAGAGGGAGAGAGGGAGGAGGAGAGAGAGAAAGAGGAAAAGAACCTAATAAGACCAGCAGAGGGAAGCACAGGGACAAGACATGATGATCAAAGACAAAACATGACAGTACCCCCCCACTCACCGAGCGCCTCCTGGCGCACTCGAGGAGGAACCCTGGCGGCAACGAAGGAAATCATCAATCAACGAACGGTCCAGCACGTCCCGAGATGGAACCCAACTCCTCTCCTCAGGACCGTAACCCTCCCAATCCACTAAGTACTGGTGACCATGTCCCCGAGAACGCATGTCCATGATCTTCCGTACCTTGTAAATAGGAGCGCCCTCGACAAGGACGGGGGGGGGGGAGGGAAGACGAACGGGGGCGCGAAGAAAAGGCTTGACACAAGAGACATGGAAGACAGGGTGGACGCGACGAAGATGTCGCGGAAGAAGCAGTCGCACAGCGACAGGATTGACGACCTGAGAGACACGGAACGGACCAATGAACCGCGGAGTCAACTTGCGAGAAGCTGTCGTAAGGGGAAGGTTACGAGTGGAAAGCCACACTCTCTGACCGCGACAATACCTAGGACTCTTAATCCTACGTTTATTGGCGGCTCTCACAGTCTGCGCCCTGTAACGGCAAAGTGCAGACCTGACCCTCCTCCAGGTGCGCTCACAACGTTGGACAAAAGCCTGAGCGGAGGGAACGCTGGACTCGGCGAGCTGGGACGAGAACAGAGGAGGCTGGTACCCAAGACTACTCTGAAACGGAGATAGCCCGGTAGCAGACGAAGGAAGCGAGTTGTGAGCATACTCAGCCCAGGGGAGCTGTTCTGCCCAAGACGCAGGGTTTCGAAACGAAAGGCTGCGTAATATGCGACCAATCGACTGATTGGCCCTTTCTGCTTGACCGTTAGACTGGGGATGAAACCCGGAAGAGAGACTGACGGAAGCACCAATCAACCGACAGAACTCCCTCCAAAACTGTGACGTGAATTGCGGACCTCTGTCTGAAACGGCGTCTAACGGGAGGCCATGAATTCTGAACACATTCTCAATGATGATTTGTGCCGTCTCCTTAGCGGAAGGAAGCTTAGCGAGGGGAATGAAATGTGCCGCCTTAGAGAACCTATCGATAACCGTAAGAATCACAGTCTTCCCCGCAGACGAAGGCAGACCGGTAATAAAGTCTAAGGCGATGTGAGACCATGGTCGAGAAGGAATGGGAAGCGGTCTGAGACGACCGGCAGGAGGAGAGTTACCTGACTTAGTCTGCGCGCAGTCCGAACAAGCAGCCACGAAACGGCGCGTGTCCCGCTCCTGAGTAGGCCACCAAAACCGCTGGCGAATAGAAGCAAGCGTACCCCGAACGCCGGGGTGGCCAGCTAACTTGGCAGAGTGAGCCCACTGAAGAACAGCCAGACGAGTAGAGACAGGAACGAACAGAAGGTTACTAGGACAAGCGCGCGGCGACGCAGTGTGAGTGAGTGCTTGCTTTACCTGTCTCTCAATTCCCCAGACAGTCAACCCGACAACACGCCCTTCAGGGAGAATCCCCTCGGGGTCGGTAGAAGCCACAGAAGAACTAAAGAGACGGGATAAGGCATCAGGCTTGGTGTTCTTATTTCCCGGACGATAGGAAATCACGAACTCGAAACGAGCGAAAAACAACGCCCAACGAGCTTGACGTGCATTAAGTCGTTTGGCAGAACGGATGTACTCAAGGTTCTTATGGTCAGTCCAAACGACAAAAGGGACGGTCGCCCCCTCCAACCACTGTCGCCATTCGCCTATGGCTAAGCGGATGGCGAGCAGTTCGCGGTTACCCACATCATAGTTGCGTTCCGATGGCGACAGGCGATGAGAAAAGTAAGCGCAAGGATGGACCTTATCGTCAGACTGGAAGCGCTGAGACAGAATGGCTCCCACGCCCACCTCTGAAGCGTCAACCTCGACAATGAATTGTCTAGTGACGTCAGGAGTAACAAGGATAGGGGCGGATGTAAAACGCTTCTTGAGGAGATCAAAAGCTCCCTGGGCGGAACCGGACCACTTAAAGCAAGTCTTGACAGAAGTCAGAGCTGTGAGAGGGGCAGCCACTTGACCGAAATTACGAATGAAACGCCGATAGAAATTAGCGAAACCGAGAAAGCGCTGCAACTCGACACGTGACTTAGGAACGGGCCAATCGCTGACAGCCTGGACCTTAGCGGGATCCATCTGAATGCCTTCAGCGGAAATAACAGAACCGAGAAATGTGACAGAGGAGACATGAAAGGCGCACTTCTCAGCCTTCACGTAGAGACAATTCTCTAAAAGGCGCTGGAGTACACGTCGAACGTGCTGAACATGAATCTCGAGTGACGGTGAAAAAATCAGGATATCGTCAAGGTAAACGAAAACAAAAATGTTCAGCATGTCTCTCAGTACATCATTAACTAATGCCTGAAAGACAGCTGGAGCATTAGCGAGACCGAACGGCAGAACCCGGTATTCAAAATGCCCTAACGGAGTGTTAAACGCCGTTTTCCACTCGTCCCCCTCTCTGATGCGTACGAGATGGTAAGCGTTACGAAGGTCCAACTTAGTAAAGAACCTGGCTCCCTGCAAAATCTCGAAGGCTGACGACATAAGGGGAAGCGGATAACGATTCTTAACCGTTATGTCATTCAGCCCTCGATAATCCACGCAGGGGCGCAGAGTACCGTCCTTCTTCTTAACAAAGAAAAACCCCGCTCCGGCGGGAGAGGAAGAAGGCACCACGGTACCGGCGTCGAGAGAAACAGACAGATAATCCTCGAGAGCCTTACGTTCGGGAGCTGACAGAGAGTATAGTCTACCCCGAGGGGGAGTGGTCCCCGGAAGGAGATCAATACAACAATCATACGACCGGTGAGGAGGAAGGGAGCTGGCTCTGGACCGACTGAAGACCGTGCGCAGATCATGATATTCCTCCGGCACTCCTGTCAAATCACCAGGTTCCTCCTGAGTAGAGGGGACAGAAGACACAGGAGGGATAGCAGACATTAAACACTTCACATGACAAGAAACGTTCCAGGATAGGATAGAATTACTAGCCCAATTAATAGAAGGATTATGACATACTAGCCAGGGATGACCCAAAACAACAGGTGTAAAAGGTGAACGAAAAATCAAAAAGGAAATGGTCTCACTGTGGTTACCAGATACTGTGAGGGTTAAAGGTAGTGTCTCACATCTGATACTGGGGAGAAGACTACCATCTAAGGCGAACATGGGCGTGGGCTTCCCTAACTGTCTGAGAGGAATGTCATGTTTCCGAGCCCATGCTTCGTCCATAAAACAACCCTCAGCCCCAGAGTCTATCAAGGCACTGCAGGAAGCAGCCGAACCGGTCCAGCGTAGATGGACCGACAAGGTAGTACAGGATCTTGATGGAGAGACCTGAGTAGTAGCGCTCACCAGTAGCCCTCCGCTTACTGATGAGCTCTGGCTTTTACTGGACATGACATGACAAAATGTCCAGCAGAACCGCAATAGAGGCAAAGGCGGTTGGTGATTCTCCGTTCCCTCTCCTTAGTCGAGATGCGAATACCTCCCAGCTGCATGGGCTCAGTCTCTGAGCCGGTGGGAGGAGATGGTTGAGATGCGGAGAGGGGAAACACCGTTAACGCGAGCTCTCTTCCACGAGCTCGGTGACGAAGATCTACCCGTCGTTCTATGCGGATGGCGAGTGCAATCAAAGAGTCCACGCTGGAAGGAACCTCCCGGGAGAGAATCTCATCCTTAACCTCAGCGTGGAGTCCCTCCAGAAAACGAGCGAGCAACGCCGGCTCGTTCCAGTCACTGGATGCAGCAAGAGTGCGAAACTCTATAGAGTAATCCGTTATGGATCGATCACCTTGACATAGGGAAGCCAGGGCCCTGGAAGCCTCCTTCCCAAAAACTGAACGATCAAAAACCCGTATCATCTCCTCTTTAAAGTTCTGATAAACGTTAGAACACTCAGCCCTTGCCTCCCAGATAGCTGTGCCCCACTCCCGAGCCCGACCAGTAAGGAGTGATATGACGTAAGCGATCCGAGCTCTCTCTCTTGAGTATGTGTTGGGCTGGAGAGAGAACACAATATCACACTGGGTGAGAAAGGAGCGACACTCAGTGGGCTGCCCAGAGTAACATGGTGGGTTATTAACCCTAGGTTCCGGAGACTCGGAAGACCAGGAAGTAGCTGGTGGCACGAGACGAAGACTCTGAAACTGTCCTGAGAGATCGGAGACCTGAGCGGACAGGGTCTCAACGGCATGACGAGCAGCAGACAATTCCTGCTCGTGTCTGCCGAGCATTGCTCCCTGGATCTCGACGGCAGTGTTGCGAGAATCCGTAGTCGCTGGGTCCATTCTTGGTCGGATTCTTCTGTTAAGCTGGTGAATGAGGACCCAAAAGCGACGTAATAGAAACAGAGTCTTTATTCCAGTATCAAACAAACAATGATTCTCCTGGATATATCAAAGGTAAATCCAAAACAGGAAACTGAAATCCTCTCCTCAGTAGAGAGGAACGACAGGAGACGCGACCACAGACTGCAGGTCGCTTCAGGAAGACACAGGCCGTAGCTGACATAGACACCTGCTCACACGCAGCATCTGAAGAAGGCAAAAACACGACAGGGCGGAACAAGGACACAGGAACAGCAAACATCAAACGAGAATCCGACAAGGACAGAAGCGGAAAACAGAGGGAGAAATAGGGACTCTAATCAGAGGGCAAAATAGGGGACAGGTGTGAAAGAGTAAATGAGGTCGTTAGGAGAATGAGAAACAGCTGGGAGCAGGAACGGAACGATAGAGAGAGAGAGCGGGAGAGGGAGAGAGGGAGGAGGAGAGAGAGAGAGAGAAAGAGGAAAAGAACCTAATAAGACCAGCAGAGGGAAGCACAGGGACAAGACATGATGATCAAAGACAAAACATGACATTAGCACAGACAGTGAACCAGATTCTGATGATGCTAGGCCTAACACAGATATTGGGGGGCTAAATTGCTAGGGCTGAATTTTTGTCCCAGTCCGCCCCTGGTTGAAGAGCCCTGCAGTAGACCTTCTGTTCCAAAAGAAATACAGAGCAATAATGCTAGTTCCTCTCTAAATCCACCGTCATGTGACCTTTCAATAGTAGATAACATTCAGCTAATGGGGAGGCCAACACAACATAATTACTAGGCTACTGACAGGAAACTAACAAGCTAGGAAGTAAATAAAGGGCTCGCAGTTTAACTTCCTCCTCTTACTGGACCAGTGTGACATTAAACTGTCAATTAAGTCAGAAGGAAGCCTGGAAAGAATAGATTTCCCAGGATGCAGATTTTGAGATAGTGTTACAATCAAGTCCCTAGGGCATCATTAACATTTCATTTCCCAATGTATGTGTTGAGCAATCATTGCAGTAGGGTCAAACTCAATGAATTAGTGGTGTATGGGTTAAAACAGAGGGAGAGGAAAACAAAAGCAAGACAGCTACAGAGCTTGGTAATGTACTTCAGACTACAGACTTGACTAACCTGATTTAAATGTCTTGGCCCCCTAGGGAGCATAGGGCATCCACCATGGCTCCTCACTCTCCTCTGTGCAAGGGCTAGCTTCTCCAGTTCTTTTCTGTCCCTCCCTGCTTTCTTTTTTGGTGTGCGTTGTAGTCCAGTGTGCGTTGTAGTCCAGTGTACATTGCAATCCAGTGTACATTGTAGAACAGTGTGCATTGTCGCCCAGTCAGGGCCGGATCACCGAACGAGCACGCATATGATAGCAAGATTTGTAGAATTGCAGGAAATTACCTTTAAAACTGCAAAGTTCTCTCTCAACCTCATGGCAAAATGTGTAGAAAAGCAGAACATGTGCCTTAAAACTGTTTGTTTTTCTCTCTGACCCATGTCAAAAGTGTAGAATTGCAGGAAATGAACTTTAAAATTGCAACATGTTCTCTTTGCCTGCAAAATCATAGAACAGCATTATAAAACTGGACATTTGTTCAACACAAAATGTGTTGAAATGCAGGAAGTTAGATGTTCCCCCCAAAAGAAACTGGTGCCCTGGGGCTCCAAATGCTGTCGTCCGGCCCTGAGTCCAGTGTGCGTTGTAGTCCAGTGCTACTGCTTAAGGCAGTAAGGAGGATACAATGTTCTTAGTAGGGATAACAGGTTGTGCACACAGCTTGATGATCGGATACAAACTCAAACACAATACACTTTGGCTCATAAATGAAGTTCAACTGTGTTTGGAAAAGCGACCTTCATGATTATGTAGATAGTCGTTGCATTTGTGAAATCATTTTGATGTGATATGAAAGTAAAGGGCTTTATGTTGAGAAACGTACCGCAATTGAGACTCGATTCACAATGTAAGGAGTATTTGGCTGTTTGGCTGCCAGAGCCAAATCGCCTGTGAACATAATATGTAAGTTCATTGGACTAAAGGAGTAGGCTCTTTTAGTATATTATTTGGCTAGGCAAGGTGTAAACCCAGGAAGCAATAAATCCATTTGTTTAAATCATAGTTAGTGCGTTAATTTTACTTCAAAACAAGAGTTCACCTCCTTGCGGAAAATGTGACCAAGGGATTCATACTTACAGTGAATTCGGAAAGTATTCAGACCCCTTGACTTTTTCCACATTATAGCCTTATTCTAAAAATGTTTTTTTTTAATCCTCATCAATATACAAACAATATCCCATAATGACAAAACAAAAACAGGTTTTTAGAAATGTTTGAAAATTGCATAAGAAATAAAACATAGAAATACCTTATTTAAATAAGTATTCGGACCCTTTGTTATGAGACTCGAAATTGATATTGAAACATCCTGTTTCCATTGATCATCCTTGAGATGTTTCTACAACTTGATTGGAGTCCACCTGTGGTAGATTCAATTGATTGGACATGATTTGGAAAGGCACGCACCTGTCTATATAAGGTCACACAGTTGACATTGTATATCAGAGCAAAAAACAAGCCATGAGGTTGAAGGAATTGTCCGTAGAGCTCCGAGACAGGATTGTATTGAGGCACAGATCTAGGGAAGGGTACCAAAAAAATGTCTATAGCATTGAAGGTCCCCAAGAACACAGTCACCTCCATCAATCTTAAATGGAAGAAGTTTGGAAGCACCAAGACTCTTCCTAGAGCTGGCCACCCAGCCACACTGAGCAATCAGGGGAGAAGGCTTAGTCAGGGAGTTGATCAAGAACTCGATCATCACTCTGACAGAGCACCAGAAATACTCTGTGGAGATGCGAGAACCTTAAAGAAGGAAAACCGTCTCTGCAGCACTCCACCAATCAGGACTTTATGGTAGAGTGGCCAGACGGAAGCCAATCCTCAGTAAAAGGCACATGACAGCCCGCTTGGAGTTTGCCAAAAGGCACCTAAAGAATCTCAGACCATGAGAAACAAGATTCTCTGGTCTGATGAAACCAAGATTGAACACTTTGGCCTGAATGCCAAGTGTCCCGCCTGGAGGAAATCTGGCACCATCCCTACGGTGAAGTATAAGTGTGGCAGCATCATGCTGTGGGGATGTTTTTCAGCGGCAGGGACTGGAAGACTAATCAGGATTGAGGGAAAGATGAACGGAGCAAAGTACAGAGAGATCCTTGATGAAAACCTGCTCCAGAGCGCTCAGGACCTCAGACTGGGGCGAAGGTTCACCTTCCATCAGGTAGGCCTACTCTGTCTGGGGTGGAAAGGTAGGCCCACTCTGTCTGGGGTGGAAAGGTAGGCCCACTCTGTCTGGGGTGGAAAGGTAGGCCTACTCTGTCTGGGGTGGAAAGGTAGGCCTACTCTGTCTGGGGTGGAAAGGTAGGCCCACTCTGTCTGGGGTGGAAAGGTAGGCCTACTCTGTCTGGGGTGGAAAGGTAGGCCTACTCTGTCTGGGGTGGAAAGGTAGGCTTTACTTTTTATTCCTAATAACGTCTCAGATTTAATTATTTACAAACAGGGACAGTTTCGTTGCCAACAAGACACACTGATTTGTCATTGGGGAAATATGTTAAGATGAACACACAGGCCTATCTCTCCATTATTAGCCTTAAATTCCGGTCATTTGTGTGATATAAAAAAAATATTCTGCTAATATGTAAAAATAAGTAGAATTGCATGAAATGTTTACAAAAGGTGATTTCTTTTCTTGGACCTGCAAAAATAATGATAGATTAATGCAATGCTTTTACTATAAAGGAGATCTTTCTACCCCTACTCTTGTCCACGGTGGTCTGCGAACCCACAACCTTCTGACCCTCAGCCCTGTGCATGCGTTGCCATGTAACGCTTACTGGACGACGAACCGTTTCTGAAACTGTAAATCTAAGGCTCTGGGCCCAGATTCACAAAACCTTCTTAAGAAGAAATGTATTCTTAACTGCCATTTTTTCCTTAACTATAAACTTACGAAGAAAGTTAAGCAAAGTTGCTATTCCTCAAAAGGATCTTGGAAATGTTATTGCGCTATTTCTTATCTTTCTCCTTAAGTATTTTCAAGAAATTTGATTCTTGAAAATAAAGTTCTTAATTCCAAGATAGCTAAACCCTTGTTTTAAACTCAGGGCAGTGAGAAAAAAAGCTTGTGAAAGCAACTGAACATGTTTAATTCACTCACAAACTTAATCTGAAAGTTTCAGTATTGTTTACTTAACCCTCCTGCTGTGTTCCGGTCGAATTGGACCAATTTACAAGTTCTCTCTCTGAAAATTTAATTTAATTTAATCTGATTGTCATGAGGTTCCATGACTTTGTCCACATAGGGCATCTGAACACATAAAATACATTTTCATAATTTTCATAACATTTTGGGTGTTTTATTTAACTGTTGTACACCTGTGGTGTTCCGGTCATTAGAAATTAATGGGTGAGACTACAATTAGTGTATAATATTGAGTTCAGGCACATTCCCATTCATCAGATGGACACACTTCTGCTCTCAGACCCCCACATGCATGTGTGTTTGAGCACACACACACACACACACACACACACACACACACACACACACACACACACACACACACACACACACACACACACACACACACACACACACACACACACACACACACACACACACACCTCACTCCCCATCTTGGCTTCCATGGCAACCCCCACGAGAACCTTTAATAGAATCTTACCCCCACGGGAACCACACCTGTTGGCATTCTCACAAACAATCCCAGCATTGTTTCAATAATATATAGAACTTTTCTCGCAGCTCTGGTATATAAAGCTTTTTTGAGGCCTTGCTCACAATTCATTCTGTGGCAGCACATTGACCAAACGATATACTGTATGTGAGGCTCTTGATCATATCTTTGATCATGACACTGATGAGGAGGAGAGAGTCCTTGTTAAACTTTGACACAAAATAGTCTGATAAATAGCACAATATGTTTCATCTGGGTATTTGTTATAGTCAAAATAATCCATACATGATGCTTTTTTAACTCAAAAACTAGTTGTATGAGCTCAGGTCAATGAGGCCTACAGGCCATAAATAGCAAATAGAAGCTCAAAACTTGTAATGTTCACAAGAACTTAAGTTGATAAAAATATCTAAAACAACATTAGGTGATTATAAATTCATAACAATACATATATTAATAGCTATAATGGGGCGGTCATTTTGGACTGGGAACACAGAATTAATTAACATGAAACGAACACAACAGGAGGGTTAAACGCAAGAATGTTTCAGAACAGTAATCTCAGTAAAAAAAACGACAAGAGAGAGAACACTACATAAAGAGAGACCTAAGACAACAACATAGCAAGGCAGCAACACATGACAACACAGCATGGTAGCAACACAACATGACAACAACATGGTAGCAACACAACATGGCAGCAGAACAAAACATGGTATAAACATTATTGGGCACAGACAACAGCACAAAGGGCAAGAAGGTAGAGATAACAATGCATCACGCAAAGCAGCTACAGCTCATCTTTGAATGAAGAGATTGAGATAAAACTATCCAGTTTGAGTGTTTGTTGCAGCTGAACTGAACTGTTGCAGCTGAACTGAAAAGACGAGCGACCCAGGGATGTGTGTGCTTTGGGGACCTTTAACAGAATGTGACAGTCAGAACGGGTGTTGTATGTGGAGGATGATGGCTGCAATAGATATCTCAGATAGGGGGGAGTGAGGCCTAAGAGGGTTTTATAAATAAGCATCAACCAGTGGGTCTTGCGATGGGTATACAGAGATGACCAGTTTACAGAGGAGTATAGAGTGCAATGATGTGTCCTATAAGGAGCATTGGTGGCAAATCTGATGGCCGAATGGTAAAGAACATCTAGCAGCTCGAGAGCACCCTTACCTGCCGATCTGGTGGTGGTCATCTGAATGGTCATCTGAATCGGGGTTAGTTTGGCAGCTGGGGTGAACGAGGAGCGATTACGATAAAAGAAACCAAGAATAGATTCAACATTAGCCTGCAGCTTTGATATGAGCTGAGAGAAGGA
Organism: Salvelinus alpinus; assembly: GCF_045679555.1. Classification (NCBI taxonomy): domain Eukaryota; kingdom Metazoa; phylum Chordata; class Actinopteri; order Salmoniformes; family Salmonidae; genus Salvelinus; species Salvelinus alpinus. Next base: position 14,400,171 of record NC_092091.1, on the reverse strand, counting down.
CAGTGTACCATCTAGCCATACTCCCAAGTACTTGTATGAGGTGACTACCCCAAACTCTAAACCGTCAGAGGTAGTAATCACACCTGTGGGGAGAGGGGCATTCTTCTTACCAAACCACATTACCTTTGTTTTGGAGGTGTTCAGAACAACGTTAAGGGCATAGAAAGCTTGTTGGACACTAAGAAAGCTTTGTTGTAGAGCGTTTAACACAAAATCCGGGGAGGGACCAGCTGAGTATAAGACTGTCATCTGCGTCTAAATAGATGACAGAGCTTCCTACTGCCTGAGCTATGTTATTGATGTAAATTGAGAAGAGTGTGGGACCTAGGATTGAGCCTTGGGGTACTCCCTTGGTGACAGGCAGTGGGTGAGATAGCAGATGTTCTGACTTTATACACTGCACTATTTGAGGTAGTTAGCAAACGAGGCCAAAGACCCCTCAGAGACATCAATACTCCTTAGCTCTGCCCCCAAGAATGGAATGGTCTACCATATCAAAAGCTTTGGCCAAGTCAATAAAAATAGCAGCATAACGTTGCTTAGAATCAAGGGCAATGGTGACATCATTGAGGACCTTTAAGGTTGCAGTGACACATCCATAACCTGAGCGGAAACCAGATTGCATACCAGAGAGAATACTATAGACACCAAGAAAGCCAGTCTGTTGATTATTGACAGGTTTTTCCAACACTTTTCATAAACAGGGCAAAATAGATATAGCCCTATCACAGTTCGCATCAGCTTGATCTCCCCTTTAAATAAAGGACGCACCGTGGCTGCCTTCCAAGCAATGGGAACTTCCCCAGAGAGGAGTGACAGGTTAAAAAGGTCAGAGATAGGCTTGGCGATGATAGGGGCAGCAACCTTAAAGAATAAAGCGTCAAACCATCTGACCACCAAACCATGTTTTTTGGGGGTCAAGTTTAAGAAGCTCCTTTAGCACCTCGGACTCAGTGACCGCCTGCAGGGAGAAACTTCATAGCGGGGCAGGGTAAAAAGAGGGAGGAGCATCGGGGCTAGGAATAGGAATCGGGGCTAGGAATAGTCAAATAGGAATCCTGACTTAATAAAGTGGTGATTAAAGAGCTCAGCCATGTGCTTCTTGTCAGTAACAACCACATCATCAACATTAAGGGACATGGTGAGGAGCTATGAGGAGAAGGGTTTATTCTCCAGGTATGTTTTCCAGAACTTCTTGGGGTTAGACCCACAGAGAGAGAACTGCTCCTTAAGGTAACTAACTTTGGCCTTCCGAATAGCCTGAGTGCACTTATTTCTCATTTGCCTGAATGAGAGCCAGTCAGCCTGAGTATGCTTGTGCCTTTCGCCAAATGCAATTCTTGAGGTGGAGTAACTCTGTAAGATCACGGTCGAACCAGAGGCTGAACATGTTTTTAATTCTCATTTTCTTTATGGGGGCGTGTTTGTTAACAATACCATTGAAAATATAAAAAAAGAAGGTCCAAGCGTCTTTGACAGAGGGGATCAAGCTGATTCTATTCCATTTTACAGAGGCCAGTTCATGAAGGCTGTATCACATCCGGCCGTGATTGGGAGTCCCCTAGGGCGGCCCACAATTGGCCCCGCGTCATCCGGGTTTGGCCAGGGTAGGCCGTCATTGTAAATAAGAATCTGTTCTTAACTGACTTGTCTAGTTAAATAAAGGTTCAATTAAAAATTAAAAATAAAAATAAACAAAAAATAAATGAAGGAAGGCTTGGTCATGAAAGTTTTTTAGCAAATCAGTACAGGTCGTTTCACTGAGCAGCCATTATGAACACAGGCTGTAAAACAGTGATCACTAAGGTCATTACAGAAAACACCAGACTGATATCTGTCAGGATTATTTGTGAAGATAACATGAGTAGCCTTTTCTGGGTGTTTGGAGTAATACCTTGTGGGATTGGTAATAATCTGAGAAAGATTTAGGGAGTCCCATTGCTTTAGGACTTAGGTTTAAGCATGTCCCAGTTTAGGTCACCTAGCAGGACAAATTCAGACTTAGTGTAAGGGGCCAGGAGAGAGCTAAGGGCAGGTAGGGTACAGGCTGGTGCTGACAGAGGATGATAGCACCCAGCAACAGTCAACAAAGAGCTATTTGAAAGTTTAATGCTTAAAACCAGCAAATCAAATTGTTTGGGGACAGACTTGGTGGAGACAATCGAGCACTGAAGGTGATCCTTGGTAAAGATTGCCACTCCCCCACCTCCCCCATGAGCTAGTTACTGTTCTTAAACATGTGTACAACTGCTAAATACTCTCCATTGTTGTTTTCCTTCAAGTTGTGTATTTATGACAACTGTTCAGTGCTTAATTTGGTTATTTTGTGTTAGTTCCCGCCACTCGGAGCTCAGCTCATCCACACAATTAATTATTTTCTTTAATGATATCTGTCCTATTGAAAATGTAAACCGGTTTAATTGAGAAATGCCTGTGAATGTTATGTGACATTTGTGTTCTTCGGCTGAGTTTACACAGGCAGCCCAATTCTGATCTTTTGCCCAATTATTGGCAAAAGGGCTGATCTGATTGGTCAAAAATACCAATTAGTGAACAAATGATCAGAATTGGGCAGCCTTATTTGCATATCTGATACCTATCTGCTATTTTCCCTAATGTGCAAACAGCAGCAAAAAAACAATGGAATCTGATCTTTTGACTTTTGACTCGTTTATTCCACCTACATATGGCTCCATATACACAGGCTGCCAAAATCTGATATTTTCTTCCACTATTCGGTATTTTCACATCAGATCTTTATCAGAGATGATCTGACTGGTCAAAATACCAATTAGTGAAAAAAAGATGAGAATTGGGCTACCGCACAGCTTTAGTTGATCTGAATCCTGATACAAACCCGATCCTCCATTTTTTATTTTATTTTTTATTTCACCTTTATTTAACCAGGTAGGCTAGTTGAGAACAAGTTCTCATTTGCAACTGCGACCTGGCCAAGATAAAGCATAGCAGTGTGAACAGACAACAACACAGAGTTACACATGGAGTAAACAATAAACAAGTCTGCGACCTCTGTCTGGACATTCAGATTAGATTTTTTTCCTCTGAAGTGGTTTTGTTGCATATGACCTGCCATTACCATTAGAACTACTCCAAAATGTAAAGAAACTGTGAAGGGAAATGAGCATTGCATCTGTGAGCTACTTCAGTGGCTACATCAGTGTGAATGTGCATTTCTGATATGGTTCACATGTAAAACTATATGTGGACAGTTAGAAAAAAAGATCAGATATAGAATTTAAATCAGATTTGAGTTCTTAGGGTGGCTGTGTTTAGACATTTAGCCTTCAGCTTGTAAAGAAGGTTTCAACCATTGTTTAGGTGCACCCCTTCTTGTTGAGGCAATGGATTTGCCCAGGACACAAGGTATTTGTATTTGACCAAAGAGTATCTATTATATTGACAAGATAGTCGAGTGACCACTCTAACATAAGAAATACATGTCCTCAAAGTTGGAAGGCAGGTGGAAGGAGGCGAGAGATACAGTATTTTTGGCACCGACCGACACGTGGTGATGGTGGCGAGTAGTGACAATGTCACGATGGAGGATACGGAGAGAAGTTTGGAGAAGCAACAGCTGCGCTGGAATGCAATCAATATGGTTGATAGTTCTGATGATATGGGTCTGGAGGATGATGGTCAAGGACCTGAATGGCCTGTAGTAGAAAGTAACACGAAAAAGAGAGACCATGCTACTGAAAGCAGTGGCGCTTCTAGTGCAGAGAGAGTGTAGAGGGTGAAGGTAGGGAACAAGAACAATGATGTGTCGTTGTGGAAATTTCCACTCTAAAATGTGCCGTTTTGTCACACAAGACAATGCCACAGATTTGTCAAGTTTTGAGAGAGTGTGCAATTGGCATGCTGACTGCAGGAATGTCCACCGGAGCTGTTGCCAGAGAATATAATGTTCTCTATCATAAGCCTATGTTCTCTATCACATTGTCATTTTTGATAATTTGACAGTACGTCTAAACAGTCTCACAACCGCAGACCACGAGTAACCATGTCACCCCAGGACCTCAAAATCCGGCTACTTCAGCTGCGGGATCGTCTGAGACCAGCCACACGGACAGCTGATGAAACTGTGGGTTTCCACAACCAAAGAATTTCTGCAAAGACTGTCAGAAACCATCTCAAGGAAGTTAATCTGCGTGCTCATCGTCCTCAACAGGGTCTTGACCTGACGGCAGTTAGGCTTCGTAAGCGGCTTCAGTGGGCAAATGCTCTCCTTCGATACCCACTGCCATGCTGGAGAAGTGTGCTCTTCACGGTTTTAACTTTACCCGGCAGACTGCACTGTATGGCGTTGTGTGGGCGAGCGGTTTGCTGATGTCAACATTGTGAACAGTGTGCCCCATGGTGGCGGTGGGGATATGGTATGGACAAGCATAAGCTACGGACAACGAACACAATTGCATTTTATCGATGGCAATTTGAATGCACAGAGATACTGTGATTAGATCCTGAGGCCCATTGTTGTGCCATTCATCCTCCGCCATCACCTCATGTTTCAGCATGATAATGCACGGCCCCATGTCACAAGGATCTGTACACATTTCCTGGAAGCTGAAAATGTCCCAGTTCTTCCATGGTCTGCATACTCACTAGAAATGTCACCCATTGAGCATGTTTGGGATGCTCTGGATTGACGATACTGCTCAAATTCCCGGCAATATCCAGCAACTTTGCACAGCTATTGAAGAGGAGTGGGACAACATTCCACAGGCCACAATCAACAGCCTGATCTACTCTATGCGAACGTGATGTGTCGCACTGCATGAGGCAAATGGTGGTCACACCAGATATTGACTGGTTTTCTGATCCACAACCCTACCTTTTTTAAGTATTTGTGACCAACATATGCATATAAACTCAGGGAAAAAAGAAATGTCCCTTTTTCAGGACCCTGTCGCTCAAAGATAATTTGTAACAATCTAAATAACTTCACAGATCTTCATTGTAAAGGGTTTAAACACTGTTTCCCATGCTTGTTCAATGAACCATAAACAATTAATGAACATGCACCTGTGGAACGGTCGTTAAGACACTAACAGCTTACAGATGGTAGGCAATTAAGGTCACAGTTATGAAAACTTAGGACACTAAAGGGGCCTTTCTACTGACTCTGAAAAACACCAAAAGAAAGATGCCCAGGGTCCCTGCTCGTCTGCGTAAACGTGCCTTAGGCATGCTGCAAGGAGGCATAAGGACTGCAGATGTGGCCAGGGCAATAAATGGCAATGTCCGTACTGTGAGATGCCTAAGACAGCACTACAGGGAGACAGGACGGACAGCTGATCGCCCTCACAGTGGAAGACCACGTGTAACAACAACTGCACAGGATCGGTACATCCAAACATCACACCTGCGGGACAGGTACAGGATGGCAACAACAACTGCCCGAGTTACACCAGGAATGCACAATCCTTCCATCAGTGCTCAGACTGTCTGCATTAGGCTGAGAGAGGTTGGACTGAGGGCTTATAGGCCTGTTGTAAGGCAGGTCCTCACCAGACATCACCGGCATCAACGTCGCCTATGGGCACAAACTCACCGTCAATGGACCTGGCAAAAAGTGCTCTTCACTGACGAGTTGTGGTTTTGTCTCACCAGGGGTGATAGTCGGATTCACGTTTATCGTCAAAGGAATGAGTGTTACACCGAGGCCTGTTCTCTGGAGCGGGATCGATTTGGAGGTGGAGGTTCCGTCATGGTCTGGGGCGGTGTGTCACATCATCATCGGACTGAGCTTGTTGTCATTGAGGTAATCTCAACACTGTGCGTTACAGGGAAGACATCCTCCTCCCTTGTGTGGTACCCTTCTTGCAGGCTCATCCTGACATGACTCTCCAGCATGACAATGCCACCTGCCATACTGCTCGTTCTGAGCGTGATTTCCTGCAAGACAGGAATGTCAGTGTTCTGCCATGGCCAGCGAAGAGCCCAGATCTCAATCCCATTTAGCACGTCTGGGACCTGTTTGATCGGAGGTTGAGGGCTAGGGCCATTCCCCCAGAAATGTCTGGGAACTTGCAGGTGCCTTGGTGGAAGAGTGGGGTAACATCTCACAGCAAGAACTGGGAAATCTGGTGGAGTCAACGAGGAGGAGATGTACTGCAGTACTTAATGCAGCTGGTGGCCACACCAGATACTGTTACTTTTGATTTTTTTTTTTACCCCCCTTTGTTCAGGGACACATTATTCCATTTATGTTAGTCACATGTCTGTGGAACTTGTTCAGTTTATGTCTCAGTTGTTGAATCTTGTTATGTTCATACAAATATTTACACATGTGAAGTTTGCTGAAAATCAGCGCAGTTGACAGTGAGAGGACGTTTGTTTTTTTGCTGAGTTTATGTATTCCCAGTCATGTGAAATCCCTAGATTAGAGTCGAATGAATTTATTTCTCTTGACTGATTTCCTTGCATGAACTGGAACTCAGTAAAATCTTTGAAATTGTTGCATGTTGCGTTGATATTTTTGTTCAGTGTGTCAGAGTCCTTAAAGAACAGTGGGTTGGAGTCAGGCGCAGAGAGCAGAGGGTTCGAATAAATGTATATTTATTCCCGGGAAAAACGGTCACGCCATAAACACAAGGCGCATAAACTGACCGGCCCATACACAGGACCCAAAATAACCGGTAAAACAAAATACCATCGAACATCCACAAACTAACAGAATAACAATCCCACACAAACCTAGGCGGGCCTAACAGGCTTAAATAGACAAAAATCAAGAAACACAATAAGGAACAGGTGCAACTAATAAGACCAAACGAACAGAAAAGGACAAAAGGATCGGTGGCGGCTAGTAGACCGGCGACGACGACCGCCGAGCACCGCCCGAACAGGCAGGGGAGCCACCTTCGGTGGGAGTCGTGACACAGTGTACTAGGCTGATGGAGTTACCATGGCTTTAAGTGGACCTACTGTCAGAAATGGTGCTTCTACTAGTCTGATGGTTTATAGGCCTATTCAGAAATCTGACTCCCATAAATCTGCTGTGTCAAACTTTGATAGTAAATAAAATTGACTTCATTGCTTTCATTGGAAAGGATGTCAACATGACTTGAATTTTTGGAAGCAGAAATGCCAGGTTGAAGATTATTGTTGATACAGCAACAGAGTTATTAGGGGTAACAGAGGTCACAATTTAACAATATTAATTTTTTTACTGCTGAATATTCCTAAAGATGTATTGTCTCTGCATGAAATAGATAACGTTTGAAGAATTTGTTAGAAGTTATTAGGGATTTGTTTGGTTTTTCTTAGTACTACAGAATTAGACACACCATAATTGATTGTGTAAAGGATGTCGCGCAGTTTGCATACCTTTTCACAGGGACTATAACCAACCTAAGAAGAAAATTGTTCACACACAGGACATAGAGATGGGATGGGTAGGCATACACATCATGTACTTTACCCTCAGATTAACTTGCTAAAACACTGAAAACCACATAATGTGTAAGTCCAAGTAGGCTGATTGGCACATGCAATGCCATAGCGGGACCAAGGGAATGTTGCACAACAAGGTCCTTCCTGTCACCTGACACAGAAAGGGAAGCCATATGGCAGAAAACACAATGGTTCATTGCCATACAAATCAGATATATGTGGCTCAGTTGGTAGAGCATGGCACTTGCAACACCAGGTTTGTGGGTTTGATTCCCATGGGAGACCAGTATGAACAAATACAAAAATGTATGCACACACTACCGTAAGTCACTCTGGATAGGAGTGTATGTAAATAATACAAGTATAGTTTTCAGATCCTTATACACCTATTGACCAACTTTAGATTCTTTCCCCTGGCTCACCTCTTCAGGAGGTCGAACCATCCCACTAAGTGAAATACTGGCTAAATGCTCGATACTGATGCACAGGCCCTGGGCTCTTCCTCATTGAAATTGCCATTGAATTTTGATTATGTGGCCCTAATAGAAAGTCATGAGAAAAGGGATTCATGCTCTACTGGCTATGCTTTGAGCAGCATGTGGACCAGTCCTTAGACACAAGCCCCAAGCGCAGAACACCTGATTGGGAGAGACACTTGGGTACAGAGCAGCCCATGCTCTTTCGTCATGGTCGTTCCCTCGCAGGCTCTCATTCTGATTGGCTGAAACCTCTGTGGCAGGAATGGGTATGCTAAATACTGCCATATTTTCTCTCCTTCTCTGCAGTTAGTAGATGAGGTAAAGAGGTCAATTGAACACAGGACGCTGTGAAGCCTTCATTGGCGTACATTCAACATATGTGATTTAACAAAGTGGATTTTCGTCAAATCCATAATGATTTGTGTATTGTAACAGGCCCATAATGTTCTTACTAAAGTCTGATTTGGAGATATTGAGCTGTTTTTGCTGCATAATATTTAGAAGTTGTTCCTTTTCAGGTTTTGAAGAAGTGACTGCTAAATGCTAACTCCCATTTGTATGAGCTGGTAGCATAGCTAGCATAAAAAAATCGGTGGTGGTAGTCAAAGCTGTTTTTAGCTGTAATGCAGTTGATTGGTGATGATGACATGAACATACAGTTGATGTCTGAAGTTTACATGCACTTATGTTGGAGTCATTAAAACTAGTTTTTCAACCACTCCACAAATTTTTTGTTAACAAACTTTTGTTTTGGCAAGTCGATTAGGACATCTACTGTGTGCATGACACAAGTCATTTTTCCAACAATTGTTTACAGACAGATTATTTCACTTATAATCCACTGTATCACAATTCCAGTGGGTCAGAAGTTTACATACACTAAGTTGACTGTGCCTTTAAACAGCTTGGAAAATTCCAGAAAATTATGTCATGGCTTTTGAAGCTTCTGATAGGCTAATTGACACCATTTGAGTAAATTAGAGGTGTACCTGTGGATGTATTTCAAGGCCTATCTTCAAACTCAGTGCCTCTTTGCTTGACATCATGGGAAAATCAAAAGAAATCAGCCAAGATCTCAGAAAAATTATTGTAGACCTTGTAGTCTGGTTCATCCTTGGGAACAATTTCCAAACGCCTGAAGGTACCACATTCTTCTGTACAAACAATTGTACATACCGCTCAGCCGTCATACCGCTCAGGAAGGAGACGCGTTCTGTCTCCTAGAGATGAACGTACTTATGTGCAAAAAGTGCAAATCAATCCCAGAACAACAGCAAAGGACCTTGTGAAGATGCTGGAGGAAACAGGTACAAAAGTATCTATATCCACAGTAAAACAAGTCCTTTATCAACATAACCTGAAAGGCCGCACAGCAAAGAAGAAGCCTGGTCTGATGAAACAAAAATAGAACTGTTTAGCCATAATGACCATCGTTATGTTTGGAGAAGAAGGGGGACGCTTGCAAGCCGAAGAACACCATCCCAACCGTGAAGCACGGGGGTGGCAGGATCATGTTGTGGGGGTGCTTTGCTGCAGGAGGGACTGGTGCACCTCACAAAATAGATGGCATCACAAGGAAGGAAAGTTATGTAGATCTATTGTAGCAACATCTCAAGACATCAGTCAGGAAGTTAAAGCTTGGTCACAAATGGGTCTTCCAAATGGACAATGACCCCAAGCATACTTCCAAAGTTGTGGCAAAATGGCTTAAGGACAACAAAGTGAAGGTATTTGGGGCGGTCATCACAAAGCCCTGACCTCAAGCCTATAGAAATGTGTGGGCAGAACTGAAAAAGCACTTGCGAGCAAGGAGGCCTAAAAACCTGACTCCGTTACATCAGCTCTGTCAGGAGCAACTTATTGTGGGAAGCTTGTGGAAGGCTACCCGAAACGTTTGACCCAAGTTAATCCATTTAAAGGCATTTTTACCAAATATTAATTGATTGTATGTAAACTTCTGACCCATTGGGACTGTGATGAAATAAATAAAAGCTGAAATAAATCATTCTCTCTACTATTATTCTGACATTTCACATTCTTAAAATAAAGTGGTGATCCTGACCTAAGACGGGGAATTTTTCATAGGATTAAATGTCAGGAATTGTGAAAAACTGAGTTTAAATGTATTTGTCTAAGGTGTATGTAAACTTCCAACTTCAACTGTATATTGGGGTTGACATCATATAAGCATTATACTCAGATTTTTTCCTCAACATAGTGTGAAATACACAAATAAACAATGGCCTAAATGTAGGCCATTTTTCCATTGTTTTGGTCGAGCTCCATTGACCTCTTTAGCTATACTAGTGATAGATCGGGCTAACCAGCTCCTTCCAGAGCCATTCCACTGCGCAAAAACTGGTTGAATCAACATTGTTTCCATGTCATTTCATCAAGAAAAAGTCTATGTGATGTTGAATTGAACGTGGAAAACTGATTGGATTTACAAAAAGTCATCAATGTAAGTGAATTTCGTCTTGTTTACACCCAACCTTGATCCTAAATCCAACGACATGGTCAATTTTGTTGTTGATTTCACATTGAATTCAAGTAAATTGACAAATATAAATCAAAAATTAGACACTGAAATGACGTCTGAGCCCAGTGGGGTGGCTCACTGCAAAATATCACAGTCTTTAGAAAACTGAACAGAATGAGAGGAGAACAACTGGGAATTCAGAGCCTTGTTACAGTTCAACTTAAATGCCTTTGAGGTATGTGTTAATTCTAAACAATATGTCACTGTAACTATAGGAATTAGTATCTGTATATAATCAGCAATTAAGTCACACAGGACTTTACCTATTTAGGGAGTGGGAACTGAAAACGGGTTAAATTAAGACGAAGGGTTTGGAACCGGTTCAGGGAACAGAACCAAAAAACGAAAAATAACAAAAATATTTGAGGAACAGAACCTAAACCGAAAACTAAAGTAATCTATTCTGTTCTATAACAAAACTGTTATTTTAAAAGCATGGGAACCAATTAATAACATTATTTTACATTCTGGGCATTTTTTTCCAGTCCCACAAAAATCGCAACAAGCAAAGCCCTCACTCAGAAACTTATTGAAAAATACAATTTGCTCTTAACGACTTTCCTATACAGATGAAATCGCTTACCCACTCCACAGCAAGCTGCTCTATCCGCACTGATTGGTTCAGTCATTTAATGTCGTGTTAAGTAAAAAACTAAACAATCTGAGGATTTAAAAGGAACCGAAAGGAACGATATAAACCACAATAATTTTTTGCTTCGGACTGGTTCAGAAGTTTTTTTTGCTGGTCGTAACAGTGGAACATAATGAAAAAAATAATGGTTCTGTTTTGATAAAAAATTATTTTGGTTCCAACCCCTGATTAAGACCAGCAGCTACTCACTCCATCATAGATCGGTGGACAGGATCCAATGCAGTGACCCCCTAGCTGAAGACCAAACGGATTAAGGCGGCAGCCCTATTCGTTATATTAATCATGGGATCAACTGGGTTTTTCCATTGGCTGTGGCTATGCTGCTTTTTCTCTATCTGAATGCACTGTGATTTCCTGTGAAATCACTAAGCAGGGTCAGTCTTAAGCATACATTAAGCTAGCGTAATTACCTCTGCCTTATTAAAGGTCCCCCGGACTCAAAGCTTTTAATGAAGGCTCCAGCGGTAGATAGAGAAAGACGCTAAATCAGTGGAGGCCCTGAGGTGAGGTCTACGTTCACACACCCAAATGTCTGCAGACAGACAGAGAGATATTGATACACGCACACACGCACAAACACACACATGGACACGCACTCACACTCACACACACACACACACACACAGAAATGCTCACATTAATTTGTTGGATAAAATGTGTCTGCTAAATGGCATATATTAAAGCATAAGCAGACCCACACACACACACAGTCATAGTTTTTAGTAGAACCTCTTATCCAGAGCGACTTACAGAAGCCATTAGGGTTAAGTGCCTTGCTCAACAACAAATTTTTCACCTTGTCGGCTCTGGGATTTGAATCAGCAACCTGTCAGTTACTGACCCAAACAATCTTAGCCACTAGGCTACCTGCCACCCAGTCATACGAATGCATACACGACACAAACATTAACACGTTGACATACTTATATATAAGTCATGTGGCCATGTGCAGGCAAATATCTTGCTCTCACATATACCCCAGCTATCTATTGATGAGAAGGCATTTGCAAGGTTAAAACTTGTATGGCTCTGTTTGCAGCCCAGATGCTTATTAGCTGGGTCACTGGGGTGCATACCTCACCTTTACCCTACACTTTAAAAGTAGCATTGTAAAACTGGAGGGCTATCTGGACCCGGGGCACCAGTGAGACCACTAAAGAGACAACCAGGAAAGGCGGAGGCAAATAGAACCCCATGTCTCTGGTGAGAATCGATTCCACAACCTTTGAATCTCTTCACCAATCAAGTGTAGAAGTCCAATGTTATCCATTGCGCCACAGAGCCTATGAGCAGGAAAAGCCAAATAGATGTCCACTAGAGAGAAGATTGAGGGGGAGAGAACACTTCAATAGACAGCTGTAGTTAGGCTCAGTGCCTCTGGCTTCTCCTCATGGCTTCCCAGGGTTTCTGAGATTATACCTATCACTGGCAGGAGAGAGCGAGAGAAAGAGAGCATCTGACAAGATGAAAGAGAGCAACAGAAACACATTGTCAATATTGGCATGGTCCAAATGGTGTTCTCTAGACAGTCCCTGCCCTGCCAAGCCTTTTTACAGACGCAGGACAACACACGTGTACACGCACACACATACACGCACGCACAGACACACACTCTCACATGGCCTGTAATAAACCCACTCAAGCAAACAAAGCTCCACCTCCCACTGCCATGATAGCAGTAGACTGCTTTCACACAGCCAGGGAATCCATTTTACCAGTCAATCATCTGTGGGATAAATACAATCCGAGACCCAGTAGTAAATTACACACTGAAAAAAAATACTGTTGTTTTTATGGTAAGCCAGTAAGTTACTGTAAAAAAAATAAATACACGTTTTACAGTGCACGTACAGGTGAACTCCAATGAAGTTGGAGCCTGTGCTAGATGAGAGCAGAGAGCTAAGTAGTAGCGTTCGTGGCATAGTGAACATCTGTGTTTGCCTTTGTGGATGTACTGTGCATTCAGAAAGTATTCAGACCCCTTGAATTTTTCCACATTTTGTGACGTTACAGACGTATTCTAAAATGGATTTATTCCCTCATCAATCTACACACAATACCCCATAATGACACATTCGAAACAGGTTTTTAGACATTTTTGCAAATACCTTATTTACATAAATATTCAGGTCCTTTGCTATGAGACTCGAAATTGAGCTCAGGTGCATCCTGTTTCCATTGATCATCCTTGAGATGTTTCTACAACTTCATTGGAGTCCACCTGTGGTAAATTCAATTGATTGGACATGATTTGGAAATGCACACGTCTGTCTATATAAGGTCCCACAGTAGACCATGCATGTCAGAGCAAAAAAAAAGCAATGAGGTTGAACGAACCACCGTAGAGCTCCAAACCAGGATTGTGTCGAGGCACAGATCTGGGGAAGGGTACCAAAAAATGTCTCCAGTATTGAAAGGTCCCCAAGAACACAGTGGCCTCCATCATTCTGAAATCAATGAAGTTTGGAACCACCATGACTCTTCCTAGAGCTGCCTCCCCCCAGCTAAACTGAGCAACGGGGGAAAAGGGGCTTAATCAGGGAGGTGACGAAGAACCTGATGATCACTCTGACAGCTCTAGAGTTCCTCTGTGGAGATGGGAGAACCTTCCAGAAGGACAACCATCTCTGCAGCACTCCACCAATCAGGCCTTTGTGGTAGAGTGGCCAGACGGAAGCCACTCCTCAGTAAAAGGCACATGACAGCCCACTTGGAGTTTGCCAAAAGTTCCCTAAAGACTCCCAGGCAATGAGAAACTGCACCTCAGATTGCAGCACAAATAAATGCTTCCCAGATTTCAAGTAACAGACACATCTCAACATCAACTGTTCAGAGGAGACTGTGTGAACCAGGTCTTCATGATCGAATTGCTGCAAAGAAATCACTACTAAAGGACACCAATAAGAAGAAGAGACTTGCTTGGGCCAAGAAACAAAAGCAATGGACATTAGAGCGGTGGAAATCTGTCCTTTCGTCTGATGAGTCCATATCACACCTCCTCCAACCACCGTGTCTTTGTGAGACGCAGAGCAGGTGATGGATGATCTCCGCATGTGTGATTCCCACCGTGAGGCATGGAGGAGGAGGTGTGATGGTGTGGGGGTGCTTTTCTGGTGACACTGTCTGTGATGTATTTAGAAATCAAGGCACACTTAACCAGCATGGCTACCACAGCAATCTGCAGTGATACGCCATCCCATCTGATTTACGCTTAGTACGACAATCATTTGTTTTTCAACAGGACAATGACCGAAAACACACTTCTAGGCTGTGTAAGGGCTATTTGACCAAGAAGGAGAGTGATGGAGTGCTGCATCAGATGACCTGACCTCCACAATCACTCAACCGAGATGGTTTGAGATGAGTTGGATGCAGAGTGAAGGAAAGCAGCCAAAAAGTGCTCAGCATATGTGGGAACTGCTTCAAGACTGTTGGAAAAACATTCCAGGTAAAGCTGGTTGAGAGAATGCCAACAGTGTGCAAAGCTGTCATCAAGGAAAAGGGTGGCTACTTTGAGAAATTTAAAAATCTAAAATATACCCTACCGTTCAAAAGTTTGGGGTCAGTTAGAAATGTCCTTGTTTTTGAAAATAAAGCACATTTTTTGTCCATTTAAAATAACTTCAAATTGATCAGAAATACAGTGTAGACATTGTTTGTTTTTTTTGTTTTTTTTTTTTTTTTTTTTTAAATTTTATCCCCTTTTCTCCCCAATTTTCGTGGTATCCAATCGCTAGTAATTACTATCTTGTCTCATCGCTACAACTCCCGTACGGGCTCGGGAGAGACGAAGGTCGAAAGTCATGCGTCCTCCGAAGCACAACCCAACCAAGCCGCACTGCTTCTTAACACAGCGCGCCACCAACCCGGAAGCCAGCCGCACCAATGTGTCGGAGGAAACACCGTGCACCCGCCCCCCTCAGTTAGCGCGCACTGCGCCCGGCCCGCCACAGGAGTCGCTGGAGCGCGATGAGACAAGGATATCCCTACCGGCCAAACCCTCCCTAACCCGGACGACGCTAAGCCAATTGTGCGTCGCCCCACGGACCTCCCGGTCGCGGCCGGCTGCGACAGAGCCTGGGCGCGAACCCAGACTCTGGTGGCGCAGCATAGC
This sequence comes from Salvelinus alpinus, assembly GCF_045679555.1. Taxonomy (NCBI): domain Eukaryota; kingdom Metazoa; phylum Chordata; class Actinopteri; order Salmoniformes; family Salmonidae; genus Salvelinus; species Salvelinus alpinus. The sequence goes on along the minus strand of NC_092091.1, from coordinate 14,384,971 downwards.
ACTGCGATGCAGTGCTCTAGACCACTGCGCCACCCGGGAGGCCCAGTGTAGACATTGTTAATGTTGTAAATGACTATCTATATAGGCGTACTATCAGCCCATTATCAGCAACCATCACTACTGTGTTCCAATGGCACGTTGTGTTAGCTAATCCAAGTTTATCATAGAAGGCCAGCATCCCGGAGTCGTCTCTGCACTGTTGACGTTGAGACTGGTGTTTTGCGGGTACTATTTGATGAAGCTGCCAGTTGAGGACTTGTGAGGTTGTTTGTTTCTCAAACTAGACACTCTAGTGTACTTGTCCTCTTGCTCAGTTGTGCACCGGGGTCTCCCACTCCTTTCTTTTCTGGTTAGAGCCAGTTTGCGCTGTTTTGTGAAGGGAATAGTACACAGCGTTGTACGAGATCTTCAGTTTCTTGGCAATTTCTCGCATGGAATAACCTTCATTTCTCAGATGAGTTTCAGAAGAAAGTTCTTTGTTTCTAGCCATTTTGAGCCTTTAATTGAACCCACAAATGCTGATGATTCAGATACTCAACTATTCTAAAGTAGGCCAGTTTTATTGCTTCTTTATCAGAACAACAGTTTTCAGCTGTGCTAACATAATTGCAAAAGGGTTTTCTAATGATCAATTAGCCTTTTAAAATGATAAACTTGGATCAGCTAACACAACATGTCATTGGAACACAGGATTGATGGTTGTGATAATGGGCATCTGTACACCTATAGTATGTAGATATTCTATAAAAAATAATCCGTTTACAGCTACAATAGTCATTTACAACATTAACAATGTCTACACTGTATTTCTGATCAATTTGATGCTATTTTAATGGACAAAAAATGTGCTTTTCTTTCAAAAATTAAAACATTTCTAAGTGACCCCAAACGTTTGAATGGTAGTGTATGTTGATTTGTTTACTATATGAATCCATATGTGTTATTTCATAGCTTTGATGTCTTCACTATCATTCTACAATGTATAAAATAGTACAAATAAAGAAAAACCCCTGAATGAGTAGGTGTGTCCAGACTTGACTGATACAGTATTTCTGGCTGTGTTTGCCTGTACAGTATGCTTGTTAAAGTTAAAGTTTTTATTGTCACAATAAAATGTGTTATTGTTTAATTCTCAAGTACAGTGAAATGCTTAACTTGCATGCTGTACCTGCAAGCTACTACTTGCAAGCTCTATCATATCCACATGCCCATACTCTGACACAGACCTGTGGGTGGCAGCAACAATACCATATGGAGGTCGAAGCCTCCACCTCCATCCCCGTACTGTATACCCCAAGAGGTCAGGATGAGATGCCAATCAATGCTATCCATGAAACAGATGCACCAACAGGTTTCCAGAAAAGTGTTAGAGCAGATCTCCATAAGTCATTAACACGTTGGCCCTGCTGCCTATGTCAATAAACCTCTTGGGCCTGACCCACAGAATCGTTTGGCAAATCAAACGGGTGGGGAATGGGATCATCATCTGTGGCCGCTTTATCAGTTTAATTTCATCTCTCAATGAACACATGTTAATCTTCTATTGAGTGATTGTAGAAAGGGCAACTTAATTGAGATACAAATGGTTGTCTCGTCAAATCAGGATGATGTTCCCACTTCACAAAGCCAACTTAAGCAGATGCTTTTAAATCTACAGGTTTGGGATCAGTTCTTCCTGACCAGGAACAAACAACACGCTGACATCACCAAAGAGCATTGACCAATCACAACGCACCATCAGCAAGAAGGCAGTAATGCCCCTGGTGCACTTAACATAAATAAGGTCTGCTAAAATGTACTGTTATCATCACCAAATTGGCTGTTTCGAGAAAAAACTCAATGACATCCGTGCAAAAACCTCTTGCAACATTGAGCTAAATGGTTGCCCTCTTTTTTCCCCTTTCAGTTAGCGAATAATAAATAGGCTGAATAAGCTGCGAAACCTCATTAATATCACTGAAGGTGCATTTCAGCGCCTAAGAGCCCCACGAGGCTGCTACTATTTATTGATGAAATTAATACAGAAGGCAGATCAGCCCTGTTTCTCGGACCGTTGCAAATGCTGCAATCTGTCCGCAGCAGCAGTTTATTAATTTTTTGGGGGCGCCCTGACTGGCGCCCCACCACCAGCAGGGTGTGTGTGTGTGTGTGTGTGTGTGTGTGTGTGTGTGTGTGTGTGTGTGTGTGTGTGTGTGTGTGTGTGTGTGTGTGTGTGTGTGTGTGTGTGTGTGTGTTCGTGGCCTTGGCTCTGGCTAATTATATAGAGGACACTGGGGGAAAACCACGTTTCCCAACCCCTAATGATTCATAAACAATTTTAACAGGCTTGAACTCCATTATGACCTTAATTAGTTTGTGATCTTTCAGTCCAACGAGTCCAATCCCCCCCTTTCCTCGTCTCTCCACCCCTGATCCCACAGCTGGAGGGAGTGGGGGCTTCTGTGGTAGGATTGGTAATCTTACTCAGCATGCAGGAGGGCTGCCTCTATGCACACCTGCAACACAACTTCAGGCTTCTGACGCTTTAAGCAGCAGCCACTCTGCCCTCGCTACAACCCTCAGCTTGCTTTTCTGTAGGGGGCTAAGCAGTGTCAGGCCTGGTCAGGAGCTGGATGGGGGTTGGAGGGCCAGTAAGGGGCCCTCTGGCCTAAAGCTGAGATCTGCGATCCGCGTTAGGTGAAACAGCGCACTGGCCGCCCCGGGCACATTTGTTATTGTTTTGAGGACATGAGCATCCAGCATTGTGGTAAAAAAAAATACAATCGTAGTACATACTCTGCTGTTCAATCGAGCGTGCAATGATGTTCAATGGTGTCAGACGGGAAAAAACTGTGTTCGTTGTTTGAAGTAACGTCTTTGTTGTTGTAATATTGCAAACGGAAGTGGCAGTTTTCCTGCTCTGGATTGCAGCTTTAATAAGTGATCACAAAGCCCTGAGGGAAGTGGCAGGGATCCGTTCTGTACATGTACAGTATGTTAGCCAGTGTGTTGTTGCCTTTGTTGATCTGTTGGGTGGATGACGGTTGGGTAGTTTTGACCTTGTTATGTACGAGAGAATGTAGTCATGTGTGTCCGTTGAGTAAATGTGTATGTTAGTTTGGGTGATCCCAGGATGGGAGACTCTGTATTTGATGTTTTAGGGCATGTGTGCATATGTGTGTGTATTCTCACAACCACTATGTTTGCCTGAATACAAAGCTAATAATCCCCCAGTAACGCTCCCCCTCGCAACACACACACTTCTTGCTGGGAGTCTTCTCCTGTATCGACATGAAAAGCAAAGCACTAGCTCTACAGACGACCCAGCATACACCCCCTGGGAATTCTGCCTCCACCTAGCTCTGTGCACTTTAAATATAATGGCATATCGCTTTAGTCCCAGCCAACCACCTACCTGGCAGCACTGTCTACCCAGGAAGTCTCATGGGCCCGTTACATCAAGGCAGGACACAACAGTACGGATGCCTTTATAGGCTTCAATCAATTAGAGACAGAGCAGGGAAGAGAGAGCGAGACGGAGTATGGAGCAAACGGGCGTCTCACTCCCCCGGGCAAGTGTTTGTGCCCGGTCCTCCTGGGTAAAGGAAACAGCTCCTGACTCAAGAGCAGGAGAGGAATATTCATCAGAGGGAGCGAGAGAGAGAAAAAGAAACAGGATGGCACACCTCAACACAGCGGACCTTAATAAACACAGGGGACCTTATAAACACAGGGGACTTTAATAAACATAGGGTACTTTATTAAACACTACTCATTTCTTCTTCTCCTCAATTTCTGGTCAAACACTCACACACAGAGATGGGCAGTATTTAAATTACATATTTAATTACTTCTGAGTATTTTGTCATTTGTGTTTTTATTTAACCTTTATTTAACTAGACAATTCAGTTAAGAACAAATTCTTATTTACAATGACAGTCTACCAGGGAACAGTGGGTTAACTGCCTTGTTCAGGGGCAAACAAAATATTTTTGGGTTACCGTTATAGAGAATGTTGTTGTAGTGAACACGAGTACTTCAAAATGTATTTTGTGTTTTTGTACATTTGAAAAATACAAAATAACTGTATTTTATCTAGATACAATACTTTGCAAAAGTAATTTGTATTTTAGTCTGATACACTGGTTTAATAGAGTTTCTTGTATTTGTAACAAGATACTTTTTCACCTCTACAGGATTCGTGTCCCCCCCCTCGGGACGGTTGAGATAACGTAGGCTAATGTCATTAGCATGAGGTTGTAAGTAACAAGAACATTTCCCAAGACATGGACATATCTGATATGGGCAGAAAGCTTAAAGTATTGTTCATCTTAATGTACTGTCCAATTTACAGTAGCTATTACAGTGAAAGAATACCATGCTACTGTTTGAGGAGGGTGCACAGGTATGAACTTGAAAATGTATTAATAAACCTATTAGGCACATTTGGGCAGTCTTGATAGAACATTTTGAACAGAAATGCAATGGTTCATTGAATCAGTCTTAAACTGTGCACGTACACTGCTGCCATCGAGTGGCCAAAATCTAAATCACACCTAACCTGGAATAGTACATTGTGACCTTTCTCTTGCATTTCAAAGATGATGAAAAAAATGTAAATAAATAAAACGCATAATTTTTTCTTTATTATCTTTTACCAGATCTAATGTGTTATATTCTCCTACATTAAATTCATATTTCCAAACTTTTAAGTGTTCCCTTTCAAATGGTATAAAGAATATGCATATCCTTGCTTCAGGTCCTGAGCTACAGACAGTTAGATTTGGGTATGTCATTTTAGGCGAAAATTGAAAAAAAGGGTTCGATCCTTTAATGTATAATTTGCCCATTTCTTCTCACACACTAGGTAACACAAACACACAAACACACTCACATATTCTCACTCAAGCACACAATGTTAAATACACAGGCGCAAGGGCACACACACACATCTCTCCAGGGGCCCTCCACACAGTTGTGGCATTAATCAGCCTGTGTGCTGGTGGCGGACAGAGGGGGAATCAATTTCCCTTCCTGCCGCCGCTCTCGTCCACTCACTCTCTCACTCGATTCCGCAGCCTCAGTGTTCCGCAGCGCCTCACCCTGCAACACTTGCAACATCCAAATGTTCCAGCTATTTCCTCAGGGAGGACACAAAAGACACAGGGCAGAGAAAAGGGAGGAAGAGGGGATAGGCCAGGGAGAGTATAAGATTTTATCTTGGTCATGTTGTGATGACCAACCAGTTGTAAGTATTTTGAGCCCTACTGAATGTGTTGAAGGTGTGCTAATGTGGATTGAACTGCTTTTCTTGTCATGCTTAAGCCAATGCGGAGCTTCTGATGTTGTTATGCCATTATCATCCTGCCGTTCTGATAATGGTAACCTTTCATTAGTGAGTTTCTTTGTCTCTTTGGTCTACTTGGGTCCAAGGTCAGTTGAGATTTTGAAGGTCAGTTGAGATTTTGAAGGTCAGTTGAGATTTTGAAATGCTCTGAACACTGGCAAAACAAGGACAAATAAGTTCCACCCTTTCATCTTGATACTTACAGGAAGTGTGCAGCATGCCCAGATGGATGCCATGGATGTCTCTGCAGAGAAGTTACCTAATTAATAGTAAGAAAGCAATAACAGTACAACAGAAGTTATACTATTCAGTTTACAATAGGTATTCTAAGGACAATAGCCCAAATAACACGTTTCTCTTCCCGGTGCAATCTGATTCGACATCATTTTGGACATAATAAAGTAAATGCACATTATTGCATGGAGAAAAAAAAACCTTGTCCCTGAAACCCAGTTACTGGTTGATTCAGTAAGGCTCTTAAAAGGTTGTTGAGTCACTGGTGGTTTACTCATGCAAGAGTCAAACGCACTGTCTTCAGAGTTCCTCCTTAGGGCTCATGCTTACTCTCCATCACTTCAGCTCTCATTACAGAGAGATGTGAGTAGGGCTCTCACTATATCCAACTTGACATGACTTACCGGGGGCCTTGGGTTACTCTCATTCAGGAAGTAGGTCAGCCTTCATATGACGATGAGCAAGACACTTATTAATACATCACGCCTCATGATCTCAGGAAGAGGATGAAACGAGGGAGGCCCTTGTCATGGAGAAGAATCTCGTTGTGCCCTGATCATCATTGTTCAGTGTGAACTTCCACTCCCAGGATTCACTGCTGCTAATGTGGAGGTCCCATGACACCTGAAGCAGAGTGAGAGGAGATTGAGGAAAAGTGGATTAAGTGAATGTTCGACACACAACGTTATTAGGACTTCACTGGGGACTGCAACTCTGGACTTCACGTTTTACGTGTCCCCAACCTATTGTGTTTTTTTTGTTTGTTTATTTGCGTTGTTTGTAACTTATTTGTTTACTTATTTTGTACATAATGTTGCCGCTAACATCTCTTATGACCAAAAATAACTTCTAGACATCATGACTGCGATTACTCACGGACTAGCAGAATCTTTTTTTTTCATTTCATGACTCTGACGAGCACGACGCAAAGGATATACTGCTTTCTCGGGAACAGGCCCAGATCCCCGCAATTTGCGTGAAGAGGCGGCGGAGAAAAAGTGGTCAAAGGGCGGGCTGCCTTCTGAGAATTCGTAGGCAATCGATTAAACCCCCACTTCCCTCCATTCTGCTAGCAAATGTGCAATATTTGAAGAATAAAATCAACAAGCTACACGGAAGATGAAACTACCAACGGGACATTAAAAACTGTAACATCTTATGCTTCACGGAGTCGTGGTTGAACGACGACACTATCAACATACAGCTGGCTGGTAACACGCTATACCATCAAGATAGAACAGAGGCGTCTGATAAGACAAGGGGCGGCGGACTACGTATTTTTGTAAATAACAGCTGGTGCACAAAATCTAAGGAAGTCTCGAGCTATTGCTCGCTTGAGGTAGAATATCTCATGATAAATTGTAGACCACACTATCTACCAAGAGAGTTTTCATCTGTATTTTTCGTAGCTGTTTACATACCACCACCGTCAGAGGCTGGCCCTAAAAATTGTCAAAGACTCCAGCCACCCTAGTCATAGACTCTCCTCTCTGCTACTGCACAGCAAGCGGTACCGGAGCGCCAAGTCTAGGTCCAAGAGGCTTCTAAATAGCTTCTACCCAAGCCATAAGACTCTTGAACATCTAATCAAATGGCTACCCAGACTATTTGCATTGCCCCCCCCTCCCTTTACCCTCTTTACACTACTGCTACTCTCTGTTGTTGTCATTTATGCATAGTCACTTCAATATCTCTACCTACATATACATACTACCTCAACTAACCAGTGCCCCCGCACATTGACTTTGACACATTGACACATTGACCTGTACCCCTCTGTATATAGTCTCGCTATTGTTGTTTTACTGCTGCTCTTTAATTACTTGTTACTTTTATCTCTTATTCTTGTCTATATTTTCTGAAACTGCATTGTTGGTTGGGGGCTCGTAAGTAAGCATTTCACTGTAAGGTCTACACCTGTTGTATTCGGCGCAAGTGACTAATACGATTTGATTTGATTTGATTGAATTAGCAAATTGGAAGCTGGGGATGATTAGGTGGCCATGGTAGTATGAGCGGCCAGGTAGAGTGTCCTGGGGTCAGTCTAGCATCTTATCAAAAAGGAAGCTAATTACTATATACGTTACGTTACGAGAGAGAGACGTCATCAGAGCGCGCAACAGGACACTGTACTGTCTACACTCGGTTTGTTGTTTACATTAAAACCTTTTCATTAAATCGATTTTAATCCGAACTGAAGTTATGTTACTAAGGATTCCACAACGCGGTTAGCCTTTACGGCTGGGACTGCAAGTTTGTGTTCCTTTTTTTGTTGTTGCGTGGATTCCGCGAGTGCTAGCTGGCTGTACTACAGACACCTGTCGTCGTGGGAAAGACTCATTGTTATCTTTTCGTAAAACAACTGGTTGCAGTATAGAGCCAATCTGGATACCAAGCAGATCCTGAGGGAAATCGACGAGTACCAACAGCTTTACGCTATGGAGGAACAACATACCCCTTCGTGGAAAGATCCGACCACCTCACAAAATAACTTTAACCCAACAAAAAAAAGAAAAACAGATTAATCTACAGACACGGACGAGTTACTAACCATTGAGGTAGAGGCTATTGCTCTGGCTGGAATCCATGCAACAATAGAAAAGTTGTGTAAGGAGGTAGCAGGGCTGAGGGGGAGTTTAAAGTTCAGCCAGAGTGAAATTCTCAAGCTCCAAACAGAAAGCAAGACACACACAGCCAAGGTAAAAATACACGATTCCAACATGGATTGTCTACTCAGGGAAAACAGGGTGATGAAGAAGACGCTACTAGACATACAAAGTCATAGCATGCGTGAAAATCATTTTTTTCTGGTATTCCTGAGGACGCATCCAATAATCCAGAGGGCGCGATCAGAGAATTCATGAAATCCGCATTAAAACTTCCTATAGAGACTGTAAACAAGGTGGCTTTCCACCGAGTACACAGACTTGGAGCTCGGAGCGACAAGACCAAGGGTCCCCGACCGATCATCGCAAAATTTGAACACTACCAACAAAAGGAGTTGATCAAAAGCAGAGGAAGGGAGCTTAAAGGGACCAAATTCGGTCTCAATGACCAATTTCCAAAGGAGATAAACGAACATCGTAAGAGACTGTATCCGGTACAAAGACAACAAAGGATGGATGGTAGGCGTTCCTTTATCATTGTGGACAGACTCTTTATAGATGGACAGCTATTACGAGACAGCTCCATAACACCGTGGCTGTACTAAATTCTATAGGGACTTCAGGTTACAAAAAAAAGGTATGGGAACTGTTTAAAATATCTGAACATTATGAAGTGGATATGAACACACACGTACTCAACTACATGCTTGCTTACACATACGGACTTATACACACAACACCTGATCTCGCTCTCTTCTCTCACTCTCTCTTTTCTCTCTTTCTCTTCTCTTCTCTTCTCTCCCTCTCTCTCTATTGTCGAGAAATGTTTTATAATTTAATGTGTTTATTGTTTGTCTATCTTTTTTATGTATTTGTCTACAAGTTTATATATGTTTACAACAAGCAAGGGGAAGATATCAAAATAGGGGCATTGGGGAATAATAACATATTGTACGGAATACATTTGTACTGTAGTGAAGCCGTCTCTAGAGTAATGCAAGGTCTCTTTCATGATCATGTGAAACGTCAATTGCTATGGATATGCTGGGATGTTTTTCAATTATGTTAAAGGTAATTATGAGGCAACTGTGATGGTGATACGATATGGGTTACAATTATTAATATTAAGGCTATACGCACTACATGTTACACACATAGACACTCAAACATGCAAATTGGCAGAGTTATTATTTATTTGGACATCACACATTATAGTCTTACTCTTATACAGACATCATATACATTCTCATTATATCATATCCAATATCATGCACATCAACCTACTCACATCAACCTACAGGCAAACAGGCAAGGGAATAACAAAAATATTGCTAGAATCTATTTCTTGAACTCTAAATATCAGACACTTGAAAGCTCTAGTTTTGACCTTCATAATACCTCTGATGGCAGTAACTTTACAAGCACTAATTATGGTCAATTTAGCCTGAGAATAGTATCTAGTTATGGTAAGGGGTGAAATAAGAAAAGGAATATAACATATAATGTTTACAGGAAACTCACTCTATATCCTTAGATGAAGTTACGTGGAAAAAGGAATGGGGTGGTGAATTTTTTTTTTGTCATGGACAAAGAAACTCAAACGGTGTGATGATATTAATTAACAAAAATGTTGATCTGAATGGGCAAATAATCAGGAATGATTCGCAAGGAAGGTGGATCCTTTTGAATATGAAAGTGGACGAAAAAGAGATTTGGCTCATTAATCTATATGGTCCAAATCAAGATGATCCACACTTCTTCGAAAACATTTATACCAATTTATTGAACTTACAGGCAACAGATGATCTAATCATTATGGTAGGAGACTATAACACAGTGTTAAGTACCTCAATGGACCGTAAAGGTAATCACTCTACAAACTATCATCACCGTACCCCTAGGGAAATCACAAATATGGACACATTAGAAATAGTGGATATTTGGAGACTAAAAAACCCCGACCTAGTGAGATATACATGGAGGAGACTTAATCAAGCTAGTCGTCTTGACTACTTTCTTATCTCTTTCTCTCTTGCATCAAAGGCTAAAAAAAATGTAATAGGAGACAGAATGCAATTGGATCATTATCTAATTGGCATTCACATAACTCTTATAGATTTTCCACGTGGACGGGGATATTGGAAATTTTATCAAAGTTTACTGGAGGACAACTTATTTTTAACTAAGACAAAATACTTTATAACATAATTTTTCCAGTATAGGTTCAGCAAATCCCCTTATTGTTTGGGATACCTTTAAATGCACCTTCAGGGGTCATTCATTTCAATATTCATCAATAATAAAAAAGCCGTTTCTGGCTAAAGAAACAAGACTAACAAGGGAAATCCATTAACTAATAGTACAGGTAGATAGCAATAAAAACAATACTACAGAGATACAAAATAAGTTAGAGGAAAAACAAAAAGAACTTGAGGAACTTATTCAAGAACGATCTAATGTAATCTATTACAAAAATAAAGCAAATTGGAAGGAATATGGAGAAAAATGCACAAAATTCTTCCTGAATCTCCAATACAGGAACGCTAACAAAAAGTATTTGCAGAAACTGGTTACTGAAGACGGAGTCATCTATGATTCTCCGAATTATATTTTAAAAGAGGAAGCTAATTATTTTCTGTCTCATCCTCTCCCACTGAATGAAGATTACGGTAAGGAATTATTTCCAAATAATAAAAAAATTAAAAATTACAAATGTACAGAAAGATCAGTGCGAAGGCCAAATTACAGAGGAATAACTTTTTGACGCTATTAAATCCTTTCAGTCTGGAAAAAATCCCAGGGCTTGATGGCATACCGGTAGAGGGATATCAAGTATTTTTTTATATACTAAAAGCTCCATTGTTAGATTGTTTTAACTACTCCTATAGAAATGGTAGTCTGTCAGGTACTCAGCAGGAAGTTCTGATGTCTCTATTATTAAAACTAGACCCAGATGGCAAATATAAAGACCCGGTCTATCTAAAAAACTGGAGGCCCCTTCCACTTCAATGTTGTGATGCAAAAATACTAGCAAAATGCATAGCACTGATAATTAAAAGGGTTTTACCAGGTATTGTTCATCCTGATCAGACAGGTGTTTTACATGGACGATACATTGGAGATATTATACGACAACTACTAGAAATAATAGAACATCATGAAACATATAAGAAGCCAGGAATGGTATTTATAGCGGATGTTGAAAAGGCATTTGATAAAGTAAGACTGGATTTTATTTATAAATGCCTGGATTTTTTCAATTTCGGTAATTCTCTTATAAAATGGGTAAAAATAATGTATAGCAACCCCAGGTGTAAAATAGTAAATAACGGCTACATCTCAGAGAGTTTTAAATTGTCAAGAGGAGTTAAACAAGGGTGTTCGCTGTCACCATATCTATTCGTTATGGCCATCGAAATGATAGCTATTAAAATCAGATCCAATAACAACATTTGAGGATTAGAAATCCAAGACTTAAAAACAAAGGTGTCCATTTAAGTTTTATGTTAAGTCTGCACGCTAGATCCCTGCAATGTCTCATTAAAGATCTAGATAACTTTTCTGTACTCTCTGGACTAAAACCTAATTATGATAAGTGTACAATATTACGTATTGGATCCTTAAAAAATACAACTTTTACATTACCTTGCAGCTTACCTATTAAATGGGCTGATGGTGAAGTAGACATACTCGGTATTCATATCACAAAAGATATAAATAAGCTCTCCACAATTAATTTCAATAGAAAACTTGTAAAAATAGACAAGATTCTGCAACCATGGAGAGGTAAATACCTGTCTATTTATTGAAAAATTGCCCTGATTAACTCCTTAGTCATATCTCAGTTTACTCACTTACTTATGGCGCTGCCTACTCCTGATGATTCGTTTTTCAAATCATATGAGCAAAAAATATTTCGCTTTATCTGGGACGCTAAACTAGACAAAATAAAACGAGCCTATCTATATAATGAATAGGGTGGGTTGAGATTATTAAATATAAAAACACTTAAACCTCTCTCTAAAAGCTTCACTCATTCAAAAGTTTTATTTGAACCCTAAATGGTTCGCAAGTAGATTAAGAAAAGCTCATTCATCGTTTAAAAATGGCCTTTTTGCCTTTTTGCAGATTGCCATGTCTCATTTTTTATTAATTGAAAATGGTACTTTTTTCAAAGTATCTGTCTTTTTCAAACAAGCATTGCAGAGCTGGCTAGAATTTCAATTTCATCCCCCTGAAAAGATAGAACAAATATTATGGCTGAACTCAAATGTGCTGGTTGATAAAATACCTGTATTTATGGGAAAGTTGTTTGAAAAGGGTATTTTGTTCTTAAATGATATTGTAAATTGTAATGGTAGAGTTATGTCCTTCATGGAGTTCATGGAGGTCTGCTCAATCCAAGAGTACAACCAATTGATTACAGCATTGCCCCAAAAATGGAGGAGGCGAGTGGCAGTGGGAGGAGGTAGGGAACTGGTCTGTCTGCCCAATATAAAAGATCAAAACTGGCGGAGGAATAAAAATAGCATAAATAGGAAAGTATACCAGTTTCATTTGAGGACCAGGATGTTGACAACTGTGCCATACAGATTGCAAAATAGTTGGGAAGAGGTTTTTGATGTACCGATTCCATGGTACAGGGTGTATGAGTTGACATTGTCACGAATCCCGCTTCCTGAGTCTGTTTTTGCCTGTGTTCTGTCCTGGAGTGTTTTTTCCGGTGTCCTGGAACGCACCCTGTCTGGTTGCCGGGCGACGTAGCTAGTTGGAGGATCTCTGAGTACCCGCACCTGTATCCCATCAGCTATCTGCACACCTGGTCCTGATCATCACCCCTCCACTTCATAAGCGCTGACCTGACATCCATTCCCTGCCGGATCGTTAGCCATGAACAGTATGTTGTGCCAGCGTATCAGCCTCCGGTTTGATAGAGTTTGTTTTGTTGTTTTGTACGTCTTGCTTGCCTTGAACTTACCTTCGTTTTTTCTGTCTACAGTCATTCACCCGGAACACTCATCCCATCCCTACCTGGTTGTCGGTGACTTCAGTTACTTCCTTGGATCTGCTTACTCAATTCCATCAACTCACCTCCGCTGCCCGCTCCGCTACTTGGATTTTTCTATCACTACATTTAAACTTGTAAATAAATACTCACCTTCGTCTTACTCTCCTTGTCCTGGTCTGCTTCTGGGTTCTACTTTAGAGAACCGTGACAGACATATAAAACAACACAAGATTCAAGACTTCGTGCTTTTCTGCTAAAATTATTATATAGAATTCTTGCCACCAACAACATGTTGAATAATTGGGACATAAGATCATCGAAGCCCTGCAGATTTTGTTGTGAGGATACATAATCAATAGACCATTTATTTTGGTATTGCCAAAACACGAAGTGGGTGGCCAGCAGAGATAGATGGGATGGGCTGAGGGATGCTGAGGGTTGGTATGTGGAATTGGAGACAAGTGGGAGTGGAGTTGTTGTGTGAGTTAGAGAATGATGGTCAAAAGATAAAGGAAAAAAATACTAAATAAAACATAATAAAGTACATTTGAATGACACTAAGTGGCAGTGTTTTTACAACTAATGCCGGTTTGCCTGAGGCTGATGGCGTGCAGGTGTTTGTACACATGCATATACACACACTCTCATTCAAATAAATACATATAAGAACACACACATACATGTAATAGTGCAAGACATGCACACAAACATATAAAGTAGGGATTGCTGTTATGATTTCAGTTGTCCTTGATGTCCTTTGTTTAACTTCTTTTTTTTTTGCATTGTTGTTTGCTGTTTTCTTCTGTCTTTTCCTTTTTTCTCTTTAGTTCATTCTCGTGGTTGTTGGTGCATTGTGGGGTTCTTGGGGGTGGGGAATGGAATCAACTTCTTTGGGGTAGGGGGCAGTATTTTCACGTCCGGATGAAAAGCGTGCCCAGAGTAAACTGCCTGCTACTCAGGCCCAGATGCTAGGATATGCATATTATTAGTAGATTTGGATAGAATACACTGTACTTTCTAAAACTGTTTGAATGATGTCTGTGAGTATAACAGAACTTATATGGCAGGCAAAGACCCGAGAAAAAATCCAACCAGGAAGTGGTATATCTGAGGTTTTTAGTTTTTCAACTCTTTGCTTATCCAAGATAGAGTGGAAATTGGGTCATGTTGCACTCCCTAAGGCTTCCACTAGATGTCAACAGTCTTTAGAACCTTGTATAATGCTTCTACTGTCAAGTGGGGGCAAATGAGAGGGGATTGAGTAAGGTCTGCCATGAGCTGACCATGCGCTGACCATGCGCGTTCATGTGAGAGTTTGCTTGAGTGCCATCGCATTTTTGAAGACAAAGGAATTCTCCTGTTGGAACATTATTGAATATTTATGTTAAAAACATCCTAAAGATTGATTCTATACTTCGTTTGAAATGTTTCTACGGACTGTAATATGACTTTTCGTCTGAACTTTTGCCTGGACCTGCCCGCGCGTCGTGAGTTTAGATTGTGTACTGAATGCGCGAACAACAAGGAGGATTTTGGACATAAATGATGGACATTATCGAACAAAACAAACATTTATTGTGGAACTGGGATTCCTGGGAGTGCATTCTGATGAAGATCATCAAAGGTAAGTGCATATTTATAATGCAATTTCTGACTTCTGTTGACTCCAACATGGCGGATATCTCTTTGGGTTGATTTGTCGTCTGAGCGCCGTACTCAGATTATTGCATGGTTTGCTTTTTCCCATTCCAGCTGCTGATAGGATACTACAATGTTCTCCACAAGACCATGACATGGTACAAGACATTTTTCTATCATTTCATTGACATTAATGTGGTGAATTCCTTAATCCTCCAGAAGGAAATGGCCAAGATCTGTGGACAGCTCCCCATCTCACAGCTAGCCTTCAGGTAGCTGCTCATCCAGGAGCTTGCTAGCTACAGCAAGTCCACTGCAGCACCTTCTGTCCCTTCTGCTCCAACCAGTGGTGTTCACCTGCCCAGATTCATCTCTGCAGGCATGAATGTGCCTCAGGGCAAAAAGGGCACAGTAGGGAGATGTCGTTGTGCCCTTTGTCACAGGAAATTCCCCATCACCTCCACCACCTGTTCAGTAAGCCTCTGCTTTACAGCAGAAAGAGACTGCTATGGGCCATGGCACCAGCAGCACAATATTGTGTAGAGGACTGAGGGTCTTCACAATATTGTAAATAGAAAATGTGAAAATAGTTACCCTTGTTATTTGTATGTTTATTATTATTATTTTTTATATTTTTTAAATATATTTTTTTTTGGGAAGGGGGGTGTATTAGAATAGCATTTATATATTTTGTATATAGTTATTTCCTTCAAAATGTATCACTCTACCAATTCGGCCACTTGGGTACATTTGCGTACATTTGTGTGGGACACCTGGGTGACTTCATGCTCAATGTCATGTAGCTCGCTCACCTTTGAAGTTATCTGTCTAACACTTTGCTCAGCTATTGTTGCCATCTTATGTTCTTCATTCAAATCATCCACAGCATCCTATCTGTATGTTTGGCTGTTCTTGGTCATTTGAAAGATGATGCAGCAACAATAAAAAACAGAAAACGTATTTTTATTTCCTTGTATTGTCTTCTACCAGATCTATTGTGTTATATTCTCCTACATTCAATTCACATTCCCACATAATTCAGAGTGTTTCCTTTCGAATGATACCAAGAATATGCATATCCTTGATAGGGACAGCTATTGGGGAACTGTGGGGGGATCTTCAGGTTCAGGTTTCACAAGATTGTGATCACGAAAAAGGAAACTATGACATTTTATATCACTATCATGCACACGCACCCTCACACATAATCAATCAATCAATCAATTTTATTTTATATAGCCCTTCGTACATCAGCTAATATCTCGAAGTGCTGTACAGACACCCAGCCTAAAACCCCAAACAGCTAGTAATGCAGGTGTAGAAGCACGGTGGCTAGGAAAAACTCCCTAGAAAGGCCAAAACCTAGGAAGAAACCTAGAGAGGAACCAGGCTATGAGGGGTGGCCAGTCCTCTTCTGGCTGTGCCGGGTGGAGATTATAACAGAACTATGCCAAGATGTTCAAAAATGTTCATAAGTGACAAGCATGGTCAAATAATAATCATGAATAATTTTCAGTTGGCTTTTCATAGCCGATCATCAAGAGTTGAAAAACAACAGGTCTGGGACAGGTGGCGGTTCCATAACCGCAGGCAGAACAGCTGAAACTGGAATAGCAGCAAGGCCAGGCGGACTGGGGACAGCAAGGAGTCACCACGGGCGGCAGTCCCGACGCATGGTCCTAGGGCCCAGGTCCTCCGAGAGAAAGAAAGAGAGAAGGAGAAAATTAGAGAGAGCCAAGATTTTCAAAATTTCCATAAATTACAAGCATGGTCAAATAATAATCAGGAATAAATCTCAGTTGGCTTTTCATAGCCGATCATTAAGAGTTGAAAACAGCAGGTCTGGGACAGGTAGGGGTTCCATAACCGCAGGCAGAACAGTTGAAACTGGAATAGCAGCAAGGCCAGGCGGACTGGGGACAGCAAGGAGTCACCACGGCCGGTAGTCCCGACGTATGGTCCTAGGGCTCAGGTCCTCCGAGAGAAAGAAAGAGAGAAGGAGAAAATTAGAGAGAGCCAAGATTTTCAAAATGTTCATAAATGACAAGCATGGTCAAATAATAATCAGGAATAAATCTCAGTTGGCTTTTCATAGCCGATCATTAAGAGTTGAAAACAGCAGGTCTGGGACAGGTAGGGGTTCCGTAACCGCAAGCAGAACAGTTGAAACTGGAATAGCAGCAAGGCCAGGCGGACTGGGGACAGCAAGGTGTCATCATGCCCGGTAGTCCTGACGTATGGTCCTAGGGCTCAGGTTCTCAGAGAGAAAGAGAGAACGAGAGAATTAGAGAGAGCATACTTAAATTCACACAGGACACTGGATAAGACAGGAGAAGTACTCCAGGTAACCAACTGACCCTAGCCCCCCGACACAAACTACTGCAGCATAAATACTGGAGGCTGAGACAGGAGCGGTCAGGAGACACTGTGGCCCCATCCGAAGAAACCCCCGGACAGGGCCAAATAGGAAGGATATAACCCCACCCACTTTGCCAAAGCACAGCCCCCGCACCACTAGAGGGAAATCCTCAACCACCAACTTACAATGGCTCTGTTGAGGAAAGACTGATACATGTTTGATAGTGTCTTGATGCTGTAGTGTTTGTCCTTCATGTTCTAATACTTTAATGTTACCCCTTCCTTGTGTTTTTTGTAATAAATAATTTTAATAAATAATTTTTGTAATAAATAATTATTTAAATAATTATTTTAAAAAAGAAAAAGCTAATTAGCACATTCAACAAACAGTAGCACCGTCTCTGTGACACTCACACATCAAGCCTATGACACTTACGAGTCTGGAGCTTAATTACCAAGAAGGAAATAACAACAGCACGCTTCATGCGGTACAAACAACTTCATAACTTCTTTCACACTCCCTGACAGCGAAGGAACACAAACACCATTTATTTTTCTCTTTTTTTTCATCCCTATTTTCCCCACAGATGTAAATGTTCTGTGTTGTGTTGCACTCGAGTGTGCTGTGACCAAAACTGTGGAAGGAAGGAGGAGGCTGAGAAGGATTACAATGCCAGCTGAGGAGAAGAGCAGATAATTAAAACACCAAATCCAAGCTTCCACGGCAATGAATGTTGTCATGTGTGCCTGGATGCCTCAGAGGCTGTAAAGTAAGGGGACTAGGCTAGGCTAAGTCAGGCTGCACCATCAAAGCCTTACAGATGTAGGATCTTAATTTGAGCCAGTTTGATACAGCAGGAAAATAATCCTGCTGCAACAGGAAATGTGAATTGTTATGTGGATTATAATTAATGGAGATATCTGTAAGGGTTGATACATTTTTCATGAGGGTAAACCAAATAAGACATTTAAAATAGGAAATTACAAATTTCTGAAGCCTTTTAAACCTCAAATACACTACAAGTTTTAAATGTCCTGCATTGCAGGAAAGTTCTCCTGCAACAGGGTGATCAAATTAAGATCCTACGTCTATCTGTACACGAGCCTTCCATCTGCCCAGGGCCTGTTTCCTCTCCACCCAGGGAGCATTTCCTGTTGGCCAGGGCAAGGGGCTAACGATGGGGTGGATGGTCTGCCTCAGACTTAAAGCCTGGCCATCTGTCCCTAAGCCAAACAAGGGATACTGGCTGCCCTTTCCAAACACCTGTGTCAAAGAATCAAAGCCCCCGACCCCCACAACCGCCATAGCCAAGGGAGGCCAGCAAAAGCATGCAGCATTAAAAGGCCATTAACAGGCACTATAATGAGAGTCAGTAGTCTGTTCAATCTACAGCGGGGTTCAATTCCACAAAGCAGAAATAATATGTTAGAGATATTTGAAAAAGAATCACCAGCACACTGTTATGCTATTAAAAGTACACCCTTAGTCTCAACCAAAATTCAATAAACCAGTGAAGGGATGGGTCTGTGTGTGTACTTGGATGCGTGGGCATGCATGCTTTCACCTATAGCCATGTGTCAGCCTGAGTCATAAATTCCAACCCAGAAAAATATTAAAATAGGCACATGAAAGTATATTCTCAACAGCACCACACCCCTACCAATCACCAAGTTGAATGAAGCTGACACTTGTAATTACTGGTGCTAAATATTAACTGGTTTCATTTAATGGAATGTGAGTGGTGAATAAAAAAAGGACAAATAAAAGTGGTAAAGAATATAAATGAAATAAATAACAATCTAATCAGATCTTTATAATCAAAACATTATTATGTTCCACTTTTATTGTTATTAGACCAATCGGTTCACTGAATAAGAAAATGCTGCTGCTGCAGGATGGCAATCCCTTTAGGAATCAAAGAAATCCACTGTGCTGAATCAGCTAGAAAACAATGACTCAGTAAGTCTTAGCAGTACCCTTCGGCATGTCTGGACCAGATAATGACTGTGAAATCCCATTATTACAGTAGCTTTATTTGATGATGGATAAAGTAAATGGACCAAAGGTCTGTGAGAATGAATTATACCTTACCATAAGCCTTTATCCAATGCTTTGTGATAAGGTTGGAGATGTCTGCCTGACTTTGGCCCTTTTAAAAGACAATAGTCATACAAGGATGGCTTCATAACATGGCTGCAGTCTACTCTCATGTCCTTATCTTCTCCTTAAATATGTGCCATATAACTGGAATAGCCTTAATGCAATGTTATTACCTTGGTAGCTTTTTTAACTGGCCCTGTGGAGCCCCTATGCATGCAGATTCTTGTTCCAACCTCCACTAAGGTAAGAATCTTGATTTGTGAGAACCCTGTACATTTAAGCTCTCCATGCACATCTGAAGTAAGGATTCACCTATTAATCATCATAAATTGAAGGTAGTGGAAGTTGGAATGAAGACCTAGCCTACACACAGAAATTCCCAAGCACTGACTTTTAAGAACCCCGGCTTGTTAATGTGGAAAATATTAAATCAAGTGAGTGACCTGTGAGGCCGCAGAAGTTAATTTTGCTGCTGAAAGTTAGACAATTACTTTGGAAAGCACGGGGGAGGGAAAACAAAGTTTAAAATGAATTCCGTTCAAAGGATAGAAGTGAAAAGTTCTAGCAAGAGAGATTTGAGGAAAGATAAGTCTATTATAAAAACATATGATTAAAAATCTGCCTCCGTTGAAATATCATCACTTATTAGGGTGCCATATAATCAGATATACAGTGAGCTCCACTAGTATTTGGACAGTTACACATGTTGTTGTTGTTTTGGCTCTGTAATCCCGCATTTTTAAATAATACAATGCCTATGAGGTTAAAGTGGAGACTGTCAGCTTTAATTTTGGGATATTTTCATCCATATCGGGTGAACAAATTAGAAATTACATCACTTTTTGTACATAGTCTCCCCATTTTAGGTGACCAAAAGAATTGGGATAAATTCACTTATGTGTATTAAAGTAGTCAAAAGTTTAGTATTTTGTCCCATATTCCTAGCACGCAATGATTACATCAAGCTTCTGACTCTACAAACTTGTTGGTTGTGTTTCAGATTATTTTGTGCCCAATAGTAATAAATGGTCAATCTTGTATTTTGTCATTTGAGTCATTGCTATTGTACACTGAACAAAAATAAACACAACATGCAACAATTTCAAAGATTTTAATGAGTTACAGTTCATATAAGGAAATCAGTCAATTTAAATTAATGAATTAGGTCCTAATCTAGGGATTTCACATGACTGGGAATACAGATATGCATCAGTTGGTCACAGATACATAAAAATACAAATAAAGTAGGGGAGTGGATCAGAAAACCAGTCAGTATCTGATGTGAACACCATTTGCCTCATAACACATCCCATTCGCATAAAGTTGATCAGGCTGTTGATTGTAGCCTGTGGAATATTGTCCTACTCCTTTTCAATGGCTGTGCAAAGTTGACGGATATTGGCGGGAACTGGAACGCGGTGTCGTACTCGCCGATCCAGAACATCCCAAATATGCTCAATGGGTAACATGTCTGGTGGGTATGCAGACCATGGAAGAACTGGGACATTTTCAGCTTCCAGCAATTGTGTATACAGTAGATCCTTGCAACATGGGGCTGTGCATTATCATGCTGAAACACGAGGTGATGGCGTCAGAATGGCAGTACAATGGGCCTCAGGATCTCGTTCTGTAATTTTCTCACTTAGCATTATTCACGATTTATTCAGGACTATCCATAATCATGGTAGCATCAGCATTAATGTAGAAGTGTTTAGAAACATATTCTATTCTTATTTACAATAAAAGTGACTCCAAAATACATTATTCATGGACACAAAATAATCTGAAACACAACCAAAACAAACAGCAAATACAACCAACAAGTTTGTAGAGTAACAAACTTTATTGCATGCTAAGAATATGGGACCAAATACTAAACTTTTGACTACTTTAATACAAATATAAGTGAATTTGTCCCAATTCTTTTGGTCTCCTAAAATGGGGGGACGATGTGCAGAAAGTGCTGTTATTTCTAAACGGGTCATCCGATGTGGATGAAAATACCCTCAAATTAAAGCTGACAGTCTGCACTCAAACCTCGGCCGTTGTACCATTTCAAATACAAATTGCTGGAGTACAGAATCAAAACAAACCAAATATGTGTCATTGTCGCAATACTTTCGGAGGTCACTGTAATTTGCGGTGGCTGAAATGATTAGCACATACTGAATCTCTTATTTACAATGACGGCCTACCAAAAGGCAAAAAGCCTCCTGCGGGGACGGGGGCTGGGATAAAAAATGATAAAATAAAACGATAAGACAAAAAACACATCACAACAAGAGAGACAACACTACACAAAGAGAGACATAAGACAATATAGGATGGCACTTAGATTCAAATGAAGAATGTCATAAATTAGACATTAACTAAGCACTGATCTGACAGTACTAGATGGACATGGATGGTGAAAAATGGGGGAAGCCTACTCTAAAAGGCTGGGGTTTGTTCACTAGGAACCAAACGGAAGCAAATGGAATGAAACATGGAGGAACCTACTGTACCTGAATTTGTCCAATAGAAACTTTCCATTTGCAGTAATGATTAAACCTCTGGACAGAGTTGCTGCTATGTTACTTTTTCCTATCTAGTCATTTAACGTTAGTGAGGAGTATGAGATGTGTCTCTCGGTGGTATTCGTTAGTTGTATGCCGTAGCAAAATGTTTTGCACTATAGCAAAACCTTTTGCAACACAAATGTTTTGCACTATAGCCAAACGTTTTGCAACAAACTGTTTACTTCAAATGGAAAACAAGAGTTTCTATAGGACAAATTCAGGGGTGTATTCATTAGTCAGACACCGTAGCAAACAGTTGCAAAACATTTCGCAACGGAAAACTTTTTGCAACGAAAATATGTGTTTCTATTAAGCAAATTCAGGTATGTCCCTCCCTGTTTTGTTATTTTTGCTTCCGTCTGGGTTCTAGTGAATATACCCCAGGTAGGTCCCATTTTGTTCTGTTTGGTTCCTAGTGAGTACACCTAGTGATGTTACGTTTGATACCGGAGCGCTGAGGCATGCATAAAAATCACTAAGCAGTTTACTTTCGAAGCAGTGTTCCGATACCTGTTTCATTCTATCAGAATTACGCAATCAATGACGTCTGAAGATTATTTCCGTCGAACAACCACCTGATTGGTTTGGTATAAGACAAAAAGGCTACTCTGGGACATCTATAATAATTTGGCTACTCTAAATTATTTTGACCAGCAGGTGCCACTAGTGTACACTGTGTTAATCAAAACCTTGAGTAATGAACCTATTTGACATAATTGGCTGGAAAGCATCAATGCTCAAGAAGCTTTGTTTCGCCATCACTAAATACACCCAGGGACCCGTTTTTAATTGTCTAAAATCTGTGGTCCTCGCCTTGCCTCTCCTCTCCTTGTGGGAGGATTTTCCAGTCATCTGGTGATTCTCAGTAACTATACTGTTCTCTTTGAAGTAGAAAGAATAATCGATATAAGTTTAAGGACAACAAAGTGAAGGTATTGGAGCGGTCATCACAAAGCCCTGACCTCAATCCTATAGAAATTTGTGGGCAGAACTGAAAAAGCACTTGCGAGCAAGGAGGCCTAAAAACCTGACTCAGTTACACCAGCTCTGTCAGGAGCAACTTATTGTGGAAGGCTACCCGAAACGTTTGACCCAAGTTAATCCATTTAAAGGCATTTCTACCAAATACTAATTGATTGTATGTAAACTTCTGACCCATTGGGACTGTGATGAAATAAATAAAAGCTGAAATAAATCATTCTCTCTACTATTATTATGACATTTCACATTCTTAAAATAAAGTGGTGATTCTGACCTAAGACGGGGAATTTTTCATAGGATTAAATAATTAAATGTCTCACGTACCCAAGAGAGGTTAAATATTAGACATGTGTAAGCAAAATGAAGGCTGAAGCCCATGTGAGTGTACCAAGCTGGATCAACATCGAATTGACCATTGGACATGTAAAAAACAGAACGTAAGTAGAATCTGTGTGGATTGGTCAAGGTAAACCAAAAAGACATGACTGGTCTGGACCATATCTGATCTTGTGAAGGCTACTGGACACGCACATGGGTTAATCATACATAGACAACATCGGCCTGAACTTGTGAAGACCTTTGGACAGGAACATTAGCTAATCAGTGAGGGGCAACAGTAGGAGGGGGCATGTCACGCCACCAATAGAATCTATGCCCCAATGTCTGAGCCAATAAGAGAATGGAAACTAAGTAAGACAACAAGATTCATGAAGTGGAGTGATGACGTTATGCAAGGATAAGACTGTATAAAAGCCAACTACTAAGAATGAAGAGTTGGTTCCTACATGGAATTGCCCGGCTTTGTTACTCTCTGTAATAAAGTCTATTTGAATTCACAAGCTCCGGTATCTGAGAAGTATTTGATTCAATATTTTCCACAACATCCTTCATCTGCAATAGTCTGGAAAAACTGACCAGAAGTAAGCTATCCTAATAATAAGCATCCACCATATTATTTTCACCTGTCAAGTTGTTTTAGCGCAGTTGACGGGAGACAAGGAGAGGACAGTTTTTAGATGATTGAGAGAGTCAGGCCCGGTTTCCCAAAAGCATCTGAAGGTGAAGTTCATCGTTAGAACCTTCATAGGTGCATCATTAAAACTCTGAGCTGTTTCACAAAAACATAGTTCTTAAACTTCTTATGGCTGCAATCCCGTTAACGGGATGATATGACAACAGCCAGTGAAAGTGCAGGGCGGCATATTCAAACAACAGAAATCTCATAATTAAAAATCCTCAAACATACATGTATCTTATACCATTTTAAGGGTAATCTTGTTGTTAATCCCACCAAAGTGTCCGATTTCAAATAGGTTTTTCAGTGAAAGCACCACAAACGATTATGTTAGGTCACCGCAAAATCACAGAAAAACACAGCTTTTTTTCGAGCCAAAGCCAGGAGTCACAAAAAGCAGAAATAGAGATAAAATGAATCACTAACCTTTGATGATCTTCATCAGATGACACTCATAGGACTTCATGTTACACAATACATATATGTTTTGTTCGATTAAGTTCATATTTATATCCAAAAACCTCAGTTTACATTGGCGCTATGTTCAGAAATGCCTCCAAAATATCCAGAGAAATTGCAGAGAGCCACGCCAAATAACATAAATACTCATCATAAACTTTGATGAAAGATACATGTTTTACATAGATTTAAAGATACACTTGTTCTTACATTGCACTTGACAATGCTTGTGGTCTAATGCCTTCCTCATACCAGCTAAGTGCTTCGCTAATGCTTTTCCCCCCCTCCTGCGTCACTTTATACACAGAAGATCTCCACTAAACATAGAATCAATCACAGGGTTCATCCATATCTGTGACCTCCAATAACTTTAGAACAAAGTTGACTGCAGATACCTTGCCAATGTCTTTGCAACTGATACGAACAAGCAACGCATATAAAGATGAGTCAAATGAAAACCGAAATGACTGCATTCGAATATAAATGTTTGGCTATAGGCCTATTTCAATCATATTGAAATACATATGTTCAATCAATAGAGTTCTATTTTGCTACTTGTAGGTTACGGTACAGTGGTTCTTCCTGTAAAAGTTGCGTCGTACTGCAGCACAGCTTGCGGGCTGCCGCAGAATTCTATGGCATGTTATTTAAGTGTCAGCCATTGTTGCCATTAACGCTAGTTAGTACTAGTTTGTCCACCAGAGGGCATCTATGAGAATCATTTGACTGTTTTTAATATTGGCTGGACGAGAGAATTTAAAAGCTTTTCTGTAAGAACATAGTATATGGGATTGATTTTAAGAAATGTAGCTTAATTAATATTATGGTGTTTCTATAATATTATAGAATATCATGTCTACCCGCAAAACACCAGTCTCAACATCAACAGTGAAGAGGTGACTCCGGGAGGCTGGCCTTCTAGACAGAGTCCCACTGTCTAGTGTCTGTGTTTTTTTGCCCATCTTAATCTTTTCTTTTTATTGGCCAGTCGGAGATATGGCTTTTTCTTTGCAACTCTGCCTAGAAGGCCAGCATCCCGGAGTCGCCTCTTCACTGTTTATGTTCAGACTGGTGTTTTGCAGGTACTATTTAATGAAGCTGCCAGATGAGGGCTTGTCTGTTTCTCAAACAAGACACTAATGTACTTGTTCTCTTCCTCAGTTGTGCACCGGGGCCTCCTACTCCTCTTTCAGAAGGAATGGTAAATTGCGTATCAATAAATAAACAATGTGCCATGGAATCGGTACATCGAAAATATCTTCCCAACTATTTTGAAATCTATTTGGCACAGCTGTCAATTTTGGCGTATTTAAATGACACTGGTGTATATTTTTATTTATCACAATTTTCTTTCACCAATTTTGATCTTTAAGTCGCTCTGGATAAGAGCGTCTGCTAAATGACTTAAATGTAAAATGTAAATGTTTAATGCAGTTCCTTAATTTTTCCCCCTTCCACTTGATTATGGTTCCAATTGATAAAGTAATTTCTAATTTCTGTTCTCCGAATTCATATTCATTATATAAATTGTCCCTTTTAATTTTGTTGAATATTTATTGAATATTTTTTGCTCATAGAGTATAATTTAAACAGGTCGCTAGGTGTAGGCAAAACCACAAGCAAATAGGTAAACTATTTGAGATTTTTCCACAAATAGACAGGTATTTTCATCAAGGACACGTTGTTTGCAGAGTCCACAAACAGGAGCTGGAGTCCCAGAGCTCACAGGTGTGCCTGGCACAGACTCCATCTAGTTCCCAGGTCTAAAATGAAGTACCTCAACTCTCTGATCCAATGTGAAAAGGAGAGCAGGGTTCTTACGGGAATTCACAGTAGGTGAAAAGGGGAACTATTTGGCTCAACCAATGGTATGACTGGGTGAAATCACAAGCTGTGCACCCAAGTAGGGAATGACTGGCTATCGGTGTTGCCGCTTCAGCCCAGCATGATCTGGCTTAGCCTTACTGCTGAAGTTGACTGGTGAAGGTAAAATTTCAGGTCTTGGAATGGTCCGGTTTGATTCCTTATTACCCTCGCACACAATTTTGGTTAAGCTTAGACTACCACTCAAAGATGACACACAGGAAGCATCGGGTAGAATGTTCAATACAAAAACGTGATTTACATAATTTCCCATGAGCCTCAAGGGGGAGGGCGTAGAAGTGGTCCTTTCCAATGTACTACATCTAGCCCTTAGATGTGTTCTGTGGTAATCTCTGCACTGCAAATTACATAGAGCATCACACATTCTACAGTAAAAATAGTAGCCTATACCACACCATTACAGGCTGCATGTTTACGTGACTGAACTACTGGTGTTCAATATGGTTTTCTGGACATAACGACAGGTGTCCCGCAGGTGTCAGTTCTGGGTCCTGTACTGTTTACATTGACTTGTCTGTAAAACTATTGTAATCTGCACTTGCATGATACTGTTATGTATGCTATTTCTCCCACGGTTGACTAAATCAAATCAAAGTGTATTTGTCACGTGCGCCGAATACAACCTTACCTGTGAAATGCTTACTGACAGGCCCTAACCAACAGTGCAATTTTTAAGTAAAAAAATAGGTATTAGGTGAACAATAGATAAATAAATAAATAAAAACAACAGTAAAAAGACAGTGAAAATAACAGCAGTGAGGCTATATACAGTAGCGAGGTTATATACAGGCACCGGTGAGTCGGGCTAATTAAGGTAATATGTACATGTAGGTACAGTTTATGTGACTATGCATATAAGATAAACAGAGACTAGCAGCAGCGTAAAAGAGGGTTTGGCAGTAGGGGGTGGCCGGGACACAGTGCAGATAGTCCAGGTAGCCAATGTGCGGGGGCACCGGTTATTCGGGCTAATTGAGGTAATATGTACATGAATGTATAGTTAAAGTGACTATGCATAGATGATTAACTGAGAGTAGCAGCAGCATAAAAGAGGGGTGGGGGGGTGGCGGGACACAATGCAAATAGTCTGGGTAGCCATTTAATTACCTGTTCAGGAGTCTTATGGCTTGGAGGTAAAAGTGGTTGAGAAGCCTTTTTGTCCTAGACTAGGTGCTCCGGTACCCCTTGCCATGCGGTAGTAGAGAGAACATTCTATGACTGGGGTGGCTGGGGTCTTTGACCATTTTTGGGCCTTCCTCTCACACCGCCTGTTGTAGAGGTCCTGGATGGCAGGCAGCTTAGCCCCAGTGATGTACTGGGCCGTACGCACTACCCTCTGTAGTGCCTTGCGGTCGGAGGCCGAGCAGTTGCCGTACCAGGCAGTGATGCAACCAGTCAGGATGCTTTTGATGTTGCAGCTGTAGAACCTTTTGAGGATCTGAGGACCAATGCCAAATCTTTTTAGTTTCCTGAGGGGGAAATAGGCTTTGTCGTGCCCTCTTGATGACCAAGCTCTGAACTACAGTCTGCCTTTCTCTTACGGAAAAACTTTATTAACCTGAAATAATTATTGAATTTAGGTCAAAATAAGTTTGAGAATGCATTCAAAATAACTGATTTAAGCATATGTTCTTTGGATGGTGTCCATACTGATCATGTCCCTGCTTACAAATATCTGGATAGATGAAAAGCCGTCTTAAAGCATATTGTGATGTTGGCACGTACAAATTGATTCCACAACAAGGATATTTGTTCAGGTGGTTTACTGATGATCAGCTTCTAAAGTAAATAATACATAGCACTAAAACTGTCTCATACAGAGTGTGCGCTAGTCATCACTGGCACAAAAAGGGGAGATCCATCATCCATGCAGTGAGATACCAGCCAATTTACAATAGGCAACCGTGGGAACATAACATTAGTGAACAGACCTGCACTCCATCCCACAACAAGCTTTTATAGCTGCCTTATGCAAATGCCTCAACACTTCAACATACTTGACTGGGTGGCCAGCACTACACTCCCCTCTTAACAATGCTGAGTCCTTTCAGCAAACATTTTAATAGACTACAGACAATACTTCACTACAGTCAATATCCTAACGCCTAAACTTGTCATTTTACAGTAAACATGAACTACAGTGCAATAATTTGTCATTTAAGTACATCAACAGTATGTTTCTTTGTGTCACAACAGTCTTTCCAGAGTTAGCCCTGTAGCGAGCAGATCTTTTTTTACACCTTCCTCTCAAAGTCGTTGTCTACATCTCTTCAGTCTCTCAGACGTAGTGTTTGGTGGGGCTGTGAGGTGCACGTTTGGTTTTGCTCTTTGGCGCCGGCATTGTGCAGCAGGTCTAATGGTGTGGTGCGGCCCTTTGTGTCAGGAGTGGCAGGCCCTTCCAAAACATCAGTGTGGGAATAGGAGGGGGTAACATTGGGAGACCTTACATGTGCATCTTTGCTTGTGGAGGCAGCTGGTGCTTCAGAGTCCCTCTCCAGGTTGATTATTGGAATCAGGTGTGTTAGCTGGGGCTGGGGCAAAAGTGTGACACCACTCAGGCCCCGAGGACTGGAGTTGCCCATCCCTGTAATAAAAGATACCTTGAAGCAGGGCTCTCCAACCCTGTTCCTGGAGAGTGACTTCCTGTAGGTTTTCGCTCCAACCCCAGCTGTAACTTACCTGATTAATCTTATCAACCAGTTAATTATTATAATCAGGTGTGCTAGATTAGTGTTGGATTGAAAACCTACTGGATGGCAGGAATAGATTTGGAGAGCCCTGCTTTAAAGTATTGACAGCTGTGCAGCTGTGTAACATGTCTGGAAGATCATTGTGTCAATCAAACAAGGGGTGGTCAAACTAAGACAAAGGGATACAAAATGGCAGTTCAGTGACACAGTGGTTGTTGTTAACATGTAAGAATTGTCAAGAAATATATAACGTAGAGGGGGTAAAAAAGAAATCGCAATCAAAATAGAGAACAATGGAGTTTTGTATTAAAATCCTTCTGCTTCTTACTATAAGCTGTTCAGCTAAAGTTGAGAAGATTTTTCGGGGAGAAGAATCACACAGTCAAGCTGCACATGCCCCTGGGAGATTTGTTCCACAGTACAGGCCTGAACCAGCCAGCTTTCAACCAAGGCCTGTGCAATGGCCCGCCAGGGTCCAGACACCGATGCAAGTTCAAAAACCTTTCCTCCAGTCAAAGCAGACCTTCAATGAGCCTTTGACCTGGAGATATCCTGAAGATCCAGTCAAAGAGGTGCAGTTGGCTATTGATGAGCAGAGACCGCTGCCTGTGCCTGCCAGTAGCGTTGCAGTTCAATGTGGGGAGACTGCTGCTCGTGTGGAAGTCAAGAGAGATCTGCTCGGTATCGGCCAACTCATTCACCCAGCGGATCTTACTTTGGGAGGCTGTGCTGTCACTGGGGAGGATACTTCCGCTCAAGTTCTGATCTTTGTCACTGAGCTGCACGAATGTGGCAGCACTCTGACGGTAACATTGAGCATTAGCGTCGTTATGACTTTTCTAGGTTGACTACCATTGATTTTCTTACAATGCCGTTTGCTGCTCTGATTCCAGATGACTGAAGATTCACTTGTCTATGTCTTCACACTCCGTTATACACCAGCCACCCTGGGCAGCAGCCCCATTGTTCGGACTAGAGAAGTGGTGGTCTGGGTTGAGTGCCACTATCAAAGGTGAGTTGACTACACCTGCGTTGTGGAGTTTTTTAATTGTATTTTGTCAGTTCAATCAACTTTGGATACACTTCCTTGGACTATTGGTTTCACCTTTAGACACTCCTTTACAGAAAGCATGATGTGAGCAGCGGTTCAGTGAAGCCCACCTGGAATCCCTATGCCTCCACTAAGGTTGCAGAGGAGCTCCTCTACTTCTCCCTGAGGCTAATGACTGGTGAGTAACGGCTTGTCCTTGCCTTATTGGCTTGCTCTTGACTTAAGTGCTGTCTCTGCACTTGTTTGTAAACTATGGCGGTGCCAACTGAGGTAGGGGTGAGGTGGCTACCCCAGAGTACAAAAGGATGGCAGTTATATTTGCCATGATAAAACCACACTGCTAATAAACTAAAGCAGGGTTTGACTTGGAATGAGTATTAGACTGTTGCCTTGTCTTCGCAGACAACTGGCAGTTGGAGAGACCCAGCAAAGAGTACGTCCTTGGAGATAATATTAACTTTGAAGCTTCTGTCGTCCAGTTCTACCATGTGCCCCTCCGAGTCTTTGTGGACAACTGTGTAGCCACAGTCATCCCAAACACCAACACTGTCCCAAGATATGCCTTCATCGAGAACCGTGGGTGAGTATCCTTTGTAAGGTACTTGATCTAGTTCTAAGACTATTTGCTTTAATATTTTGCTGAAGATGGGCATTTCACATTTCCCCACCTGCCCGCCCACTCAGGCTTCAGCTACACGGCCATCTTGAATGGCATCCCTCCAGAGTTTCAGCAGTGTAGGTAGTCTAATTTTGATATATTTGTGGCCTTCAGTTGTCTGGTCGACACCAAGCTGACAGGCTCCAGGTCCCAGTTCATACCTCGCACCATGGATGACACACTCCAGTTCCAGATAGAAGCCTTTAGGTTTCATGTTGTGAACACTGGCTCAGTGAGTAGTTAATCCTGAGATCTTCTGCAAATTATCTTTGGAATGTCCCAATTATAGAATTGTCTGTTTTGATGAACTTCAATCAAAAATGCTATGCCCAATATGGCTGGTGTTGTACCCAACATGACGTTGCTTTGAATTAGTGTCTAATCTACTAATTCTTATGTGGTACCAATGCTGTGACTTCAACAAATTCCAACAGCTATACATTACCTGCCTCCTGAAAGCCACAACTGCTTCAGCCCCTATTGATCATGAGAACAAGGCTTGTTCCTTCTCGAATGGGTAAGTCTGGGTGTATATGGCAGGGTGTGCACTTTGCTTGTACATACTATATGCAAGACTGTTTTCCATAGATGGAGCGAGGCCAGTAGGAAAGACCAGGCGTGTGGCTGCTGTGACACAGACTGTGGCTTGAGAAGGGAACCGGATCCAGGTACATGTGCACTGCAGTCCAGTGTTTGTCATTCCTGTTGATTGTCTTGGGTACACATTTTTGTCCTAATCAAGTACCTACAGACTTGATTCACCTAAGCCCTTGGGCTGTATTCTGTTAGTGCTGGGCTGGAATAAAGTGCACCCTCTGCGTAAAGTATTTTTTCTGTCTTTTTTGCTATATCGGACCCCAGTAAGACTAGCTGTTGGTGTCGGCTAATGGATCCTAATAAATCAAATCAGGATGGTTTTCTGCTCTTCCTAGGTTTCCGGTGGGAGCAAGAAGCGTCGCTTGGTCCTCTCAACGTCAAAGAAAAGCTTCTTGACTGATGGCCTATTTAATCATTTGGATTGACTTTCCTGCTGAAAAAAATACATTATGGATGATTAAAAAATATGGATTTGAAGGGTTTTGTCTTGAGTGTTTTGTTCATGAGCTTTTGTAACATAACTAGGTCTAAAATGAAGTACTTATCTTTTTGCTTGCTAGCTACTCTGACAGTTTAACAAGAGGTGGTAGCTAAGCTTGTTTCCAAACAAATTGGTGAATGTGCTAAATGGCTACCTAGCTAGGTTACTGTGGCTAGCCAAAAAGAGCTTGTTTTGGACGTTATCTTGATAAGTATTTTCACCATAGGATTTTTAACATTCAAAGCTACTGGGAAAAGTCCGTGGCAGGCAATGTCACCTTAGCTTGCCACAGAACTTCTGCGTTATTGGGGGTACTTGTGTCTTATCAGCCTACACCACTGCACAAACCTGTTACTATGACAACTAGTGTAGCATTGTCAACAAATGACTGCCTTCTGAACACGTCCAATTTGGTTATTCGCAACTTGTTTGGACAGTCTGTAGTCTGATTTGAGCATAAAAGCCTGCAGTGTGAATAAGGCTTTAGACTATTACAATCACAAGAAGTATCTTAACCTTTTAATACCAAAATATGACTTGCACAATTTCCCATCAACCTCTGGGGGAGGGCATAGAAGCAGTCCTTCCCAAAGTATTGTAGCTAGCCCCTAGAAAATGTCCTGTGAATCGCTGGACTGGAACTTTGCAAGTTACGTTAGAGCGTCACACATTCTATAGTAAGAATAGTAGCCTGTTCCACACCATTGCAGGCTGCACTGAACTACTGGTGTTAAATACGGTGTTCTGGTTATAAAGGTGCGGCTGGCTGCTGAGTTAAGTGTGCATTGTGTCAAGCAGTGCGGCTTGGTTGGGTTGTGTTTCGGATGGACAAATGGCTCTCAACCTTCGCCTCTCCCGAGTCCATATGGGAGTTGCAGTGATGATACAAGACTAACTACCAATTGGATACTATGAAAAAGGGAGTAAAAAAGATATTAAAAAGGATTCAGACCCTTTGCTCAAACTTGAAATTGAGCTCAGGTGCCTCCTGTTTCCGTTGTTCATCCTTGAGAGGTTTTTTCAAATTCATTGGAGTCCACCTGTGGTAAATTCAATTGATTGGATATGATTTGGAAAGGCACATACCTGTCTATATAAGGTCTCACAATTGACAGTACATGTCAGAACAAAAAACAAGCCATGAGATCGAAGGAATTGTCCGTAGTGCTCAGAGACAGGATTGTGTTGAGGCACAGATCTGGGGAAGGGTACCAAAAAATGTCTGCAGAATTGAAAGGTCCCCAAGAACACAGTGGCCTCCATCATTCTTAAATGGAAGAAGTTTGGAACCACCAAGACTCTTCCTAAAGTTGGGCCCCCGGCCGAACTGAGCAATCGGGGGTGAAGGGCCTTGGTAAGGGAGGTGACCAAGAACCTGATGGTCACTCTGACAGAGCTCTAGAGTTCCTCTGTGGAGATGGGAGAACCTTTCAGAGGGACAACCATCTCTGCAGCTTTACACCAATTAGGCCTTTCTGGTAGAGTGGCCAGACGGAAGCCACTACTCAGTGAAAGGCACATGACAGCCCATTATGAGTTTGCCAAAAGGTACCTAAAGACTCTCAGACTGTGAAAAACAAGATTCTCTGGTCTGATGAAAGCATGATTGAACTCTTTGGCCTGAATGCCAAGAGTCGTGTCTGGAGGAAACATGCCACCATCCCTACGGTGAAGCATGCTGGTGGCAGCATCACAGAGTTCTTTCAGCGGCAAGGACTGGGAGACTAGTCAGGATCGAGGCAAAGATGAACGGAGCAAAGTACAGAGAGATCCTTGATGAAAACCTGCTCCTGAGTGCTCAGAACCTCAGACTGGGGTGAAGGTTCACCTTCCAACAGGACAACGACCCTAAGCACACAGCCAAAACAATGTAGGCGTGGCTTCGGGACCAGTCTCTGATTGTCCTTGAGTGGCCCAGCCTGAGCCTGGACTTGAACCCGATCAAATATTTCTAGAGAGACCTGCAAATAGCTGTGCAGCAGCACTCCCAATCCAACTTGACAGAGCTTGAGAGGATCTGCAAAGAAGAATGGGAGAAACTCCCCAAATACAGGTGTGCCAAGCTTGACGCATCATACCCAAGAAGACTTGAGGCTGTAATCGCTGCCAAAGGTGCTTCAACAAAGTACTGAGTAAAGGGTCTGAATACTTATGTAAATGTCATATGAGGGGTTTTTGTATATAAAATTGCAAAAAAAAATAAAAAATTTGCTTTGCCATTATGGGATATTGTGTGTAGCTTGATGAGGGGGTAAAAATTATTTAATTTATTTTATAATATTGGTCTAACTTAATAAAATGTGTAAAAGTCAAGGGGTCTGAATACTTTCCGAAAGTATTCTTTCGGATGTGCATGTACTTGGATGGTTTCACTGCTTACAAATATCTGGGCATCTGGATAGCTGTCTTTTAAAAAGCATATTGCAGAGAGGCTGACGTGTACTCAGAGCATGCGCAGACCAACTGGCAAGTGTCTTTACTGACATTTTCAACCGTGAACGAGTCTGTAATACCTACATGTTTCAAGCAGACTGCCATAGTCCCTGTGCCCAAGAAAGCGAAGGTAACCTGCCTAAAACACTACCGCCCCATAGCACTTACGTCGGTAGCCACGAGGTCCTTTCAAAGGCTGGTCATGGTCTAGGGTTTCTGGGATAATGGTGTTGATGTGAGCCATGACCAGCCTTTCAAATATTTTCATGGCTACAGACGTGAGTGCTACGGGTTGGTAGTAATTTAGGCAGGTTACCTTAGTGTTCTTGGGCACAGGGACTATGGTGGTCTGCTTGACAGACTCAGACAGGGAGAGGTTGAAAATGTCAGTGAAGACACTTGCCAGTTGGTCAGTGCATGCTCCGAGTACACGCCCTGGTAATCCGTTAGGCCCAGCGGCCTTGTGAATGTTGACCTGTTTAAATGTCTTACTCACATCGGCCGCGGGGAGAGCGTGATCACAAAGTTGTCCGGAACAGCTGATGCTCTCATGCATCTTTCAGTATTACTTGCCTCGAAGCGAGCATAGAAGTTATTTATAGTGGCTTGCGAAAGTATTCACCCCTTAGCATTTTTCCAATTTTGTTGCCTTACAACCTGGAATTAAAATAGATTTTTGGGGGGTTTGTATAATTTGATTTAGACAACATGCCTACCACTTTGAAGATACAAAATATTTTGGGGTGTGAAACAAACAAGAAATAAGACAAAAAAATGGAGAACCTGAGCGTGCATAACTATTCACCCCCCAAAGTCAATACTTTGTAGAGCCACCTTTTACAGTAATTACAGCTGCAACTCTCTTGGGGTATGTCTCTATAAGCTTGGCACATCTAGTCACTGGGATTTTTGCCCATTCTTCAAGACAAAACTGCTCCAGCTTCTTCAAGTTGGATGGGTTCCACTTGTGTACAGCAATCTTTAAGTCATACCACAGATTCTCAATTGGATTGAGGTCTGACCTTTGACTAGGCCATTCCAAGTCATTTAAATGTTTCCCTCTAAACCACTTGTGTTGCTTTAGCAGTGTGCTTAGGGTCATTGTCCTGCTGGAAGGTGAACCTCCGTCCCAGTATCAAATCTCTGTAAGGCTGAAACAGGTTTCCCTCAAGAATTTCCCTGTATTTAGCGCCATCCATCATTCCTTCAATTCTGACCAGTTTCCCAGTCCCTGTTAATGAAAAACATCCCACAGCATGAAGCTGCCTCCACCATGCTTCACCTGTGAGGATGGTGTTCTCGGGTGATTGGATGATGTTCTCGGGGTGATGAGAGGTGTTGGGTTTGCGCCAGACATAGCTTTTTTCTTGATGGCCAAAAAGCTGCATTTTTGTCTCATCTGACCTGAGTCCCTTCTTCTATATGTTTGGGGAGTCTCCCACATGCCTTTTGGCGAACACCGAACATGTTTGCTTATTTCTTTATTTAACCTCTCTAGGGGGTGTGGGACGGTAACATCCCACCTGGCCAACATCTAGTGAAATTGCAGAGCGCCAAATTCAAAAACAGAAATACTCATTATAAAAATTCATAAAACATACAAGTGTTATACATTGTTTTAAAGATGAACTTCTTGTTAATCCAACCACGGTGTCAGATTTCAAAAAGGCTGTACGACGAAAGCATACCATGTGATTATCTGAGAACATAGCCCAGCAGACAAATCATTACAAACAGTTACCAGCCAAGTAGAGGAGTTACACAAGTCAGAAATAGCGATAAAATGTATCACTTACCTTTGATGATCTTCATATGGTTGCACTCACAAGACTCCCATTTACTCAATAAATGTTCATTTTGTTCGATAAAGTCCCTCTTTATATCCAAAAACCTCAGTTTTGTTCGCGCGTTTTGTTCAGTAATCCACAGGCTCAAAGGCAGTCAAAACAGGCAGACGAAAAATCCAAAAAGTATCAGTAAAGTTTGTAGAAACATGTCAAACGATGTTTAAAATCAATCCTCAGGTTGTTTTTAGTTATAATAATCAATCATATTTAAACCGGACAAAAGCTTCGTCGATATAAAAGGAAAACAAGAATGGCGTGCTCTCGGTCGTGCGCGTGAAAAACCTCTGGGACACTGCAGTGTCCACTCATTCAGAGTGGTCTTACTCCCTCATTTTTCAGAATACAAGCCTGAAACAATTTCTAAAGACTGTTGACATCTAGTGGAAGCCATAGGAAGTGCAATTTCAGTCCTAAGTCAATGGAATCTTTATAGGCAGTCAATGGAAAACTACAAACATAAAAAAATCCCACTTCCTGGATGGATTTTTCTCAGGTTTTTGCCTGCCATATCAGTTCTGTAATACTCACATACATTATTTTAACAGTTTTGGAAACTTTAGAGTGTTTCCTATCCAGATCTACCAATTATATGCATATCCTAGCTTCTGGGCCTGAGTAACAGGCAGTTTACTTTGGGCACGCTTTTCATCCAAAATTCCGAATGCTGCCCCCTACCCTAGTGAAGTTAAAGGAGTTTTGGATACGAGTGATGGATATATGACTTACATTTTCCAACCTGAGGATTCAACTGTGAAGATTTTCACAGACAGCGGTCCCAAACCCCTTTATCATGCAAATCCCGGGAGTTTTTCTCCTGCGCTGCGTATGAGAGAATGGCTTAAGATAAGGCTTGTGCTCTGTCAAATTGAACAGGTCCTGAGTGGTACAACCCTGCCAGGCTATGCATTGGAAGAGCTTGTGTGCGGGTGCAGTGATTTGAAAACCATAATGATCTCTTCAATGGCGTATAGCCCCGACTCCAAAGTGACAATTTTAGCATGTGAACAATATTATAGTACAAATGCAACGAAATCTGTCCGTTCATATGTATTTTCCAAAGCCTGCAAGGATGTAAACTTTTTTATGCCAGTGTTTAGCTTTAAATGGATTGATTACCCTATAATCATAACCCTGATGAATAAGCTGGACAGTCTTTTCCAAAATCGTGAACAATTACGTCGCTGGCCGCTTCTATCCTTAAGACATACCCAGGGTCTACATGCAAGACGTTTGATCTATCCATGGAGTGAAAACTTACGGAGCCTTGTGCAAGAAAGTCTGTCTTGACGACGGTGAATTGGAGACGGATGGATGTCAGGGCTAACCTATAGCCGGGCCCTTTATCTGTAAGAAAGGAATAGTAAAAATGTTTAAATAATTATAGCATGTTTTAAAAGGTCTGTACTAAAGATTTAGAATTAAATATAGGGTATTAATGCTATATCTCACCCCTTAACGAACGGGAATCTCTCGTTTTCTCTCTCGCCCCGGTATGTCGCGGAGAAAAGGCATTTCTGGGAAAATGGGCATGTGCATTTCAAAACAATGTCATAATTTAAACGAATGCAGTCTTGCCTACAACAGCATGTTATAAACATTTAAAGATTATTAAAAGTGTAGTACTGTGTCTGGTAATGATGTATAACTGTTGTACAACAATGTCTATACATAAAAAACATTATTGCATGTTTCAATATTGCTCAGTAAAATTGTTTTGGATTAATTATAACATGTTTTAAAAAGGTCTGTACTAAATATTATGAATTTAAATAAATGGTTTTAAAGCGGTATCTCACCTTTAACGAAGGGGCTCTGGCTTTTCGCTCTATCAACATGCATGTCCCGGAGAAAAAGGCTTTCGGAAAAGACGTGTGCGTGCGCGGGGGTGTGTGCGTGTGCGGGACATGTATGTGTGTGTGTTTCCAAACAAAGGGGAGTGGGGGTGTGTGTCTCTGCATGGGGCATTTGAAACCAAAAAGGTGTGTGAGGCTGTTTAGGATTGTGTGTGCGTCTCTTCAATTGGGCTTGGCACTTTCGATTAATTACCACACATGCCTTTCAAATACGTATTTATCTCACCCCAGAGGATGTGGGGGGGGGTAAAAAGTCCAACAACCCCGGCAGAATATATCATGTCGAGACAACCTCCTACGGTTCCATAATCAGCGCATATACTAACAGCCACCCCACCCCGGTCTATAAATTTACATCGGACACCCCCCAAGCTGCTACCCCTGAGGTTGTAGGAAATCAAAAGGAAATACCAGCAGACAGAATATGTCGAGACATCCCTCCTGTTGTTTTTGGGTCTCTAAACATTCTGGGGTACTATATGACCATTTTTGCATACAGGATGTCGCCCGAAAAACATCACCCCCGCTCTGTAAACTCATTACAGACTATCTCTCATTAGAGACACGACCGCGGAGCGAGGCTAGTGTGTCACGTTCGTTGAATGGAGGAGACCAAGGCGCAGCGTGATGCGAATACATTCTTCTATTTATTTACGAAGACACACTAAACAAACTTTACAAAACAACAAAACGAACGTGACGCTATATATAAACAAGTGCAGACAGAGGCAACTAACCATAGACAATAACCCACAAACTAAACTGGAAAATGGCAACCTAAATAAGATCCCCAATCAGAGACAACGATCAACAGCTGCCTCTGATTGGGAACCAATCTAGGCCACCATAGACCTACATATGCCTAGACTAACTACACACACCTAGACATACATAAACCCTATACAATACAAAAACCCCATAGATATATAAAACCCCTAGGCAAGACAAAAAACACACATGCCACCCTCGTCACACCCTGACCTAACCAAAATAATAAAGAAAACAAAGATAACTAAGGTCAGGGCGTGACATATTGAAACAGATACTATCCATTCTGTACGAACGGCAAAAGCGCAACTCCAGACACAAGGCCAACAGCCCCGAAGAGTTATCAGCCCAGAACAGCTAAAAGATAATCTGTGAATCCGTCCTAATGGAGCTTTCTGAAGGTGAGTTAGTAAAAATAATATATTAGATTTGGATGCGTTAGGTATTTTCTGGGAATTGTTTGGATATTACAATTTGATATTATTGTAATATTAAACCGGCGTGATGGTATCTATTTCGTATAAATATATTTGAATATTATCTAACGTTTGTAGGATATCCATCCTTTACCCAGTTGCTCCAGGGAATAAATGATTTGAGACAGCCTTCGTTAGAAGGGGATTCAGCGAAGCAAAACGTGTGCAGCCAGTCACCATCACACTATTTTCGACGTAAATCCAACAATAAAATACATAAGAATATTTATACATTAAAAACAAGAAGTGTGCACCCTATATTAAAAGCTATTTTTGTGTTTACAGCTGACAGACCGCAAAGAAGTATCCCGGCTGCATTATGTACTCTGAACGACTACGACGGAGACAATAAAATAGATGCTATTCTCCCGTTCTGTATGAACGTTTTTTCAAACAAACCGAGAACCGAGGCTATAACCATCCGTCCCATCAACTCCCGCGGGAACCTCCACCCACTCGCTCCATATTCCAGACCCAAACAAGCAACGCAAAACTCAGGCACAAGTGCATTGCGCAGAATCACCCCAGCCCCAGAAGTGTTACTGGGCCGGAAACTTACTGCTTCAAGAAACGGCGCTACATGGACACGGTATGAAGCCCTTATATATATATATGTTATTAGTTATACATATTTTATTATTATTTATACATTTTTATGATTGAATATGTTAAAACAATGACAAATTATGTTTTTTCAGGCTTCACCGAGACATGCCCGGCAGAACCTGGAATGCCTGGTGAAAAAAGTCTAGAGACCACTGTTTCCGCGATTCGTCAGAACAGCCCGTGTCAAAAAAGCTGAGGTAATTTAATTATGTATTGTTAATATATCGTATTATATCTGAAATGTATTTGACATTTTTATCTAATATATTTTATGTTTAATAATCTATTTTGTATATATTATTTTCTTTCAGACTCCGCCCCGGCGTATAACGGCACAGAAGACCATACACAACGTGAGCACGCGGAGGATTTCGGCGCACAGGACATCCCCAATAAAACACCGAAACCGGATGATTTCAAAGTTTTAAATGACATTTCAGAGGTAGACGACTTGATGTTATATGAAGCGGCCAACCTTCTTGATTCATTGTAGAAACACCCAAACCTGAAATAGAACAAGCTAGGTTTCTCAGCCTTTTCCAGGGCTCTAAAATTCAGAAAGGTTTTGCTACACAAACGAATGGGGGCTTTACTCGAGCGGCAATACAGTCAGGATCTATCCTTCTGGCATAGAACAATGCCCCATTTGTTAAACAGCAATCCGATTAAAAAACGCAAATACAGGCTCTAAAAACCTATATGTAACATGTATCCTTCCAGAATACCATAAGCACACACATCATTAATTACCCAAATGGATGAGCCAACAGACATAACAGTTGAAACCCTGTTATCCCAAATTCCCGCCGAACTCCAAGCTTTAATTAACCAGATGAATGAGGCTGGGGTAACAGACAAATTTCCGATAGATGAAACCATGCTATCCCAGAATCCCGCCGAACTCATAGAATTAATTAATCATATGAATGAGTCCGGGACGACCGATGAAAACCTGTTATCCCAGATCCCTGACGCACTCATATCGTTAATTAACTTATTTGATATAGGGGGCAGCATTTTCACTTTTAGATGAATTGCGTGCCCATAGTGAACTGCCTCCTACTCTGTCCCAGAAGCTAATATATGCATATTATTATTACTACTATTATTACTAGACTGTTTGAATGATGTCTGTGAGTCTGTGAGTATAACAGAACTCATATGGCAGGCAAAAACCTGAGAAAAAATCCAAACAGGAAGTGAGAATTCTGAGAAGGGTCGATGTTAAAGTCATCGCCTATTCAATTCCCTGTAATATATGGATCTGTTTGCACTTCCTACGCCTTCCACTAGATGTCAACAGTCTGTAGAACGCTGAATGAAGCATCCAGTGTGATGTGGGGTCGGATGGGAGGTGTTTCAGTCACTGGTCTGGCAGATTGCCAGTTCTTGCTCACGCGCTTTCCTCATGATATCGCCTTGCGTTCCATTACTTATACAGACATGAAGAAATGCTCCGGTTGGAACATTATTGGATATATATGATAACAACATCCTGAAGATTGATTCTCTACTAAGTTTGACCAGTTTATTCGACTTGTAATATAACTTTTTGAAGTTTTCGTCCAACGTTTGCCTGCATCTGCGCGAGCGTTTGGACACGTGTACTACACATGCTAGCAAAAGTAGCTAATTGGACATAAGTTATGGACATTATCGAACAAAACAACGATTTATTGTGGAACTAGGATTCCTGGCAGTGCATTCTGATGAACATAATCAAAGGTAAGGGAATATTTATGATGTAATTTCGTATATCTGTTAATTCCAACATGGTGGAGAAATGTTGTTAAATCTGAGCCCTGTCTCAGATTCTTGCATGGTGTGCTTTTTACGTAAAGTTATTTTTAAATCTGACACAGCGGTTGCATTAAGAACAAGTGTATCTTTAATTATTTGTAAAACATGTATCTTTCATCAAAGTTTATGATGAGTATTTCTGTTATTTGACGTGGCTCTCTGCAATTACTCTGGATATCTTAGAGGCATTTCTGAACATGGCGCCAATGTAAACCGAGATTTGTGGATATAAATATGCACATTATCGAACAAAACATAAATGTATTGTGTAACATGATGTCCTATGAGTGTCATCTGATGAAGATCATCAAAGGTTAGTGATTCATTTTATCTCTATTTCTGGTTTTTGATACTACTATCTTTTGCTGGGAAAATGGCTGTGTTTTTCTATGGCTATGTACTGAGCTAACATAATTGTTTGGTGTGCTTTCCCCGTAAATCCTTTTTGAAATCAGACATGTTGGCTGGATTCACATAATGTGTAGCTTTAATTTGGTGTCATTCATGTGTGATTTCATGAAAGATTGATTTTTATAGTAATATATTTGAATTTGGCGCGCTACATTTTTTCTGGATTTTGGCCAAGTGGGACGCTACCGTCCCACCTATCCCAGAGAAGTTAACCAGATGAATGAGAGCATAAGATCTTCTACACAGGACCCCACACAGACCCCGCCATTAACTCCCATGTCCGAAGAGTCTGAAACGCAATATGTTGTTTTTGAGAAATTTGAAAATTGTCTAATATATCAGGAGGGAGATGGTCTCGATAGAAGTGTCCGGGTTGTGTGCCGAAATAAATTCAGCAATACAGAGATTCAACAGTTTTTCAATTTCACATGGCTGAATCAGAATCTTGACTATGCTGTGTTTTATGTGATGATATTGGGATACTCTGAACAAACTGTTAGACAGGGCAAGAGATTATGGCGAACCTTGTGATGTCTTACAGTTGGAAATTTGTGGAGATAGCATGCAAAACACTGTATCTCTTATTTTACCCAATAGCGAAGTAGATCTTGAACAATTTATAGCCCTGCTGGAACGACTTATTCAGTCAAATTTATCCGTCATAGCCGATAGGACCCTCGAGCTTGTAGTGCAAATAATACGTCAACCCCAGGGTGGCGGGGGGCAGAGAAGGAAACTAGATGGCCTAATGCAATCAGAAATCATAAGCAATAAAAGGGCATACCTCATAAACGTTCACAATCCTGGTAATAAGCTATGCTTTGCAATAGGCCTAGCACATTTACTCAACCCAGGATGTACGGATCTAGCGGCGTTACAAAAGGCTAGAGAGCTCCAAATTGCCGTTGGTCTAGGTACACAGGATGCGGTGGCATTCTCGGACAGTCAAATTTGAAAACTTGCTGAACATCACGATTGTGGTTTTGTACCACAGTAGAGCTAATGCAGCTCTCTTGAAATTCCAAAACAACCCACAACCTCATCCTCAGATTCTGTTATTTTATGTGCAAAACAACCATTATTATGCTATTACCAACATCACAGCGTTTTTAGGCGCACTCGTGCCGTTATAACTGTTCAGTATGTCTGGATGAAAAATGTCCGATGCAACCCTTAAACCTGACACCCTGTGCGGATTGTCACCGCACATGTCGTTCAACCTCCTGTTACGAAAAACACAAAATTGAAACATGGCACCCCAAGGCCTGTAAATCTGTAAGCAGTTAACAAGAAATGTCCAAAATGCCATTGCAATTACAACCTTAAAATAGACAACCCTAAACCTCTTGTGTGTGGAATCATACATTGCCCAATCTGTAAAGGGCCTTTGAAAAGCAGAGATGCTGAAGTGGTTCAAGAAGTGCCACACGAGTGTTATATTCAGCCCTTGGCTGAAGATGAACATTCAGAGAAATATGTGTTTTATGATTTTGAGACTAATCAGCAATCAGGAGTTCATTTGCCTATTTTTGTATCTACCATGACTTTCAAGGGTGATAAGTGGTCGGCAGAGGGGCACCAATTGTGCACTCCTCTTTCTAAAACACTTTAGAAAACCCCAGTACAGAAACTTCACATTTATAGAGCACAATTCTAGAGCCTATGACTCCTACCTTCTTTTGAACCCCTTGATACAGCAAGGCGTTGCACCCAGTGTCAAACCTCAAGGTAGTAAAATCTTGTGTTTTGTAGACCCCGCCTTCAACCAGAGATACATTGACAGTTTAAGCTTCTTACCCATGAGATTGGCTCAAATGCCAGAGGCCTTGGGTTTTGAGAACTCTGTGAAAGGCTGGTTTCCCCATTTCTTCACATCTGAGGAGAATCTACATTATATTGGAGCTTATCCCAGCCCCGAAATGTACTGGTGTGACCAGATGTCTCCCAAAGAGCGAGAGAGATTCATGACATGGTACGAGACAGTATGTCACAGCACTTTTGATTTCCACAAAGAGATGGAGTCATACTGTGACAACGATGTAGTTATACTTCGTGAAGGATGCCTCAGATTCAGAGAATAGGTAATCAAAGATGCAAGCATTGACCCCTGGAGTTGTACAACTATTGCATCGGCATGCATGAAAACCTATCGTACACAATTTCTACCTACAGCATCTATAGCTATCCCCTCGCCTGACAACTACCGACGCCAATTCAAGTCATACTCTAGTGGGTCCATTCAATGGTTGGAGTACTTGGCCCAGGATAAAGACATTTTTATTCAACATGCTTTGAATAGGGATGAGAAGGCGTTTGGGCCTTATCATGTAGATGGATACACACAGATTGACGGTGTTGAGACCGTGTTTGAGTACAGCGGTTGTTTCTTCCACGGTTGTAAATCTTGCTTTGTGCCCCAGGCCATGTGTGTCCTAACCCAAAATACTTTTGGGGAAATGTACCAAGAGTTTCAAGACAAATTGGAATCTTTACAGGCTACTTACGGGTTAAAAGTGAATGTGATGTGGAAGCATGAGTGGACCGCACTCA
The DNA here is from genome assembly GCF_045679555.1 of Salvelinus alpinus. Classification (NCBI taxonomy): domain Eukaryota; kingdom Metazoa; phylum Chordata; class Actinopteri; order Salmoniformes; family Salmonidae; genus Salvelinus; species Salvelinus alpinus. Next base: position 14,340,582 of record NC_092091.1, on the reverse strand, counting down.
AAAAGTCTGATCCTCATGTTTGAGCCTTCCTATCCAGCTTTGACACACCAGAACCCTTGGAACCACGACAGGCCTTGGAGGCCGTACCAATGCTTTGACATTGAGGTATGTAGCGCAACCCGACGAGACAATAGGATATGTAGATTTTACATATCTTTATCCTCATGTAATGAGTTCCTCATGCTATCTTATGGGGCATCCTGAAATTATTCACCGCGACTTTGACTAACCCCAAAACTATTTTGGTCTGATCAAAGCAACTGTCTACCCTCCTAGGGGTTTGTTTATACCAGTGTTGCCTTACAAGGGACCTCAAGTAAAACTTTTCTTTCCCCTTTGTCACACCTGCAGTGAAAACTACAACCAGGAAAAGCCTTGTGATCACTCAGATCAAGAAAGAGCCCTGACAGGTGTATGGGTCACAGTTGAATTCTCTAAGGCTCTAGAGATGGGGTATCGTGTGGCCAAAATCTTTGAAGTGTGGAACTTTTCCAGGAATTCAGACACACTTTTTAAAGAGTACATCAAGACCTTCTTGAGATGCAAGCAAATGGCTTCAGGCTATCCTGCATCGGTCACTGATCAAGAGAGCAAAGACAAGTACATTCAAGACTATCACGACTATCACGACAGAGAAGGCATACTTCTTGACCCTGACAGAATAGAGGTCAACAAAACCAAAATAAATGTGTCAAAATTGTACTTAAACTCTCTTTGGTGGAAGCTTTCGCAGAGATGCAATATGCTAACAATGTCGATCATTAAAGACCCCGAAGAATTTTGGGAATTTGTATTGTCGGACCAATACGAAACTCATTCTTGAGTCAAGTCACAGTTTAGTGTGAACTACTTTACTCCACCAGGCAAGAAACATATCCACAATTTCAATTTCATGTCACAGTTTAGTGTGAACCCCTTTACTCCACCCGGCAAGAAACATATCCCCACAAATAAAATGTTTATTTCTGTATGGTGATATCCAGATCCGCACAGCTCCCTGTCCTGGAACCCACCCAGTCAGACTCTGCTAGGCAACATCAGCGATGGCCCTACCTCCAGTGCTAAACAATAGTGTCTTTCAGTGGCGTGGCAAAATGGTACAGAGAGAAAGAGTAGTGTAAGGGGAACAGAGGAAGATTGGTGCGTTGTACCAATGCCTCTCGATCCTCTGCTCTCAGGTCACCACTCAGCTCTACAGCCCCAGTTCATCATCAACGCAGCCACGCACATCCTAACTCAAATTTGCCAGTAAGACTTCTCGTCCCGCAGACACCGGTCCAGTGCGATCACAGCAACTGCCCCAGACATGGACACTTGCATAGGGGCCCGATCCCCACAGAGAGACATTCTCTGCTCAACTCCCAGCCCCGAACATCACAAAACACAGGGCTTTTAAAGGAAATTATATCCAATCCCCAGCTACCTGACTGATTAGCTAACGCTCTGCAGGTGCGTCTGATCACACCAGCCCCGACATCCACTTATCTACCAATCCTTCTCATGACATAGCTATAGCGTAAAAAAAAAAGCTGTAATGGTATTGATTTACAAACCTCTGAAAGGGTGGCCTTGCAGGCTTTGGCGCTGTGAATGCATTGTTTTACAAACTCAAATAATTGCTTGTATTTTCAGTATGCGGATGTTTTAAAGCATATGGTCTGTTTGGACCATGGCACTGCTGCTTTGTCCTGTCAGTAATGTACTCTAATAATTCCATATTAAACTGATTATGGCAGTAGGCCGAGTATGGCATTAGTCAAGTAAATACCTTACTCTGGTTATCTTAATTGGCGTAAGGTCATAATCCAATTAAGCATATGCCAATTAAAAGACTTGGTTTTCTGAGCAGTCTTTCAAATGATTAGGACATGTAAAAGCATTAATCAGAGTTCCAGCTGTGTATATGATATGTGCATGTACTAGCACAAGCAGAAAAACAAAGTATGCATCTTAGAAATAGTTTTCACATACACACTTTATGTGTCTGAACTCAGAGTCAAATTGTTTTTCACAAAGATAACATGGCCACTGTTGTAGAAATTTTATTTTGGATGCATGTATTAATCCCATCAGGTAGCCTGATTTCAGATGTGTCTATGTTAACAGGATTATTAGGGAATTCATTCTTCTTAAAAAGCATGTAAATGTTGAAATTGAACTATAATACAGTATTAATCTGACTATTAACAATAATCTTATTATTTTGTGAATGTAACCGTACTGTTACCACAGTGTTACATCTGAAACAAACCTTTAGTTGGCCTTTAGGTCCGGAGTGACTGCAATTTGTACATTTTCGTAAAAAGGTTTATGTTGATCCTTTTGTAGTGTGTGTTGAAGTATTGCTGAAGGTATTGGATATTGAGGATTTACAATCTGGCTGGCTTTTATTTTGTGTCAGTTATGTTGCCAATATGCCATTTCCGTTTAAAATCGTGTTTGACGCTCTATTTGATGCATTTCACACAACTCCATGAAACACCTTTTATTCCTCCACACATTCATAAAAATACATAACAGATCCACCATAATAGAAGTGGAAAGGGTCCAACGGATTTGCAGACTTCCATTCTTCTGGAGTTCTCCAGCTGTAAAAAAACTGAAACAAACAAGTTGCAATATTCAATATTCAATTCAACATATGCAATATTCAACTTCAAGGCATGGTGAAAACTTGTAGACAAAAAATAAAACAATTAAATATTTAATAACTTTTGATTCACAGTAAATACTGTGAAGGACTTCGAAGAGGTTATAAAATAATTACATTCAGCATTTGTTTGGTATGTTCTGAGTAATTGTTATTACAATGAAAGATCTTTATAATTAATGATATCCGTTTAAACTTTCATAACTGAGCAGTGGGTGTAGCAAGAAACTCATCAATCTCTAAGCAACCCTGAACCCATTTTTACCTTCATTAACTCTTATATGGCTTTGCCTTTTGTAGTGATAGAAAACTATTACAACGTTACAGTAGAAGCTTCATCAAAATTATTCAATTGAACATTTATTGAGGTAGACCCAGAACTTGTACAGTGTTAAGTGTATGCTAACAAAGTTTTCAGATTTTTTTTACGCTATTGAGTAATTTTTTGAAAACTTTTCGATGGCTCTAATTTGCACCTCTGGGGTGTTGCGTCTGTCATTGTGTTTATCGCTCTCTGTTAAAGACACTCGCTCTGATAAAGCCACTCTAGCAGCCGAGGTAAGAAAATAAGAGATTTTTTTTAAACAAATTAGATGGTGTTGATCCAACAGGCACCTCAGACAATAGACTTCATCAGTTCATCACAGAGATAATTCCAACCCATTTCCTGGCCTCCCCCTCTGGTTGTCAGTCAAAGTCTCATTTACACCTCTGTAATTGGGCTGTGTGAGTGGCTTACTGCATGGCTGACATTCGCCTAATGAGAAATCCCATGCACTGCTGCCCCTCTTTCTGCCTCCCCTGGGGAAGTTCTGCAGGAGATTCTGTGTGTGTGTGTGTGTGTGTGTGTGTGTGTGTGTGCGCGCGTGTGTGCGTGCGTGTGCCTGCATGCATGCAGGGCTGGCTCTAGCCTTTTGGGGGCCCTAAACAAGGTTTGATTAGGGGGCCCAACATCTCATGTCCAAACATTTTAGTGGCCCCCCTCTTCACCTGTGGAGAGAATGTTTTTTGTTTTAAAGTTAATTTCTTGCAATTCTGCACATTTTGCCATGGTGCGGAGAGAACTTTGCACTTTTATTAAAAAAATACATGCAATTGTACGCTTTTTGTCATGGGGTCGAGACAACATTTTAGCAGTTTTACAGCTAATTTTCTGCAATTCTGCACATGTTGTAATGACTTATGCCATGGTAATATAATATCTGTGTGAGAATGACTAACAAAATCAATTGTGGCCCCCCTGGAGGTAAGGGCCTCTGGGCACGTACCCTGTGTGCCCGGTCAGTATTTGGGCATTATTACTAGAAGTTTAGATAGCTGGCTAGACTAACTATACCAATCTAAAAAATATTAGCTGACATGGCTAATTGAGTCTGTCAGTGACTAACATAGAAAGAGAAAAACTGCTGATGCACAACCACATTTTGAAATTGCACCTTGTGTATTCTACTATTCTAACACTCAACAGTAAGTTGAGAACCAGACTGAGTTCCTAGCAGCCGGGGGCCCTAAGCTACCGCTTATGTTGCTTATGCCTGAAACCGGCAGTGCGTGCATGTGTGCATGTGGTGGGTGTGTAGCACATGGGGATATGTGATTAGCTAGCATTTGAGGTGGTGGGATCGGCTAGGACGCTTGAGGAGGGCGGTTAAATGTGGTTGTGAGGCACAGTTCCCGAGTTCGAGCCAGGTATGAGCCAAATTGGGAGGAAGTGGTACTTGCTAAGTAAGCAGCGTAACATCCTTTACAGGTACATGTGTGTGAAGAGGGGATATGGTAAGGGATTCATCACTTGTCAACCCCATAGCTAATTGCCCCGTAAAAGAGCACACACTTCACATGCCAATGGCTACTCCAATCCCAGGTTTATGGTGATCCAGTGTAAAGACCACCTGCCCAGCATAAATTAGGGCCTAAAATATATCCTTGCTTGGATCTCCAACAGACAGAAATGTAAGGTTAATTGTTAACCATTTCTGCTTATGTAAGAAAATACAGGGGAAAACATTGAGATGGTCTTATAATGAAAGAGACAAAATCAAAATAGCTGATACAAATTGTATTAGAGCAACAACCTGTAACGTCTGTATATTTCCAGTGAAAAGTGCTGCCCCCACTTGCTTGTAAAGAGATACTGTAATAAGATAAAAATCACAGATATATTTTTATACAAAGGGTTGATATAATAAACTGTTACTGCCTTTTTTTCTCTCAATCACTCCCGGCCCAAACCCAATGGCTGGGAACAGGTACTAGCCAACCTGCAAACGGTAAACTTAAAGTGCTGAGGCCATAGAGAATTATAGGGGGACAGCAACCCCCTGGTGGCAGAGGTAATCCCGTGAGCTAGTATTGTCACTGGGCATTGGGCTGTGGATGCTACCAGTGCATCTGCCTGCCTCTCAACTCAGTTGAGTTTGTTTGTGTGGTCGCTGGCTCAGAGAAGAGGCAATTAAAATTGGGACCACAGCCATTCAAAAATAAATAAATAAACAGTCATTAAGGCAGCCATTCAAAGTCATCAGATGTAACAAAAGCATTGGGCTGTCAAATATCCAAACGTTTCAATGAAGCTGGGGACATGGCAGTGAACAAAGTTGCATACCGTAACTATATGATAACATGCTATACTGACTTAGGAAGGCATCTTTAATGTATGTCCACTAGTCTGGCATTGATTTATGCATCTAATGGCTCTTACAAACAAACACAAGTGACCAGAAACTAACAACAAAAAATGATTTCCTCTTCTTTTTGGTATTTCCTGGCAGGTATACTTGCCAAAAACTTTCCCATCAGACGCCTCCATAAAAGTGCCTGTCAGATCATCAGAATAAAATCATTGGAACAAAAGTTTTCACTGGAAATAAGGAGTTTGCCTACCCCATCTAAATGCATCTGAAATAGAATTAGAAGGTAATACAATGTATGGAAGTCCTTCATCAGAAAACACGCTTCCCAAACTACAGAACCCCACACTACAACATTGTCAATATCAAATTCTACTGTCACAGTCAGTCTTTGTTCAGTTAGCTAGGTGGCCCAATTACTGTTCTGTCTGAGCTTTAAGAACAACCTTGGCAAAAAAGTTTATTAGGTAAACCAACAGTATATCAGAGAAGAATTATATATTTTTTCATGCAGGCTTGTGACTAAGAAGAAAAAAAAGAAGAATTAAATGCACAATTGTGAGGCAACCAGCTGCAATAGAATTGTCAGTTTGCTCAACATTTGGGCATATAGCTGATCCAACATACTGTGTTGCCTTCCAAAGGCAAATATGAACTGTGTGCAAAGTTTGTTGAGTGAGCAAACGTTCACACATCAGCTCAATTTGTTGTCCTTAAGTCCACCCAACTCACCCCGAATAACGGTGATTAAGCAATTGGTTAAAATTGCTTTTTTATAGTGCATGAACGTATGCATGAATTTCTGTATTTACATTCTTAGGTCAAGGTAAATGAAGGTTTATTAATGGGTCCAGGATTTTGCAATTTAGGAGGAAATAAATCATCCATTTCACTATCAATTTTCATCAGTATTTTGAGCCTGCTTTTGCTGTCGCCTAGCAAGGACATTCATTTGACTTCAGCTTCCTTCCTCCTTTTCATCTTTCCAAGCAAGGCAAACACTTCCATCTTCATTAAAGCCAACGTCTACTATAGTTTTTTTCATGTTTCACCCTAGCTCTTGTCAACTCATGTGAATTAGTAGGAAAAACTCATCTGAATTAAAAGTGGCCTCAGATTTCCCCTACCTTTTGCTCGACTCGTACAATGACATGTAATGCATGTTACATGCTTTAAGTTCTTACATTTACATGTAACTTCCATGAATAAAATCATTACCCCAAAGAGTGAGTGAAAAATATCAAATTTGTCACTTAGATGGGAGCTTTCAGCACCTGTACTCAATGCCTGTAACGTAAACATTACTCTAGTCTCAAATGTTCCTTTCCTCATCATCAATGTCCCACTTAGCCTGTATTGGAAAAGCGCTAGGAGGGCTTTCTGATGTGAACTGCCTTTCAATTAACCCCCTTCCCCTTCTCCATCTCCTCCTAGGAATTCACCAGCAGAATGTTCCACTCCACTAATCTGTCAAAGGCGAGAAATGAGACACTGAACCAGGTAATGGAAATCAATGACCAGTTGGAGTATACTGAGGGTGAAGGAGCAAGAAAGTGGCCACTGCAGCGAATTATCATCAGTCATTATCACAAGTCATTATCATCAGTCATTTGCCTAACTGATGCCTCATATCCAGTGCACACAACGATTATTCCAGTATAAATTGTAGTTGTGCTGTGAAAGGGTTATGTGGCTATTGCTGTGTTTCATCAGGAGCATTTGAAATGAAGGACTTTTCTGAAGGACACACTTACTGATTAAAGACACTCATTCTGTTGGTAGTCTAATCAGGACTGTGCATCTGAGGGAATGTTACAAAAACAACCTAGCTAGCTAAATGTTTTCAGGTACGAGTGACATGTTAATCAAAACCACAAAATACATTATCCTCCCAGGTATTGTCTGTGAAGTTATTATCAGATGCAGCCGAAAATCTGTTGTTTAAAAAATAAAAAATAAGATATTGTAATTACCTGAAGGTTGCATTGGCACACAATGGTCACAATCCCATGTTTATCACCAGGGACGTTATACAGTCATTCTCTAATATATTGGCACCCATGCACAATTCACAATTTTTTCTCAAAAAAGTTGAGATTGAAAAGACTTTTAGTGTTTACACGTGTATTTGTTTGATTTACAACTGCACAGGATCAAAAATAAAGAACTAACAAAAACTGAATTTGAGATTTTTAATTTCAAAGTAAAACAGAAATGGCCTGGATTAAATTAATCATAGTTCAAATTAATTTGGTTGGAGGCGTGTGATTCTAGTTTACTGTGTAGTTTACCCTGACCTGTCCACCGGACGTGCTACCTGTCCCAGACCTGCTGTTTTCAACTCTTAATGATCGGCTATGAAAAGCCAACTGACATTTATTCCTGATTATTATTTGACCATGCTGGTCATTTATGAAAATTTTGAACATCTTGGCCATGTTCTGTTATAATCTCCACCCGGCACAGCCAGAAGAGGACTGGCCACCCCTCATAGCCTGGTTCCTCTCTAGGTTTCTTCCTAGGTTTTGGCCTTTCTAGGGAGTTTTTCCCAGCCACCGTGCTTCTACACCTGCATTGCTTGCTGTTTGGGGTTTTAGGCTGGGTTTCTGTACAGCACTTCGAGATATTAGCTGATGTACGAAGGGCTATATAAAATAAACTTGATTTGATTTGATTTAGTTTATCTCACCTGTGGCGAGTCATTCAACCAGTTTTGAAAGAAAATTCTGCTCCATTGCAGGCTCTGCTCAAAGCAAATCCTTTAAATATTCAACAACATACAAAACCAACAACATTAAGGATCTCTTACTTTCACAACGTACAATTTCAAAGTAACATTTTAAATCTTTTCATCAAACTAGTCAACCGAAAATAACATTTTTGCGTAATTCCACTCATAATGTTTTGGCATATTGAGCATAAGCATAATTAGTATTTTTCCTAACCTGAGCCCAATCCACTACACCTCAGATGAAAGAAAGAAAGGCGGTGCCACTTGCGCAGGTTTAAGTAATGTTTAAAATCCTGAACAAGGCGCAGCTTTTCATCAATTTTCTTTCCCTGCTGTTCACAGGGAGTAAGGCCATTTGTCAAATAGTCTCACCATCAATATTAACTCCACAGGAAACATTGTTTAATCGCCTGCACCCGTTTGTCCTTCAGAATAATGAAATGTGGCCCACAATGCAGTCTCAGTGGCCTTCATTAAAGAGAACACAGAACAATCTCAAGGGTTTAGCTAGACTCTGCAAGTAAATACACTGTTCCAGAAACGTTTTAACCACAGTCAACAAAAACTGCCAGGTCTCTAAGCATATTTAGGCTAAGATAAAGATTTGATCTAAGCAGTGTCAGTGTTTCAAAAGTCCTATGATGACACTTCTTCGAGTTAAACAGCCAGTACGGTGAACAAACATTGTCCAAAATAAGTGTAACATTTCAAATGCCTAGATGACAAGTGACAAAGTTTTATAAATAGATGGCAAGAGATTGGAATACTGCAGCCAACTAAATCAGTCAACTAAATCCAGTTACTTTTTCAAAGCATTACATACGGTATAGCGTCACTTTAGATAATGAAAACGAATAAAACTTCCTTCACTCAAGGTTAATTGAGAACTTACGTTAGAGGAATTGTGGAGGCCAATTCTGTACTTTGTCAGGTTTTTATTGACCTGTAACTGTCTGTGTTGATAGAGCAGTAACCACAATTCCAGAGAATTACCTCCAATGTCTTAAAAAGAAAATAAGTAACCCAGACGGCTAAGGAATAAGGAGTAGACACAGTGCCAGCCGAGTCTTCCCCAGACCCATCCTTCCAAACACTGAGTTATCCCCTTGACACTAGCTAATCTTTCACAGACTCCTCAAGCTAATGGACTGAACTACTGTAAACAGATGATCATTTCTTCTCCTTATCTGGAGACCAAAAAAGAGGCTTGGAGAAATCAATTTTTGGGGTAGTAAATGAAATCTGTGTTTTCAACAGGGGAACTGACAAACAAAAATGATTAGTGCTTAGGGCAGCGTTTGATTGGGCTTGCCTGGGGCGATGTTCTGCAGTTTGTGTGAAGTCAGCAGGACGGCCTGCGATTGATCAGGTATTAAAAACAAGCAGTCTCTGATGAAGACACGGAAACCAGTGCTCCTTACCCCAAAACAACAGAGTTTTGTAGTTTAAGAACCGCTGCTGCGTGTGCCATGTTTCATCTACACTGAACAAAAATATAAACACAACATGCAACAATTACAAAGATTTTACTGAGTTACAGTTCATATAAAGAAATCAGTCAATTTAAATAAATCCATTTGGCCCGAATCTATGGATTTCACATGACTGGGAAAACAGTTGGTCACAAAATAAGAAAACCAGTCAGATTCTGGTGTGGCCAGAATGAGTACACGTGAGGCCGGTTGGACATACTGCCAAAAAAATACATTGGAGGTGGCTTATGGTAGAGAAATGAATATTAAATTATCTGGCAACAGCTCTGGTGGGTATTTCTGCAGTCAGCATGCCAATTGCATGCTACCTAAAAACTTGGGACATCTGTGGCATTGTGTTGTGTGACAAAACTGCCACATTTTAGAGTGGCCTATTATTGTCCCCAGCACAAGGTGCAACTGTGTAATGATCATGCTGTTTCATCTGCTTCTTAAAATGCCACACCTGTTAGGTGGATGGATTATCTTGGTAAAGGAGAAATGCTCCCTAACAGTGATGTAAACAAATTTGTGCACAAAATTTGAGAGAATAATATATTTGTGCCTATAGAACATTTCTGGGATCTTTTATTTCAGCTCATGAATCATGGGACCAACACTTGTTATGTTCATATTTTCATATTCATATGTTCATATTTTTATTCAGTATAGTTTCAACAAGTATTTCAAGCAAAATAGTACATGTGGCAGAAACTCAAAAATAATACTGCCACAAACAATACATATTTTGGCAACAGTATGAATATGTTGCACTGATTACTGCTCACAGGAGAATAGATCTTGCTGCAAAACCATCCAAAAGCTGTCTAATATTGCTTTTTTAAGGTGTTTGGTGACAATAGGCAATTGGGGCTCTCTCCCCTTGACCTCTTTCGTTTTCAAAACAGATGAAGATGAAGGGAGATGTAGTGAGCAGAGATGAGGAGCGGAAGCTACCTTGGACAGCTGAGACACAGCAGTATCGATCGCCATTAGTGAGGAGAGCTTGCCAAAGCAACAATAGTTCAAGGAGGAACACCATTTTTATTTACGATAATAATCCATCAACAAGGAACCAAGGTTTTTACATTTGGGCACACAATAGTGTCTTACTGTATTGCCACCAAGGCTGTGTAAAGAAGTTGTTTAATTTTACAAGCTCAACCCCCCCATCAATGTACATGAAACCACCTAGGATAGAGAACGTGTGAAACCCTATCTCTTCAAAGAGTATCTTAATCCTTAGCCTACAGTTTCTGCGGAACATAATAAAAAAATCCCCATCAAAATCTGTCTGTTTAAGCTAAAGATATCTGTTTTTTTGCATGGGCTGCGTCCCAAGAATTGGTCTTCTCACAAAAACGTCTGTAGCGTCTAAACGGTTTGGTGACCACTCTAAACGGTTTGGTGACCACTCTAAACGGTTTATGACCACTCTAAACGGTTTGGTGACCACTCTAAACGGTTTATGACCACTCTAAAAGGTTTGGTGACCACTCTAAACGGTTTGGTGACCACTCTAAACGGTTTGGTGACCACTCTAAACGGTTTGGTGACCACTCTAAGCGGTTTGGTGACCACTCTAAACGGTTTATGACCACTCTAAACAGTTTATGACCACTCTAAACGGTTTATGACCACTCTTTTGAAAAGTGTGATTGGCACAAACACAATGGCGTTTACCGTTTTGCTCTAGGCCGTACACAAGCCTCACAACCAGTACCAGTTTAAAAAATGAATGTAAGTATTTATGGAGATAGTTTAGTGCCTGAAATAAAGGGATAAATACATGTAAAAAAATATATCAAAATTGTTTCCTGATCTTTCATATCTCTCAGATATTCAATGCATTTCTATTGGCTAATAGCAGTAATGCCAAATTCAATGTATCATCCAAATATATATACTGTATATATATATTTTTTTTAAACCTTTAAGGAGTCTTAAAATTCGTAATCAAATAGCTAAATAACACTTGTATTTTCCTACCAGCATTGACTTTGCTGATAACCTCTTTATTGAGTAAAAATGTACTATGACTGTGATATGCGGTTGTCTCACCTAGCTATCTTAAGAGGAATACACTAACTGTAAGTCGCTCTGGATAAGAGCGTCTTCTAAATGATTACATGTAAATGTAAAATGGGTATGTATCAATCACTACTGATAGCAGCAGTACCCATCATAGACTGAGAGGTTTTGTCTCTTTCCCAACAAAAGCCTATTTTTGAGCTGATAAGACTGGAGGAGATGTGGGATAACTACACCCATGTTGTTTTTCTATCACTGTGTTGTGCCTGTTTGATGATCACTGTGTTGTCTAACTGGCTGTAAAGCTATGAGTGGTACAAGATGGAAAGATAAGGACGAATGTCTGATTACAGGATGGGAGTTTTTGCAGGGACAAGAGGAATCTAGATAGGGAAAGAACCACTGAGCAGAGGCCTGAAAAGAATGATTATATAAGTAGAATGTGTGTGAGAGAGAGAAAGAGACAGGAGAGAGACAGGACAGAGAGAGACAGAGAGACAGAGAGAGAGAGAGAGTGAGAGAGAGAGAGAGAGAGAGAGCGAGAGAGACAGAGAGAGAGAGAGAGAGAGAGAGAGAGAGAGAGAGAGAGAGAGAGAGAGAGAGAGAGAGAGAGAGAGAGAGAGAGAGAGAGAGAAGAGGTTTTAAGAGCAAGGTGTGCAAATAGTTCATAAGGCCAGTGACAGGGACTCTGAAGAGAGCGTCCTGATATGCATTCAGACACTGGCAAAGTGAAAGGAAACCCACTTTATGGGTAAACAAAAGTCTCTGTTGAGTAAATAATCCAGTGTTTTATCCATGAATATTTCATTACGAGAGAATGCGATCGGCAAGAAAGTTTATGCCTTCTCGCAAATCCCTTGGAAGGAATAAGGGACAATGTTACAATGCAGGGTTCATTAAAAAAGACAGATGGGCAAGGTCCAAGCAAAGGCGGGGGGTCACTTACTGAGAGGGACGCGCATATGATTGGTGGAGCCTGTCAAATGAATTCGGGACTAGTTTGGTCTGGCTGAACTCCCTCTGCAGGAAGAGGACGGAGAGAAGCACAGATCACCTCCAACAAAGGGAGGGGGGTAGCTTGGGTCCCCGAGGTAGAGAGTCCTGGGGATTACAGACGATGACTTTCAGTGCCGAAGAACTTCATTAGTGATGGTAAAGGAGGAGCGGCAGTCTGCTTTTATTTCCCAGAGCTAGATTCTCCTTCCCTCCCTTACTCTCTCTCTCTCTCTCTCTCTCTCTCTCTCTCTCTCTCTCTCTCTCTCTCTCTCTCTCTCTCTCTCTCTCTCTCTCTCTCTCTCTCTCTCTCTCTCTCTCTCTCTCTCTCTCTCTCTCTCTCTCTCTCTCTCTCTCTCTCTCTCTCTCTCTCTCTCTCTCTCTCTCTCTCTCTCTCTCTCTCTCTCTCTCTCTCTCTCTCTCTCTCTCTCTCTCTCTCTCTCTCTCTCTCTCTCTCTCTCTCTCTCTCTCTCTCTCTCTCTCTCTCTCTCTCTCTCTCTCTCTCTCTCTCTCTCTCTCTCTCTCTCTCTCTCTCTCTCTCTCTCTCTCTCTTACTCTCACTCTCGTTCTCTTCCACCAGACCTGTCTCCAGCTCCTCTCACGTAGAACCCCCCGCTGGCCCTGTCGCCGAGTTCCGAAGCAGAAATAGCAACCCTAACAGAAAAGCTTGCCCCCGGACCGTCTGGGATTTGGTATTTTAGAAATCTCAATTATAACCTGCCTTATCCATATTTCTCCCTGAACAGAACATGGCTAATCCTCCTGTGAAAAGGCCCAGTGCCTTGAGCCTCCTCTGCCCTTGCTAAAAATACACTTGGAATTCAGTCTCCAGCACCATCCTATTTTTACCCTTGCTATCGAGATGGGGTGTAGAGTTGTCAAGATTTTGTTGTCTGGAAACACCAAGTTTTCAGTTGTTTTTTTACATTTCTGTGTTGGAGAATCTTGAGGATGTACTACTCCTTCATGAGACAGGTGTGTTTGTGAGTGTCTAGCTATTTGTGAATTTCCATATTGTTAAAAAAAGTTAACATGTTGCCTATCGTGCTTATTATGATTTCCAGTACTCATACTTCAACTCAAATTTCCTCCCATAATCAGCTCTGCCTTCTCAATTGTCTGGCTTGTGCGGTGAGAGCAGGGGAAACTGATCTGAGTGTAAATGAAGCAACCTTGGAGTGAGCACAGATACTCAGTGGAAATCAGGAATCCCACTGCAGACACCATCTTCCACCTGCGCTCATCTATTAAGACAGACCTGCCTGTATTGCAACACAACTGATTTGAGTGGCATCTTCATAACTGATATATTAAGACCCGGAAACGGTCCACACCTGAGGCAAACACATTTTGTTACATTTGTAAGTGATTAAGTCATGATTTGTCGCAGCATTAGAGTTGTTTCTCACTTTTCTGGCCCTCTAAAATGTGAGCTTTCAAACTAAATGTTATACTGTACCCAGTAAGGTAAACTTGTCAATGATGAGGTGTACTAAACTTCACTATGACTGACAAATGTTTTATTGAAGAAGGTTCCATGCCCTTGAGCATGTATTTTTGTAGAAGACTTAAAAGATGTTGAGTCCAATGGCTGCTTTGAGGAACTCTCCTCATCATTAATGCCATAACTCATCATTTTTATCCTCTCCAGTCATCTTAATGAAAATGTGCCTGCAGATCAAAACTATTACCATCAATACCATACATAACATACTGCAGTAACACTCACTAAGTCCCAAAGAGACACTAATGTCTTGCAGCCAAATACCAAGAGATAATTAATAAACCAGTCATCATTATAGTCTTGAAGAGTTCATTTTTCATCTTACTATGCGGATGGTGCCATATCAGCGCTTCATACTTTATATCTATTTTCAACTTTTACCTGAAGGCCGATTGACGGCCAATGAAATTAAGTGAACTGGGTCGTTCCAAGAAATTAGTCACTTATGCGTCCTTTCTATATTTTAACCCTTTACACTCATGTGAATTGGCCTATATGGATAGGGCTAAATTTAAATGTTTCTTACAAAAGAAATATGAAAAGCAATTGCATAACCATGGTAGCAATTGAAAGGGTTTGGAGCTTATGGGAAAAGTATGAGACTAAAGTGTGAGGTCACAACAGTTCACATGACACAAGACTGAATCCAAACATTACACTGTTGATGTCATGTGCATTTTACATTTAGTGTTCATTTTTTTGTTGATGACGAAATCAGAAAAAACTCTGGATACATTCAGTAACATGATAAGAATATTCCTGGAAAATGTATTGTAGGTTCAAGAGTTTGAGTGAGAGGACTTAGGTGTCTCTAAGTGGTCACACTCCTCTCCAAATTGTGCACTTTTCCTAAGTAATTTTAATGCACTTTTATCACTCAAAGAAGAATCTTCAACTATAAGTTTTTTTTTTTAGCTCTCCTAGCTGTGCCGCTGAGGAACTAGAGTAAGCACACTTACTGTTGTTGTTTACGCAATCCAAAAACAGTCCATTATAACTTGCAATCTGGGTCAGGTGGGCATCATTTGAAAACGTGTTATATTGCCAGCATGATTAGCTAAGTTATAAAAATGGATATTACAGTGTAGGCTTTCACGGTCAAATTCAGGGAAACAGATCGTAATGGTGCCCATAGAAAGGAGTCATGAGTGTGTTCAGGTGCATGTGCAGCGGCACATTTTCTTCACAGTAGACAAACAGGCTCATTCTGTTCAGAATAACCCAGAGTATGACACCATGTCATCTTGTAACTGTACATCAAACATAGTGATCATAAACGTTGACACTATATGACATGACTTTTATGATATGGAAATGTAAAGTGCAAATTTGGACTCATGGGTGTTTAGCTTGCTTTTATGACATCAAAGTAGTATTTATTATAGTCCTTAACGTCTCATCTTTCAAAATGCATCGAGTCCTCTGAAGTGCAGAGCTTGAGGTCTGACGTCATGTATAGCATGCTACTATACAGCCACTAGGCATTTATCAGTGCCATTTTCAACCAGTATACTGTACCTGCACGAGTGTCAAGGGCTATGTAAAAATTGTGCACCAATATTGCATTTTTAAAAGCCTGTTATATTAAATGAAGTACCCTTTAATATAGACCACATGTAAAATTCAATAAATCTGATTGTTTTATATGAATAAAGACTTGCTAAAGTGCCAAAATTCTGCATTTTGGCATGTCCCTCTGTGCACTCTCTGTGACTTCTAGGAAGATATTAACCCACTTAAGCACATCATTTCCCCAAGTTTTCAGCATAATTGTAAAGCCCTGGTTATTTTGTTGCTTTGACAAAGTCATTTCTGGAGATGTGATTTATTTCATGTGATTAGTGATTCATTTTAAAGGGGCAATCAGCAGTAGCTACATCCATTTTTGCACTTATAAATGAATGGTATGTATCCATTGATTCTTGTAGAATAGAACTTATAAATGCCTCATCAGATTAGTTCTACTGTCGTATTCCATCAGAACTATACGCTTGTTTTACTCTGATGTTTGTAAACAAACACTGTATAGCCTCAAAACATTGTTAAAATGATACGTTTTATATCATGGATGGTCAGTCCTTGCTTCCGTAGCTCTGTATTTGAATTTGAAATGTATGACATTTCTCCAGCCCTATCCCTCAGCGTTTTACTAAAACAAGGGCAGGGAGTACGCTTTGTTAATGTTTATACTGCTGATTGCTGCTTTAAGGTAAAACAAAAAGAAACCTGTCCCTCATTTTAATAATGGTGAAACTATTCCTATTATTATCATTTTTTGTTTACAAAAGAAACATTGAACATCTAATAGTAAAATCCTAGTGTAAAAACAGGTGAGCTGGTTCTACTATTTTCTGGTGTTTTGTGGTGGAACTGAGCGGGTCATTCATAACACGTCAACCCTGTTACCCATAGACAGGCTTGATATGTCTTAACATCCCAGTGCAGTCACAAATGTGATTTCCCTGTGTTTTATATATATTTCCACACTATGAGGTTGGAATAATACTGGGAAATTGTGAAAATTATGATAATGCCCTTTTAGTGTAATAGCTGTGTGAAATTTCCGCCTGTTTTGTGGGATGGAGTTTTAGCCTTCCGTGGTGACATCACCAGGCTGTATTTTTTCTTATAGACCAATAAGAAAGAGAGTTCCAAACCTCTCTGCCGATAACAGCACATTTTCAATTTTCCCCTCCCCACTCAGACCACGGTGAGCGTCCTAAGCAAAATTCTTGCTTGAAAAATAGCCCTTGGTTAAGAAGTTATTTTTGTTTCTTTTCGAGAATTTTTATTTAAAACAATCCAGAAATAATACGATATTGAGATAAAAACGACTCCATTGGACCTATAATATTTTTTAAATGGTGAAGTTTGCATTGAATTGCCCTTCCCTGTTACACACAACATCCTTCCATTCCCCCTGTCATAAGGGGATTTATTGCTGATTTAAGAAGAAATCGTCAACCCTGTTATGGTCAACCCTGTTACGGTCAACTCTGTTACTTTATTTGGCACTTAATAGGCACTGGCTATAGATTATTTATTTTTTTGAGATGGGAAAACATAGATGTTTTTTAAAAATTGCTCTTTATGATATAATGTTACAATTATTATTTTTCACCAAGTTACACTACCCAAAATGGACTGATTTTGTGGAACGACCCAACTACACTTTCAAATAACACCAGTGTTTAGGGCAGAAACTTTGTGGCAGTTTTCATCTTTTGAGCTTGAGTGCTTTTGTTTGAGTGGAAAATGTGGGAATTTACACTAACAACTGAATCCCAATGAGAGTACAGACCAGCAGACAACACAATCCGGTTGGGAACTTGGTCTGGGTCTCCGATCCTACTGGGTGGGTGATCTGTCCTTGTTCTCTCTCCCTCGCTTGACCCTGGTTGCTCCTGTGGGTCGCTCTGGATGGGAGTGTCTGCTAGATGACTGAATGTAATGTAAATATTGAACGGCTTCACTACAGGTAGATTGTATGTTTTAAAATTCAATAAAGAAAAAAGAAAAATATCTCTGAAATATCCCCCACAGTGTAGCTCTGGCATCTTCATTTTACCCATAGCAGTCATGGCCAATAGATAACTATGGCATTTATAGCCCTATATTTTATTTAAATTTATTCATTCAACCATTTTAAAATCAAGCACCCATAAAACTTGAAAAAGCCATACATGCACAAGATTAAAATCATGGAGGATAACACACAATAAAGTCTGGAACCTATTTCCATTGTGGTCCTCTTGTGACAAGATGGAAACACGGTTGTATACAGTATGTCAGTGAGACAAAAAATACAAAAACAAACATTAAAACAAAGACACCATAGCGCCTATTTAATATTTACAGCAGAGTACACCACAAGACTACTGTGACTGTCTCTGTCTCTATGGGCTCTCCCTCCATTCAACACAGATGATAAGTATGATCATTACGCTAGGCTTGGTGAGCCAAAGCAGATCACAGTTCCTTAAGTGTTAAGAGTGCAGTGGTCTCAGCCCACTACCAGCCCATAATTAAACGCCTCTGGAGGTCCCAGCAGGTCGAAGGAGGAAGTGCTCACTTGTCAGAACATAAGGGCACACTTTATTTAAAGCGTGCTATGCGGCCTCCCTCGGATATCATGGAGACAATTAAAATGAAGAGGAGGAGGTAATTAATTATGATCCATTTCGCTGGCTCCAGACAGTGGGCTCCAGGTGGGGTGAGATTCCACACACGCACACACACGCACACACACACACACACACACACACACACACACACACACACACACACACACACACACACACACACACACACACACACACACACACACACACACACACACACACACACACACACACACACACACACACACACACACACACACACACACACACACATCAATGTGAGCACACACTGATCGCACACTTGCACATGAGCATACCAGTGTAGACACTCATATAAACTTGGAGATGTTTGAGAGCTTGACAAACGGAGTTCTAACTAGCTGTATAACGGGCAAGGCAATGAAACCTAATGGAGGAAAGCACACAACTCGTTAAACCTGAAGTCGTGCATGGGCTGTCTGTTCTCTTTGTCCACGTTTGAATCCTCATTGGCACAGCCAGACGCAAAAATTAGACAATAAATCTTGTCTGCCCCTTTGTTAATTAAACAATCTATTATCTTTCCCCAATGTTGCATTTATCTCAGTCAGACAGTAATGTACATTTTCTCTCCCCAGGGAGTGTACCTGTGACCCCCGTTCAATTCCAGTTTCATTGCCTTGTTCTAAATGGCAAAGACTAGAACTGTTGTTGGGAGAGCTGACCAGCGACCAGTTGGTAAGGCAGAGAGTATGGCTCCAGCCGTATGGCGCTGGGGACATCTGCTCCAGTGCACCAGAGTCGTCCATTTGAGATGACATCACCTGAGTGGACACAGCTGGGGTGGCCTCATATAATGATGCATCACAGAGCACAAGAGCGGTAACAAAGGCCACACCATCTGTATTCTATAACCCTGACCTGTCTGGAGAATGACCAATCTCCCCGTATCGTGCTGTGGTACCTGCCGGTGAGGGACGAGTCATTTATCATGGGCAGACGGAAAGGTGGCAGAGAGGGGTGCTCTCTTGTTGGACTCGTCTGTTTAATCTCTTCCTCTCATGGGGGCTGTGTGGAAGTCTCTTCACTATGTGTGTGAAAGTCTCTTCACTATGTGTGTGGAAGTCTCTTCACTATGTGTGTGGAAGTCTCTTCACTATGTGTGTGGAAGTCTCTTCACTATGTGTGTGGAAGTCTCTTCACTATGTGTGTGGAAGTCTCTTCACTATGGGTGTGGAAGTCTCTTCACTATGTGTGTGAAAGTCTCTTCACTATGTGTGTGGAAGTCTCTTCACTATGTGTGTGAAAGTCTCTTCACTATGTGTGTGGAAGTCTCTTCACTATGTGTGTGGAAGTCTCTTCACTATGTGTGTGAAAGTCTCTTCACTATGTGTGTGGAAGTCTCTTCACTATGTGTGTGGAAGTCTCTTCACTATGTGTGTGAAAGTCTCTTCACTATGTGTGTGAAAGTCTCTTCACTATGTGTGTGGAAGTCTCTTCACTATGTGTGTGAAAGTCTCTTCACTATGTGTGTGGAGGTCTCTTCACTATGTGTGTGGAAGTCTCTTCACTATGTGTGTGGAAGTCTCTTCACTATGTGTGTGGAAGTCTTTTCACTATGTGTGTGGAAGTCTCTTCACTATGTGTGTGGAAGTCTCTTCACTATGTGTGTGGAAGTCTCTTCACTATGTGTGTGGAAGTCTCTTCACTATGTGTGTGAAAGTCTCTTCACTATGTGTGTGGAAGTCTCTTCACTATGTGTGTGGAAGTCTCTTCACTATGTGTGTGAAAGTCTCTTCACTATGTGTGTGGAAGTCTCTTCACTATGTGTGTGGAAGTCTCTTCACAATGGCCCGTGCATCCTAAAAGAATTGCAGCCCTGTTCAGAGTAAGGGGATGGAACACGGAACCCCAGCGATAGCCAATAGTCAGAAAGAGGGAGCTTTCATGGTGGCTCACACTGGTACTGTAGTCTAATTGCACTCTGGCCCATTAGAAACATACATTTAATCAGGTTAAATAAATACATTTCTGACAGAATCATAATGCTCGAAACATCCTTCAACAAGTCTAAGTATTTTGGCAGAGACCAATTTTCATTTTACTTCACTCAAGGAAAGATTAACACATGTATCACTGCTAGAAAAGCTCCGATATCTCTGTCCAGCAGCTGGTTATGTCAATGCTTACTCTAGACCATAATCCTCAGGAGACATACGTCCCCATGTTCTATGGGGCTGTGGCTCTGTCTGAGACATGTTGCAGAGGCCACTGCCCGGGGTTATATTCATTGAGGTTCAGAAAGTTGCAGACAGAAATGTAATCACTAGAGCAGGCATGATTCACTATTCATGACAGATATATCCCTCCCGATGTATTTCTATCTGAACATTGTGTAAGGTTTAACCTCCTTGGACACACACGCCTCCGTCGGTTGATGGTTTGGCTAATGATCTCAAGGTCGCTACTTCCAAGTTGTGTACGAGACCCACCTCTGAGTCGCCTCGGACTGGAAAAGCTGGGATGGTGTGGGCCTCGTCCCCAAGACAGGATGTAAGCTCCCTTCTCAGCAGGCTGTGGCTTTAATGGGGATTCAACTCCTTAGCACTTTAGACAGTTTTTATCATCGTAGTTTTGAAAGAAATGCTGAAGACTAAATGGCGATGTTCACCCCCTGAGCGCATTCACAACATCAAAGAAACACACCAAAACACACAATAAAGAACGCTGATTCTGATGTATGATTTCATATGGTTTTGGATGATTGCACTCAGATATCGCATCCATTGCAATAGCATCCATCGCACTAGGGTAGCGAAGTCTCTGGCAGGTTTATTTATAACACGGTAAACAAGATCACGCAGGAAAGGAAACAAAGGGATTTCTCTCTTGTTCTTCCGCCAAGAGCTTGGCAGCTGATACCTTTCTAGCTGAGGCGACATGCCAGCCCATTGAATCTGAATGAAAGTGCCAGCGACTGGGGGTCCTTTGAGCCAAGATGGAGACCTGCTCTGCTACAGTACAGCATGTGGAAGTTAGCTATAAGACAGGGATAGGATACCTTCTCAGAATGTCAAGCTCTTTGTTATCCCTCATCTCTAGCTCAAGAGCAAAGAACGAAGAAAGAAAAACATGAGAAGAGAACATAGTACAGATATTTCACGTATAATACATGTACCAATACACATTGTACTGTATTGTCAAAGATTCTGCTAGAATCAATATAACATTTATTTACCCTCAATACACAACACTGAAACCACCTTCATTTCCAACGACATAGCAATACAAGTTACCATACTTCATCTTCAATAAGAAATAAAAAGAAAACCCAAGAGCACAGACATGTGGCAAATAAACCAGCTGAATATCAAGCATCTATTTGTGAGCATAGCCCATCTCATTGCTGTGTGCAAATTCCATTTCCAATATTCATTCTTTAGTAAAAGCACAAAAGATAATCTAGCTGGGAGTCAAGTGAAAGCAGGTCCTCTGAGATTTTTCCTGTGGCTCAATGACTGAAGTGTTGAGAGCAATACAAATTCATTTGACCAGGCTGGTCTCTACACAAAGGAAGAGTTCACATATGAAAAAGAAGATCAGAGACGTATATAACCTTTATGTAGCAGTGAAAACCTTGCTATGACTAATGTGAAGTGCTTATTAAGCTAGAAGGTATACCTTCATGGTCTGTACGGTATATCAAGGAAGATGATATTCTACCCTTTTTAAGGTGGAGATTAATCCAAGTAGGGGAGAACAGGGTTGGTTGTCTCACGGATTGGTTGTCACAGTGCTAATTAGTCCCAATCTAAATGGCGCTGCGTAATATTTTTAAGGTTAAAATGTGAATTGTTTGAAAAACTGTATCCACCTGTTCAGTTCATGTCAGCATAACAAAACATTGATGTGAGGGGGATTGATCTGTTTTTCATAGGTGAAAGGAAAAAATATATACAGTATTTAGGTATTTTCTTTGTAAATGTTTGAATTATGGGAGTATCCATAAACAATTTTGTTTGTTGAAAATAGGAAAGGGAGAGTTATATTTCAAACCTATTTGTCACGCCCTGACCATAGAAAGCTTTTTATTCTCTATGTTGGTTAGGTCGGGGTGTGGGACTAGGGTAGGTCATCTAGGTGTTTGTATGTCGATGTTGGCCTGTTATGGTTCCCAATCAGAGGCAGCTGTTTATCGTTTTCTCTGATTGGGGATCATATTTAGGCAGCCATTTCCCCTTTGTGCTTTGTGGGATCTTGTCTATGTATAATTGCATGTCAGCACTATTATTAGCGTCACGTTTCGTTTGGTATTTTGTTGTGTTTGTTCGGTGTTCATTTAATAAAGGAAAATGTACGCCTACCACGCTGCACCTTGGTCCATTCATAATGACGATTGTGACACTATTTCTGAGTTCATAGGTCAAGCCATGTAGTAGCTACTGTAGCATATGAATTAGCATTGGGGGGTGGTAGAGGATGGTTGTCACATGGAATATGGGGTTGGTTGTCACAATCCAATTGCTCGACGACTCACCCTGAATTTAATTCCTCTGCTCTATCAACCGCTACAAACATTCAGTCTTAATCTGCCGTACTACAAGTCATTTGTGTATGTGACTTCATTGTACAGAGCAAATTCATCAGTGATTGGATCGTCTATAACAAATTTAACCAGAGTATCTAAGTTGATGACGTCATCATGTATGCCGGCTCTGGCCCAACCCATCGGTTTCTGGGACAAATCAGACCGGTCAGAATGTGTTCGCATTCTAGAAGAAACATGACCAGAGCCATGTGGATGGGTAGCCAGGCAAACAATCTAACCCATTGTAACATACTGTATTGTTGGGACATTGCAACTGTCAGTATACAATAAATCCCAAGCTCTTTTGTGCTTGTGCCATAAATCAAATCAAATCAAATTGTATTGGTCACATACACATATTTAGCAGATGTCATTGTGGGTGTAGCGAAATGCTTGTGTTCCTAGCTCCAACAGTGCAGTAGTGTCTAACAATTCACAACAATACACAAATGTAAAAGTAAAATAATGGAATAAAGAAATATATAAATATTAGGACAGGCAATGTCGGAGTGGCATTGACTAAAGTACAGTAGAATAGAATGCAGGAAGATACATATGAGATGATTAAAGCAGTATGTACAGTATACATTATTATAAAGAGCTCCTTTCGTTGCCTCTCTCTCACGCACATATGTTTTCTGTCACACACCCACACACACGGACCCAGGGAGAGTAGTGGCTGCCTTGGCAACAGCTAAAGGGGATACTAATAAATACAAATACATGAGTGTGCAAACACACGCATACACACAGATTTACTCAAAATGTAATATGTTATTCTCAAGGCATAAAATGCTGAATTTTGTCAGGAATATCATTTGATCAAAGAAAGGCTATGTCTAAGACTGTGGTCTATGTAGCTTCATTACCTGTTACAAAAGGAGTAAGTTTACTAGCAAACATTGTGACACACCAAGCCCATACCGTGTGACATCTAACCCAGTGATGGGGCTGGTTGTCATTAGTGGACAAAGTGTGTTTGATGGCTTATAACTCCATGTTGGAATAAGATATGAGGATAAAAGTGTCTCCATTTCAACCCAAGACCTTGGTCTTTCTCCTGATGTTGAAAAGTTTTGTAAGATATACTGGTGCTGAGAAATACACACCAGTGTAAAAAGTGTGACAACCAACCCCGGACTCCCCTATATCTCCACCTCAACTCCACCAATGCGGTAGGACGGGTGTTTGGAGCAGAAGTATGAAACTCTTCCCACAGGTGACACCCGTCTCTGGCCATATGGCACAAAGGCTGGGTACCTTGGCACCGTCCTCACCTTGGTCACACTAACACACTGGAGAGATGTTGGTGACAGGTACACCTCGCCCCATGCATGTCTAAACACCTGTGCTAGCCTTCTGTTCTCTGCTCAGCGTTGCCTCGTTCAACACTCGTCGCCTTGTTGCGTGTCTGAGAAATGTTCCTGGTCTTTTCAGGGGCAGTCTGTAGGATTTTCTGTTCAAAAGGGCCAGGGTGACACCGAGTAGGATATTGTCTAGGTTTGAAGAAGTGACGAACCAATGTGCCACCTACATATTGTGAATCTTCTGTTTGCACAAAGAGACTACATCCCACATCAAGGACGTGGGTCCACATCTGAACAAATAAACCAATATTATGTGCAAGACACAGTACACAAACCGTGTCCCTTCTTGCCATGCACAAATGGCTAAACATGGCTAAACATGTCAATAAGGGAAGAGAAAGACATACAAGCCAGGTTGTTGTCATCAAAGGTCATGTGTGTGTGTGTGTGTGCGCGCGTGTGTGCTTCTACGTTTGCGTGTGTGAGCGTGTGTCCCAGAAAGCAGCGTCCAGCAGTGCAGTGAAAGAGCAGGGGGTTGATGAGCTTAAATCATGCCTCTATTCAATCACTCAACCACTGTAGTTTATTGACCACCAGCCCTCTGCTAAAGTTGGTCTGCTGAATTGATAACTCATGTGAATAAATATAAGCTTGGCAGTTCTCTGATGTCTGGCGATAGATCACTATTTAGCATTGACCTCTCGCCCTCCACTATTGCACAGTGTTCATCATCTAACACATTATTTGTTTGCAAACATGTATGACATTTACTGTAAAAAAATATATATAATAATCAGAGATTCAGAGATGGTTGGAAAAAACTAATAAATTCTTCTTATTAGGTCTTATAAAAGTCAAATTGAGCATTTATTTGATACTTCTTGTCATTGTTGGGGAAAAGTGTGATGCAGACGACAGGTCACCTGAAGGGCGATGTGGCATACAGCACGGCTCATAAACTAATGGAGCGGCTTGTAAAAAGACACTTCCCTGTATTACCTGCTCAACGATTAAATATTGTCCAGATGGTTTGGGAGTGTAAGGACACGTTGTCTATTGCATCAGATATTTCACAATATCTATGGAAATGAAGTGGAGCAGTGATCAGGTACTGCAGAAAAAGGGTCTGATTGACGAAAAAGACAGTTTGACGAGACTGTTCAAATCGCAGCCCACACTCCTGTTTTCCAAAAGTGCACCATGTTGATGTGTCATTCTACATGCAATTTCCACGTTCAAATAACTTTAGATGTCAATAGCAATACATAACGTATCTCACAACTAAGCCAAAGTAGTCTCAAACATGTATTGTATATTAGCTGGAGGGAGAAACTTGAGTCTAGAAGCTCAGGCACTTTCTCTGTCACTCAGTGGAAGAGACATCCGTCAACCACTCAGAGCAACCACGCAGCTCTCTGGGGCTTCAGCACATCAATCACACAAACATAGACACACACACGCACACACACGCGCACGCACGCACGCACGCACACACACACACACACACACACACACACACACACACACACACACACACACACACACACACACACACACACACACACACACCTACTGATGCTGCATCTGTCAGAATGTATGTGCGACCTCATAAAAATGTGTGTATTTGTTTATGTGTGTACTTGAGAGAAAGATATACTGTAGCTTCTGTATGTTTATCTATCTTTACTTGTTTATAACCCATTTCTCTGCTCTGTTAAATCCACACCTGTGTTTACATCCTTCATATTCTCGTGTTCTGTTAGGAGGCATGACTGGACGTGCTGATGGTCTGCAGAGCTGCCTTTGAAATAATGCAGTGTGTAGACATCAGTAGACTAGCATGTCCTATACATACATTATCTTACTTATCCCCAGTGATCCTGCATGCCAAGTCAAATCCATCACTGCCACTCAGTGGTTGCATCCCAATACTCTAAAATGGCACCCAGCTTCACTCTCCTATTGTCTCAAACTGAAAATAGTTGATGTGAGAATGTCATAGAGGTGGTTGGTTATGCCTTGGTTAATGTTATGCCTTCACCGGTCCATTCTTTCTAGATAGATGTAGATGAAGGAAAACAGACACAGGTTAGCGTTTTTCAGCATGAATCTTGTTCTGGAGGCAGCTCTGCAGAGTGTTCACTAGCTGGATTTAAACCTAACCTAACCTTATTAACCACACTGCCTAAACCTTACCTTAAATTAAGACCAAAAAGCATAATGTTGTTTTCCTCAATCTTTACAATATAGCCAGTTTTTACTTTGCAGCTGGCCTATCTAAGGGGAAATCTCTCAGTTCTGCCTCCAGGACAAGAGTCGTGACAATAACGTCAACCTGCAAACAAGACAAGGAAAGAGCCACTTTAGGGTATGTTGGGAGGATACTACTATCATCAATGTTCTCTATTCCTGGTTTTACATTTCCAGAGTCATTCAAGGTAGGCCTGCAAGGGATGAGGGCACAACAGCACAAACTATGCCTTGTCATCTAAAGGGTTTGGCCAGACAGGTATCATTTTCCTCAATTACAGGTATTATCAGGAAAATGGTAGCCATTTCTATCACAGCAGTGTCATAGTCAATAACATAGTGCAGTATGAATGACCTCTGGTGAGCTACAGTACACAGAGGAAGATGACCGTATCGTACCAAGTAAAAAGCTCAACATTTGTTATGCGGTCTTTTGCTTTTCATTTGCCCAAACTGGGTGACAAGTGTCAATAAAATTAGCATACAAATGTTTTTTCACAGCCATTGTTTATGTATATTTTATGTATAATTTTTAGCACATGCTATCAGCGAATTAATCTCTTCTATCTCTGCCAGGATTCTGATTATTATCCAAAATCACCAGATATATGTTAACATACTGTGCACGCGTCTGTGTGTGTGCGTGTGTGTGCATGGGTGTGTGTCTACATTCGTTAGGTAACAGAGCCGTAGTATGGAACAGCAGCTCCCCCAGCTGTAACACTGAGAGTGAGGCAGTAAGAGAGAAAGGAAGTGAGTGAGAGAGAAAAACAGAGAAAGGTGTGAAGAAAGCAAGTGAAAAACAGAGAGAAAAAGGGAGGGGACATAGTCTAGAGAAGCAGCAGAAGACTGAGGGACAGAAAGAGAGAGCGAGAGCGAGAGCGAGAGCGAGAGCGAGAGCGAGAGCGAGAGAGAGAGAGAGAGAGAGAGAGAGAGAGAGAGAGAGAGAGAGAGAGAGAGAGAGAGAGAGAGAGAGAGAGAGAGAGAGAGAGAGAGAGAGAGAGAGAGAGAGAGAGAGAGAGAGAGAGAGAGAGAGAGTTATGAGGAGAGATAAAGAGTGAAAACAGTGGAGTGATGCAGAGCGAGAGAGAGCAAGAGAGAGAGTTTCGACCCTGCATGCGGGAGAATCACCATGGCAACCGGTGAGCCATGAAAGCTGCTCTCCTCTTTTAAAACTGAAATGGTAGAAATAAAAGTAAGCATGTGACTCAACACATATCTCCCAATCTCACATGTAATATCTCCCAGTTTCAGGCATGCCAAACTGAGATTGCCTACCTGAAAAAGGCATTTTCCAGCTGAATACATTACGGCTGTTCTAGTAAGCAGATTTTTTTTAACACACTAATGATCATGCCAGACGCTAGCCTGACGACTCTTCTGCTGCTCTGTTGTTCACTACATACTTTAGTCTGAGACTGCCGTCATTGAAGTCGTTTGTAGTGACGGGGGGCATGAGGGGCGTTGTACAAAACAAAGTCAACAGCGATTGGATCGTCTCTAACCAATCAGAGTATCAAAGCCAATGTTTAATAGGCTGTTTACATTTGCTGACTGTACTGTGTGCTCACGAATATGCAACATCCTCCTGATATAGTGATGTTAACTAAATTAACAATTTAGTTGTATCTGTGCTAGCCAGACATTTACACAATAACTAAACTGCCTATTAAATTGTATCTGTGCTAACCAGACATTTACACAATAACTAAATGACCTATTAAGTTGTATCTGTGCTAACCAGACATTTACACAATAACTAAATGACCTATTAAGTTGTATCTGTGCTAACCAGACATTTACACAATAACTAAATGACCTATTAAGTTGTATCTGTGCTAACCAGACATTTACACAATAACTAAACTGCCTATTAAATTGTATCTGTGCTAGCCAGACATTTACACAATAACTAAATGACCTATTAAGTTGTATCTGTGCTAACCAGACATTTACACAATAACTAAACTGCCTATTAAATTGTATCTGTGCTAGCCAGACATTTACACAATAACTAAACTGCCTATTAAATTGTATCTGTGCTAGCCAGACATTTACACAATAACTAAACTGCCTATTAAATTGTATCTGTGCTAGCCAGACATTTACACAATAACTAAACTGCCTATTAAATTGTATCTGTGCTAACCAGACATTTACACAATAACTAAACTGCCTATTAAATTGTATCTGTGCCAACAAGACATCTACAGATTAACAAAAAATGGCATCAAACACACATTTTATAACAAACTCTGTCTTAAGCAACAAATGCAGAAGATCATAAGTATTCCCCAACTCCCTCATGAAATGACAAGTGAAGTGATGCACACTTCTGAAGAGGAAGCTCAGGAGAAATCCCCCCTAGTCTGGATAGATGAGCCAGGGCATTAGAGGTAAATCTCAATCTGGCAACCGTCAATCTGCCAACCGTCAATCTGGCAACCGTCAACCTGGCAACTGGGGGCATATCTGAGCCTGTTCATTTCAGCTGAGCTTTCATGCAACCCTCACAGTTTGTATGGAGAGAGAACTGGCATATATGGGTACGTTTGACATCAGGGTGCATATCTCGTGATGTTTCCCAGCAATGGGAGCTGACTTTCTTTCCTAGTATCTTTTCCTAGTCTCCTTTCTTTGTCTCCTTATCCAATTGCCAAGGATCCCCCAGAACCTATTTCTCAATAACATATGGTACATACTCAGAATGGCTGTCAGGCAGGCATCCCTGTGGCTTACTTCTATATACACCTACTTAAATAGACTGTGCAATGACTGGATTATTGATCACATCCTGAACTAGACGGCACTATCCCACACCATTATCCAGCTGAGAATATGTGTTTGAAAATGTATTCATGCTGACATATAGGCATTAAACTTGTATCTCTATTAAGCTGATGTATTGGCATGCACAGAGACAGAGAGGGCGAGTGAGAGAGAGAGGGGGGGGCGAGAGATAGATAGAGATAGATAAAGATAGAGATAGATAAAGAGAAAGAGAGAGAGGGGGGATAGAGATAGAGAGGGGGGCGAGAGAGGGAGACCGACAGACCGACAGACCGACAGACCGACAGACAGACCTAAAATAGACTTGAGTAAACATCAAAAAGTTATATTCCAATTGAGCATCAGAGCCTATAGTGCGCTTGTGTGGTCTGCCTCTCTTTCTATTTCTCTCTCTCTCTCTCTCTCTCTTTCTATTTCTCTCTCTCTCTCTCTCTGTCTCTCTCTCTCTCTCTCTCTCTCTCTCTGTCTGTATGTCTGCCTCTATCTCTCTCTCTCTCTCTCTCTCTCTCTCTCTGTCTCTCTCTCTCTCTCACTCTCTCTCTCTCTCTCTCTCTCTATCTGTCAGTCAGTCTGCCTCTCAATTGCTCTCTGTCTCTGTCTGTCTGTCTGTCTGTCTGTCTGTCTTGCTCTGTCTGTCTGCCTCTCTATTTTTCTCTCTTTGTCTCTCTCTCTCTCATCCTTTTTTGTCTCCCTCTCTCTATATCTTTCATCCTTTTTACCTTTACCTCACTGTGCCATGAAATATTTTGTGAAAAGTCTGTCCCTCTATCCCGCTTCATGTTTTACCTTTGCATTTTACTGGCTGTTGATCATGCGGGTCCTTGCTCTTTAGCCCTGATGCAGTGAAAATAGAGTAATCTAAGGACAGAAAGGAATATATATGAATGGAGACTTGATAGGACAATAACACACAGCAATAAAAGTATAGTTAAGGCCTATAAGCTGTTTCAATGCACTAGAGGAGTACTGTGTTAATAAACTGCAGTCACACATAACTCAGTACCTTAGTGAGATACCCTGCTGTTACTTAAATGTAATAGTTTTATTAGCCTCCCCATGTGGATTAAGATGGCATCGTCTGAGTACAATGTGATGCTAAACCACCCTGAAGAAGGCTGCAAAGCCGAAACATCTGTGTACGCCATCCCTGATGCAGTTAAAATATATATTTTTAAAATCTAAAAATTACATAAGCTTTATGCAACATCTTTTCGAGTGCAGACCATCGCACTGTTTAACTTATTTGAATTTACGGGTTTTACGCACCAACCTAACTTTTGGGAGAGAGCAATGGTGCTCTTCGCTATTAAACCACAGAGAATGAAATGTTTTGTGTTCGAGTCCCATGTCACTTTGCCTGGTCCTACCTTTACACTGTGGTTGTCTGGTCTGTTTGCTTGTCCCTTCCTGATTCTCTACCCTGTCCAGGTGATCCTATCCTTCTGACCAGGCCCCCGTCTCCCCTCTTCCACCCTCCTCTCATATTTGTCCATAATGAGCTGTGCATCTGTCTTTGGCTCTGTCACTTTGTCATTCCCATTTTTCTTTTGGACAATCTCACTTTTATTACTCACTTTGGCCTGCTGAACCAGGGGGACCTTGGCCACGCCTTGACTGCTCAAGGAAAAATCTGAGCGAGAGAGATAGGAAGGGAGGTAGGGACTATAGGTGTCTTTTAGGAGGTGAAGCCACATCTTGAATTTCCACACTGTATGACCTGGACACTTTTTAATGAAGGCTAGAAGAAAGGATGAGTCTGGTGTGGTTCTCTCACTATGAGATGAAAGGATGAGTCTGGTGTGGTTCTCTCACTATGAGATGAAAGGATGAGTCTGGTGTGGTTCTCTCACTATGAGATGAAAGGATGAGTCTGGTGTGGTTCTCTCACTATGAGATGAAAGGATGAGTCTGGTGTGGTTCTCTCACTATGAGATGAAAGGATGAGTCTGGTGTGGTTCTCTCACTATGAGATGAAAGGATGAGTCTGGTGTGGTTATCTCACTATGAGATGAAAGGATGAGGAGTCTGATGTGGTTCTCTCACTACGAGATGAAAGGATGAGTCTGGTGTGGTTCTCTCACTATGAGATGAAAGGATGTGTCAAGTTTTGACCGCTTTCTTGTGCAATTCCCCACTTGAAAAGGACAGTCCCTCCACATGAAGATTTTAACTGGATTTCACTCAATAAACAGCCATGGAATCAGTTGTTTGTCTTTTATTTACCATTCTTTGGTTGGCAGTAAACAGGTGAAAAACCTCAAAAAAGAGATGACAAATACAAGTTACTATTTGAGTTGACAGCCCAATCAAATACACAAACTTATCCACATTCACCCTGGGGTAAACACATTTCTGCCATTATAAAATACAAGGTTTCCACTTTTAAGCAAATGTTTCCAAAAATAGAAACCCACCATTTTAATCAAATGAGCAGAATCAGTATATTTTTATCTAAATTTGCATTTTAGCCAAATACATTCAAAATATTTTTAGTAGTAAAAAATTACATTTATTTTCTAATCAGTAGTTTTAAGCAGACAAATCTTACATTTTTTAGCCAAAGATTTTTTAGACTATACATTTGTTACTGAATTAAGAACTTGGTTTACTAAGATTTCTACAAAGTTTAAATTACTTTTAACCATTTCAAACAAGTTCTTTGTCAACAATGAATTTGGCTCTTCTTACTTTTCCTTTATACCCCACAAACAACATTTGAAGTTATAAATACCACTGCAAAAGTCCTATCAAAGTTAAGAGTTAAGAGTCTGTGTTTTCCAGAGTATCATTAGCAGTGCACTGCTTAAGTCAGTCTAGTCAAGCATGGCCAATATGGCGCTTACCGGCTGTCTTTCACAGTTTTGTGGAGGGCTTGGACTTGCACAGTCACCTTGATCACAAAGATGCAGTTTCCTTGGTCTTGTGGTGTTATAAATGCTCCTTTCACTGCGGTCTAAAGACAACAGCAGACCCAGGTGCTGGCACGCCCAGATTGCCTGGAAGATTTGTTCCACCTGGTTCACCACTGATTGAAGGAGGAGGAGTTTCACCACTGAGGAGCTCCCAGGCAGTTTGTCAGCACACCTCCCACTCAATCTTCCCACGGGAACCGATGGAAAGATCGTAAATCAGCACCTACATACTGCCAGTCAGGTCCGAGTTTGATCCTCAACTGGTAGCAAGACAACCAGGCGTCGAACATCTCTGTGCAGGACTGTGGTTTGCGTAGCTTCTTTCAGGACTTTGGCCGATGGCCGGTTTAGTGCGGGTTTTGTGACAGGAAGGCAGGAGCTTTGGACCACTTTGACGTTCACGTCTCGAACAATGCCCTTAGCATCTGGATTAACACTCACCACCCTTCCTAGCTTGAATTGGCCCCTCATTGCATTTTGGTCACACAACCAGACAATATCTCCGACAGCAACGTTGCGATATGAAGTGTGCCATTTACTTCTCAGAAATAAGTTTGGGCCGGCAAGCTGGCTCCAAGACCTCCAGAACTTGTTGACCTGGTTCTGCATCTCTCTGAGTCTCTTGTAAGGGTAGTTCGCAAAGTCAAATGTTCTGATCTCACCGCTTGGAGAGGCTCGGCCCAGGAGAAGTGTGTTGGGTGACACATACTGCACGCTTTCTTCATGGCTCTGCACCCTGGCATCTATTGGGCATTCGTTGGCAAGGTTTGCAGCAAGTTGTAGTGTTGTCTGAAGCTCGCTGTAGCTAAGGCCAGTGTTGTTGCCCAGGCTCTGCAGTGCCTTCTTGAGAATGCGAACAGCGGCTTCAGCAGCCCCATTGCGGTGAGGTGAGTCAGCAGGGTGAATTGTCCACTCCCATTTGGTACCTTTTTGAGCCGACATCTCTTCTATTGAAGTTCTATTCTGAGCATCCAGGAACTGGTACAGCTCTCTTAGGACAGGTTTGGCGCCGATGAAGTTTGTCCCCGGGTCGAACCAGATCTTTCTTGGGTGCCCTCTAATTGCAGTAAAGCGTTGGTAAGCCATCAATAAGCTCTCTGTCGACATTGTGTTGACCAGGTCTGCATGAATTGCCCTGCTGGCCATACAGATGAAGACGACACCCCACACTTTCATTGAGACCCGTTTCTTGATGTCATCTTTGACAAGGTACGGTCCGAAGAGGTCGACTGTAGTGAAGTTGCAGGTGTGGCTCTTTCAGCAGGTAAGTCAGCCATTACCTGTTCGCACCTTCTTGCTCTTGACTTTTTGCAGAAAAGGCAGTTATCCACTACTTTTTGGGAAATTTTTCTTCCTTGGATGACCCAGGCTTTCCTCCTCATTTTCAGCAGGGTTGCAGCCACACCTTCATGACCCTCCTCGTGCGCCTCCCGTGCCAATAAAGTAGAGACCCATGCATTGAAAGGCAGAAGGGGAACTGCAGCGCCATCCTCCCTGAAGCCATGGATTCTCCCACCGCAGACTAGTAACCCAGATTCTGGCTCTCTGTACACAACCAAGCGGTCCGTAGTGGTAGTTGGGAACGTCACCCCCTCTTGAGCAGCAAGATAGATGTCTCTTATTGCCTCTTGACGTTCTGTGGCGGTGATAACTCCTTTTGTGGGAATCGCCTCACACTTTGGGGTCTCGATGGACTTTGTTGCAGATCTAAACTTTTTGGCGGCTCTCCTGATAAAAGCAACAGTCTTGATTAGACACTTTAGGCTACTAAAGCGCCTCTCATCCACCAAGTTTAGGACAGCTGCACCAGCAGGAAATCGTCCCACAAGACTTGGAAGACTTCTTTTCGCTTGGGCTCTGGTGAGTGCTGCCACAAATGACTTCTTTTGCATATTGTTAATGCTCTCTCGAGCTGTCACAGACACATCTTTTGACGACATAATTGGCCACTCGCTCTCTGGAAGATATAGAAACTCTGGCCCTTGCTGCCACTCTGAATGGGCATCAAGTTCCTTTGGCCCAGCTCCTCGAGTGATAATGTCGGCTATGTTGAGTGGTCCAGGGATCCACCACCAGTCCTGTAGCCGTGTGCTCTCTTGGATCTCTCCAATTCTATTAGCGAAGAAAGTCTGAAATCCATAGCTTTCACGCTGGATAGCTCCAAGAACAGTCTGACTGTCTAACAAATGGTACCACCTTTTTTTCTGGATCTGGGTATGCTGTTCAAAGTACTTTTTCAGGCGGCTTGCAAAGACTGCACCGCAAAGTTCTGCTTTGACTGCATCCCCCTTCTGGTCTAGTGGTGTCAGCTTTGCTTTTGACTCCACTAGTCGAATTGTTAATTGTTTGTTGCAGTTCCACCGCAGGTAGAGGACAGCACCATAGGAGCTTTCACTGCCATCTGAAAAAGTGACAGCGACTGGTTCAGTTGTTGCCTTTGGTGGAGTAAAGAGCTCTTGGGAACATTACTTTGCTTAGCTGGACGTACTCCTCAAAAATTCCAATTGCATCTTTGCGGAGCTCATCCGACAGGGGAAGGTCCCATGTGTCCTTGACCATGCTGCACTTTGGTTTTGCCTCTTGGAATGCCCTTCGGACCAAGATAGCCCCTCTTTGCTTTGATGGCGTTGTCAGGCCAACTGGGTCGTACAAACCAGCAACTTGACTCAGCAGTTCACGTCTTGTCAGCGGGTCTGGTGTCTGTGCTCGTACTTCTTCTAGCAGTAAGTCTTGCCCAAGTCTCATCTTTTTCTTCCGCCTGGAGAAGTTGACCCTCACCATGACATGCAACATGTCTTCATCCACAATGTAGCCGAGACCGAGCGCCTTGTTGTCTTCCTCCTTAAGCTGATTTGGCAGGACAACAACATTTGGTGATGCCTTTTCTCTTTCTCCTTTATTTTGGCCTGAGAAGACCCAAGGCTTCAGTGCAAACCCTCCTGCTTTTAGAATCAGCTCCACATTCTTTGTGATGACTTCGAGTTTTTCACGGCAGTTGTGGGATGTCAAGATGTCATCGACGTAGCTGTGCTCATGTAATACTTGGCATTCATCTGTGAGGTGGCTGAATTGAGGCAAGTTATCCGTCTCCCTCATGGCCAGTTGTGCTATGCACCCTGCTGGCTTGTCCCCGATATTCACTCTGGTTATGGCATATTGTTCCACCTCATCGCCCTCTGAATCCCGCCACAAGAACCGGTGTAGATGGACTTCCCTCTCCTCGAGCCACACAGAATTGTACATTTTTCTGACGTCTCCTAGAGCGGCGTAGGAGCCTTGGCGGAACTTGAGGAGGACAGCTCGAATCGGATTGAGAACGTCAGGGCCTTTCATCAGAAGGTCATTGAGACTTTGGCCTTTGTACTTCTGACTGCTGTTCCAGACAAGTCTTACCGGAGTTGTAACAGAGTGGGGGTTGGGTGCGATAAGATGACTAATATACCAGATAGGTCCATTCCAGTTGGTTAGATCCTCTTTGGTCAGCTTTCTTGCAGCCCGGCGGTCAACCATTTCGTGGACTTGAGCACCATAGGCTTTTTTCCACTGCGGTTCTTTGGCGAGCTGTCTCTCTGTTCTGAGAAAGGTTGCCTCCACTGCTTTTATGTTGTTTGGCAATGTAGATGGGTCAATGAGCCATGGATTCCTTGCATGCCAGTGTGGACTATCACTGTGGTCATCAGCACCAACATAAGTCAGGCCACCCTTAACAACTTCCAGCTCCCTTTCTTCAGCCAGAGTCATTTCTTTGCCACCAAGTTGACAACTGCCGCAGCGACATCCTCCACATTTCGGGGCGCAGATATGTTCTTCATACATCAATGCTGCTGCTCTCATGGATCTGGCGAAGTGCGCTCTGGACTGGTGTGCTGTAACTGTAGCCTCTTCAAACAGACTAGGGTGTGTCCCTGCAATTGTCTTTCCCAATGGCCCATCCCATAGTACAAGGTCCCCAACGGTGCGTATTTTCTGTGGGACCAGTCGCCCTTCCTTATGGCTTATCAAAAGCTGTATCTGTCTTGGTCTAACAAGTTCATTTTGGGGGACATCTGGAAATAATTTTTGGAGTCTTTTGGCTGTCACATGTTTGTGAATCTCTGCAATGCTGTCCAAACCATAGCAGAGGAGTTGGTGGGATCTGACATTGCTTTGCTCTGTGCGGACCCGGATCTTTAGGAGGTACCGTTTTGTGGTGACTTGAACTTTCATTCCTCCCACACCATGGACAACAAGGGTTATGGCTTCACTTCTAAGGTTCAAACGATCAGCTGCATCATGAGTTATATAGTTTGTATCCGATGCCAGGTCGATCAAAGTCCCAACTTTTTGTCCTGCATTGGCCGTGACCTCTAAGAGCATCATGATGACTGGCCACTCCACTATTCCATTCTCTGCTAGAAGACTGGGTTGGTTGGACACAAGAGAGGTTCTGGCTATAGTGT
Organism: Salvelinus alpinus; assembly: GCF_045679555.1. NCBI lineage: Eukaryota > Metazoa > Chordata > Actinopteri > Salmoniformes > Salmonidae > Salvelinus > Salvelinus alpinus. The sequence goes on along the minus strand of NC_092091.1, from coordinate 14,304,185 downwards.
TGCAAAAGGCATTGCAACACTTCTCCGCAAGTTCAGGTGAGAGACTTTTAATGAACTCTTCTTGGGCTTGGGTATAATGTTCTCTTGTGTCACCTCCCACTTTGCTGTTATTGGACCTCTGGACGACATTCCCTTTGGATGTACCAGCTCTCGGGCAGAGGTAATAGTGGTGTTCTGTAACACGCTCTTCTATGCAGTCTGGCCTCCTGCACAGAAACTCTGATTTACAATAGTCACCTTCCTTGTGAATCTCCAGGCATCTTTTGCAGGCTCCCAGCTTCAGGACAGCATCTCTTTTCTCTGACAGCTTAAGCGTGCGAAACTTTTGGCAGAAATATAGCCTTTTCTTATGCTTGCAGTCTCCGCAGACCACACATCCTTGAGCCTGGTCGCTTAGTTGGGTGGAGGTTCTGGTTCGAGCTTGCCGAGGTTCAGATTTCGGTTTTGGTTCCTCCTCTCTCAGTTGGTCCAGCTTCTCATAGATGGCTTCTTGACCTTGAAGAAACTTGTGGAGGTAGTCAAATCGCTTGTCTTCTTCAGCTTCATCACCTTTGCCAGCTACATGAAGAAGCCATTCCTTCTTCAGGCCATCAGGAAGTTTACTTTCTATTGTCTTTGTTACAAGAGGGTTCTTTATAGCACCGGTCTTGCCAAGCTCGTTCAGATCGACCAGGGCTTTTTCTACAGATTGGATGAGCTCAACAATCCTCCTGGGCTGGTTACCTTTAACTGCTTGGAGTCTTTGGAGCTCTTCTACTATCTCAAGGGCTATAGTTGTCCTATTTCCAAAGCGGTTCTCCAAGACCCGGAAAACCTCCTCAGCAGTTGTGTAAGTTGTAAGGTGAAGGTCTCGTATGGTCTTCTCATCCACACTGTCGAGAAGTTGGAACTTTTTAACCTCTCTGGATCCAGTAGGTTCTCCCTGCATCTGGAGCGCTTCCCAGTCTTTTTTCCACCGGTGAAACTCTCGGCGGATGCCAGAAAACTTTGGGAGTTCAGCAGGCTTTAATTTAATTGCTGGTGTGGCCACAGAACTGTTTGAAGTAGTACTCAATCTGCTGGTTTCTCCTCTAACGTGTGCCCCTGTAAAGTCTGCTTGTCTTATTGTGAGATTTGGCAGGATAGTTTCAAGGTCTTTGATACGACTCTGGAAATGTTGTTGCTCTGCTGGGGGGGCCCAGCACTTCCAATGTTTATGCACCTCCTTCGCAGCCTTCACAAGTTTCTCTAGTTGTCCGATCATGAAGAGATATGCATCTGGGTTTTTACTTGGGTCCACAGCTCCCACGTTTTCTGCTTGCGACTCTGCTGTTGTAATTGCTTGTGTCAGTTCATATTCCCCGAAATTGGCCCACAATGTCTTTTGTATGAGGTCCTTTAGCTCTTGCAGCTTTTTCTCACACTCATTGGCTGTTTTGACCAAGTCAGACTTCTGCTGCTCGCTCAACTCCTCTGCATCAGAGTTTTCTTCAATACATTGCCCCTCTACATCAGCGTTGGCTTCCAGGACTTTGCCAGCTTCTGCAGTGAGCTTCCTAAAATTGTCTCTGAGCTCCTCTTCTGACATCATTGTATGCATTCGTAGCACATTACTGGCCAGACGGGAAAACTGATGCTTCGCTGATGTCCTTGTGGTCTTTAGCTGCTCCACCAGTAATGAATCAGCCATTTCAATCACAGCAGCAGGCGGGAACAGTCTTTACTTGTCTCTCTGGACACGTGTGGTCACTTTTCTGGTCCTTTTCCAGTCTTGAGCGGCGGTTTTTCACTGTCAAGTTTTGACCGCTTTCTTGTGCAATTCCCCACTTGAAAAGGACAGTCCCTCCACATGAAGATTTTAACTGGATTTCACTCAATAAACAGCCATGGAATCAGTTGTTTGTCTTTTATTTACCATTCTTTGGTTGGCAGTAAACAGGTGAAAAACCTCAAAAAAGAGATGACAAATACAAGTTACTATTTGAGTTGACAGCCCAATCAAATACACAAACTTATCCACATTCACCCTGGGGTAAACACATTTCTGCCATTATAAAATACAAGGTTTCCACTTTTAAGCAAATGTTTCCAAAAATAGAAACCCACCATTTTAATCAAATGAGCAGAATCAGTATATTTTTATCTAAATTTGCATTTTAGCCAAATACATTCAAAATATTTTTAGTAGTAAAAAATTACATTTATTTTCTAATCAGTAGTTTTAAGCAGACAAATCTTACATTTTTTAGCCAAAGATTTTTTAGACTATACATTTGTTACTGAATTAAGAACTTGGTTTACTAAGATTTCTACAAAGTTTAAATTACTTTTAACCATTTCAAACAAGTTCTTTGTCAACAATGAATTTGGCTCTTCTTACTTTTCCTTTATACCCCACAAACAACATTTGAAGTTATAAATACCACTGCAAAAGTCCTATCAAAGTTAAGAGTTAAGAGTCTGTGTTTTCCAGAGTATCATTAGCAGTGCACTGCTTAAGTCAGTCTAGTCAAGCATGGCCAATATGGCGCTTACCGGCTGTCTTTCACAGTTTTGTGGAGGGCTTAGACTTGCACAGTCACCTTGATCACAAAGATGCAGTTTCCTTGGTCTTGTGGTGTTATAAATGCTCCTTTCACTGCGGTCTAAAGACAACAGCAGACCCAGGTGCTGGCACGCCCAGATTGCCTGGAAGATTTGTTCCACCTGGTTCACCACTGATTGAAGGAGGAGGAGTTTCACCACTGAGGAGCTCCCAGGCAGTTTGTCAGCACAGGATGAGTCTGATGTGGTTCTCTCACTATGAGATATGTTAGTATATGATGGTTTGCTAGAGTGTAGACTACCTGTGTTGCTGCTGCCCTGACACACATGTGCAACTCCCGACTGAAGAAGGGGTGGACATGGGTCGGAGGGTCGGAGATGCAACCGCTCCTCTCTATGTCTATCTGCCTCTCTCTGCTGCGTGTAGTCCAACCAGACCGAGTATTGATGATGATGTAAATCAAGTGTTATCAAGTGTTAATCAAATGGTATGCTGCTGGGGCAGTACTGTTGATATTTAAACTAAGGTGCTCAGGCACAGGTAGACCCCTATCTGTACCACGAGGTTTCATTTCCAGTTTTTAGGACTACAAACTGGTGAGCTCTATGGCCACAACCATATGTGACAATCTAAAGAGGCAAAGAATGCTTTGAGTACAAAACTGTGGGTACATTAGAGACCATTAGAGACCATTTTCTCTGGCACGCTCAATTCTGTTAGCATATCTTTCAAGTCTAATGTGACAAAAAAAGTTGTGGAGAATCTAAGGCTGGTGGATGTTTTTTTGAAAGACTTTGCAAACCCTAGAGGTTAGGAATCTGGGCTAATATCCATACTGTTTCTCTCTAGCAAAACACAGAACACAGAATTGGTCTTGACCTGACCCTTAAAAACAATGTACACACACAAACCCTTGATGCTAAAATGATTTTATTATTTTATAATGCTTGAAAAATTAAAAAAATGTTTATAGAAAACAAGGGAAAAAATGAAAATTAATTTCAGAAAATATTTGTCAAATTGCAGAGGTCACTTCTTACCAAGGAAAACGTCAGGAACTGAAAAAAGACCCCCAAAAGTATCACTGTTAGATTCATGTAATACTGTGTCAAACAAACTTCACTTATCAGTTTTAACATTCTCCTCTCTTACCTATGCATTCTGACTTCAGTTTTTTGCACACAAGGGGTTTCAAGACCTTAGCCAAACGATTTTTCCCAGCTGCAAATATAGAGACATCTGAGAGAGAGAGAGAGAGAGAGAGAGAGAGAGAGAGAGAGAGAGAGAGAGAGAGAGAGAGAGAGAGAGAGAGAGAGAGAGAGAGAGAGAGAGAGAGAGAGAGAGAGAGAGAGAGAGAGAGAGAGAGAGAGAGAGAGAGAGACAGAGAGACAGACAGACAGACAGACAGACAGACAGACAGACAGATTAGCATTGACTATGTACAGACTAAGTGAGCATAGCCTTGCTATTGAGAAAGACCGCCGTAGGCAGACCTGGCTCTCAAGAGAAGACAAGCTATGTGCAAACTGCCCACAAAATGAGGTGGAAACTGAGCTGCACTTCCTAACCTCCTGACAAATGTATGACCATATTAGAGACACATATTTCCCTCATATTACACAGACCCACAAAGAATTCGAAAACAAATCAAATTTTGATAAACTCCCATATCTATTTGGTAAAATACCACAGTGTGCATCACAGCAGCAAGATATGTGACCTGTTGCCACAAGAAAAGAGCAACCAGTGAAGACCAAACACCATTGTAAATACAACCCATATTTATGTTTATTTATTTTCCCTTTTGTACTTATAACACTGTACATAGCCATAATATGACATTTTAAATGTCTCTATTCCTTTGAAACTTTTGTGAGTGTAAAGTTTACTGTTAATTCTTGATTGTTTATTTCACTTTTGTTTATTATCTATTTCACTTGCTTATGTTTCCCATGCCAATAAATCCATTTGAATTGAATTGAGAGAGAGACGGGGGATAAGTGGGAAGAGACTCTAGGGTTTTTGAAGATTATTAAAACTGGTTGCTCTTATACATTCTTATTGATGAGCCAATGAATCAAACTGCTCTTGTTATTACCTTTGCGGGGGGAGGTTGTCTTATTCTGCTGGGCTGGAGGGGGCTGTGCAACCCCCTGTTGGCCCACAGAGAAGATGGAGTAATCTGAGAGAGAGAGAGAGAGAGAGAGAGAGAGAGAGAGAGAGAGAGAGAGAGAGAGAGAGCGAGAGAGAGCGAGAGAGAGAGAGAGAGAGAGAGAGATAGAGAGAGATAGACAGAGAGAGAGAGAGACAGAGAGTGAGAGATATATAGAAAGAAAGAAAATGATCCAAAACAAACATCAGCCATGTTTCCTAAAATAGACTTGAGTAAACATCAAACAGTTCTATTCCAATTGAGTACCAGAGCCTATAGTGCGCTTGTGTGGTGTCTCTCTCTCTCTCTCTCTCTCTCTCTCTCTCTCTCTCTCTCTCTCTCTCTCTCTCTCTCTCTCTCTCTCTCTCTCTCTCTCTCTCTCTCTCTCTGTCTGTATGTCTTGCTCTGTCTGTCTGCCTCTCTCTGTGTCTCTTTCTCATCCTTTTTTGTCTCCCTCTCTCTGTATCTCTCGTTCTTTTTACCTGTACCTCACTGTGCCATCAAATATTTTGTGAAAAGTCTGTCCCTCTCTATCCCCCTTCATGTTTTACCTTTGCATTTTACTGGCTGTTGATCATGCGGGTCCTTGCTCTTTAGCCCTGATGCAGTGAAAATAGAGTAATCTACGGACAGAAAGGAATATACATGAATGGAGACTTGATAGGACAATAACACAGAGCAATAAAAGTATAGTTAAGGCCTATAAGCTGTTTCAATGCACTAGAGGAGTACTGTGTTAATAAACTGCAGTCACACATAACTCAGTACCTTAGTGAGATACCCTGCTGTTACTTAAATGTAATAGTTTTATTAGCCTCCCCATGTGGATTAAGATGGCATCGTCTGAGTACAATGTGATGCTAAACCACCCTGAAGAAGGCTGCAAAGCCGAAACATCTGTGTACGCCATCCCTGATGCAGTTAAAATATATATTTTTTAAATCAAAAAATGACGTAAGCTTTATGTGACATCTTTTCGAGTGCAGACCATCGCACTGTTTTACTTATTTGAATTTACAGGTTTTTCGCACCAACCTAACTTTTGGGAGAGAGCAATGGTGCTCTTCGCTATTAAACCACAGAGAATGAAATGTTTTGTGTTCGAGTCCCATGTCACTTTGCCTGGTCCTACCTTTACACTGTGGTTGTCTGGTCTGTTTGCTTGTCCCTTCCTGATTCTCTACCCTGGCCATGTGATCCTGCAGGGCCTTCTCATTCCTCAGCCTGCTCTGCTCTTCTTTAGACACCTCCTTTTTCTTTCCCTCTGTCCCTTTGGCCATCTCTTTATCTCTCCTTTCCTTCTGACCAAGCCCCCGTTTCCCTTCTTCCACCATCCTCTCATATTTTTCCATAATGAGCTCTGCATCTGTCTTTGGCTCTGTCACTTTGTCATTCCCATCTTTCTTTTGGACAATCTCACTTTTGTTACTCACTTTGGCCTGCTGAACCGGGGGGACCTTGGCCATGCCTGAGAGAGAGAGAGAGAGAGAGAGAGAGAGAGAGAGAGAGAGAGAGAGAGAGAGAGAGAGAGAGAGAGAGAGAGAGAGAGAGAGACAGAGAGACAGAGAGACAGAGAGACAGAGAGACAGAGACAGAGAGACAGAGAGAGAGAGACCACTAGCTGATAAGGAGAAGTTCAGATTGTGAAGTGAGCATGAATTCCCTCAGTATGTTTATCAATCTTTCCTCTTGCCCACCTCTCTCCCCCGAAAGATTTATCCATCTTTTCAGCTGGTGATCAGACTCAGTCTTAACTTCCTCCTCAGCAAAGATGGAGAAATCTGTTTTCTCAAGGGTGTGGTCAGTAATGTCTTCATGACGCATCTCTTTGTCTTTCTTGACGTTTGTTTTCTCACTCTTGTCATCACTGCTATCTGTGGTTTCCTCGTCACTCTTCTCTGTCTTTCTCTTACTTGGGAGGTCATCTGTCTGTTCTTCACCCTTCTCTTTCTTTTCTTCCATTTGGTGAATTTCCTTCATTTCACTGTCACTTTCTATTACTTCCTCAATCTCACTGTTGTCACTCTCTAACCAGTCTATGTCCCGGTCGTTTTCACCCTTGACCTTATCCCTTGCTGCAGCAAACCCAGAGAGATGGAACACGAGGAGGAACAGGAGTATCATTAAAGAGACTTTCACGCAATGAGAACACAAAGCCATAATGACTTGAACATGGTTTCAAACACGCTCAGCACTCATCGCTGGATCCATATACGCTGCAACTCCAAATAAGGGCCTTGTAATATTTGCACTTTGAAAATATTCTGCAGTTGAGAAATACATGTATGCCCTCAATCACCCAAGCTCATTCTTACCTTTGCATGGTGAATGTGTGACCTGAGCACCAGCTGAAAATATGGAGAAATCTGGGAAGGAGTGAAGTAGGAGAGAGAAAATATATACATATTAGTGAGGGCTTCAGTAAGGGCTTCAGTGAGGGTGTTTCAGTGAGGGTGTTTCAGTGAGGGTGCTTCAGTGAGGGTGTTTCAGTGAGGGTGTTTCAGTGAGGGTGTTTCAGTGAGGGTGTTTCAGTGAGGGTGTTTCAGTGAGGGTGTTTCAGTGAGGGTGTTTCAGTGAGGGTGTTTCAGTGAGGGTGTTTCAGTGAGGGTGTTTCAGTGAGGGCGTTTCAGTGAGGGTGTTTCAGTGAGGGTGCTTCAGTGATGGTGTTTCAGTGAGGGTGTTTCAGTGAGGGTGTTTCAGTGAGGGTGTTTCAGTGAGGGTGTTTCAGACCACCTTACATTCTGAACTTCAAACACAATTATTGTTCTACATTTCACCTTTCTTTTTTTAGAACCTTCTCTATATCTCTCCATCTTTTTTTACCTTTGCACTTTGCTCTCTGGTTCTCCTGAATGACCTCTTTCTTTTCATATCCATCTTTCTCATCCTTCTCTGAGTTTATTCTGCATCTTTGATAATCATCACTATCTGTCGTTTCTCCACCAATCTCCTTAGTATTCCCATCAGTCTGGAGTTGTAGAAGACCTTTCTCTTCATCCGTTGGGTATATTTCTTCACTCATGAACTCATCGTCACTGCAACTGTAGTCAGTCTCTGACCAGTCTACATTAATGTCCAGGTCCTTTTCACCTTTGACCTTTGCTGAGTCCTGAGTCTTTCCTCCAGCTGCAGCAAACACAGACAAATCTGACAAGAGAAGAGAGAGAATGGACATTAATACACACAGAAAAACAGAAATAAGAGAAGTGCCTTGAACATGCTAATAAACTATCTCAGCATTCAACATTGTATCAATATGTTATAATCCTACCTACCTCACCCCCCATACTGCTTTTATTTATTTACTTTTCTGCTCTTTTGCACACCAGTATCTCTTCTTGCACATGATCATCTGATGATTTATCACTCCAGTGTTAATCTGCTAAATTGTAATTATTCGATTTATTGCCTACCTCATGCCTTTTGCACACATTGTATATAGATTCTCTTTTTTTTCTACCATGTTATTGACTTGTTTATTGTTTACTCCATGTGTAACTCTGTGTTGTCTGTTCACACTGCTATGCTTTATCTTGGCCAGGTCGCAGTTGCAAATGAGAACTTGTTCTCAACTAGCCTACCTGGTTAAATAAAGGTGAAATAAAAATAAAAATAAAAAAATAATCCAGGGCCCGGTTTCCCGAAAGCATCATAAGGCTTTGTTAATCGTTAGAACCTTCATAGGAGCGTTGTTAAATCTCAGAGCTGTATCCCAAAACCATAATTAGTCAAGTTGCAGTTGAAAACGCTGCCTCAGACCACTCGTAGAACAGCTAGTGTTTTGTTAAATGCTTTTTTTGCCCTTCCGCATCACTTTCTACACAGAAGATCTCTCCTAAACATAGAAACAATTTGTTTAATTCAACAAGCGAAGTTCAGTAGGCTACATAGGCCTGTATTTCAATCCTATTGAAATCAATGTAATCTTCAGTCAATTGACTTCTATTTGTAGACTACACGGTCTGTAATTTTTGCCTCAATACATATTTCATGATGTTTAACTACATGTGCCAAATTAATCTGTGATTTAGTGCATTATTATAGGGTAAGCGTCAGAATAAGTCGCCTCAATATTTTGCAGCCATAAGGTGGTAATAGCTCTCTAGGAGCTGATCCGTCATCAGTATTGTGGAATAATTCTAATGTTAAGGTAAGATTTGAATGGAGAAATCTGATCACAGAGCAGCCCTGCCTTTCTTTCAATCAGTATCGACACCTACTCCAACGATGCACTTAGTGAACGTTCTCTCTGCGTGGTGTTTTGGGAAACGCATGTGACATCTTCGGCCGTTATAAGAAAGCTGCATCACTTAAACACTAGTAAGCTTCAGTTCCATCGCTATCGGGAAACCGGGCTTTGGTCTTTACCTTTACAATTTGCTGGCTGGTCCTCCTGAGGGTTCAGAGTCTTTGACTCAGCTGCAGCAACCAAGGAGACATCTAACAAGAAATAGGAAAATTAAGGATATTAATACCAACAGGGGGGGAGGCGGGTGCAGTTGTATAACACTTTCAGTGAAACCATCATCATCATCACTACTGTTACCTTTTTCCTCGGTCAGGAGTGCTTCCGTCGTTTCATTTTTCTCTTTGTCTGTCTTCTTTTGGTGTGTTTTGGCACTTTTACTGTCATCACCATCTGAACATTCTGCATCACTTCTGTATTTCTTCCCATCACTCTTGGGGTCATCATTCTGGTCGCCATCCCTCTCTTCGTGCTTTGGGTTGATTTCCTCGATCACAGATGTGTCACTATCTTGCCGTACACCTACACTGTTGTCTTTCTTCTCATCTGCACTGTTTTCACAGTCTGGTGTTTCCTCATTTTTGCTATCGTCAGTCTTCGGACATTCATGACTTCCAAAGTGAAATTTCCAAACATCCAAGGTTGTCTTTTTTATCTCTTCCATCCTCACTGTGTCTTCCACCCTCTTTCTTTCCTCTTTCTCCTCCTCCATTGTGGTCTTCTCTGCATGCTGTCTTTCCATCTTTATCATCCTCTCCTCCAACTCTCTCATTTTCCCAAACATTTCATTATTCATGTCTTCCAGTTTCCTCATTTTCATTTCCTCCTCATGCTTTCTCATATCTTCTCTAATCTGACTCTCAAGTCTCATTTGTTTCTCCATGTGTGTCATATTTTCTTCTGCAATCTGTCTCTGCTTCTTTTCTTTCATTAGGTCCTCTTCCAGTCTCTTCATTTTCATTTCCTCCTCATGCTTTCTTTCCTCTTCTCGTTCTCTCTCCCCCTCCCTCTCCATCATTTGTTTCTCCATGTGTGTCAAATTTTCTTCTGCAATCCGTCTCCACCTCTTTTCTTTCAGGAGCTCTCTCCTGTCTCTTAACCTTGCTTCCTTCACACACTTTTCTCCCATATTATTTTCATCTTCCTTTCTCTCTTCCAGGTTTCTTCTCTTTCCATCACTCAGTTTCTTCGTTAGACTGGTTTGCTTTTTCTGCATCTGCTGTTCTTCTCCCATCTTTCTCTTTCCTTCTTCCACCTTTCTCTTTGCCTTCCTTTCTGCTTTCATCCATTCCTCTTCCTTTCGGTAGTCTTCTTCCTTCCTGTAAAACTCTTTCCATTCCTCCATGCTCTTCTTTTTAGATATCTCCCACTCATCTCTCTCCTCCTGTCTCTTCTTCTGGAGTGCCATCTGTTTCTCTACCTTCTGCCTCTCAGATTTCTCCCTGAACCTCCTCCACTCCTCCTCCATCTCTCTCGTCCTTTCCCTCATTCTAATTTCCATTAACAGCAACTCTTCATCCTTCATCTGATTTATTTTTGCAAGCTCCTTCTTCTCCTCCTTCTTCATCCTCTCAAGTCTGTCCCTCTCCACCTCCTGCAACACCTTCTGTCCATACATCTCCATCTTCTGTCTCTCTATCCGTCTCGTCTCCTCCATACAGGCCCATTGCTTTAGCAGGCCCACCTCTTTCCTTAGCAGGCCCACCTCAACATGCCAGTCGCTCTGACCAATACTCTGCACTTCCATAACGAATGAGCTCTAAAAGAGAGTTCGTAAATGTTAGCATCCTGCAGAATGCTGCTAAAGGAAAACAAATCCTTAAACAATCTAAAGACGTCATCGGCATCAAAAGGCATCAAGCACATCACTTTTAACAGTTCCATCTTTCCTTTTTACCCAATTGCCAAAGATGAATTTGACCTTAATGTACAGTATATTCCAAATTGACAGAACTTGTATTATTGTTAAAATTACTGACAATTTTCCCTGCAGATTGTCAATTGGAAGTTTATTTTACTTCTGTGTCTTTGTGCAAACTTCTAAAACCCTTCTGCAAACTACTCTCATATAAATAGAATGTGTAGAATGGAAATATCCCCTCAGACCCCGGCAATTTGACTGCACCCTCTCACGGTTACACTCAAAATGGCTAGCTTGGCATTGTTATACACAATTGCCATTGTTATTTGAAACGCCATGGCAAGGACTTCTCATTGAAATGTGTGTAATGTCAGTTGACATCAAATAATGAGCACAATACAATCCTGTACTTCCTGGTTAATGGAGGACACTTCCTGCTTTGCTAAGGGTGCACCCATCAGCACGACATTGAATTGAATAGGGATGTCCTTTCTAGCAATTATATTTCTATTCCTGCTCTAACCATCTCTAGAATATCACCTCTCAACCATATTTTGAATTACTAGAGGGGCTACGTCATAAACTATCATAAACTATCAAAGTTCCATAATGGGGCGAATTTGTATTTATTTATTTTTCCGTTATTTTACCAGGTAAGTTGACTGAGAACACGTTCTCATTTGCAGCAACGACCTGGGGAATAGTTACAGGGGAGAGGAGGGGGATGAATGAGCCAATTGTAAACTGGGGATTATTAGGTGACCGTGATGGTTGAGGGCCAGATTGGGAATTTAGCCAGGACACCGGGGTTAACACCCCTACTCTTACAATAAGTGCAATGGGATCTTTAATGACCTCAGAGAGTCAGGACACCCGTTTAACGTCCCATCCGAAAGACGGCACCCTACACAGAGCAGTGTCCCCAATCACTGCCCTGGGGTATTGGGATCTTTGTTTAGACCAGAGGAAAGAGTGCCTCCTACTGGCCCTCCAACACCACTTCCAGCAGCACCTGGTCTCCCATCCAGGGACTGACCAGGACCAACCCTGCTTAGCTTCAGAAGCAAGCCAGCAGTGGTATGCAGGGTGGTATGCTGCTGGCAAAAAATGGCAGCCATCTTGGTCAGGGAGAAATCCAAAACCAGTCTAATTGGAATGAATGGCTGTAGCGGCATAAGTGATGCATTTCCTGCTTTTACTTAAGCTGGAAAATAAAAGTAAGGCATGTGATGTAATGAAATTATAGTCAACCTAAAATGTTGTCATATAATTAATTAATTAATAGTTTTTATACCAATTGTTTTACACAATATCCTATCACAGCACTGGGAAACCATGGTTAAGCTCTTAGCAGTAAGAACCATAGCACCCTATCATGGATGAGGGAAGATGTGTGGGCGGGTGCTGAGGAATATTTTTCTCCACTCAAAGGCCTAGTGCACTAATTTGGTGTAAAAATACATTTGTAATAATAAAAAATAAAACATGTATTTATTTATTACAATGTATCAGGGGGTGCTGCAGCACCCCTACTTCCTGCGGCTATGTATCCTGTGATTATAGTGACAGTATTTCCAAAAAACATAACCTCCCAGTTTCCCTAAACACAATTGACATGCATTCATTCAAACTACTATTAAAGCATTTAACCTATGCGGTGTCTTTCATCAATGCCTACATTTCTAGTGTCTCTAATACATTATTTTGCATCTCACCATAAGACTGCCCTGTATCCAAACTTAAAAAGCTGTGACCAACCAATTATGCAAACTTCTCTTTATACTATAGATTTTGTGTAAATCTTTTCAAAATGTTTATACTACAGTACACTATGCTGTTAAATGTGTTTTAAGACATTACTAATCAATTGAAACTCCTCAGTAATCAAGCTCAGGTTCGGTAATCCAGATTATACAGTTATCAGTTTAGATAAATGAATGCAAACCAATATTTAACCAAGAAAAGATTAATTTAAACACAAGACAGGAGTTAGATACTCGCAGTAGGCTAAGGATTTCTATCATATTTGCCTAAAACCGTCCTCTCCATTATAGTAGATTCACCATAACTTTTGGAAAAATGTATAAACATGACTTACCAATATGATGAACGTCTCCAACTAACCTTCTCTCGGAATGTTCTCCCACCTAAGATTCTAGCCTAATAGAGGATTCTATCTTCTTATGACCGCATGATCCATTATGACATCACTCTAAGAACGCAATTACTCATCCTCAATGCTTCACTGTGTACAACTACAGACTCCAAGTTCATTGTTTTATTTATTTCACCTTTATTTAACCAGGTAGGCCAGTTGAGAACAAGTTCTCATTTACAACTGCAACCTGGCAAGATAAAGCATAGCAGTGCGACAAAAACAACAACACAGTTACACATAAACAAACGTACAGTCAATAATACAAAGGAAAAGAAAAATAGAAAGATCTATGTACAGTGTAAATGTAGAAGAGTAGTGGAACTCACACAGCCACTACATAACAGAGATGTGTTGTGTTCCAATTAAACCAATGAGGCTTTGTTAGTGAGATCATTGATTATACAGTACTGGCCATTGAAGACGTTGTTTTCCTGAATGATCTACTGCAGTGACTAACTGGCACATAAGTTGATCTGTTTTGCAGCAATACATTTGGTAAGAAATGCATTCATTCCCTTTCAACATCCAAACTTCATGAAATTAACAAAAGCATCATTTTACAGTACTGTTTATGACCTGCTTGACCTTAAAATGAGGCCTCAAACGAAAGTCCAGAGAAAGAAGAAACACTGCCTCACGCCATGGAAGATTGAATTACAAACCACCTCCAGGAGAGTCTAAAGACCTACTGCACCCAAATGTACTAGGTGCTTTTAGCAATGCGGCTGTATTTACAGTACATACACTAACGTTGCTTTCAATTGTACTGGGTGGCACAACAACAGTCCGTGGGAAGCAAGAAGTTAAATACAATTCCATTTAAACTTACTGTACCGGTGGGTAGGGCGTTGGACATTATGAAGGGGGAATATGAGACAAAATATCTAAAGGATAATATTATTGAACAGACTTTAAAAACGTAGATCTGTAGTAGACCCACTTCCTCTCATCTTACCTCATGTCAAAATTAAACTCCCCCACAAGTTATTCATTTTTTGTCCACCTATGACAGAAGTGCAAGGACTATAAATGCTGCATAGAACATAGACTTGGCATCATTGTACCTGTTCTTTTATAGCATCTGTGAGAGCACGGGCAATGCCATTGACCATCTCCATTTTGAAGTAGTCCATGTTCTTCTACTACTACTTTTATGAGTTGGCAAACAAACTGAAAGGATGCATACTGACACCTGGGGTGTGTTGTTTGAACAGATATAAAGCCAAGTTTGGCGATTTACTGCCACATGCAGCTATGGAATGCTTGCTCACAAGTGTAATTCATTGGCTGATCCCTGCTGGTGACCTGGATGGAATTATGTGATCCTTCCTTAACTCCTAGGAAGTCCCAACCAGTTGACTACTTCGAAATGGTGAAAGTCCTCAATGGTGCTGCCCATGCTAAAATGAGTCGCTTTTGGGCACTAGAGTCCTCTATCTATCTCTATGGGATAGAAGTAGTAGGCCTAACATGAAAGTGAAATAATAATGGTCCGTTTGAGTGTGTCTGAAGTTTTGAAAATACATAAGACTTATTTAATTGTATTTATTTTACCCATATATGGCTACACATAGGCCTACAATCATATTAATTACATTTTATTTAAATATTTGCTCTCTAAACCTGCTCATCTCAAAGCCTCTTTCTCCAGCACCAAAATTAGAATACGTCGTGACTCATCTTTTCAAGATGTTTATAGTACAGTACACTATGCTGTTAAATGTGTTTTAAGACATTACTAATCAATTGAAACTTCTCAGTAATCAAGCTCAGGTTCGGTAATCCAGATTATACAGTTATCAGTTTAGATAAATGAATGCAAACCAATATTTAACCAAGAAAATATTAATTTAAACACAAGACAGGAGTTAGATACTAGCAGTAGGCTACGCAAATGGATATGAATTTCTATCATATTTGCCTAAAACCGTCCTCTCCATTATAGTAGATACACCATAACTTTTGGAAAAATGTATAAACATGACTTACCAATATGATGGCTTTCTCTAACTAACCTTCTCTCGGAATGTTCTCCCATCTAAGATTCTAGCCTAATAGCAAGAGGATTCTATCTTCTTATGACCGCATGATCCATTATGACATCACTCCAAGAATGCAATTACTCATCCTCAATGCTTCACTGTGTACAACTACAGACTCCAAGTTCATTGTTTTATTTTTATTTATTTCAGCTTTATTTAACCAGGTAGGCCAGTTGAGAACAAGTTCTCATTTACAACTGCAACCTGGCCAAGACAAAGCATAGCAGTGCGACAAAAACAACAACACAGTTACACATTAACAAACGTACAGTCAATAATACAAAGGAAAAGAAAAATAGAAAGATCTATGTACAGTGTAAATGTAGAAGAGTAGTGGAACTCACACAGCCACTACATAACAGAGATGTGTTGTGTTCCAATTAAACCAATGAGGCTTTGTTAGTGAGATCATTGATTATACAGTACTGGCCATTGAAGACGTTGTTTTCCTGAATGATCTACTGCAGTGACTAACTGGCACATAAGTTGATCTGTTTTGCAGCAATACATTTGGTAAGAAATGCATTCATTCCCTTTCAACATCCAAACTTCATGAAATTAACAAAAGCATCATTTTACAGTACTGTTTATGACCTGCTTGACCTTAAAATGAGGCCTCAAACGAAAGTCCAGAGAAAGAAGAAACACTGCCTCACGCCATGGAAGATTGAATTACAAACCACCTCCAGGAGAGTCTAAAGACCTACTGCACCCAAATGTACTAGGTGCTTTTAGCAATGCGGCTGTATTTACAGTACATACACTAACGTTGCTTTCAATTGTACTGGGTGGCACAACAACAGTCCGTGGGAAGCAAGAAGTTAAATACAATTCCATTTAAACTTACTGTACCGGTGGGTAGGGCGTTGGACATTATGAAGGGGGAATATGAGACAAAATATCTAAAGGATAATATTATTGAACAGACATTAAAAACGTGGATCTGTAGTAGACCCACTTCCTCTCATCTTACCTCATGTCAAAATTAAACTCCACCACAAGTTATTCATTTTTTGTCCACCTATGACAGAAGTGCAAGGACTATAAATGCTGGATAGAACATAGACTTGGCATCATTGTACCTGTTCTATTATAGCATCTGTGAGAACACGGGCAATGCCATTGACCATCTCCATTTTGAAGTAGTCCATGTTCTTCTACTACTACTTTTATGAGTTGGCAAACAAACTGAAAGGATGCATACTGACACCTGGGGTGTGTTGTTTGAACAGATATAAAGCCAAGTTTGGCGATTTACTGCCACCTGCAGCTACGGAATGCTTGCTCACAAGTGTAATTCATTGGCTGATCCCTGCTGGTGACCTGGATGGAATTATGTGATCCTTCCTTAACTCCTAGGAAGTCCCACCCAGTTGACTACTTCGAAATGGTGAAAGTCTTCAATGGTGCTGCCCATGCTAAAATGAGTCGCTTTTGGTCACTAGAGTCCTCTATCTATCTCTATGGGATAGAAGTAGTAGGCCTAACATGAAAGTGAAATAATAATGGTCCGTTTGAGTGTGTCTGAAGTTTTGAAAATACATAAGACTTATTTAATTGTATTTATTTTACCCATATATGGCTACACATAGGCCTACAATCATATTAATTACATTTTATTTAAATATTTGCTCTCTAAACCTGCTCATCTCAAAGCCTCTTTCTCCAGCACCAAAATTAGAATACGTCGTGACGCCATGCGTAATTTTCAGCCCTTCCCCTTTTGGTGAATCCCTAAGAATCCGCTATCCAATTGTGGCAGTCGAAAACAGCAACATTGTTTCCTTATGTATAGAATGGTTCTAAGTAACCCGTAAATTACTAAAGAAATGCTTAGACTAAGATAATATTGTTACGCTCTCGAAATCACCCAGTGCGGTGGCTTACTGGTGAAGGCATGGAAAAACAACCGAGGTTATTGGCATCCCAACTCTTCCTGAAGAACAGCGTCTTCGAAGTATTGTTAAACGGTGTGCTTCTGACATGGAAAGAGATTCCGGACAATAAAAAAGTAGTTTCGGGCAGCATACATCACCCCTTCAAAGTCGGTAAGTGTCATAAGATAAACTGGGTATTAAGTGTGAAGATATATGCTACTAAAATACTCCGACAGAGGTGATTTATAGCCTATAGTATGTCCTCTTTGTGGGATATATTCGCTGTCCACGTGACGTGCGCAGACTACGGTTAGTCTTAAAATATGTAAATTATTCGTTGCCTGCACCTAACCTTTTTGCTGATGAAAGACAATACATTATTGTTATTGTCAACGAATGACATGGTATGTTAAAGCCTACTATATAGGCCTATTCGAAACCGACAGTGACAATTTAGTGCAGTCTTATTTTAATGTACATTTTTATTAGATACATTTTTATCATAGCAGCGAGACTATCCATTTCCCAGAACTAAGTTTTAAATGAACGCAAGTCAATTATGAGCTGTTGGATGACAACAGCGTCGCTATGTCGGGTCAATTGGATGGTACGCCATTTGTTCTTGGAGTTGTTCTTTATGAGTTGCCTGACATTTGTCATCACCTCATACGGTAGGGCTAATAACCACTATAGCGCCTGCACGGTAGCCTTCATGTTTTACGCATCCTTCATGTTGTCAGTCTATTCCCAGTACATTTAAACGCACAAAGCATCATAAATCTAGGCTGTAAATTATGTATTAGTCTTTATTATAGGCTAATTAGATTCAGTAATGTATTGATATTCAGATTGATGAAATTGTTATTATAGCCTACTATGTTACATGAGCCAACATGTCTGAATGGAATAGGCATTGTTTACTTACACAGGCAGCCCAATTCAGAAGTTTGTCACTAATTGGTCTTTTGACTATTCACATCAGATATTTTCACATTATATACAGGTCAAAAGACCAATTAGTGAAAAAAAGATCAGAATTGGGCTGCCTGTGTAAACTGAGCCATAGTACGACATCACTTGTCACCTGAGATTCAGACAAGGAGCAAACATAGAGACAGAGGACTCCTCTTTGTGTCTGTGGCATTATAGCATCTAACAGCATTGGCAGTGCCATTGAGGCGATCTCCATTTTGAAGTAGTCATTTTTCTTCTTCACGATCGGCTGATCCGTCAAGATGACCGTTGGACATGACTCCAGCAAGTTCACCAGGAAAGATCAGCCAATGAAGTGGAAGTCCCACCCAAATGCCTTGCTCAAGGGTACATCGGCAAAGATTTCATCTAGTCCGCGCAGGGATATGAACCAGCAACCTTTCGTTTACTGGCTCTTAACAGCTATGCTACCTGCCGACTCTGTTTAACTGGGTATGGTCTGTTGAATTAAATGTGGCAGTAGGCCTACCACCCCTGAAACCAGGCCTAAATGGAAATTGACTTTACTAAAAGCCTTTTGGATATTCAAAGCATCTTATTGTGGTGAATTCAAAAGCATAGCCTACACTAGAGATATGAGGGAAGAGAGCGGGTTCATGATATGATAGGCCACGTAGAATCTATAGGAATCCAACGACAATTGTCGTCAACCAATCCAAACTATTTAGATTTCCAAGTCAGGTAATCAACAATATAACATGTTTGATGCTACTTTGGATATTTAATAACTCATCTAAAAATATTATGGAATTCTATGATTTTTATCCCACAGTCTGACAGCAGCCTCTGTTTATTATTTATTAATACCCTTGAACCACCCCTCAGTAGCTCGAACAGTATCACCTTTGCAGTTTAGTCGATCGTTATCACAGATTGAGTTGCAGTCTTGTCTGCGGCCTAATTCTGTAGTAGACCCTGTGCCATTCAGGTTCTCTCATTCTAACAACGGACAGGACAGCCTCACCAAAAGCAAACACACCTATCACTTTCACTGTCAAGGGATAGAGGAAGGCCTAGCACGGGTCTTCCACAATGTAGTTCCTGGCACATGTTGTAATGTTTCAAACAGTCCAATGCAAACATGGGAGCCCATCCATATTTGTATGAAGATGAACACTCTGAATCGGAGCTGAGAAGGGCATTCACTCATGATGTCACTCACCACACTATGATGGATAAGGGCCTGCTGTTCTGTTGATATTTTCCCTCTGCTTGCTTGGCTCTTTGACATTTCCATGGAAGGCTAATGCTAGCTAGTCTGATTTGGTGTTAGCAGCAACATGTGTCCTGCAAAGCAGGCCCATGACCTACCAAGGGTTTGAATTTCTCCCGCTCCTCATCCCCCAACCCAACTTTCTTTCTATGGCTGTTATTAGCGAAACCAGTACACTAGTTGCACAACTAGGAAAGATCCGGCTAGTGCATAGGACAACGGTGACTTGTGTTTTCCAGAGCAGCTCCATACAATATGGCTGGTACAGTATGTTGTTTATCTATCCTTGTTGTGAGTAGATAATGGATTTCACTTATGTAATACTGTTCACTAAGTCATTGGGGTCAACCTTGGGGTGCAGTTTGAGCATCAGGGGAATGAGGAGGAAAGTCATGAAGAATTGCTGTGTGTGTGTGTGTGTGTGTGTGTGTGTGTGTGTGTGTGTGTGTGTGTGTGTGTGTGTGTGTGTGTGTGTGTGTGTGTGTGTGTGTGTGTGTGTGTGTGTGTGTGTGTGTGTCAGTATATTTCAAAGGAGAGAAGATTATCTTCAAATATCAATTGTATTGATCTTCTCATTCAATGGAGAAACTGTCAAATGAGAATCTATGGTTTAGGGTCAAACTAGGTAGGTAGGCCTTGATGAGTACAGTTTGTCTGTGATGACTCGGGCTGGGATTCAATCTGAAACCGTGCCATTTAAAGGCCGCTACACACCCTACTCAAACAGAATGATGGAGCGCCGTATATGTTCCGTTCTAAAATTTGAGCCAAACAAAAGTACGTAGAAAACAAAGCTCGTTACCTGCAGTGTTTACCATGAATGCGATCTCTGCTAACACGGTCACATTGCCTTTTAAAAGCTGCCTTGTCTACTGGCATGATCATATTGAATACTGGCCTTAATGACATCATTTTCATTGACAACAGAGAGGAGTTGACATAATGACCCAGAGCACTGGAGCAAAGGCCCTTCACAATCACTGGCCTCCCTTCAGTGTTGTGAATATTTCATGCCCGACCCATATCCAGATAGCTAGGTTAGCCTTTATTTTTGTTGTTTGTCTTGTATGTCTCGAGCTAAAGGGAGTCGGTAAACATCGGTATCTACAGACCTTTTTGTCTTAGCTCGGCACAATATCATGTCGGATTATTCTGTGACTATGTATTAGGAACACCTTCCAAATATTGAGTTGCCCCCCCCCCCCCCCCCGCCCTAAGAACAGCCTCAAATTATTGGGGCATGGACTCTACAAGGTGTTAAAAGCATTCCACAGAGATGCTGGCCCATTTTGACTCCAATGCTTCTCACAGTTGTCAGGTTGGCTAGATGTCCTTTAGGTGGTGGACCATTATTGACACACAGGAAACTGTTGAGCGTGAAAAACCAAGCAGCATTGCAGTTCTTGACACAAACCGGTGCGTCTGTCACCTACTACCATACCCTGTTCAATGACACTTAAATCTTTGGTCTTTCCCGTTCACCCTCTGAATGGCACACATACACTATCCATGTCTCAATTGTCTCAAGGCTTAAATCCTTCTTTAACCTGTGTCCTCCCCTTCATTTACACTGATTTTAAGTGGTTTTAACAGGTGACATCAATAAGGAATCATAGCTTTCATCTGGTCAGTCTGTCATGAAAAGAGCAGGTGTTCTTAATGTTTTGTCTACTCAGTGTTTAACACTAGAAAGATGATTGTTGATATTAATAAACCATGACCCAAGGAGTTGATAACATTGGCCAACTAAGTATCTGAGAATCAAGTGTGTTATGTAGCATTTAGGCCTGCGATCAAATATGGTATGACTAACCATTATAATGTCCTCGGCTACAAAGGACCAATGGTGTACATTCAGCAGGCCAATGTTAAGACCTATATCTCTTACAGTGACATTGTTATAGCTGTAAGTTGTCATAACAAAATGAAATTATCCTGTCATACTTATGTGGTGGCTTCCCATGTGGACAATATATCTGTCTAGAGATAAAACGGACTAGTGACCTCCCTGTGTCGTTAGTTCTTTCATCTTGAGGCTGTCAAAGGTCTCTTCATTTATTTCAGAATGGATGGGCTTTGGCGTCGAACCTATTCATTTCAGGAGCTGGAAAAAGTCCATTAAATTCAGAGATATCTGATGTTCCAAGGACAAAAGTCTGGAAAATGAGCAATCACAAGCAGCTTTGTTGAAATAATCATCTCTCCAGACGAAAGGGGAATAGTCTTTGATAAAAACACTTTTTTTCGGGCTTAAAGGGTAAATTAGTTTCTACTTATTTCTCATAAGATTATTATTTTCCATTCTCCAGCTAAAAGGGATCAAACGACACAAGACCTTATCTCGGAGTAGATTGAAAGCTGGCTCCACTGTCTTCAGTGCCAAAATCTGCTGCATCTGAGAGAAACGCACGTTGAGCTAAGACAGAGAGGAAGAGGTCATGTGAGAGGCCCAACTATGCTGAAATCGGTCTCCTTTCCTGCAAGTGGAATGTATGATTTTTTCATTTAAAAAAAATATTTTTGGCCACCAAGCAAGGAGTTTTTGTATGGAGGTCAATGAGTGTCGAAGTTGACCAACAAAATAAATTAATGGCTTATTTGTTACGTGAGGTTTATTTGATTGAATAGAAGTTTCATAATAAGGAGGACACGTGACATCCCTGCAACTTTCAGAAAAAAGTTGTCTCGAGATGGATGTGCATATTCATGGTATGAGGCTAGTAGCATAGCTTCTCTCCATTGAATAAAGGCGCCCGATGTCAACAACCCTCATTGAGTATTCAAAAAAAGTATTACAATAATGAGATGTATCCACCAATCCAAAGAAAGTATAGGCCGGAGCTAGACTGTCTGCTTTAATTTGAGGTTATTTTCATCCATATCGGGCTAACTTTTTGTACCTAGTCCCCCCATTTTAGGGGACCAAACGTATTGAGAGCGATTCACTTGTATTAGAGTAGTCAAGGGTTTAGTATTTGTTTCCATATTGCTAGCACACAATGATTACATCAAGAGTCACTTTTATTATAAATAAGAATAGAATGTTTCTAAACACTTCTACATTAATGTGGATGCTACCATGATTACAGATAGTCCTGAATTAATTGTGAATAATGATGAGTGAGGAAGTTAGCAGCTCAAATATCATACCACCAAGACATGCTAACTTCTCATGGGAGATTTGCGGGTTTTTTTGGGGGGGGGGGGGTTGATATTTATGCCTCTAACTTTCTCATCAATATTCAGGATTATCCATATTCATGGTAGCATTAACAGTAATGTAGTGTTTAGAAACATTCTATTCTTATTTACAAAATTGACTCCAAAATGACACTACATTGTTTACTATTAATTTCTATTTCATAATCTGAAACACAAACAGCAAATGCATCAAACAAGTTTGTAGTGTGACAAGCTTGATTTAATCAATGCGTTCTAGGAATATGGGACCATATTAGTGGATTTCCCAATACTTCTGGTCCCCTGAAATGGGGGGACAATGTACAAAAAGTATTGTAATTTCTAAACGATTTATCCGATATGGATGAAAATACCCTCAAATTACAGCTTTAAAACTTTAACCTCGTAGTCATTATATCAATTGAAATCCAAAGTGCTGGAATACGGAGCCAAAACAACAACAACATGTGTCACTGTCCCAATACTTTTGGAGCTCACTAGAGTGACTAGTTTGAAATGCTTTTGCCAGCTGTATTTGACAGGGTTCCCTTTGCTTGACAATGTTCCTATATCTCCGATCAGATTTAAAGGACATAAAAGTTGGAGAGATTAAATGAAACCCATTTGCTATGAAGAGGCCTAGTGAATCGGGCTGGATCTTGAAGTTCATCTTGACGAGTATGCTTTTAAAGTAATTGCAAAAAGGTTCCTATGTAGTGACAGGACACAGAACACCTTTGACTCCCATCTAGGCTTACATCAAATACAGTGAGCTGTTTGTGTAGTGGTGACTCCAGTGCTCCTAGTTGTAATGGAGTGTCGTGTGGTTTCTTGCCCTCAGCCAATGGTGATATTCCCACAGGGAATTTCACATACACATCAGAAATGTCTCTGTATGTTCACAACCTTGGTAAGTATGTACAAAATGTGTGGTCAAGGAAGAGGTCAAGTATTACGGAGATGTTTGTGTACAATATCTAAAGAAAAGTGGTGCAAGTAAGCACATTCTCTGCTGTAGCAGCTGCATGTTTCACGTTTATGTGAAAATGGGGGAACTTTTGTGAACACAAGGTTCTCTAACCGAATTGGTTTGACCTGGTTTGTAAAAGGGATGGCACCTCTTGGGACATTGTGAAGGGTGAGGAGATTAGGGCTGGGTGATATATCAAATGAAGTTGATTATGCGTCTCATATATATACTCAGCAAAATAAGAAATGTCCTCTTGCTGTCAACTGTGTTTATTTTCAGCAAACTTAATGTGCAAATATTGGTATGAACATAACAAGATTCAACAACTGAGACAAACTGAACAAGTTCCACAGACATTTGACTAACAGAAATTGAATAATGTGTCCCTGAACAAAGGGGGGGTCAAAAGTAACAGTCAGTATCTGGTGTGGCCACCAGTTGCATTAAGTACAGCAGTGCATCTCCTCCTCATGGACTGCACCATATTTGCCAGTTCTTGCTGTGAGATGTTACCCCACTCTTCCACCAAGGCACCTACAAGTTCCTGGACATTTACATTTTTACATTTTAAGTAATTTAGCAGACGCTCTTATCCAGAGCGACTCACAAATTGGAAAGTTCATACATATTCATCCTGGTCCCCCCGTGGGGAATGAACCCACAACCCTGGCGTTGCAAGCGCCATGCTCTACCAACTGAGCCACACGGGACCGTGTGGGGGGGAATGGTCCAAGCCCTCATCCTCTGATCCAACAGGTCCCAGACTTTCTCAATGGGATTGAGATCCGGGCTCTTCGCTGGCCATGGCAGAACACTGACATTCCTGTCTTGCAGGAAATCATGCACAGAACGAGCAGTATGGCTGGTGGCATTGTCATGCTGGAGGGTCATGTCAGGATGAGCCTGCAAGAAGGGTACCCCATGAGGGAGGAGGATGTCTTCCCTGTAACGCACAGCGTTGAGATTGCCTGCAATGACAACACGCTCAGTCCGATGATGCTGTGACACACCGTCCCAGACCATGACAGACCCTCCACCTCCAAATCGATCCCGCTCCAGAGTACAGGCCTCGGTGTAACACTCATTCTTTCGACGTTAAATGCAAATCCGACCATCACCCCTGGTGAGACAAAACCGCGACTCGTCAGTGAAGAGCACTTTTTGCCAGTCCTGTCTGGTCCAGTGACGGTGGGTTTGTGCCCATAGGCGATGTTGTTGCCAGTGATGTCTGGTAAGGACCTGCCTTAAAACAGGCCTACAAGCCCTCAGTCCAGCCTCTGTCAGACTTTTGCGGACAGTCTGAGAACTGATGGAGGGATTGTGCGTTCCTGGTGTAACTCGGGCAGTTGTTGTTGCCATCCTGTACCTGTCCCGCAGGTGTGATCTTCGGATGTATCGATCCAGCTGTTACACCTGGGCTGCCACTGCGAGGACGATCAGC
The DNA here is from genome assembly GCF_045679555.1 of Salvelinus alpinus. Classification (NCBI taxonomy): domain Eukaryota; kingdom Metazoa; phylum Chordata; class Actinopteri; order Salmoniformes; family Salmonidae; genus Salvelinus; species Salvelinus alpinus. Next base: position 14,279,528 of record NC_092091.1, on the reverse strand, counting down.
TGTCCGTACTGTCTCCCTGTAGCGCTGTCTTAGGTGTCTCACAGTACGGACATTGCAATTTGTTGCCCTGGCCACATCTGCAGTCCTCATGCCTCCTTGCAGCATGCCTAAGGCACGTTCACACAGATGAGCAGGGACCCTGGGCATCTTTCTTTTGGTGTTATTCAGAGTCAGTTAAGGCCTCTAGTGTCCTGAGTTTTCATAACTGTGATCTTAATTGCCTACCGTCTGTAAGCTGTTAGTGTCTTAACGACCGTTCCACAGGTGCATGTTCATAAAAATGTTTATGGTTCATTGAACAAGCATGGGAAACAGTGTTTAACCCTTTACAATGAAGATCAGTGGAGTTATTTTGATTTTTACGAATTATCTTTGAAAGACAGGGTCCTGAAAAGGGTATGTTTCTTTTTTTTGCTGAGTTTTATATACAGTTGAAGTCAGAAGTTTACATACCTTAGCCAAATACATTTTAACTCCGTTTTTCACAATTCATGACATTTAATCCTCGTAAAAATTCCATGTCTTAGGTCAGTTAGGATCACCACTTTATTTTAAGAATGTGAAATGTCAGAATAATAGTAGAGATAATAATTTCTTTCAGCTTTTATTTCTTTCATCATATTCCCAGTGGGTCAGAAGTATAGGTTTGAGGTCAAGGCTTTGATGGCCACTCCAATACCTTCACTTTTTTGTCCTTAAGCCATTTTGCCACAACTTTGGAAGTATGCTTGGGGTCATTGTCCATTTGGACGGCCCATTTGTGATCAAGCTTTAACTTCCTGACTGATGTCTTGAGATGTTGCTTCAATATATCCACATAATTGTCCTTCCTCATGATGCCATCTATTTTGTAAAGTGCACCAGTCCCTCCTGCAGCAAAGCACCCCCACAACATGACGCTGCCACCCCTGTGTTTCACGTTTGGGATGGTGTTCTTCGGCTTGCAAGCCTCCCCCTTTTTCCTCCAAACATAACTATGGTTATTACAGTTATGTTTGTTTCATCAGACCAGAGGACATTTCTCCAAAAAGTAAAATTTTTGTCCCCATGTGCAGTTGCAAACCATAGTCTGGCTTTATTTTTTATTTTATTTTTTATTATTATTTAAAAAAAATATATATATTTTTTTATTTTATTTCTAATAATAACAATTACAACAATACTGAATGAACACTTATTTTAACTTAAAATAATACATCAATAAAATCAATTTAGCCTCAAATATATAATGAAACATGTTCAATTTGGTTTAAATAATGCAAAAACAAAGTGTTGGAGAAGAAAGTAAAAGTGCAATATGTGCCATTTTAAGAAATCTAACGTTTAAGTTCCTTGCTCAGAACATGAGAACATATGAAAGCTGGTGGTTCCTTTTAACATGAGTCTTCAATATTCCCAGGTAAGAAGTTTTAGGTTGTAGTTATTATAGGAGTTATAGGACTATTTCTCTCTACGATTTGTATTTCATATACCTTTGACTATTGGATGTTCTTATAGGCACTTTAGTATTGCCAGTGTAACTGTATAGCTTCCATCCCTCTCCTCGCAACTACCTGGGCTCGAACCAGGAACACATCGACAACAGCCACCCTCGAAGCAGCGTTACCCATGCAGAGCAAGGGGAACAACTACTCCAAGTCTCAGAGCGAGTGACATTTGAAACGCTATTAGCGTGCACCCCGCTAACTAGCTAGCCATTTCACATCGGTTACACCAGTCTAATCTCGGGAGTTGATAGGCTTGAAGTCATAAACAGCGCATGAAAGTGCTGTTTGAATGAATGCTTACTAGCCTGCTGGTGCCTACCATCGCTCAGACTGCTCTATCAAATCATAGACTTAGTTATAACATAATAACACACAGAAATACGAGCCTTAGGTCATTAATATGGTCGAATCCGGAAACTATCATCTCAAAAACAAAACATTTATTTTTCAGTGGAATACGGAACTGTTCCGTATTTTATCTAACGGGTGACATCCATAAGTCTAAATATTCCTTTTACATTGCACAACCTTCAATGTTATGTCATAATTACGTAGAATTCTGGCAAATTAGTTCGCAATGAGCCAGGTGGCCCAAACTGTTGCATATACCCTGACTCTGCGTGCAATGAACGCAAGAGAAGTGACACAATTTCACCTGGTTAATATTGCCTGCTAACCTGGATTTCTTTTAGCTAAATATGCAGGTTTAAAAATATATACTTCTGTGTATTGATTTTAAGAAATGCATTACTTTAGCTTGTTTGAGCTGTTCTTGCCATAATATGGACTTTATCTTTTACCAAATAGGGCTGTCTTCTGTATACCACCCCTACTTTGTCACAACACAACTGATTGGCTCAAACGCATTAAGAAGGAAATAAATTCCACAAATTCCAGGTGACTACCTTATGAAGCTGGTTGAGAGAATGCCAAGAGTGTGCAAAGCTGTCATCAAATCAAATGTATTTATATAGCCATTCTTACATCAGCTGATATCTCAAAGTGCTGTACAGAAACCCAGCCTAAAACCCCAAACAGCAAGCAATGCAGGTGTAGAAGCACGGTGGCTAGGAAAAACTCCCTAGAAAGGCCAAAACCTAGGAAGAAACCTAGAGAGGATCCAGGCTATGAGTCCTCTTCTGGCTGTGCCGGGTGGAGATTATAACAGAACATGGCCAAGATGTTCATAAATGACCAGCATGGTCAAATAATAATAATCACAGTAGTTGTCGAGGGTGCAGCAAGTCAGCACCTCAGGAGTAAATGTCAGTTGGCTTTTCATAGCCGATCATTAAGAGTATCTCTACCGCTCCTGCTCTCTAGAGAGTTGAAAACAGCAGGTCTGGGACAGGTAGCACGTCCGGTGAACAGGTCAGGGTTCCATAGCCACTGGCAGAACAGTTGAAACTGGAGCAGCAGCACAGCCAGGTGGACTGGGGACAGCAAGGAGTCATCATGCCAGGTAGTCCTGAGGCATGGTCCTAGACAGGAGAAGTACTCCAGATAAAACAAACTGACCCTAGCCCCCCGACACATAAACTACTGCAGCATAAATACTGGAGGCTGAGACAGGAGGGGTCAGGAGACACTGTGGCCCCATCCGATGATACCCCCGGTCAGGGCCAAACAGGAAGGATATAACCACACCCACTTTGCCAAAGCAGAGCCCCCACACCACTAGAGGGATACCTTCAACCACCAGCTTACCATCCTGAGACAAGGCCGAGTATAGCCCACAGATCTCCGCCACGGCACAACCCAAGGGGGGGCGCCAACCCAGACAGGAAGACCACGTCAGTGACTCAACCCACTCAAGTGACGCACCCCTCCTAGGGATGGCATGAAAGAGGCAAAGGGTGGGTACTTTGAAGAATCTCAAATATAACATATGTTTTGATTTGTTTAACACTTTTTTTGGTTACTACATGATTCCATATGTGTTTTCATAGTTTCCATGTCTTCACTATTATTCTACAATTTAAAAATAAAGAAACCCTGGAAGGAGTAGATGTCCAAACTTTTGACTGGTAGTGTGTGTGTGTGGTGATGATGATGATTATTTAAAATAATTATTATAATTGGTGGTTGCCACTATTTAGCTGTGCCATTATGCCGCTGCTAAATGCATATATGGGAAACACTGCAGCTGGATGAATGCAACCACTCAAATTTATAGACAGTTTTTGGAGCAAGGAATGACCCAATTATAATTTTTTAAGCTATACAATGTTAGTTTAGAATTACATTGTTTACAAACAATGAAGTTAAACAAGCTTATATTTTAGGTTTGGGTGAACTAACCTCATGAGGCATTTGAGTTATATTCTTCAAGAATCAATGGCTATATATCATTACTTTAGAAGTCAAGTCAAAGGTTTGATGTGCTGTACCAATCCCAGGCTGCCCCTTTCTTGAATTGCTCTCTGGTGACCATAGCATGTTGCTACCATTGGCCTTGCCTCTGTGCCGTGTTTCTCAGTTAGGTCCTCTGAGACATTACTGACACCATCAGATTAGTCTCTCTCTTTGAGGCAATCATTAGCCAGATTGGTTTGCTGCTCCTAAGAAAAAGCCATACATATCAAAGTGACTGGAGTCGTGCACTTTAGCTTCTGCCTGATTGTCTGTGTCTTAGCTAAACTACCTTTTCACCCAGACCCGAATCCAAACTTGACATCTGTGCACATAACTCTAGTTTTCACGCAAATCGTCCGTGGATGTTGTATGACGATGACTTCTGGCCTTTTCCTGATGTTTCTCAATCACTCATCTGTGTTTTGATTCTTCCTCACACTAAAACACCTCTCCAAAACACCCTCTCCCTCCCTGCATGTTGTCCCATAGTCCTTGTGGTGGCGTTTTAAGGCAGGGGTTCCCAAACATTTTCACCCGGGCCCCCTTCCAGCATTGGGGAAAATCCCGCGCCCCCGACGTCTATTTTTATGGGCACAAGCACTGTTTATGACACACACTGTTCACACCCCCTCGTTGGTGGAGAGAATTTTGCAGGTTTAAGCTTATTTCCTGCAATTCTAACACATTTTGCCATGGGGGGGCAGAGAACATTTTGCAGTTTGAAAGCAAATTTTGTTGCAATTCTACACAGTTTGGCATATCTAATGTCCATATCTAATGTCTAAAATCTTTGGGCTAAAAAACCCAGCAATTTTTTTTTTTAGCTCTCATGGTCTAGTTATAAATAGCTTTCAGAGGTATGCAATGACTGACATGATGAGGAAATCTGATTCACTACCCAATTTTGAAATTTGCAATTCCTGCCGACCCCTCGCACCTCACTGTTTTTAGGGACAGGGATGGTGCCTCACAGTAGAGGCCTTCACGGGTCCAAAAAGTTTATCATACAGACCCGATATGCATGAATATATATTTTTTTATATAGATACCTGTTCCAAACGGACCCGAGAACCACTCGACCCATTGCATATAGGCCTGGTCGGCTCCAGACTCTATCCGAGTGAGGAAAGCAGCAGGAAAGTACATTTTTAAGTAACCAGAGCTGATAGCGCGAGGTAGAAAGTGGTGACGCTCTAGCAGGTGCCGTGCTGTGTGTAGGCTAAAGTGAGTGAGTGAGTGACTCAGGGTGCAGGGAGGGAGACGCAGCAACCAATTAAGCCAACTTGCGCTATAGTAGACTAATAGCTGCCAGATCTAGGTTATTTATCATCCAATAGGATTACGTAGTACTTGTCTTGACTGCATCAAACCGGGATAAGCTAGCTAGCTAGGCTAATTGAGGCTGCATGCACTTTCTCGTCCTACACAGTTACAAACAACATCTCCATTCAGAATATTAAGTAACAGCCTACCTGTTGGCTCTTGGTCGTTGTAGCCTATCCTTGCTTTTTAACTTTGAATTCCATCTTCCATTGATTAGATATCTCAACTTTTGCCGCACACTGAGGCTCTATGACTGTAGCCTGTTGGTGTTTTCATGACTTATGATTGGACAACAACAAGCGACACACATCACTCATGAAAAGCAAGAGCAGCAGCATCAATTATACAAGCACCTGCTCCCTCGCCTCTCCTCTTCTCTCCCCTGTAGCAGTCTCGTATGGGTCCTTCCGGACATGTCAGTTAAAATTGCACATACCCAATAGTAGGACCCATTAAAATCAGATCAGACCCGTGACATTAGTTAGAATTCTGGATCTGGACCCTCTCAGGTATTCGTGTACAGGTGGATCCATGAAGACCTCTACATCAGCTTGTTGAGCCAAGTCACTCCCGCCATACCTCTCCTCCCAAGTCACTCCCGCCATACCTCTCCTCCCAAGTCACTCCCGCCATACCTCTCCTCCCAAGTCACTCCCGCCATACCTCTCCTCCCAAGTCACTCCCGCCATACCTCTCCTCCCAAGTCACTCCCGCCATACCTCTCCTCCCAAGTCACTCCCGCCATACCTCTCCTCCCAAGTTACTCCCGCCATACCTCTCCTCCCAAGTCACTCCCGCCATACCTCTCCTCCCAAGTCACTCCCGCCATACCTCTCCTCCCAAGTCACTCCCGCCATACCTCTCCTCCCAAGTCACTCCCGCCATACCTCTCCTCCCAAGTCACTCCCGCCATACCTCTCCTCCCAAGTCACTCCCGCCATACCTCTCCTCCCAAGTCACTCCCGCCATACCTCCCCTCCCAAGTCACTCCCGCCATACCTCCCCTCCCAAGTCACTCCCGGGAAACACTGGCCTTTAGACTAGTTGAGTAACTGGAGCATCAGCATTTGTGGGTTCAATTACAGGCTCAAAATTGCCAGAAACAAAGGACTTTCTTCTGAAACTCGTCAGTCTATTCTTGTTCTGAGAAATGAAGGCTATTCCATGCGAGAAATTGGGAAGAAACTGAAGATCTCGTACAACGCTGTGTACTACTCCCTTCACAGAGCAGCGCAAACTGGCCCTAACCAGAATAGAAAGAGTGGGAGGCCCCGGTGCACAACTGATCAAGAGGACAAGTACATTAGTGTCCTGTTTGATAGGCAGACACCTCACAAGTCCTCAACTGGCAGCTTCACTGTTGATGTTGAGACTGGTGTTTTGCGGGTACTATTTAATGAAGCTGCCAGTAGGGCTGGGCAATATGGCAAATAAATTATCACGATATTTCAATTTTTTTCATTCGATAACGATAATTATCACGATTATAAATCAAATAATGTTTAAAAGGTGTATATCTGCTTCAAACTCAAGAATCCCTGAACAAACCGTGGTTAGAGCATTGGGCCAGTAACCGAAAGATTGTTAGATCGAATCCCCGAGCTGACAAGGTAAAAATCTGTCGTTCTACCCCTGAACAAGGCAGTTACCCACTGTTCCCCGATAGACCGTCATTGTAAATAAGAAGTTGTTCTTAACTGACTTGCCTAGTTAAATAAAGTTTACTTTTTTTATTATGTGAGCTACACATAAAATTATACTCGAAGTAAAATTGTTCCATGTTTTCGGGCAGGGCGCACGTACCTGTGGTCAATTAAATGGATAAGCCTCTTGAAACCTTCCTTTTCGACTGTGCTAATTGGTAGCATGTCCTGAGCAATGCAATGCAATGCATAATAGCATTTGTGATGTCTTTGTCTTTTCTATGTTTGTTTGTAGGGCATAAACGCTGTCAGTGTTGACTGCTTCGGGCAAACATCCCTAGATTGGCTGGTGCTCGAGGGGCGTTTATCAATACCGTGGTGCACACTCAAACTTCCTGCATGTTCCTAAGAGTGATTTTTCTTCAGATGTTGAAAAAGGTTTGTCGTTTTACCAGACTTCGTAGCCACCTGTCTACGGCACAATATCCCCCGAACATTGCTCTGCTCTTTGTCGGACTTCAAAAAGCCAAACCACCAAATTACTGAAACAGTTTAACCCTTTTTATCAATAATTTCTTCATTGGAAGCTGCTCCTTCTCAACGGCTATCACAGCCGCTGTTTTCGCCTACATCACTCATTTTTCGTGGTTAATAGTGGCTACTCCATCACTCGAGGTGCTAAGTGGTTTTTAGTGGGCGTATACCTCTCCACGTGCATATTGTCACTTCTCTGCACATTCCTGCTGCGTCCTGCTGCGTCACTATATCAACATTATCAAAAATGAATCTAAACATTTTTATATAGTTATTGAGGGAAGTAATTACCTCGATAATTATTGATATTGATTTATCGCCCAGCCCTAGCTGCCAGTTGAGGACTTGTGAGCCGTCTGTTTCTCAAACTAGACACTAATGTACTTGTCCTCTTGCTCAGTTGTGCACCGGGACCTCCCACTCTTTCTATCATTAATGAATGATCAACACAGAAGTCTCACGAGGTCATTAATGTTTCCCTGATTTCCTATAGAGCTGTTGTAGAACTGCTGTAGGCACAAAAACAAATGAATGCAGACTCGGCTCATGATAATGACTTCAGGAAAAGGGTGGTAATAACAGGCACCATTAATGTTGGAGTTGCCCTAACAATATGGTATTGTTTGGTCCATAGTGATTGATCTAATCTTTCTCCAAATGATCCCCTTCTATTATCCATCAGTAGTGCTTTCTATGGCAGGAGCGGTCAACAGCTATACAACACTAATGGTTCTCCCCCTCCTTGCCTTGTCTGTCCAACACTAGCTCCACCCTAATGCTGAAATCAAACTGTTAATAGCCCATTAGAGCTCCCATCTCATCACATTAACTTTATTAGCATGAAGCTATCCAAGCTGTAATTGATACAGCCAGCCAAGTTTGGTTGGGTAGGTAAAAAAGGGCTTGAGATCCTGGCACATAGTGTCTCTCTCGTTTTGTGTGTGCTTTCCCCTTTTCCAATACATTTAATTTCTAAAGGGTAAATCTCTGGTTCCTGCCACATTGTGACAGATTGATTTGGTGTGTTTAACAGGTACCAGCCACAGCGTGTCCGTGTCTGAGATCCTAGCAGTCCGGGAGCTCGATGTGGACGGCGGGACGAAAGATGGCAGGTGGCAGAAAATGACCCAGAAACTGACTGAGGCCTATCCATATGCATTCACAGGTACAAATTGTTGGTCATCTAGAGCAATCTACAGATAATGGATTCAATATGTAGTGTGATTACCCATAAAAGGTTTATACAAATATGTCCATTCAATAGAGAATTGCTTCTGAAAAACGATAGTCCAAACCCCATGTATCTACCATATACACTGCTTTCAGAAAGTATTCATACCCCTTGACTTATTCCACATTTTGTTTATACAGCCTGAATTCAAAATAGATTAAAATAAAAATGCTCACCCATCTACACACAATACCCCATAATGACAAAATTAAAACATGTTTTAGAAATTGTTGCAAATTTATGAAAAATGAAATGCATAGATATCATTTGCAAAAGTATTCACACCCCTCAGTAAATACTATTTCTTTCAAAAAAATCGTCAAGCTCTGTCAAATTTGGTTGTTGAACATTGCTGGAGAACCATTTTCAGGTCTTGCCATAGATTTTCAAGTAACTTTATGTCAGAACTGTAACTCGGCCACTCAAACATTCACTGTCTTCTTGGTAAGCAACGCCATTATACATTTGGCATTGTGTTTTAGGGTATTGTCCTGCTGAAAGGTGAATTAATCACCCAGTGTCTGGTGGAAAGTAGACTGCGCAAAACTCCAGTCCTTAACGATACAAGCATACCCATAACATGATGCAGCCACCACTATGCTTGAAAATATGAAGAGTGATACTCAGTAATGTATTGGATTTGTCCCGAACATAACACTTTTGTATTCAGGACAAAAAGTGAATTGCTTTGCCACTTTGTTTGCAGTGTTACTTTAGTTTCTTGTTGCAAATATGTTTTGGAATATTTGTATTCTGTACAGGCTTCCTTTTCACTCTGTTAATTAGGTTAGTATTGTGGAGTAACTACAATGTTGTTGATTCATCCTCAGTTTTCTCCTATCACAGCCATTAAACTCTGCAACTGTTTTAAAGTCACCATTAGCCTCATGTTGAAATCCCTGAGCGGTTTCCTTCGTCTCCGTCAACTGAGTTAGGAAGGACGCCTGTATCGTTGTAGTGACTGGGTGTATTGATATACCATCCAGTGTAATTAATAACTTCACCATGCTCAATATGGTAGATAATACCGCAATGTAAATTTGTTTTGTTAAGCCTCTGTACCCTGTCACCCCTTCGCGTCCCCCTTCCACAGTGTCTTATGTGGAGAGAGCGAGGCAGCACCGCTGGCGGTGTAGTGATGTCACCTTCCACTGTTCAGAGGGGGTGCTGTGCCAGCAGTGGATCCAGACCATCAGAGAGCAGCTCACAGCACTGAGTATGGCTGAGTATTACTGACAATGAATATGCTTTGTGAAGTCTGGTTGCAAGGCTTACTCAGAAATGAGAGTGGCCGTCATTCTGTTCTGTTAATCAGTAGTGCTGAGCGATTAACCGCCATTTCATATTTCTTCCAGTCATTAAACAACTCATTGACCGTCTGTTCAATTACTTGAATTCCATCTAGTTCATTTTTTTTATGTGAGCCCAGAGTGCCATTTCTCTAGAGAGAAATTAAATAATTCATGACAGAAATCAAGTAAACTATGTGGGACTCTGGGCTGAAGGGAGTTGTCATTTTCATTAAGCAAATATTCAACCTAGTTTAGCTCAGAAACATGATAATTAACTACAATCCAATTGTGCCAGTTTTTTCAGTTTTGGACAGAGATAAGAGAGGTTGCCAACATCAGTCTAAAATAAGCCCAATGTGTTTCTATGTTCTTAATTTGGACCTCAACTTGTCGCCTGCCTTTGACAACGACTCCCATTGTTAGGGCAGAGACATCATTATATACAGATCTCTGGACGGATGCACTTTTACGCTTGCTATGTTAGGTTAGATGCACACAGAGAGGAATGTACACAATGCTGAGAGGGACAGAAACAGTTTGAAAGTATGCCTTATCTACTTTGAAGAACTAGTAAAATGATTTTGTCAGACAGCTTTGCAACATAGGCTACTTAGGAAGGCTAGCTAAATAGAATGACTAGACAGTACAGTATGGGGAGCACAGAGATAACGTTAGTTTTGGCTCGCTGACTGCTACTGAGCAGAGATGAGATGACTTTAAGGAATGAAAAATAATATACACAACTGATATTTGATTTCATAGTAATTTCCTATTTTTCTATTGATGTCTACCAATGTGGACCTGACAGAGACAATGGAATATTTTCAATGTTTTGGCAGTTATTTCATTTTTTTAAAGCATTAAATACATTATCGAAAAACGTGATTATTTTTTCAATAATCAAACCGACCTCAAAGAGCACTAATTGTTCAGTACTATTGCTCAGCCTACAGCCTAGAAATTGATCTGGCAAAAAATCTTTCACTTGACTTTTTGCAGCTAACAGACCCAAGCATTTGCTGGTGTACATCAACCCTTATGGGGGCAAGCAGCAAGGCAAGTGCATTTATGAGCAGAAAGTCGCGCCTCTCTTCGCCTGTGCCTCCATCTCCACGGACGTGATTGGTGAGTTCCTGCCAAAGACATTAAACATGCTTTAATAAAGGATGAGTCTTTATGGGCCAAGTCAAATTGTTCACTGTAGGCAAATGGGCACAAGCTCTCTCAGGCCGCACAGGAATATGACATAATTTACGGCCGCCATCCATCATCCTAGTTCCTCATTGGAAAGGATGATTGTCGATGAATACTGGATTCCTTTATATCCGGTTTACTTCTCAGACTTAAGAAAGACTGTGGACGTTTGTGACTGTGGAATTTCAAAGTCACACATTCTGACGAATTGTATTTAACTATACAGCTGCTCGGGTTAATATCAAGATACTGATACAGTATTTGAACAGTTTTATAAAAAAAAATTACGCTGGGTGTGAAAATGTTTGTACATAAAATCAAACTTCCTTTGGCTACAAATTGTTACAATGTCTAACAATTAGAGAAGAGAAAATGTCTACTTTAGGGCTACTTTAGGACTTCTGCTATCTCAGACTTCTTTATGGAAAATGCTTAGTCGATATATTTCTCCAAGCGAGTGAATGATTACTCCTTAAGTCCAAAATATCGATTTATGCAACAAATTAGGAAAACATCATGCGACATAAATGAATCAATTGTAAACCTGTTCAAGTTGACATTTCAAGTGTATCCCAACTACAGGAAGCACTTGAAAGACAAACGTGAAGCATGCTGAGACGTCTAACTCTTTCCTGGTCATTTGTTGTCATAGTTACAGAGCATGCCAATCATGCCAGGGACCACCTGGAGACAGAGGCGGAGTTAAAGAAATATGATGGGTGAGTCGAGGATGGAGATGTTCTCAATGTCATTGTCGCTATAGTAATCAAAGGTCTGTTTTAAAGACCTCTTTGTAGTCTGGTTTTCAGCCCAACCGTCACTAAATCATATTCAACCAATCACAGTTGAACTAAAAACACCCCGGGTCAAGTATATTCATCTCAAACGACAAACAAAAAGATCCGTTTTGTTGTTCTGACCTCTGTGTGTTACATGACCTTTGACCTCTATGCAGAGTGGTGTGTGTGGGTGGGGACGGCATGTTCAGCGAGATAGTTCACGGCCTGGTCTCTCGAACACAGAGGGATAACGGAGTGGACCAGAACAGCCCGGAGGAGAAGCTGGTACCGTGTAGTCTCCGCATCGGCATTATACCCGCAGGTTAGACAAGACCCCACGCAGACATTAACAAGCACATGCATGTACACATTCTATACATGCCATCTGCAAGCATTCTCCTCTCTTGGTGTCTTGACAATATAGAATCTTATTTATATTTAATATTTTTGATTTAATGTAACAATGTTCTTGTCTATAGCTATTCTGTACTCTGTCATGTATTTTGTTTTATGTGGAAGAGTAGCTCCTGCATGTGCAACAGCTATTGGGATTCTAATAAAGTAAAAACACACATACCACTATGTTTACACAGCAATGATCACATCAATAGCTCAGTTTATGACATGACTGCGTATGTTTACAAACTAATGTCAACCATGAGGTCCATTTCATGTACACTACACTATCTGTGTTGATTTCCGCGTTCCATTTTTCCATCAACAAGACAATGGTACATTATGTTTCTGACTACACAGACAAAAGCTAGCAGTGTGTGTGTTTGTAATAATAATAGTTTGGTGGGTGCTTATAACTGTCCTCTCTCATACATGTACAAGTGTGTACTAATATTCATGCGTGTATTAGGTGTGTGTGTGTGTGTGTGTGTGTGTGTGTGTGTGTGTCTCTCTCTCACACACACACACACACACACACACACACACACACACTCTGGCCGTGCTCCCACTCTCCAAGGGTGTTGGGATATGCAACAAAAAATAAAAAACATTTCCAATACACTCATGCATATTAGTACACACTTGTACATGTATGAGAGAGGACAGTTATAAGCACCCACCAAACTATTATTATTACAAACACACACACTGCTAGCTTTTGTCTGTGTAGTCAGAAACATAATGTACCATTGTCTTGTTTTGTGTGGTATCCAGGTTCAACGGACTGCATCTGCTATGCCACTGTCGGCATCAATGACCCTGTGACCTCAGCTTTACACGTCATAGTGGGTGGGTGCAGTTATCTACATTGACATATTAACAGCACTTCCAATTAAATTGCCTTTTAAAAATAGTGTAACTGACATTTTTATACAGCACAGACTAGTAGCATAAGCCTTCGTTATCACTGTTCCAGGTCATTGCTGGAGCTTCATTGTGAATAGAAATGTCTCGCGTTTGTCACTTCTATGTTATCGCTATAGCACACTCAGCTGACCAACAAGTGATAGCCGTGACCTAGTTATTCAAAGCTTTTGAGATAAGAGGAAACTGCTGGAGGTCAGGGTGGGTAGATGGGTGTGCAGGTGTGTTTTTTATAGTAAAAGCACATATTGTGTGTCATCACACCTCTTTAGGACACTGTACCCCACACACACAGTATCTGTGGAGGATCACTCATACTAGACTTGGGCGGGTGTCTTCACAGGAGACTCCCAGCCAATGGACGTGTGCTCGGTCCATCACAATAACACATTCTTGAGGTATTCCATCTCCCTGCTTGGATACGGTTTCTACGGCGACGTGCTGGCAGACAGCGAGAGGAAACGCTGGATGGGACCAGCCAGATATGACTTTTCAGGTGGGTCAGAGGAGTAGCTTTAGCTGTTTTAGGAAATACCACCGTTGGTACTGTTGCGGTAGTCTGTTGCCATTGCTAGTGAAATGGCATGATGTCGTTTTGTGCAGGTTTTAAGACGTTTCTGACACATCACCACTATGAAGGGGCTGTGTCTTTTCTACCAGCAACTGACACACTGGGAACACCGCGAGACAAGACCAGGTGTAGAGCTGGGTATGTAGTACTGTACACTTACAACCTGTTGTGTAGTTTAGTATTACATGTTTGTCTAGATGGTGCAAAGGAATTTGCTCACTTGGCTAGCCAACTCCATTCCTGCTTTCCAGGTGCTTCATATGCCAGCACTACGGGCAGCTGTATTCAGGGGATTCCCCAGAGGAATCCAAGACTGCTCCAGATGTCTCAGACAGAGGTAGGTACAGTATCTCTGCCTGAACGCACATATGGTCTCAACTCCACACGCCATGGGTCTCTACTGAAACCTGCTCAATGTTTTCACCACAAAGCCCCAACCTCTGTTTCTGCTCTGTTTCTGCTCTATCCCAGAATATGAAATGGGGTGGGGGGTAGTCAGAGGGAAGTTCCTGGCCATCAACGCGGCCAGTATGAGCTGTGCCTGTCCCCGTAGCCCCAAGGGCCTGTCCCCCGCCGCCCACCTCGCTGACGGCACCACCGACCTCATCCTCGTACGCAAGTGCTCCCGATTCAACTTCCTGCTACGCCACACCAGCAAAGACGACCAGGTAACCACACTGGATGGGGCTACTGTGGGTACTCCAACCCGGGTCCATAGCATAGCAGTGTTTGCATGAGATGGTTAACTCGCCACATTCCTGTATCAGGGATTTCACTTTCTCACTTCTGTTCCTCCCCCCTTCAGTTTGACATGACCTTTGTAGAGGTGCACCGTGTGCGGCGCTTCCGCTTCACGCCGCGCCACTGCCAAAACGACTCGGAGCTGGACCTGAGGGAGAACGGCAAGCAGCTCTTCAGCCAGATCTGCCGGGACCACCCGGCCTGCAGCTGCAGCCCTGCCTATAGCAGCTGGAACTGTGACGGCGAGATCCTCCCCCACGCTGCCATTGAAGTCGGGTACGCACCCATCTACATGGAAATATAGCACACTTCTAAAAGTTTATTTCCTGCACTGTGCTGTCTTCAACATTTGAATTGAATTCCTGCCTTAGTTTTTTTCCCTGACAATGTTTTCTTTGTCTTCTGCCCTGCCAGAGTTCACTGCCAGTTGATCAAGCTGTTTGCGCGAGGGATCGAAGAGCAGCCTTTGTTTGAGGACCTCGCCAACCCTCCGTGTGCACTCTAGGTCCCCTCGCCCCTCCGCTGCCCTACTCTATCAGTCACTGGAACAGTCCTACAGCGTTTCAAAGGCTGCCACTGCTGTCACTTACCTTAGCCCTGTGCACTACCTTTCTCTAATGTACTTTCTGGGGCCATTTTGGAGGTCACAGGTCAAAGAGTGCTGATGCTGGTACATTTACAGAGGTTCATTATCCACTATAGCGAAGAACAAATCATGAAAATCTTAAATGAATATACCCCCTTCCTGCTATCCTTTTGCAATAAAGAGATGTTAACCAACACTTAACGTGCTGTTCAACATTTGTAGAACCTCCGTTTGCACGTGTTGAAATGTATGCTGCTCCAAATGATGAAGAATTGGTACAAAGCTTTGTTTGTTTATTTATCCATTTGGAGAAACCCAATATTAAAGGATGTTTTAATGATTCTAGCTGCTTGCCTTGTTGGATGTTATTTCCCTGCACCTAAAAAGCATGAATTTGAATACATTTGTGTGGATGATAGGATATTGGATGAACCAGAGCACTCTCTATGGGTACCAGATGCCAGCTAGCTTGTCACCTTAATGTGGTAATTTAATATGTCCTATATAGCTACAGTATACCACCAGACTGGCTAGAGTCACACTGAAAACTCAATGTACTGTAGCGTATCAACAGTTTATGCCCTGACACATGTGACTTGGTAGCATTAAAATAGATGCAGCAGGCTCATTTTTCCCAGGCTATTTCTGCCATTGCTGCGATGTCATTCCATGTTAATATGCTGTGGTGTCTGAGGTTGCTGTCAGAAAAGTGTTGTGTATTTGTTGCACTTGCAGTGCTTGGTGTCCTGCGTATCATATTGCCGTCTGCACACACTGTTCTGGGTGTCTTTTCCCCGCACTGTCGAGCTGGTCTTGCTGGTGCGACCCCTCACTGTCGAGCTGGTCTTGCTGGTGCGACCCCTCACTGTCGAGCTGGTCTTGCTGGTGCGACTCCTCACTGTTGAGCTGGTCTTGCTGGTGCGACTCCTCACTGTCGAGCTGGTCTTCCTGGTGCGACTCCTCACTGTCGAGCTGGTCTTGCTGGTGCGACTCCTCACTGTCGAGCTGGTCTTCCTGGTGCGACTCCTCACTGTCGAGCTGGTCTTGCTGGTGCGACTCCTCACTGTCGAGCTGGTCTTCCTGGTGCGACTCCTCACTGTCGAGCTGGTCTTGCTGGTGCGACTCCTCACTGTCGAGCTGGTCTTCCTGGTGCGACTCCTCACTGTCGAGCTGGTCTTGCTGGTGCGACTCCTCACTGTCGAGCTGGTCTTCCTGGTGCGACCCCTCACTGTCGTGCTGGTCTTGCTGGTGCGACCCCTCACTGTCGAGCTGGTCTTGCTGGTGCGACTCCTCACTGTCGAGCTGGTCTTGCTGGTGCGACCCCTCACTGTCGAGCTGGTCTTGCTGGTGCGACCCCTCACTGACGAGCTGGTCTTGCTGGTGCGACTCCTCACTGTCGAGCTGGTCTTGCTGGTGCGACTCCTCACT
Organism: Salvelinus alpinus; assembly: GCF_045679555.1. Taxonomy (NCBI): domain Eukaryota; kingdom Metazoa; phylum Chordata; class Actinopteri; order Salmoniformes; family Salmonidae; genus Salvelinus; species Salvelinus alpinus. The sequence goes on along the minus strand of NC_092091.1, from coordinate 14,263,044 downwards.
GTCGTGCTGGTCTTCCTGGTGCGACTCCTCACTGTCGAGCTGGTCTTGCTGGTGCGACTCCTCACTGACGAGCTGATCTTGCTGGTGCGACTCCTCACTGTCGTGCTGGTCTTGCTGGTGCGACCCCTCACTGTCGAGCTGGTCTTCCTGGTGCGACTCCTCACTGTCGTGCTGGTCTTGCTGGTGCGACTCCTCACTGTCGAGCTGGTCTTCCTGGTGCGACTCCTCACTGTCGAGCTGGTCTTGCTGGTGCGACTCCTCACTGACGAGCTGGTCTTGCTGGTGCGACTCCTCACTGACGAGCTGGTCTTGCTGGTGCGACTCCTCACTGTCGAGCTGGTCTTCCTGGTGCGACTCCTCACTGTCGAGCTGGTCTTGCTGGTGCGACTCCTCACTGACGAGCTGGTCTTGCTGGTGCGGACAAGGAAAATAGTATCAATTCATGGTTGTTCACTTCTTCATTTTTTATTATTCTTTTAATCTGACCAAAATACTAGTCAACTGTATGCTGTGGTGATGCAGCCTGGTTTAGATGTCATGCTGCTGTGGTGATGCATTCTGGTATAGATGTCATGCTGCTGTGGTGATGCATTCTGGTATAGATGTCATGCTGCTGTGGTGATGCATTCTGGTATAGATGTTGTGGTGATGCATTCTGGTATAGATGTCATGCTGCTGTGGTGATGCATTCTGGTATAGATGTCGTGGTGATGCAGCCTGGTTTAGATGTGATTTTGCCTAAAACGTCTGGTATACTCCCTCGTACCATTGACTTAACACTGCAGCTAGTACTAGAGGTCACATAGCATCCCCAGTGTCTGCCTGAAAGTAAAAGATTGATCTGAGATGTGTGTCTTCAACAATAAAAATATACGCTTAATGAAGAGCTCTGGTCTGCCTTGGATTTGGAAGGATATAATTACAATCTCAAATCAAATGTTATGGAATTTGTATGTCACATGCCTTGTAAACAACAGGTGTAGACTATCAGTGAAATCCTTACTTACTGGCCCTTAACAATGCAGAGAGGGGGAGAAATAGAAAAATAGTAACAAGGAATAAATATACAATGAGTAACGATAACCTGGCTATATACACAGGGTACCAGAACCGATTCGATGTGCAAGGGCATGAGGTAATTGAGGTAGATATGTACATGCACTCAGTGGCCAGTTTTAGGTACACCCCTCGTTCACCAAAATGGTTCGCTCCTACAGGCGGTGAGTCGCATGGCCATGGCTTGCTACATAAAGCAGGCAGACAGGCATCGAGGTATTAATTTACTGTTAGAATAGGCAAAGCAAGAGACCTACTGTAAGCGACTCCGAGCGTGTTATGATCGTCGGTTCCAGTATCTTAGAAACGGCCGCCTCCTGGGCTTTTCACGCATGACAGTCTCTATGGTTTACCGTGATCGGTGCGACAAACCAAACACATCCAGTCAGCGGCTCGTTGATGAGAGGTTGAAGGAAAATGGCAAGAATCGTGCAAGCTAACAGGCAGACCACAAACAGTTAAATAACGGCATAGTACAACAGTGGTGTGCAGAACGGCATCTCAGAACGCACAACTCGTCGGTCCTTGTCACAGATGGGCTATTGCAGCAGATGACCACACCAGGTTACACTCCCATCAGCTAAAAAGAAGTGGCTCCAGTGGGCACGCGATCACAACACTGGACAATTGAGTTAAAAAACATTGCATGGTCCGACGAACTGGAACACGCTGCCATATACGTCGATGTGGTCCCGTGTGGCTCAGTTGGTAGAGCATGGCGCTTGCAACGCCAGGGTTGTGGGTTCATTCCACACGGGGGGACCAGGATGAATATGTATGAACTTTCCAATTTGTAAGTCGCTCTGGATAAGAGCGTCAGCTAAATGACTTAAATGTAAATGATCCAGAGCATCACAAACATGCTCAATGGGTAACATGTCTGAGTATGCAGGCCATGGAAAACTGGGACATTTTCAGCTTCCAGGAATTGTGTACAGACGACATGGGGTTGTGCATTATCATGCTGAAACGTGGTGATTGCAACGGATGAATGGCACGACAATGCACCTCAGGATCTCGTCACGGTATCTCTGTTCATTCAAATTACCATCGATAAAATGCAATTGTGTTTGATGTCCGTAGTTTATGCCTGTCCATACTATAACCCCAAGTCCACCATTGTCCACCGAAGTCGGTTACGATGCCAAACTGCAGTCAGGTCAAGACCCTGGTGAGCACAACGAGTTACTCCAAAATGGATGATCTTCCCTGAGTTGGTTTCTGACAGAAATTATTTGGTTGTGCAAACCCACAGTTTCATCAGCTGAACGGTTGGCTGTTCTCAGACAATCCCGCACGTGAAGAAGCTGGATGTGGAGGTCCTGTGCTGGCGTGGTTACATGTGGTCTGCGATTGTGAGGCCGGTTGGAAATACTGCCAAATTCTCTAAAATGATGCTGGAGGCGGCTTACGGTAGAGAAATGAACATTCAATTATCTGGCAACAGCTTTGGTGGACATTCCTGCTGTCAGCATGCCAATTGCCCATTCCTTTACAGCTTTACAATAAACAGTAGGAGCAGCGTATATGATGAGTCAAAGTTTGTGCAAAAATGGTCAATGCAAATAGTTAACCAAATAGCTACCCGTATTAACTATTTAGCAGTCTTATAGCTTCGGGGTATAAGCTGTTCAAGGTCCTGTTGGTTCCAGACTTGGTGCGTAGGTACCGTTTGGACTGCGGTAGCAGAGAGAACAGTCTATGACTTGGCTGGCTGGAGTCTTGAGGATCTGAGGGCCCATGCCAAATCTTTTCAAAGTCCTGAGGGGGAAGAGGCGTTGTCGTGCCCTCTTCACTGCTGTGATGGAGTGTGTGGACCATGATAGATCCTTAGTGATCTGGACACTGAGGAACTTGAAACTCTCGACCAGCTTGTGGTGTGTACTTTATTCTAATCTAAGGACATGTTAATTCTGCTATGACACAAACTTCTACATGAATGTGGATGATACCATGATTACGGATAATCCTGAATGAATCGTGAATAATGATGAGTGACCAAGTTATAGACGCACAAATATCATACTTCTCAAAAAATGCTAACCTCCCATTATTGTAATGGTAAGAGGTTAGCCTGTCTTGGTGGTATGATATTTGTGCGTCTGTCTCACTTATCATTATTCACGATTCATTCAGAATTATCCGTAATTATGGTAGCACCCACATGAATGTAGAAGTGTTTAGAAATTCTTATTGACAATAAAAGTTACTCCAAAATGGCACAATACATGATTTACTATTAATTTCTATTGGGCACAAAATAATCTAAAACACAACCAAAACAAACAGCAAATGCATCCAATAAATGTGTAGTCATAAGCTTGATGTAGTCATTGCGTGCTAGGAATATGGGACCAAATGCTTAACGACTTATTACTTTAATGCACTTAAGTGAATTTGTCCCTATACTTTTGCTCCCCTAAAATGAGGGAACTATCCACAAAAAGTGTTGTAATTTCAAAATGGTTCACCCAATATGGATGAAAAATAACCTCAAATTAAAGCTGACAGTCTGTACTGTAACCGCATAGTAACTGTATCATTTCAAATCAAACAATGACTATTGTATAGAGCCGATCGAAGAAAACCTTTCTTAGAAAGTATACATGTTGTAACAATGCAGCTGCTATAATATGGAGCAATCAAAGACTGAGTACATTTGTAGAATATTCTTTCAGAAAATTGCCTTGAAGTGAAGTTAGAGCTGTTTCAGAAGCTGTGTCACTGACTGGTCCACCACTGTCACATCTTTGAGCAATTTTTTAAAATATGACTTGGTGTGTGAAATAACAATGTTTGAACTGTTCTGACACGGTATCTGCTTAAAAGCTCAGCAAATTCTCAGCGTGCATTCTGTCAGATTGGGCATATTTGTCAAGGGACTAAGAGACATCCTGACTCATGTCATTTCAAAAGCAAACAACGCCATCACTCCAATCCCCAATCCACTGTCTCCCTCTGTGTATTCCGCAAAAGACTCAGCTTTGTTCATTTTCTACTCTAGTTTTCCCTCAAATCCAGTCTCAGAATGGTCTTATGCGTGCAGCTGAGATGAAGGATGCTTCTTAAACATTCAGTTTGTCTAACTGTAGTTAGAGATTTTCATGAGCCCCTTGAGGATGGGGTTACAGCGTGCAGAGAACATTGTCAGCCTCTTGAAATAGAACACCTATGAGGAGAAGTACAGTAGAACAATTGAGCGAGAATCATTCTTAACATGCTAGTTTCTCAATATCATTAATTTCATGAATTAAAAAGGAGTACTATGGAATATGCTGTTAGAGTAAGGTTAAGTGATATTTTCAAGATATAAAATTTTAATGATGTATGTCCTTATGCATTAGTCAAGGGGATGTGAAACGAGCTGGCCTGAGATAGCTGTGTGTAATGTTTGAGTGGTACCCCTTTTCCACTCACTGTAAATTAGCTCGATGTGCATAAGTAGGACATTGCTGCAGATAGAGATGCACTCAAACGTCCCCTACTTGGGGGAAGAGAGAAGGGCTCTTTAATATGATACATGCCGTCTGGCCTCCTAGATTAGGACCAGGAAAGAGACCAATAAAAGAAGAGGCTGAAGTACAAGAGTATTTAACCCATTGACCAATCCCTTGTCTTCTTTTCAAATTACACCATCTACTTAGGCATCCTCATTTTGCAAGGAATCTTGCCTACATTCCCAATTCCTCTCTGACCATCCTCTCTGAATTGTCCACCAGGCAGCCATTAAGACAGATGATCCTCCATCCAGCCAAGATCCTTTAGCTTTAGCTCAGCAGAACCGAATTATGCCGATTCATCAGCCACTGTGACCCCCTCCCCTCCACAAGCACTAGGCACCCCTTCAACTCTTGAACTCCGGTGTGTGCAGTTTGGTTCACCTCCAGACCCGTTAGAAGCTCAACGTATCAGCGGGGCACTCCTAATGCTGCATTCTTAAAGCTGGAGGTGCCTCCTTCATTTATGCCTACCCAATTTACAGTACAGGATCCCTGCGAGTTGCTGACTGTAGCAGAGTGCGGTTTCCCGTATGGAGTGGAGAGCAGTATGTGTGTGTGTGTGTGTGTTTGAGAGGCCATTACTCCACTAGGAGCTGTGGGGCCCTAGCCCTCACCCCTACGGAGTATGGTGTGTGTGTGTGTTTGAGAGGCCATTACTCCACGAGGAGCTGTGGGGCCCTAGCCGTCACCCCTACGGAGTGTGGTATGTGTGGTGCCAATGCAGCGCTGTGGGAAGTGCAGTGTAAACGCAGCCACAGCATGGCAGAGGAGGCTTAATGAAGCCCAGCACTGCATGACACAGATCAACTCTGTCTAGTAAGCTTTCTCAATACAAGTGTAATGAACTTGCATTCTCCAGCACAAACACCCCCATTGCCCCTGAACACCACACACTCAGAATTCTCTCATGAGATTACAACTGAGACCCTGATATTAGTACGTTTTCACCAATAAAACCTCAAACAAATGTACAACAGAAAGCCAGCTCCCTTATTGATCTTGCAGGTTTCAAGATGTTACTGATCGGTATGAAGAATGATGTGGAGATTCGTCTGTTTTGGTTGACAGTGTAATATTCTGAGTACATGACTGTATAAATAGTATTTAAACTTCTGAATAAATGTGTGGACTTCTTATTGACTTTAAATGTTATTTTTAACCTTCATTTTAACAGGGAGACAGAGACCTAGGTCTCTTTTCAAACGTGCCCTGTATAATACAGCTGTGCCTGGTGCAATCGGCCAATGTAAGGATGGTTTGCCAGACATTCATTTCCAACACTATGATGCAATAATGAATTGTCTATTCAAGTCTAAATTTGTTGTCGGGGGATGAGGTAGTTTTACATAGAAGATAGGCTCTCTTTCAGGCAGCGGTTGAAAGAGATGAAGTAACTTGATTAGGCATAATCAAATCCCACTAATTCACAATAAGACACACAGGAACCTATGATTATCAATTTCAGTTAAATACATTGGAAATGCAGTTGATCTTTCACAATGTCCATCTGTATAAAATGCTGTTGGGTTGGAAGATATTTGTCTTACCCGTGTCATTGTGACTGGACTTGATTAACTTCCAGCTTACTGAGACGGTCAGAAGGAAACAAAGGTTAGGGAACTTTAATACACCTGAGAGAAAATGGACACCTGCATTAAAATAATGGTGCCTAACCTAATAAAGTGGAGGGACCAGAGCATTTGAAAGGTTGTGACATGGACCTTAAGGTAATAGAATGAGCAGCTTTTTTCACCGTGCTGCCTCTGGAAAAAGATGACCTGTCAAGCAAGACTGTAGAGCCAGTCAATGTAGGGTAATTTCACCTGAGAGAATTCAAGACCCCAGGCCCTGCTGGTGGCAGGGTTCTGTGGTCAGATGTTCTCAGGAATTGGAAATTGAATTGAGCCTCTGCTAAAGAAATGCTCCATGTGCAAAATTCCCAGCAGTGTTCTGAAAAACACAAGCTATATTTGGGTCATATCTGATAAATGTATTAAAGTAGGCAATGTGCCAAATCCATTTGAGATTGACTTGCTCATTTAGAATCAGTACCAAGAGCAATTAAGATGGAGATCACTTTATTGGTCAATTACACACAAGGTCCAAATGAAATTTGACTTCCGCTTTTAACCCAAGCCCCCCGAAATACAAACACTGAGTATACAAAACATTAAGAACACCTGCTATTTCCATGACATAGACTGACCAGGTGAAAGCTATGATCCATTATTGATGTCACTTCAATCAGTCTAAATGAAGGGGAGGAGACAGGTTAAAGAAGGATTGTTAGGCCTTGAGACAACTGAGACACGGATTGTGTATGTGTGCCATTCAGAGGGTGAATGGGCAAGATCAAAGATTTAAGTGCCTTTGAACGGGGTATGGTAGTAGGTGCCAAGCAGGTGCACCGATTTGTGTCAAGAACTGCAACGCTGCTGTGTTTTTCACATTCAACAGTTTCCTGTGTGTATCAAGGATGGTCCACCACTCAAAGGACACCCAGCCAACTTGACACAACTGCATTGGAGTCAACATTGGCCAGCATCCCTGTGGAACACTTTCAACAACTTGTAGAGTCCTCCCCCAGAGAATTGAGGCTGTTCTGAGGGAAAAAGGGGGTTGCAACTCAATATTAGAAAGGTGTTCTTAATTTTTGGTATACTCAGTGTACATACACAGGTTTTGGAGAGGTGCAGGAGGCTGCCACACTGGGCACTGCTGTTGTGGGGGATTAAGTGTCTTGCTCAAGAGCACAACGGCAGGCAATGGCATCTAGGATTTCATACCAGCAACCCTCTGGTTACTAGCTCACTTTTTTGCGTCTGACCAGGGATTCGAACTGGTAACCCTCCAGTTGCTGGCTCACCTCTTTAACCGCTAGGCTACTAGCTGAAGCTTACACAAAAATGGGGGAATCAGTAAGACCTTACTATTGGAAAGGATGTATCAGTTTAAATCACCACAAACATAAAAGTATTTTGGGCCACAAATGAAAGCAATTTATTAGTGTAAAATATATTTGAAAAAGCAAGTCTATAAACTTAGTGGGAGGAATGACCTCGATTCAGAGCTTTACCAAGTCGATGAAAGCTAGCAGCCTGTCTCCAAGGCTCACAACTTGATTATCAATACAGACTTGCCACACAAATCCAGTGTGTTCTCTTTTGTTATCTGAAAGGACCTTCAATGGCACCAAACGCTGGCCTGTGACCCATTTTGTTAACAAACCCAAAAAAAGGATATAACATCATACGAAGTGGGTGATGTAGAACACAATTGTGCATTACTCCACTAGGAGCTGTGGGGCCCTAGCCGTCACCCCTACGGAGTGTGATGTGTGTGTTTAAGAGGCCAATACTTCACTAGGAGCTGTGGGGCCCTAGCCATCACCCCTATGGATGTTGGTATGTGTGATGCAAATGCAGCACTGTGGGAAGTGCAGTGTAAACGCAGCCACAGCATGGCAGAGGAGGCTAAATGAAGCCCAACACTGCATGACACAGATCAACTCTGTCTAGTAAGCTTTCTCAATACAAGTGTAATTCACTTGCATTCTCCAGCACAAACACCCCATTGCCCCTCAACACCAGATACAGTTAAGGTCGGAAGTTTACATACACTTAGGTTGGAGTCATTAAAACTTGTTTTTCAACCACTCCACAAATTTCTTGTTAACAAACTATACTTTTGGCAAGTCAGTTAGGGCATCTACTTTGTGCATGACACAAGTAATTTTACCAACAATTGTTTAGTTCACTTATAATTCACTGTATCACAATTACAGTGGGTCAGAAGTTTACATTCACTAAGTTGACTGTGCCTTTAACAGCTTGGAAAAATCCAGAAAATTATGTCATGGCTTTAGAAGCTTTTGATAGGCTAATTGACATAATTTTAGTCAATTGGAGGTGTACCTGTGGATGTATTTCAAGTCCTACCTTCAAACTCAGTGCCTCTTTGCTTGACATCATGGGAAAATCAAAAGAAATCAGCCAAGACCTCAGAAAAACAAATGTAGACCTCCACAAGTCTGGGTAATCATTGGGAGCAATTTCAAAATGCCTGAAGGTACCCACGTTCATCTGTACAAACAATAGTATGCAAGTATAAACACCATGGGACCACGCAGCCGTCATACCGCTTAGGAAGGAGACGCGTTCTGTCTCCTAGAGATGAACGTACTTTGGTGCGAAAAGTGCAAATCAATCCCAGAACAACAGCAAAGGACCTTGTGAAGATGCTGGAGGAAACAGGTACAAAAGTATCTATATCCACAGTAAAACGATTCCTATATCGACATAACCTGAAAGGCCGCTCAGCAAGGAAGAAGCCACTGCTCCAAAACCGCCATAAAAAAGCTAGATACAGTTTGCAACTGCACATGGGACAAAGATCGTACTTTTTGGAGAAATATTCTCTGGTCTGATGAAACAAAAATATAACTGTTTGGCCATAATGACCATCGTTATGTTTGGAGGAAAAAGGGGGAAGCTTGCAAGCCGAAGAACACCATCCCAGCCGTGAGGCACAGGGGTGGCAGCATCATGTTGTGGGAGTGCTTTGCTGCAGGAGGGACTGGTGCACTTCACAAAATAGATGGCATCATGAAGCAGGAATATTATGTGGATATACTGAAGCAACATCTCAAGACATCAGTCAGGAAGATAAAGTTTGGTTGCAAAAGGGTCTTCCAAATGGACAATGAACCCAAGCATACTTCCAAAGTTGTGGCAAAATGGCTTAAGGACAACAAAGTCAAGGTATTGGAGTGGCCATCACAAAGCCCTGACCTCAATCCCATAGAAAATGTGTGGGCAGAACTGAAAAAGCGTGTGCGAGCAAGGAGGCCAACAAACCTGACTCAGTTACACCAGATCTGTCAGGAGGAATGGTCCAAAACAGGGAATTTTTACTCTGATTAAATGTCAGGAATTGTGAAAACAGAGTTTAATGTATTTGGCTAAGGTGTATGTAAACTTCAGACTTCACCTGTACACAGCACTCGTTGTTCTAAATTTGTTCTATAGCGGTATCCATACACATTTAGATGCAGTGATCACAATAGTGGCTATATCCAGGAAAGACAACGTTCCACATTCTGGGCCTAAAATAGTGTATAAGAGATCATACAAAATCTTTTGCTGTAAATCTTATGTGGATAATGTTAAAAATATTTGTTGGTTTGATGTGAACAGTAAGGGGCATACAGAAGCTGCACTTGATGAATTTATGAAATTGCTTCTTCCAATTATTGATAAACATGCACCTGTTAAGAAACTGACTGTTAGAACTGTTAAGGATCCATGGATTGATGAGGAATTTAAAAACGGTATGGTTGAAAGAGATGGGACAGAAGGAGTGGCTAATAAGTCTGGCTGCACATCTGATTGGCCGACTTACTGCAAATTTAGAAATGATGAGACTAAACTCAACAAAAAGAAGCAGAAACCGTATTATGAAGCTAAGTTCAATAATATAAATAATGCAGGGAAAAAACTTTGGAGAACTTTAAATTAAATTATGGGCAGAAAGACAAATTCAACTCCATCTTTCATTTAATCAGATGGCTTATTCATCACAAAACCATTTGATGTTGCCAATTATTTTAATTATTATTTCATTGGCAAAGTGGGTAAACTTAAGCAGGAAATGCCAACAACAAGGGGCTCCCGAGTGGCGCAGCGGTCTAAGGCACTTCATCTCAGTGCTAGAGGCGTCACTACTGACACAGCATGGATTTGAACCAGGGTGTCACAACTGGCTGTGATTGGGAGTTTCATAGGACGGTGCACAATTGGCCCAGCGCCGTACGGGTTTGGCCGGTGTAGCCGTCATTGTAAATTAGAATTTGTTCTTAACCGACTTGCCGAATATATATTTTTTTTAATGAACAGTGAGACATTGTACTAATGCAGAAAAAAACTATAACGAAATAAAGTCTTCTGTCTGTAATGTATTTTTCGTTATGTGTCGAACCCCCGTAAGACTAGCTGTTGCCATAAATACAAAAAAATCATCATGAAGCTACAACTGAGACCCTGATAATAATACTTTTTGCACCAATAAAACCCCAAACAAGCGTACAACAGAAAGCCCCCTTAGTGATCTTGCAGGTTTCAAGATGTTACAGATCTTTATGAAGAAAGTGTAAGATTCTTAGTAAATGACTGAATAAATAGTCATTCAACTTCTGAATAAGTGTGTGGACTGTGCTGTGCCTGCTGCAATCGGCCAATGTAAGGATGGTTTGCCAGACATTCATTTCCAACACTAAGATAATGCATTGTCTATTCAATAAGTCAGAATTTGTTGTCAGGGGGTGAAAGAGACTAGCGGTTGAAAGAGACTAGAAGTAAATTGATTAGGCATAAGCTTAGACAAGAAGTGGAGAATCTGATTTATCAGTTTAAATACAATTATTTTGTGACACAAATGAAAGCATTTGTTAGTGCAATATCTGTTTAAAAAGCCAGGTCAATAAACTTAAGGGGGGAAATAACCTGGATTCAGGGCTTTACCAAGTCGATGAAAGCTAGCAGCCTGTCTCCAAGGCTCACAACTCTATTATCAATACAGATTTGCGACACAAAGCCAGTGCATGCTCTTTTGTTATCTTAAAGGACCTTCAATGACACCAAATGCTGGTGCACGCCCCATTTTGTTGACGAACACACATTTGCGAGGGAGTTGACAAATTAGACGCCACCCGGTTTAATGGGCTCGTTACATAAAATGACAGCGAGCAGAAAAATAAAGCTACACCAGCACTTTAATGCCACTGCCCCTGGCATGATGAGGAGATATGTCTGCTCCCTTCCTCTCCCAACCGCTGTCTTTGCTCACTGTTATGCCGGTCATACATTACAGTGCTGTCTGGACCAGCATGGCAATGAAGCAGGGTCATTTTCCACTCGCTGTCACATCTGCAAAGATATGACAATTTCACACAAACAACCAAGACACGCAAACAGGCACACACGCATACAGACACACTCTCTCTCCATTTTCTATATGTATTTACTTCACAGGTATAGTCACACTAATGACCATCCAGGCTCATTCTGAGTTGTTTCCTCGAGGACATTAGGGAGAAAAATATCCATCATGCAACAAATTAACAGCTGTTTCCACCCTGTGTGTGTTTGTGTGCATAAACCTCTCCACAACCCCCTCACACTAAGTCAATGTAACAACCATGGCGAAACGCAGAGTGTGCCTGGCGAGAGAGCAAGAGATCCCAGCCAGGCTGCAGTTAGTGTTCAGTGCTGTTTAGGCAGCAGTTCACTTCTCCGCCAGCCTAGACCGGGGTCACATGGAGAAACTGGCAGAATTCTGTCTTTCAACTCAGTCAGAAACCCCTCTCTCTCTCTTTCAAGGTAGGCCTTGAAATACCTCCACAGGTACACCTCCAATTGACTCAAATGATGTCAATTAGCCCATCAGAAGCTTCTAAAGCGTTGACATAATTTTCTGGAATTTTCCAAGCTGTTTAAAGGCACAGTCAACTTAGTGTATGTAAACTTCTGACCCACTGGAATTGTGATACAGTGAATTATAAGTGAAATAATCTGTCTGTAAACAATTGTTGGAAAAATTACTTGTGTCATGCACAAAGTAGATGTCCTATCCAACTTACCAAAACTATAGTTTGAAAAAAAAATACAAAATATTTTTCTATAACATTTTTATACTGGTTCACTATTATGTGAAAAGTTGTTGGGACTATGTTGTGATAATATAGTGTGCTAAATGACCAAAATGTAAATGTAATTTAAAAAAATGAACACTTAAAAATCACGCTGATCTATTATTCTCATGAGCTCCACCCCCTAAACAAGGCCAATAATGATACCTTGTGTGCTTTGTATTTGTTCATTTTTACATTTTGGTCATTTAGCAGAGCATCTTACAGTCAGTGCATTAATCTAAGGTAGGTAACAATCACATATCACATTCATAGCAAGAAAAACCTGTATTATTTGGGGGGGGTTACTGTTACAGAGAATGTTATTGTAGTGAAGGTGTGTATTTTTTGTAAATTTAGAAAATACAAAATACAGTACTGGTATTTTATCTAAGTAGAATACTTTGCCAAAGTATTTTGTATTTTAGGTTGATATTTTGGTCTTTAGAGTATCTTGTATTCGTAGCAAGATCAATTTGTATTTATCTGTTGCCTATCTCTCCCTGCTGCTATGGCTGATAAGTGAGGAACTGGACTGTTTCACTGATACACGCAGGTGCTTTTGCACAACTAATGATGCTGTAAGTTATTACAGTACTGCTTGCTGTTACACACACACACTTTCCTATAAATGATGCTATTAAGCATACGTACTCGTATGCAACTGTAATGGTTCGTGTCCCACTGCGGGTCTAATTGACTGGATAGATTCATTTGGAGATCATCCAGCAGGAACAGTGTTGATAAACAGCATGTGCTGCCATTTGCTGGCTTTCAGCTCCTTTTCGCTGTACCGCTGAAGGGTCTGCTCCTGCTGAAGACATGCTAGTGAAGAAGCTAAATGACGCCGTAGCGTCAAAGCCATAAATACACTGAATTTGGCGAACTAGGTTTGAGTTTCACAATTTAAATTGGTGCCGTGTTGGCACCAATGTGGGTGACTGCAAATTGCATGATGCTAAGCCAGCATTTCTGCTCATCTCTAATGAAAGTGAAATACAATGTAATCATAGCAAGTAGATAAATCATTGCTAGTGAGTCTGAAACTATGAACTCACATTTGAGAATAATGAATTGAAAATAAATACTCATATCCTCTACTCCAGGGGTAGACAACCCTGGTCCTTGAGTGCCGCAGTAACTTCATGTTTTTAAAAGTAGACTCATAATATAGATGCAGAAAGTAAACAGCATAGTGGTCAATTTCCGCAACAACTTAGAGCGTTGGAGCGTGAGGCTCAACTGCTGTTTTGGTCCCGTGGCTACCACGCTGTGAACGTCGTGAAGCGAACTGGTGCACACGAGCAGATACTGTGTGTGACCGTGTGAGAGCGAAGTCTTGCATCCCGCTCATCTCAATATCTGCGGAGTTGCTCGTGGCAACGGCATTTCGCTGAGTCTACCTTTAACTGACCTGGAACACCAGGCGTGTTGAATTTAAGCAATCACCGTACTGATCAATTAAGTAACCAGCTCAGTGTGGTGCCTAGTTGGGAAAAAATCCTCCAGGAACAGGGTTGCCTGCTCTACTCCAACCACATACAGCAAGAGCATGAAGATCAGGTGTAGAAAGAGACAATAGAAGTAACTAACTCCCAGTAATGGGAATAAACTGGGTCCCCTCTTCACAGTTCACCCAACAGATTATCATTAGATCCTTATGTCCCTCTCCCCCTATGGTCCATTTACTGTCAATTCATTTAGTGTGGGAAAGAGAGAAAGGGATACAGAGTTCAGTGAACAGTGAACAGGGAAAATGACCATATTGATCATGGGGTTGGCTGCCTTTGTGGCAGGGAGAACTGACCTTGTCGGCCCTCTCCTCTCAACCAATCAAATATACATTTTCTCACCCCCATACTTCTCTCACCCCCAGGCCAATCAAAAGCTCACCCTCTCGACACTCAGCCAATGAAAAACGGATGTATTATGCTCGCTGACTCTCACCAAATGGGGTGTAAAATACTGTAGAAGACAACATACCCTTCCTTACAAGCTGCAGTAACAAAGTAGAAAATGTATTTGAAATTTGTAGCAGTGACAGTTCCACCTCAAATGCAATAAAACAAAACTCCCCAGAAAGTAACACCCTCAGATACATCACACATATCCCCTCATCAGTGGAACCCTCATGCCTAGCTCTGTTTTCAGGAAACATCAATCTGCCAAGTTGCAGAGGGTGTCATGCCAAACATGCAGGTAATGTATTCCCTGCCACTTCCTCTTCCTATGCTGTGTCGGTCTCAACCCACAAGCCAATCTCCGTTCTGCTGCCCCAGAGACGGGCCCAGACTGACATCACAAAGAGCATTGCCTACGTTTGATTACACAGTGCTTGAAGGTTTTCCTCTATCATTTCCCTTCTGTGTCTAGATGTTTCTGTTCACTTTTCCAATGTTTTGACAGCTCTCCAAAGCTCTTCAACATTACAGTTTATAGGTGAGAGTGGGGTAAGTTGAAACAAAGGGGTAAGTTAAGCCACCCTTTTTGTAGGAAACCATACACAAAATTAATAATTTGACCATTTCATTGAGTCTGTGAGGGAAGAAACAGCATGGGAAAAGTGGTAAGCAGGTTAGGTCCAAAAAACGGATTTTCACCAAGTCAAATTAATTTGTGTTAGAGGTTTCATGATGCTTGTATCAAAGCCAAGTAGATCATTTTAAGATTGTTCTACACATCAGCTGGGGTCTCTATAAGCTTCAATATGTTGCTGAATGTCAAAAATGTCTCAACTTCCCCCACTCCCCCCTAAGCGAAGATTGTTGTAAGCCAACCTAATAAGGATATGTGTTGGGAAAGGGGAAAACTAGAGTATTGGAACCCAGTCCCAGACCTTTCAGGTAAGAAGCCATTCCAAAGAATTGGAACATTGCCATAAAATCTAAACCTGCTCACCACATAGTGCCCCTAAAGTGCTGTATTCAATACAGCCAGTTGATTTCTCTCTGAACTTTGCAAAAAATCTCATTTAGAAGGACAGTGAACAAAAAGTAGTATTACTCGCACAGATGTTTAATTGGCCATTACTTTCAGCAGTCACCAGTGCTATTGAGGAGAGTAAATGGGCCCTCTAGAATACCCCAGTAGTGCTAGTGATAAGCCCAACAGTACGAGGAGGGCTCTGACTTCTGTGAAAGGTAAAGGCTCTGTGGAATAGTGCCCCAATGATTTTTTTTTCTCACTCAAGCTCTTTCTCACCATACAATACAATTACACAGCAGCACGCAAAAGAGAAAGCCCTTCATGACTCAATGTTTGTGTGTTCAAACTGATTGTTACATGTGAATGCATACTCACAAGCCGTGGTACGCATGTTGGCCATGTTCTGTTATAATCTCCACCCGGCACAGCCAGAAGAGGACTGGCCACCCCTCATAGCCTGGTTCCTCTCTAGGTTTCTTCCTAGGTTCCGGCCTTTCTAGGGAGTTTTACCTAGCCACCATGTCTCTACACCTGCATTACTTGCTGTTTGGGTTTTAGGCTGGGTTTCTGTACACCACTTTGAGATATCAGCTGATGTAAGAAGGGCTTTATAAATACATTTGATTTGATTTGATGTGCACGTACTGTACACACATACACACTTTAGGGCCTCCAGCACCATGTGACATAGCCACATCTTCTGGCCTAATGGGGAATTACTGAAATGGTTCTGTTTGCTTTTTAGCATGATAGACCATAGAGGTAGATAGAGGACTCTAGTGGCCAAAATCCTGTTTTAGCAGCACCTTTGATCAGACTTTCACCATTTTGAAGTAGTCAACTGGTTGGGACTTCCTATTGGTTAAGGAAGGATCACATAATTCCATCCAGGTCACCAGGAGGCCAATTAATTATATTCATGAGCAAACGTTCCAAACTTGGCTTTATATCTGTTCAAACAACACACTCCAGGTGTCAGTATGCATCCTTTCAGTTTGTTTGCCAACTCATAAAAGTAGTAGTAGAAGAACATGGACAACTTCAAAATGGAGATGGTCTCAATGGCATTGCCCGTAGTCGCACAGACGCCATAAAGGGACAGATACAACGATGTCATGTCTATGTGAGAGACACTGTAACCTCAATCATCTGAAGTCCAGGTAAAGATTGCAGAATCAAGCCAAGTTTGTTAGTTGTGTGCAGGAGGATTCCAAATGGTAGAGGAGATGCTGGGATGGAACGATTTGTCCAATTCAATGCTATGTTCCCTGCTGCATTTCGTTGACGTTTTTCAATGTTTGGCATTGAGTCTTCAGAGTCTTATAAAAGAATGGGAGATTGACTCTGTCCGATAGTAGAGACCTGTGCTGTTAAACTCCCTCTTCCACCTCCCCTCCATGCTGTTTGACCCTGGCTCTCCTCCCTGCAGTCATAACACCTTTCCCCTACATCCTCTTTCATCTACTCCCCACAGATCACTTCCATCGTGCCTCAGATCTCAGCCATACATTCTGTATGTCTCCAGGTAGACACCGGCTCAAAATGACTGCCATCAGTCATCTTAGTAGGTCAAACTCAGTCCCAAATCTAACCACAGTCCTTACCTCGTGGGCACTACATCTGAAATTATGGGACAGGTAAAAGCCAATACAGTCATAGCTCCTTCTATGGCCAAAATTGTATGGTTTCATACAACCTTAAATCAGGACGTGACCTCCAATATTTCGGTCAATGTCACAAGCCTGTGAAACCAGAGCGTTCCCATATGAAATCTAACTGCAATCTGAGAGCACACATGTTATTTAGCCTTTCCAGGTGAAAAGTGTTGGGAGGGAAAGTAGAGTTCCTAATGGGAGTGGATTACTCAGAGGAGGCTGGTGGGAGGAGCTATAGGAGGACAGGCTCATTGGTAGTAATAGCGATTAAGAAGAAATTAGTGTTTCTCTCCACCGTATGTAGAGCAGTTGGACCGTGGCAGAGGCAGTCAAATGGAGTCAGCCAAAACCGACGCGTGGAGACTTTGGGATTTCGTCCAGATGCCAAAGAGTGACTCCCCGATGTAATAAAAAAAAAACACACCCCTCTACGATTTGTCATTGGCACCAGCTGTCCCTCCCATCCAGCCCTGGGGGCAGTGTCACGGAAAAGTTCTAGGAGCGTGGCCAAATGGCAGTCCGAATCTCTCTGGGAGCCGCCAGGGACATTTGCTGGGCACATTTAAGTGACCTGACTAACTTGCCATTTAGTCCAAAACCACGGGAGGCGTCGGTCCAGCCTCAGCAACCACAGAGACAGAACAGGGCCGCCATCAGTCCATTAGCTAACGGCTAATTATAAAACACTCGCTAATTATGAAAGACAATAATGGCTGCCTTGCTAACTGCCTCTGTTTGTATCTTGCTAACTGTCCATGCTAACTGCCTATGATTGCCTGCCATTTTGTCTCTATCTGTTGCCTGGATGGATGAGGCCCTAAGCAACAAACAACAGAACACAGGTTGTGGTCCAGTTAGCTCCATCACCCAGCCAGCTAGGGTGTCTGAAAAGGAGGTCACCCAGTGCTTTGTGGCAAATGGACTAACTGTTATCATTATCTCTGGTCCTCTGTGGACAAAGTGGTGCAGTGTGAATGGCAGATGGGCCCTTGATGAGGTACCACACAGTGTTCCAGGACCTAGTGGAGACTGTTGAGTGTCTGTCTCCCTGTGAAGGCCAGGAGGCTGGCTGAAGTCTGATGGGAACTCAATGTGGAGGACATTTAGACAATGGGATTTGGAGGAAGAAGCTGCTCAAAGAAGTAAACCAATCCAATCACCCCTAGGAGACGCTGATTAGACCAGAGAGAAGCACTTATATTCATTCAGAACATTTTCTGATTCAGATCCTGGAGTGTTTGGTACGCTGATCCCTGCTTAATGTTTCACACCAGAAGTAAACTGAGTTAGCTAACTAGATGTGGTTATGGGTTCCGAGATTGCATAAAATCTGGCAAGAACAAATTCTGCTACTTGCCTGTGTGGTTGGTCCATGATCCAGTACCAGCTATTGTGATGTGTTCGTGCAAGTCGCATGGAGCTACATGTACAATATCATGGACATTACCCCACTCTACAACCTTCCCACAGATTGCTGTGTTTGAACTCTTCTAACACCAAAGTTATAATCTAGGATAATGGTATAAATCAAAGAGAACAACCTCTCATCCTCTCCTCTATGTGTATCTATCGAAATGGGAGTGCCTGGTGGGCTTGCAGTATTGTAATCACCTGGGGACCACTGAGGCAGGAACTGAACACTACATTTACCCATCCACCATGCCTCACACCCACATTAGTTGAGCTATTTGGGGGGAAACATCACACCTGTGGGGGTCCATTTATCATGCAAGCGGGGAGTTAACTAAATGGGTCTCTAAAGTGATGCAAGGCTCCAGACATACATAGCATCATAGTGATGGTAAGGAAATAAACACACACACACATTACCAGCAGCGGACGAGGGGAAAGCTAGTAGGAGAAAGCTGGAAGATGTACAGTACCAGTCAAAAGTTTGGACACACCTACTCATTCAAGGGTTTTTCTTTATTTTGACTATTTTCTACATTGTAGAATAATAGAGAATACATCAAAACTATGAAATAACACATGTGGAATCATGTAGTAACGTTAAAAGTATTCAACAAATCAAAATATATTTTATATTTGAGATTCTTCAAAGCAGCCACCCTTTGCCTTGATGACAGCTTTGCACACGCTTGACATTCTCTCAACCAAATT
This sequence comes from Salvelinus alpinus, assembly GCF_045679555.1. Classification (NCBI taxonomy): domain Eukaryota; kingdom Metazoa; phylum Chordata; class Actinopteri; order Salmoniformes; family Salmonidae; genus Salvelinus; species Salvelinus alpinus. The sequence continues at coordinate 14,244,103 of NC_092091.1, read as the reverse complement.
CACCTGGAATGCTTTTCTAAAGGTCTTGAAGGAGTTCCCACATATGCTGAGCACTTGTTGGCTGCTTTTCTTTCACTCTGCGGTCCAACTCATCCCAAACCATCTCATTTGGGTTGAGGTTTGGTGATTGTGGAAGCCAGGTCATCTGATGCAGCACTACATCACTTAAATAGCCTTTACACAGCTTGGAGGTGTGTTGGGTCATTGCCCTGTTGAAAAAACAATGATAGACCCACTAAGAGCAAACCAGATGGGGTGGCGTATCGCTGCAGAATGCTGTGGTTAAGTTTGCCTTGACTTCTAAATAATCACAAACAGTGTCACCAGCAAAGCACCCCCACACCATCACACCTCCTCCTCCATGCTTCACGGTTGAAACCACATATGTGAAGATCATCCGTTCACCTACTCTGTGTCTCACAAAGACACGGCGGTTGGAACCAAAAATCTCAAATTTAGACTCATCAGACCAAAGGACAGATTTCCAAAAGTCTAATGTCCTTTGCTTGTGTTTCTTGGCCCAAGCTAGTCTCTTCTTCTTATTGGTGTCCTTTAGTAGTGGTTCCTTTGCAGCAATTCAACCATGAAGGCCTGATTCATGAAGTCTCCTCTGAACAGTTGATGTTGATATGTGTTACTTGAACTCTGTGAAGCTGGTAACTCTAATGAACTTATCCTCTGCAGCAGAGGTAACTCTGTGTCTTCCTTTCCTGTGGCGGTCCTCATGAGAGCCAGTTTCATTATAGCTCTTGATTGTTTCTGCGACTGCACTTGAAGAAACTTTCAAAGTTCTTGAAATGTTCAGGATTGACTGACCTTCATGTCTTAAAGTAATGATGTACTGTCGTTTATCTTTGCTTATTTGAGCTGTTCTTGCCATAATATGGACTTGGTCTTTTACCAAATAGGGCTATCTTCTGTATACCACTCCTACCTTGTCACAACACAACTGATTGGCTCAAACACATTAAGAAGTAAAGAAATTCCACCAATTAACTTTCAACAAGGCACACCTGTTAATTTAAATGCATTCCTGGTGATTACCTCATGAAGCTGGTTGAGAGAATGCCAAGAGTGTGCAAAGCTGTCATCAAGGCAAAGGGTGGCTACTTTGTAGAATCTCAAATATAAAATATATTTTGATTTGTTTAACACTTTTTTTGTTACATAATTTACATGATTCCATGTGTTATTTCACAGTTTTGATGTCTTCACTATTATTCTACAAAGTAGAAAATGGTACAAATAAATAAAAACCCTTGAATGAGTAGGTGTTTCTAAACACCTACTCATTGTTTCTTTTGACTGGTACTGTATAACTTGATGTGTCAAATTGTTTTTGTAGGCAATATACACCTAAACACTCACACACACACACACACACACACACACACACACACACACACACACACACACACACACACACACACACACACACACACACACACACACACACACACACACACACACACACACACACACACACACACACACACACACACACACACACACACACACACACACACACACACACACACACACACACAAGACAGTGAGGCCAGAGGTTTGGCCTCCTTGTCTTCCAGGCTACTGGCCTCCTTGTGTTCCAGCCTACTGATCTCCTTGTCTTCCAGCTTACTGATCTCATTGTCTTCCAGCTTACTGATCTCCTTGTGTTCCAGTCTACTGGCCTCCTTGTCTTCCAGCCTACTGGCCTCCTTGTCTTCCAGCCTACTGGCCTCCTTGTGTTCCAGCCTACTGGCCTCCTTGTGTTCCAGCCTACTGATCTCCTGTGTTCCAGCCTACTGATCTCCTTGTCTTCCAGCTTACTGATCTCATTGTCTTCCAGCTTACTGATCTCCTTGTCTTCCAGCCTACTGGCCTCCTTGTGTTCCAGCCTACTGGCCTCCTTGTCTTCCAGCCTACTGACCTCCTTGTGTTCCAGCCTACTGGCCTCCTTGTGTTCCAGCCTACTGGCCTCCTTGTGTTCCAGCCTACTGGCCTCCTTGTGTTCCAGCCTACTGGCCTCCTTGTGTTCCAGCCTACTGGCCTCCTTGTGTCCCAGCCTACTGGCCTCCTTGTGTTCCAGCCTACTGGCCTCCTTGTGTTCCAGCCTACTGGCCTCCTTGTGTTTCAGCCTACTGGCCTCCTTGTGTTTCAGCCTACTGTCCTCCTTGTATTTCAGCCTACTGCTCTCCTTGTCTTCCAGCCTACTGCTCTCCTTGTCTTCCAGCCTATTAAAGTGATGTGGCCTGCCTTGTGAGACCTCATGAGTTCTCTGAAAAATGGTGGATGGCTCTGAGCACAACCAGGCCTATTCTCACAGTAAACACTCTCAGCCAGGCACCTGGAATGCAATAAGCAGGGGGGGCCAGGTACTGGAACTACCACCTGTGGGCCACTGTGTGAGCTGAGGAGAGGAGCGTGGGATGATACAGTGCATTCATCCTAAATTATATACAGTGTTTACTTCCTTCAGGCTTCTAACTGCTCTCCTCGGTCAGGCACTTCAGAGGAGCACAGCAGAGGTCTGAGGGGGCAGTGTGTGTGTGTGTGTGTGTGTGTGTGTGTGTGTGTGTGTGTGTGTGTGTGTGTGTGTGTGTGTGTGTGTGTGTGTGTGTGTGTGTGTGTGTCATATTACTGAAGAAGCCCTCCTCCAATACTCGATTATCCAAAGTGATTCATTTGTCTTTTTTGGAAGCCCACACATAAGGGAGATCTAAGCACAACTCTTAGCTACCTTCCTCCTCCAAGGAGTGATGAGAAGAGAGAGAGTGTGTGTGTGTGTGTGTGTGTGTGTGTGTGTGTGTGTGTGTGTGTGTGTGTGTGTGTGTGTGTGTGTGTGTGTGTGTGTGTGTGTGTGTGTGTGTGTGTGTGTGTGTGTACCGTGTGTACAAAATTAAAACAACAGATGGAAAGTCCATTACAGAAAGAGGCCAGTCATTTACTATGCACCATCCTTAACAGTGCAGCCAGCAACTGTGGCTTCCTTTATGCACTACGGTTGTCATTCATGTAGACACACTGCCACGTCGTGGCGAGTGGATGCATGACAGTGTTTTCAGTTTACCTTTGAATCCCTGTACTGAACAATGAACCAATGAGATTCCCTTTCCACGTCCAGCAGTTGAATACAGTTCCTGTTAGGAAGAAAATGTTATCACTATCAAAATATTATCTCAGAGAGAGAGCGTGAGAGAGAGAAGGCGAGAGAGAAAAAGCGAGAGAGGGGGGATTGAAAAGGTAAAGAAAGAGCAGTGGATTAGTGAAGCTCACCTGAGCAGAATGTTTAACAAAGTCACTCCCGAGGGAGGTGATTAATGGGCGATGCGCTTCCCTCCAGATGGCCAACAAGCGTCGCCGGCGGAAACAGAAACCCGCTCGATCACAACGAACGCCTCGTCACCCACCTCATGCTCACTCTGGAATAGCACAAACACTGACAAACGTTCACATAACGTTGGTACAGATCTGTTGTTAAAACCGCTGAAGCCACTAAACCCACTGGGCACAGACATCAATTCAAAGTCTATTTCACGTTGGTTCAACTTAATTTCATGAAATGTTGTGGAAACAACATTGATTCAACCAGCGTGTGCCCAGTGGGAATCGTTTTATGGTAAGTGTTTTCCACTCTCAAACCAATTTCACTTGCCCCAACTCTACCTACTCTCCCAACTCCACCTACTCTCCCAACTCCACCTACTCTCCCAACTCCACCTACTCTCCCAACTCCACCTACTCTCCCAACTCCACCTACTCTCCCAACTCCACCTACTCTCCCAACTCCACCTACTCTCCCAACTCCACCTACTCTCCCAACTCCACCTACTCTCCCAACTCTACCTACTCTCCCAACTCTACCTACTCTCCCAACTCTACCTACTCTCCCAACTCCACCTACTCTCCCAACTCCACCTACTCTCCCAACTCCACCTACTCTCCCAACTCCACCTACTCTCCCAACTCCACCTACTCTCCCAACTCCACCTACTCTCCCAACTCCACCTACTCTCCCAACTCCACCTACTCTCCCAACTCCACCTACTCTCCCAACTCCACCTACTCTCCCAACTCTACCTACTCTCCCAACTCTACCTACTCTCCCAACTCTACCTACTCTCCCAACTCTACCTACTCTCCCAACTCTACCTACTCTCCCAACTCTACCTACTCTCCCAACTCCACCTACTCTCCCAACTCCACCTACTCTCCCAACTCCACCTACTCTCCCAACTCCACATACTCTCCCAACTCCACCTACTCTCCCAACTCCACCTACTCTCCCAACTCCACCTACTCTCCCAACTCTACCTATTCTGAAAGAAGTGGGAAATGCCACACAATGAAGCATCAGCACATCTGATCATCCAGGGGAGACATTTTGGGCAGCACGTGGGTGGGAGCGTTGGGCCAGTAACCGGAAAAGTTGCTGGATCGAATCCCCGGGCTGACACGGTAAAAATCTGTCGTTCTGCCCCTGAGCAAGGCAGTTAAGCCACTGTTTCCCTGGCGCCGAAGATGTGGATGTTGATTATGGCAGCCCCCCCACCTCTCTGATTCAGAGGTTGGGTTAAATGCGGAAGACACATTTCAGTTGAATGCATTCAGTTGTACAACTGACTAGGCCCCCCCCCTCTTCTTCTCTTTATTGTGTCTATGAACAGGAGGACAAGGTTATAACGTGAGGTGACACAATGTCTGTTTTCATCAGACAACAACCCTGAGAGTTTCAAACAACATCGCTTGGAAATGTGTAACTTCAACCAACTGACCGCCTAAGGTTCACTGACTTTCCGTTCGCGCCATCGAACTAACCAGTCCTTTTTGATGATTGATTTAGGAATTTCATCAAGTCACATAGAAAAGTGACACACCAATTTCTAGATGTCTGTGAGAAGAGATTGTGTTTTTCAATGGATAACCCCCAGATTCAGCTGAAAAAAATAGACTTATTTCACTAAGGAGAGGATTCTGAAATGCTAATTTTACACACGTGGTTCTTTTCTCAAATGCCCATCATAAGAAAACACAAGGCATCAGATTTTGAAAGAGGGAATCAAAGCTTAAATTGTGGGTATTTCTCTGTCACCTTGATGTTAATGACTTTTCTTGAAATAATGATGTGCTTGGAAGCTCCACTCATCTCATTTGAAGACATATTAAGGCTATATTAACGGTAAGTGGGTTCTTCATATGGCAAACCGCAGGCACACACCTTAACTTCAACATCTGTTTAACCTCAACATCATTAACAAAGACACTGCCTCCACAGCAAACCAGCACCATGAAAAACAATCTCCCAAACTCCCATGGGCTCCAGATGATACATACCCAAGAAATGTGTGTCCAGCTAATTAGAATTAACAATGTGACAGTTTTCCACACAACTCTGCCTTGAAAGACTCAAGGGCTTATCCCAGCATCTTTTAGCAGTAAGAGAAACGGGAAGGTTCTTGGCAAATGAAAATTCGATTCCAGAAATCCATGAATAGTTTGTCTTTCCCTCTAGAATAGGTTGATTCATAATCTATTCTCTTCTTCTCATCTCACCATTTGAAAAACAAACATAGGTACAACATAGATACAATATGGTAATGTGGTACCCTTTGAAAGCCCTGTGGTGAAGGGCATTGAAGCAAACAATGCAGTGACTGTCCTGTCCTCAGGTTCTCTCATTCACAGTTGAGCAGTTTAGCAGAGGGCAGTAATGATATAGATTGGGAGATGCAGGCTTCCTCTCGGAGGAGCAGGTTCCCTCTCTAGGTTCAACAGAACGTGACAGAACAGTACACCTGCACACACAAATTGTTCCAAACCAAAATATGTCCAGAGTAATCTCTGTTTGCAAGTAGGAGAAGAATTGTGAGCAAACCACCCCAAAACAATAGCATTCAGTATGAGGCAGGGCCCCACAAGTATTAGAGGAGCTGTCGCTACTCCAGCGCGGGCATGCATATTACAAATAGTGAAGAGCAGAGGCAAATGAAAATACTGATGCCTGCTGCAAACAGGGTGCCATCCCTGGCTATGATTAAATCCAGCATCTGCTGATGTAGTTCACCTCTGGGAAGTGACAGAGAGCAGACATCGTTTTGCGGTGCGGTGCAGGATAGAACCCAAAAGAGAAACTTTCAAATGGAAAAAGGCCGTGATAACACAGCAGACTGATGGATGCAGGGCGGCCCATATTCAAAGTCGTCCCCCAGACAGAATAGGAGCCAATTACTGAGACAGGCATCCCAAGAGCCACCATGAAGGCAATCACACCCCAACAGGAGATGTGTTTACTTGGTGTCCAGGGAGACGTGGTGGCAGAGAAGGCCTTTGGGCCAAATGAAAATGTTCCAAGATTTTTTCCCAACGCATAGAGACACGCCAATAGGAATTGTACAACTTACCAATGAAAACGGAATACAGATACCAAAACCATTCTTTACCACCCAGTCTCTTTATTTTAGACATATCTATACCCTTGGGAGGGTAAATATTTTTGGACAGAGTCCATTGCACAATAATGTCAGGCTGCTTACCTACAGGGGAATCATGCACCCATTCATTTAGAGGGAGCACGGAGTACGTGAAGATGGAAGGGGGGTTGTCAGAGATTTCAGAGATTTTAGCTTTTTTCGAAACACCTAAAACAGCATTTTCCTGCAATCTAGAGCCTTAATCATTATTCCTAATCGTATGTAAAAAAAATAAAAAATGTAAAACGATGTTTATTTTTCTGCATAGGCTAAGCATAGCGCTTTACCTGTTCTATTATCATTTGAATTAATGATGCAAATGGGTTATTTAAGAACTTTTATGCCTTTATGAGTTTAGTACAACTGTGTATAGTATAATAACCCCAAAATTAAACACATTTTATTATTAGTATTCTAAAGTCTACCAACCTTGCCAGTAGGCATGCCAGCTAAGATAGTTAAACAAGCAGCTCTAAGTTGATTAATAGCCTGAAATGACTCAGTAGCTAGGTTGGGAAGGTCGGGAAGCTATCTAGATAGCTATCTAGCGTGCTAGCTAAAGCCAACTTCATAAAACTGCTAGGTGGCAAGTATTACAGAGAAACCAAAAACATGAACTTACAGTGCCTTCAGAAAGTATTCAGACCCTTTGACTTTTTCCACATTTTGTTAGATTACAGCCTTATTCTAAAATGTATTAAATCGTTTTTTCTCCCTCATCAATTTACACACAATACCCCATAATGACAAAGCAAAAACCGATTTTTAGACATTTTAGCAAATGTATATAAAAAAGATATATATATATATCACATTTACATAAGTATTCAGACCGTTTACTCAGTACTTTGTTGAAGCACCTTAAGCAGCAATAACAGCCTTGAGTCTTCTTGGCACAGCTGTATTTGGGGAGTTTCTCCCATTCTTCTGTGCAGATCCTCTCAAGGTTCCTCTCAAATCCTCTCAAATCCTCTCATCAGGTTGGATGGGGAGCGTTGCTGCACAGACATTTTCAGGTCTCTCCAGAGATGTTCGATCAGGTTCAAGTCCGAGCTATGGCTGGGCCACTCAAGGACATTCAGAGACTTGTCCCGAAGCCACTCCTGCATTGTCTTGGCTGTGTGCTTAGGGTCGTTGCCCTGTTGGAAGGTGAACCTTCGCCACAGTCTGAGGTCCTGAGCGCTCTGGAGTAGGTTTTCATCAAGGATCTCTCTGTACTTTGCTCCGTTCATCTTTGCCTCGATCCTGACTACTCTTCCAGTCCCTGTCGCTGAAAAACATCACCACAGCATTATGCTGCCACCACCATGCTTCAGCGTAGGGATGGTGGCAGGTTTCTTCCAGATGTGACGCTTGGCATTCAGGCCAAAGAGTTCAATTTTGGTTTCTTCAGACCAGAGAATCTTATTTCTCATGGTCTGAGAGTCTTTAGGTACCTTTTGGCAAACTCCAAGCGGGCGGTTATGTGCATTTTACTGAGGATGGCTGGCCACTCTACCACAAAGGCCTGATTGGTGGAGTGCTGCAGAGATGGTTGTCCTTCTGGAAGATTCTCCCATCTCCACAGAGAAACTCTAGAGCTCTGTCAGAGTGACCATCGGCTTCTTGGTCACCTCCCTGACCAAGGACCTTCTACCCCGATTGCTCAGTTTGGCCGGGCGGCCAGCTCTAATAAGAGTCTTGGTGGTTCCAAACTTCTTCCATTTAAGAATAATGGAGGCCACTTGGTTCCTGGGGACCTTCAATGCTGCAGACATATTTTAGTACCCTACCCCGGATCTGTACCTCGACACAATCGTCCCTGAGCTCTACGGACAATTCTTTCGACCTCATGGCTTGGTTTTTGCTCTGACATGCACTGTCAACTGTGGTACCTTATATAGATGGGTGTGTGCCTTTCAAAATCATGTCCAATCAATTGAATTTACCACAGATGGACTCCAATCAAGTTGGATGATGATACAATCTCAAGGATGATCAATGGAAACAGGATGCACCTGACCTAAATTTCATGTATCATAGCAAAGAGTCTGAATACTTATGTAAATAAGTTATTTCTGTTTTGTTTTTTTATAAATATGCAAAATAATTCTAAAAACCTGTTTTCACTTTGGCATTATGTGGTATTGTGTGTAGATTGATGAGAATTTTTTCAAATTTAAATCATTATAGAATAACGCTGTAACATAGCAAAATGTGTAAAAAGTCAAGGGGACTGCATACTTTCCGAAGGCCCTGTATTTCACATTAAAGCTGGAATCCTGAATGGCGAAACTATCACGTCCATTTGAGATGTAACAAAAAAAGAAGTTACTGCAAACAATGAACATCATTGTGCGATAGAACAGCAGAATATGTATTGCCATTTTTTTTACCGCGTTGCATAATGCTCCTCACCTCTGCTTCGTCAGCTGTTTCCCTTCAGCTGGTCATAAGACATCACATTTTGAAAGAGGGAATTTTAAATGATTTATCTTTGACAAGTAAACAAATAACAACATCACCTTGATGTTAATGACTTTTCTTGAAGATAACAATGTGCTTGGAAGCTCCAATCGTCTCGTTTGAAGACATGAAGGATATATTAAGTGGGTTCTTCATATGGCAGACCGCAGGCGCACAGACACACACACACACACACACACACACACACACACACCTTAACTTCAACATCCGTTTAACCTCAACATCATTAACAAAAGTAGCACTATGAAAAACAATCTCCCAAACTCCCATGGGCTCCAGATGATACATACCCAATGAATGTGTGTCCAGCTAATTAGAATTGACAATGTGACAGTTTTCCCACACAACTCTACATTGAAAGACTCAAGGGCTTATCCCAGCATCTTGTCAGCAGAAAGAAAAATGTAAAAGTTCTAGGCAAATGAAAATGAGATTCTAGAAATCATTGAATAGCTTGTCTTTCCAACTACAAAAAGGTTGATTCTGTCACGCCCTGACAATAGAGAGCCTTTTTTATTCTCTATTTTGGTTAGGTCGGGGTGTGACTAGGGGGGGTGTTCCTATCTAGGTGTTTTTGTTTTCTATGTTGGCCTGGTATGGTTCACAATCAGAGGCAGCTGTTTATCGTTGTCTCTGATTGGGGATCATATTTAGGCAGCCATTTCCCCACTGGTTTTTGTGTGATCTTGTTTCTGTCTAGTTGCATGTGAGCACTGCTTGAGCTTCACGTATCGTTTATTCTTCTTTGTTGTTTTTGTGAGTTTCATTTGATTAAACATGTGGAACTCTACATACGCTGCGCCTTGGTCCGTTAATTCATTAGACGAGCGTGACAGATTCATCATCTATTCTCTTCTTCTCTTCTCACATTCAGAAAAACAAACATAGGTAAAACATATAGGTATAGTGCCTTCAGAAAGTATTCATACCCCTTGACTTTTTCCACATGTTGTTTTACAGCCTGAATTATAAAAAACAACTGTCACTGGCCTACATGCAATTCACCATAATGTCGAAGTAGAATTATGTTTTTCAAAATGTTGACAAATTAATTAAAAATTAAAAACTGAAATGTATTGAGTCAATAATTATTCAACCCCTTTGCTATGGCAAGTCTAAATAAGTTCAGGAGAATACATTTGCTTAACAAGTCACAGCAGTTGCATGGACAATAATAGTGTTTAATGTGCATTTTGAATGACTACCTCATATCTGTGTCCCACACATACAATTATCTGCAAAGTCTCAATTGAGCAGTGAATTTCTAACACAGATTCAACCACAAAGACCAGAAAGGTTTTCCAATGCCTCGCAAAGGGCACCTATTGGTTGATGGGTATACAAAAAAAGCAGACATTGAATATCCCTTTGAGCATGGTTAAGTTACAGTATTAATTGCCCTTTGGATGGTTTATCAATACATCCAGTCACTACAAAGATACAGGGGTCCTTCGTAACTCAGTCGTCAGAGAGGAAGGAACCACTTAGGGATTTCAGAATGAGGCCATTGGTGACATTAAAACAGTTACAGAGTTGAATGGCGGTAATAAGAGAACTGAGGATGCATCAACAACATTGTAGTTATTCCACAACACTAACCTAATTGACAGAGTGAAAACAAAGAAGTTTGTACGTTATAAAAAATATTCCAAAACATACATTCTGTTTGCAACAAGGCAATTAAGTAATACTGCAAAAAAATGTGATCAACAAACAATTTGACAGAGCTTGAAGAATTTTGAAAGGAGTACATTTACATTTGTAATTTAGCAGACGCTTTAAACAAGAGCGACTTATACTAGTGAGCGCATAGATTTTTATACTGGTTCTCCATGGGAATTGTACCCACAACCCTGGCATTACAACACCATGCTCTACCAACTGAGCCACACGGGATCACCAGAGAAACAGGCAAATGTTGCAAAATCCAGGTGTGGAAAGCGCTTAGAGACTTACCCAGAAAGACTCACAGACGTAATTGCTGCCAAGGTGATTAACATGTATTGACAGGGGTTTGAATAGTTATCTAATCAAAGACATGTGTTTCATTTGTCATGTTTCTTTAGTTTTTTTCTACAAATGTAACAAATGTCCTTACACTTTGACATTACAGATGTATGTTATGCAAGTTGTTAAAAAAGACAATTAAATACCTTTTAATCCCACATTGTAACACAACAAAATGTGAAAAAAGACAATTAAATACCTTTTAATCCCACATTGTAACACAACAAAATGTGAAAAAAGTCAAGGGGTGTTAATACTTTCTGAAGGCACTGTAACTGCCAAAATAAAGGAAACACCAACATAAAGTGCCTTAAAAGCATAATGCAGTTAAAAGTGTGTTTTATATATACACTATATAAACAAAAGTATGTGGACACCCCTTACAATTTGTGGATTCAGCTATTTCAGCCACACCCACTGCTGACAGGTGTATAAAATCGAGTACACAGCCATGCAATCTCCATAGACAAACATTGGCCTTACTGAAGAGCTCAATGACTTTCAACATGGCACCTTAATAGGATGCCACTTTTCCAACAAGTCAGTTCCTCAAATTTCTGCCCTGCTACAGCTGCCCCGATCAACTGTAAGTGCTGTTATTGTGAAGTGGAAACGTCTAGCAACAACGGCTCAGCTGTGAAGTGGTAGGCCACATAAGCTCACAGAATGAGACCGTAGAGTGCTGAAGTGCGTAGTGCGGACAAATCGTCTGTCCTCTGTTGCAACACTCACTACCGAGTTCCTAACAGCTTCTGGAAGCAACGTCAGCACAATAACTGTTTGTTGTGAGCTTCATGAAATGAGTTTCCATGGCCAAGCAGCCGCACACAAGCCTAAGATCACCATGTGCAATGCCGAGCGTTTGCTGGAGTGGTGTAAAGCTCACCGCCATTGGATTCCGAAGCACTGGAAACGCGTTCTCTGGAGTGATGAATCACGCTTCACCATCTGGCAGTCCGAAAAACTAAGTTGGGTTTGACGGATGCCAGGAGAACTCTACCTACCCCAATGCATAGTGCCAACTGTAAAGTTTGGTGGTGGAGGAATAATGGTCTGGGGCTGTTTATTATGGTTTGGGCTAGGCCCCTTAGTTCCAGTGAAGGGGAATCAATGACATTCTAGATGATTCTGTGCTTCCAACTTTGTGGCAACAGTTTGGGGAAGGCCCTTTCCTGTTTCAGCATGACAATGGCCCCGTGCACAAACCGAAGTCCATACAGAAATGGTTTGTCGAGATCGGAGTGGAAGAACTTGACTGGCCTGCACAGAGCCCTTACCTCAACCCCATCGAACACCTTTGGGATGAATTGGAACTGTGAGCCAAGCCTAATCGCCCAACATCAGTGCCAGACCTCACTAATAGGGAGTTGGGCCACGACGAGCCAGATCAGCTTCAATGCACCTTGGCATAGATTCTACAAGCGTCTAGAACTATATTGTAGGGATGTGACAACGTTGTAACATGAGAAATTCCATAATTTGGTCTTTTGTTGATGGTGTTGAAAATGGTTGTCTCAGATGCTGCTCCAGAGTCTCCCATAAGTGTTCAATTGGTAAGCACCTGCTTTCAATATACTTTGTGTCCCTCATTTACTCAAGTGTTATCATTATTTTGGCAGTTACATGTAGATACAAATTTGGTACCATTTGAATGCATTGTGATGAAGGCCATTGACCCAATCAATGCAGTGACGGTCCTGTCCTCAGGTTCTCTCATTCACAGTTGATCAGCTTAGCAGAGGGCAGTGATGATATAGATTGGGAGATGCAGGCTTCCTCTCGGAGGAGCAGGTTCCCTCTCTAGGTTCAACAGAACATGACAGAACAGTACACCTGCACACACAAATTGTTCCAACACGTAATATGTCCAGAGTAATCTCTGTTTGCAAGTAGGAGCAGAATTGCGTGCAAACCACCCCAAAACAATAGCATTCAGTATGAGGCAGGGCCCCACAAGTATTAGAGGAGCTGTCGCTACTCCAGCGCGGGCATGCATATTACAAATAGTGAAGAGCAGAGGCAAACAGGGTTCCATCCCTGGCTATGATTAAATCCAGCATCTGCTGATGTAGTTCACCTCTGGGAAGTGACAGAGAGCAGACATCGTTTTGCGGTGCGGTGCAGGATAGAACCCAAAAGAGAAACTTTCAAATGGAAAAAGGCCGTGATAACACAGCAGACTGATGGATGCAGGGTGGCCCATATTCAAAGTTGTCCTCCAGACAGAATAGGAGCCAATTACTTTTATTTTATTTAACTAGGCAAATCAGTTAACTTCTTATGACTGAGATCCCGTTAACGGGATCGACTTGACAACAGCCAGTGAAACTGCAGGGCGCCAAATTCAAACAACAGAAATCTCATAATTAAAATTCCTCAAACATACAAGTATTTTACACAATTTTAAAGATAAACTTGTTGTTAATCCCACCACAGTGTCCGATTTCAAAAAGGCCTTACGACGAAAGCACACCATCTGATTATGTTAGGTCAGTACCTAGTCACAGAAAAACACAGCCATTTTGCAGCCAAAGAGAGGAGTCACAAAAAGCAGGAATAGAGATAAAATTAATCACTAACCTTTGATGATCTTCATCAGATGACTTCATGTTACACAATACATGTATGTTTTGTTTGATAAAGTTCATATTTATATCCAAAAATCTTAGTTTACATTGGCGCGTTATGTTCAGTAATGTTTTGCCTCCAAAACATCCAGTGATTTTGCAGAGAGCCACATCAATTTACAGAAATACTCATAATAAACATTGATAAAAGATACAAGTGTTTTACATGGAACTTTAGATAAACTTCTCCTTATTGCAACCGCTGTGTCAGATTTTTTAAAAACTTGACGGAAATAGCACACCATGCAATAATCTGAGTACGGTGCTCAGACACAAAAATAAGCCATACAGGTACCCGCCATGTTGTGGCGTCAACAGAAGTCAGAAATAGCATTATAAATATTCACTTACCTTTCATGATCTTCATCAGAATGCACTCCCAGGAATCCCAGTTCCACAATAAATGTTTGTTTTGTTTCGATAAAGTCCATAATTTATGTCCAAATACCTCCTTTTTGTTTGCGCGTTTAGTTCAAAAATCAAAATTCACGACAAGCAGGCACACTTAGTCCAGACGAAAAGTAAAAAAATTCCATTACAGTTCGTAGAAACATGTCAAACGATGTATAGAATCAATCTTTAGGATGTTTTTAACATAAATCTTCAATAATGTTTCAACCGGAGAATTCCTTTGTCTTTAGAAATGAAAAGGAACGCAGCTACCTCTCACGGGGGCGCGCCTGAGTGAACTCGTGGCACTCTGCCAGACCACTGACTCAATCAGCTCTCATTCCCCCCTCCTTCATAGTAGAAGCATCAAACAAGGTTCTAAAGACTGTTGACATCTAGTGGAAGCCTTAGGAAGTGCAATATGACCCCATAGACACTGTATATTGGATAGGCAAACCTACAAACCTCAGATTTCCCAATTCCTGGTTGGATTTTTCTCAGATTTTTGCCTGCCATATGAGTTCTGTTATACTCACAGACATCATTCAAACAGTTTTAGAAACTTCAGAGTGTTTTCTATCCAAATATACTAATAATATGCATATCTTAGCTTCTGGGACTGAGTAGCAAGCAGTTTACTCTGGGCACCTTATTCATCCAAGCTACTCAATACTGCCCCCAGCCATAAGAAGTTTTAAGAACAAATTCTTATTTCCAATGACGGCCTATCAAAAGGCAAAAGGCCTCCTGTGGGGACGGGGGCTGGGATTTTTTTAAAGTTCAAAAATAGAACAAAACACACAAACCTCATAAAGAGAGACCTAAGACAACAACATAGCATGGCAGCAACACATGAGAACACAGCATGGTAGCAACACAACATGACAACAACATGGTAGCAGCACAACATGGTAGCAGCACAACATGATACAAATATTATTGGGCACAGACATTAGCACAAAGGGCAAGAAGGTAGAGACAACAATACATCACGCAAAGGCATCTCAAGGCATTTCATTACTGAGACAGGCATCTCAAGAGCCACCATGAAGGCAATTCCACCCCAACAGGAGATTTGTTTATTTGGTGTCCAGAGATACGTGGTGGCAGAGAAGGTCTTTGGGCCAAATGAAAATGGTCCAAGATTGGTTCCCATGGTGCAACGCTTAGAGACACACCAATGGGAATTTTACAACTTACCAGTGCAATTGGATTATAGATACCAAAACAAGTATTTGCCACCCAGTCTCTTTAGTTTAGACATAGACCAGTGGAGGCTGGTGGGAGGAGCTATAAGAGGACTGGCTTATTGTAATGGCTTGAATGGAATGGTACCATACCCATCAAACACATGGATACACAGTGTTTGACTCTGTTCCATTGATTCCATTCCAGCCATTAAAATGAGCCTGTCCTCCTATTACTCCTCCCACCAGTCTCCTCTAACATATACTCTTGGGATGGTAAAGATTGCGCAATGATGTCAGACTACTTAGTCTGGGTCCAGCTGTTGACACCACCAGAAACAATAAGATAATATCTTTGAACCATGTGATTCAGACCTTTTCACATAGAGTGTTAGCGACAGTGGAGCAGGTTGAGAGCTTCAAGTTCCTTGGTGTCCACATCACCAACAAACTAACATGATCCAAGCACACCATGACAGTCGTGAAGCGGGAACAAGAAAATCTATTCCTCCTCAGGAGACTGAAAAGATTTGGCATGGGTCCTTAGATCCTCAAAAGGTTCTACAGCTGCACCATCGAGGCATCCTGACTGGTTGCATCACTGCCTGGTATGGCAACTGCTCGGCCTCCGACCACAAGGCACTACAGGTATTGCGAACGGCCCAGTACATCACAGGGGCCAGGTTTCCTGCCATCCAGGACCTCTATACCAGGCGGTGTCAGAGGAAGGCCATGAAAATTATCAAAGACACCAGCCACCCTAGTCATAGACTGTTCTCTCTGCTACCACATGGCAAGCAGTACCGGAGCACCAAGTCTAGGTCCAAGAGGCTTCTAAACAGCTTCTACCCCCAAGCCATAAGACTCCTGAACATCTAGTCAAATAGCTACCCAGACTATTTGCATTGCCCCCCCCTCCCCTCACCACTGCCACTCTCTGTTGTCATCTAGGCATAGTCACTTTAATTAACTCTACCTACATGTACATACTACCTCAACTAACCGGTGCCCCCGCACATTGACTCTGTACTGGCACCCCCAGGTATATATTGTTATTTTTTACTGCTCCTCTTTAATTACTTGTTACTTTTATCTGTTATTCTTATCCATATTTTTTGAAACTGCACTGTTGGTTAGGGGCTCGTAGGTAATAATTTCACTGTAAGGTCTACACCTGTTGTATTCGGCGTATGTGACTAATCAAATTTGATTTGATTTTGATTTGATTTGACATCGCAAATTTTTGGAATATTGATGGCGCAACGTTCATCTGCCCAAATACAACAGAATTCGACAGAAAACACAATGTTTACTGGACAGGACCCGTAACCCCAATTATCACTCAACAAGTGAGCCAAACCTTGGTGTTAACGGTCCTGTATCCGCTTTACCAGGGAGCGCTGTAGTGTTTGTCTGAGTGACCTGAACTTTAGGAATTTATTACACTGCAATTAGCAGGAACAGCTGGGAAACCAGAGGAGGATTTCAGGCATAATTGGCTCTGAAATGTCAACTTTTAACACCACTGGGACATTCCCTTAAACCAGGCTGGCTGCTGCTACACAGCCTAGAGACCAGCTTGGCCACCGCATTACATATGTGACATTAATATTCACCTCACATGAAAGGCAAATTCAAACATGCGCAAAATAAGTGGACATGGAGCAAATTAGGGGGTGCGAGATAAGGGTTGTCAGTAAGTGAAGTCGTTGTAAAAACCTGTATGATCAATTGTCTGTTGCATCAACGTATGTTGAACTGTAGCCATGCTGAGAGGGAGGAGAAGCATAGTGGCAAGATGAGACACGTTCCTTATCAATGTGGGTCCCTCTATCAACAAACCACCATTCATAAAGGCTTCATAAGCCCTACATAACTGCTTCATAGAAGTCATACTACATAAACCCACTGTGATGTAGACTTTCAAGCATGCCCTCCCACTGAGAACGCAACCATTCCTACACCTGGCTCATACAAGGTGCAACCTGACAATTTATTACCAATTTGACAAAGGTGTAGTAAACAGCGCGGTGCTCCCAGAGCTGTAAGTGATTACACTGCTCAGTACTGGAGGGAGCCAGATGGTTTATTCATGCAGAGAAAAATGTGCAGAGCGTTCCTATCGCCTCTAAACAAGACGAGCAGCTTGGGGAATAAGCCAGACATTTCAACATACAAAACCCATCACCACCGTTTGTTTACAAACAGCTGCAGGGACAGCACCATTGTACTTTAAACATCTGTTCATTTTGTTTACTCTTTACATAATAACTTTATACGTATGGGTGAAAATATTAATTATTATACTGTTATCTACAAGCCGTTCAGAAAACAATTCTCGGAAACGAGGGCAAATTGTAAATGTTATATAGTATTGTGTAGACGACATTGGGCTGGAGACCATCCTTTGCATAGCTTTGAATCTTATGATCTAGTGACACCAAGTGGTTTCAGTAGGGAGTGTAAATCAGAAATGAGTAAGCCACACACAGCAAACATTGAGCAGTGATACCAAGTTACTGAGAAACTTGAAGGAAATAAAAACAACTACACCTGCATGCCTGTGCATGCCACACCCCCTTCCATTGTACTGTATGTACCATGCCTGTGCATGCCACACCCCCTTCCATTGTACTGTATGTACCATGCCTGTGCATGCCACACCCCCTTCCATTGTACTGTATGTACCATGGCCACAAAAAAAGGCTTCTTTAAACAAACATTGATGCTGAAAATCGGTGTAATTTTGTAAATGGCAGATCTTTATGGCAAGACGCATCATTCACCCAAGTTTCATCAAAATCGGGCCAGTGGTATCTGAGATATCACGTGGGTTAGCTAGACTCACATCCCTGAGCATGTGTCAAATTTCCTCACTCTGAGTCAAACAGATCAAGAGATATAGACATGTGCCCATAATAGTGCCACCATGTGGTCAATATGAATAGTCTTACATATGTTGAATATTGACAGTGTTTGCAACATGTGTACCAAATGTTGTTACAATACAAACCTCATTGACTGATTTATATGCATTTATGTGTCTGACCATGCCTACGTGAATGTTTGTTGGTCAATAGTGGCCATGGTGTTTTAGGTACTAGTCTGGAAAATATTGCATTGAGAGACCTTTGTCCATAAATGGTACATAAGGTTTAGTGTAGATCGGTCATTCTGTGCCAGAGGAATAGCGTTTTAAGTGTTTTTCACAAAATTCTAAATGGCGGAAAAACCATTATGGCGGACCTTATGGGTCCCTGAGGCAAATTTGTTCCTTGTGAGGAGAGAGACCTGTGTACCAAATATCATGACTTTAGGTCAAATGGGGTTAGGGGCGTGACCTTTCAAAGTTTGCATTTTCAATCGCTTGTTATAGCAACACCATCTGGCCAATCAGTGTAATTTTGCAAATGCTGGATTTCTATGGCAAGACGCATCATTCACTCAAGTTTTGTCAAGATCAGGTCAGTGCTATCGGAGATATCGCTTGTGACAAACGAATGTACTAGCGTACGAAGACATATCCCCAGTCCCCTCCCCGGTCGTGGGGGACAATAAAACCCTAATAGGATCACTCATTTCATTCATTATCACAGTGAGCTCACAAAGTCTTCATTGTTTGTTTTTTTAATCTTGAGTTCCGATTGAATCTAGTACAACTAGAATACAATAAAGTTTTTGCTGGTAGGTAAAAAGACGCCAAAAACTATTACAATCAGCATACAACCTGACTAATATGACATTAGCCTAACTAGGAGTAGAATAGTCCCCCATTCTATTGCCGTTCCTTCACTGTGAGCAACAATGAGATTACAGTAGTGTGCAACTCTTAACTTCCTTTGGGTTCTACTGAGTTTGGTAAATCAGCTTTTGGTTTTCTTGCACCTTATTTGTGGAACAGTCTTCAAAATGTTCTTAAATTTGATGTTTTGGTGCCTCTAGGGCAATTCAGACAGCTGATTGAGGATCTTATTACTGATGAATATGTTTGTTTTTTATGACCGTGTTTTCATTTTCATTTTGTATTTACATTTTGATGTGTATATTTATGTAGTTTATGTAATTCAGGGCTCATCTGTGACAGAAACCTTGGTCTCAGTATGAAAAAAGGTTAAATAAAAATGTATTTAAATAAATATTTAACAACTCCTTCTATGAAGTGAGAATTGAGTGTGATTTTAATCGTTGGAGGTCTGAGAGCAGAGGACTGATGAGGTTCCTCTCCGGTGTCATTATCTGGTGATGTTACACAGTTGTCAGAGTAGGAGTAAGGTTTCTCTCCTGTGTGCACTCTGATGAACTGTTACAATATCAGATCTTGTGAAGGACTTTCCGCAGTCAGAGCAGGAGTAAGGTTTCTCTCCTGGGTGCACTCTGAAGAACTGTTACAATATCAGATCTTGTGAAGGACTTTCCGCAGTCAGAGCAGGAGTAAGGTTTCTCTCCTGTGTGCACTCTGATGAACTGTTACAATATCAGATCTTGTGAAGGACTTACGGCAGTCAGAGCAGGAGTAAGGTTTCTCTCCTGTGTGTACTCTGATGAACTGTTACAATATCAGATCTTGTGAAGAACCTCCCACAGTCAGAGGAGGAGTAAGGCTTCTCTCCAGTGTGAATTCTCTGATGAACTGTCAGATGACTTGATGTTGTAAAGCACTTCCCACAGTCAGAGCAGGAGTAAGATTTATTTCATGTGTGTATCTGCTGATGACAATTGAAGTTACCCAATTGAGAGAAACTCTGCCCACAGTCAGAGCAATTGTAAAGCTTCTCTCCAATGTGTTCTTAAATCTTTTTTAAGCTTTGATGGAAATTGAAAAATCTTCTCATAATGTGGGCAGTTGTGAGACCAGTTAGCTTTGTGATCTTCCTGCTGTTGCTCTCTGGATTTAGAGAATGTCTCGACTTGGTCAGGACTCTTTCCTGTGTGAATGACACTAGAGCCAATCAGTTCAAATAAACCATTTATCAATGCATGTAGATGACAAAGGTAAATAAAAACAATTGTAAAACTATATAAGGTACATTTTGGTGTGCTTGATTCAGCTGTAGATGTCAGCAATAAAAGTGCATGCTCCTAGTTTTCATCGTTGATTACATTTACATTACATTTACATTTAAGTCATTTAGCAGACGCTCTTATCCAGAGCGACTTACAAGTTGGATTGATACAGGCCTATCTTTGTGGCCTGATCAGTAATTCTAAATGAGCTCATGGAAGGCACGCAAGAGAGAACAATGGAGTCATTACTGAAAGGTAAAGAACATTCATTATGGAGGTTGACCCTCTCTCTCTTACCATAAAAAACAGATTTCCCAACCTCTTTTTTTCTACTCTTCATCTTAAATGTTGACATTAAGCCTCATTGTTTGACTACAGTCTTCCCGCTTCATTGATGCCATCTCTGGATCCTACGCTGCATACTGGCCTCTACTGTCACCATCAGGACCCAGTGACTCTGGTTTGGGCTCAGTGTGGAAGGAGCGAGGCAGGCTGGGTTTGTCCTCACTGTCCAAAAATAAACACCAAACTGAAGTTAAACAAACTGAGGCTATTTGTGTTGATAAATTGACCTGAAATAGCACTGAATTATAGTGCTCCTACACTAAATAGTTATTTATGAAATAATAATAGTGCAATCCAATGGAGAACAAATAAATTTAAATTATCACTAATTGGATGGTAACCCCGACCTGACCACGCTGGACAGCATGGTCATGTCAGAACTAGTTGGATGGTAACCCTGACCTGACCACACTGGACAGCATGGTCATGTCAGAACTAGTTGGATGGTAACCCTGACCTGACCACACTGGACAGCATGGTCATGTCAGAACTAGTTGGATGGTAACCCTGACCTGACCACACTGGACAGCATGGTCATGTCAGAACTAGTTGGATGGTAACCCTGACCTGACCACACTGGACAGCATGGTCATGTCAGAACTAATTGGATGGTAACCCCGACCTGACCACGCTGGACAGCATGGTCATGTCAGAACTAGTTGGATGGTAACCCTGACCTGACCACACTGGACAGCATGGTCATGTCAGAACTAGTTGGATGGTAACCCTGACCTGACCACGCTGGACAGCATGGTCATGTTAGAACTAGTTGGATGGTAACCCTGACCTGACCACACTGGACAGCATGGTCATGTCAGAACTAGTTGGATGGTAACCCTGACCTGACCACACTGGACAGCATGGCCATGTCAGAACTAGTTGGATGGTAATCCCGACCTGACCACACTGGACAGCATGGTCATGTCAGAACTAGTTGGATGGTAATCCCGACCTGACCACACTGGACAGCATGGTCATGTCAGAACTAATTGGATGGTAATCCCGACCTGACCACACTGGACAGCATGGTCATGTCAGAACTAGTTGGATGGTAATCCTGACCTGACCACGCTGGACAGCATGGTCATGTCAGAACTAGTTGGATGGTAATCCCGACCTGACCACACTGGACAGCATGGTCATGTCAGAACTAGTTGGATGGTAACCCTGACCTGACCACACTGGACAGCATGGTCATGTCAGAACTAGTTGGATGGTAACCCTGACCTGACCACACTGGACAGCATGGTCATGTCAGAACTAGTTGGATGGTAACCCTGACCTGACCACACTGGACAGCATGGTCATGTCAGAACTAGTTGGATGGTAACCCTGACCTGACCACACTGGACAGCATGGTCATGTCAGAACTAGTTGGATGGTAACCCTGACCTGACCACACTGGACAGCATGGTCATGTCAGAACTAGTTGGATGGTAACCCTGACCTGACCACACTGGACAGCATGGTCATGTCAGAACTAGTTGGATGGTAACCCTGACCTGACCACACTGGACAGCATGGTCATGTCAGAACTAGTTGGATGGTAACCCTGACCTGACCACACTGGACAGCATGGTCATGTCAGAACTAGTTGGATGGTAACCCTGACCTGACCACACTGGACAGCATGGTCATGTCAGAACTAGTTGGATGGTAACCCTGACCTGACCACACTGGACAGCATGGTCATGTCAGAACTAGTTGGATGGTAACCCTGACCTGACCACGCTGGACAGCATGATATGATATTTATTCCTAACTTTCACACTAATCATTATTCATGGTTCATTCATGATTACACATTACATTTAGAAGTGTTTAGAAACATATTATGTTCTTATTTACAATAAAAGTGACTCAAAATTATACAACACATTATCTACCATTCATTTCTATTGGGCACAAAATAATCAGAAACACAACCAAAACAAACTGCAAACGCATCCAACACATTTGTAGTCACAAGCTAATTAGAACAGGTGGTCACCTCTGTCTTCCATAAACAAGTACTGTAACATGGAAATATGGACATGTGGGAACACTAACCCTATAAAGGTGTGGAGTAATTTAACCTTTTTTTATTATTATTATTTCTCGCTGATAAGAAATGTTTCCTAAACTGTATTGCAAGGGAGGCATTTTTACGTTGAGACAGAGCTTTGGGGCAGCATCAGAGCATTTCCCTCAGGTAATCAAAAGGTACGTGGAATGACTGCAGTGCAATTGGAGAACTGAGGTAGAGTATAATAAGAGCTGGAGACCGAGTTCAAGATGTCCAACCGTTGTTCTCAAGGTTATATACTCACATTTGCATACGCCTATTCATGGACCATATATATATATATACGGGTTTCATTCGGTTCACATTAACCAACATCCTATGTGCACTAGCTCTCAGTCAGCACGTCATCCAAAACCATGGCAGACATTGGATCAATTTAAATACTTAATATCTTCGGCTGTGAGTGATGAAGAAATAAAAATAGGCCTTAGCTACAATTATTTGAATAATTCAACGGATGTTTTGTGCACGAAGGTGATGACTAAAGTGTCTTATTAGGAATTTTCAAATATGACTTCTCTATGTGGCTGTCTATAGAAATTGTCTTTCTGGGACAGGCCTCAGTTAAACTGCAGTACCGAAGCAAAACTGTAGGAGCAGTCGAAACCATGTTTCTAGACCAGAAACCTGGCCCCTTAAATTAGAGTCATTATAAGCGCAAGAGATTGCCGCATTCATAAACCAAATCACATTTTCTCAGAACACAAATGGGCCTATTTTAAGATGGAAATACATAGCTTAGGCTATGAAAGCATGGCGTTACGTTTCCCCTGACCAGGCCCAGATGGGATCAGATGCATAGGCTTCTCTAGGCTACAGTACCTGCAGCTCTGGTTGTTATCAGTAGGTTACAGTTGATCAGACTGAAGCTCAGACTAATTGTGCACATTGACAAATCATGTCATGAGCTTTGTTATTTGGTGGCGGGTATGAGCTTCTATATAAAACAGCTCCTTGCCACTCTGCAGTGAATTCACTTATACCCACGTTTTTAGTCCCAATTTGCTTTTACCACAACGATTTGCATGATATTGATAAAAATGAAGCCTGGTTTGTTGTAATATTGTAAGATAGGCCTACTGTACTTTTATATTGTATGAAAGGGTTACAGCTCTATTCAATCCGTAGATATAGAAATGTAAAGGCCATTTTCGATTGAGCCAACATATGTAGCGTTTACATTCACTAAAGCCGAATTTCAATCACTGATGTTGAACTTCCACGATGCACATTGAATAGAGCACCTCATCTTTCATTTTTCATAGGCTAATGTTACTTGATGAAAATATACTGTTAGCAACGCTGTGCTTTTGTCTTGAAGCTAAGATGTAATGAGTGTAGCCTAATACAGGGAAGAAAATAAACCCTTTAATTGTGTGCACATGCTTGTGAATTGTATTATTCAAGAGTTTAATATTGTTCGGTTGAATTATTCAATAGTGTTATACTGTATGTTTTATAAGAAAAGTGTCCTTTCACTAATCACATTTCCATCTAACCATTGATGCATGAAAACAGCTGCCAGGTCACCTGTGAAAGAAGTCAGTATTCGACATCCATCCATGTCTGAGGATGTCAGGAGATGACGTGGAAACTGACCACTAGGGGCAACAGTGAGTGCTGTTACATTCAAGTGAGACATCCAAGATGGCGTAGGACGTGTTTGTTTTGTCCCGTGTAAATATTGAGTTTTTTTTCATTTTTTGTATACATTTCAATCTCTTTTTTCCATTTTCGGATTAAACAAAACTTACGGCAACCCGCCTCACCCAATGTGGTACGAAGCTGCTATTTATTTTAGACCTTATAACTGGAACCTCCATCAGAAGCTACAACAGAAGCTAGCCAGCTAATTAGCTACTAGCTATTTAGTCATTGTTAGCCACTGCTAGCAGTCTTTACCTTTAGCTCAGACACCAGCCGGTAGTAACGACTACCGAACGGCTCCCTGTTTCATCTATTGCTACTCACTGGACCCTATGATCACTCGGCTACACAGCTGATGCCTGCTGGACTGTTCATTAACACGGTACTTTATTTTGTTTATCTGTCGGCCCCAGCCTCGAACTCAGGCCCTGTGTGTAGCTAACTGACCCTCTCTGCCATTCATCGCCATTTACCCGCTGTTGTCTTAGCTGTTTACCCGTTGTTGTCTCAGCCGTTGTTGTCTTGGCTCTCCCAATCAACACCTGTGATTGCTTTATGCCTTTCTCTAATGTCAATATGCCTTGTATACTGTTGTTTAGGGTAGCTCTCATTGTTTTATTTTACTGTGGAGCCCCTAGTCCCGCTCAACATGCCTCAGATAGCTCCTTTGTCCCACCCCCACACATGCGGAGACCGCACCCAGCTTAAAACCCTGTCGCGTTAGGCTAGGCTATGCTAGTCAGCTTTTTTGATGAGGATGCTCCCGGATCCGGGATGGGTAGCAATGAAAGGTTTTAACTGGTGCCTCCAGAGATGCAACCTTTCTCATCGTCATTCAATGCCTTGGTTTACCTCCACTGTACTCGCACCCTACCATACCCTTGTCTGTACATTATGCCCTGAATCTATCCTACCACGCCCAGAAATCTGCTCCTTTTATTCTCTGTTAACAACGCACCAGATGACTAGTTCTTATAGCCTTTAGCCGTACCCTCATCCTACTCCTCCTCTGGTGATGTAGAGGTTAAGCCAGGCCGTGTGTGTCCCCAAGCGCTCTCATTTGTTGACTTCTGCAACCGTAAAATCCTTGGGTTCATGCATGTTAACATCAGAAGCCTCCTCCCTAAGTTTGCTTTATTCACTGCTTTAACACACTCCGCCAACCCTGATGTCCTAGCTGTGTCTGAATCTTGGCTTAGTAAGGCCACCAACAATTCGGGAATTTCCATCCTCAATTACAACATTTTCCATCAAGATAGAACTGCTAAAGGGGGTGAAGTTGCAATCTACTGTAGAGATAAGCCTGCAGAGTTCATACTATCCAGGTCCATGCCCAAACAGTTCGAGCTCCTACTTTTAAAAATCCATCTCGCCAGAAATAAGTCCCTCACTGTTGCCGCTTGTTATAGACCCCCCTCAGCTCCCAGCTGTGATCTATCGCCATCTATCGTCAGAGTCCGTACTGCTAGGTGACCTAAACTGGCATATGCTTAACACCCCGGCCGTCCTACAATCTAAGCAAGATGCCCTCAATCTCACACAATGATCAAGGAACCTACCAGGTACAAGCCCAAATCCGTAAACATGGGCACCCTCATAGATATCATCCTGACCAACTTGCCCTCTAAATACACTTCTGCTATTTTCAACCAAAATCTCAGTGATCACTGCCTCATTGCCTGCGTCCTTAATGGGTCCACGGTCAAACGACCACCCCTCATCACTGTCAAACGCTCCCTAAACACTTCTGCGAGCAGGCCTTTCTAATCGACCTGGCCCGGGTATCCTGGAAGGATATTGACCTCATCCCGTCAGTAGAGGATGCCTGGTTGTTCTTTAAAAGTGCTTTCCTCACCATCTTAAATAATGCCCCTTTCGAAAAAAATGTAGAACTAAGAACAGATATAGCCCTTGGTTCACTCCAGACTTGACTGCCCTTGACCAGCACAAAAACATCCTGTGGGAGTACTACATCAGCATTGAATAGGCCCTGCGATATGCAACTTTTCAGAGAAGTCAGGAACAAATATACACAGTCAGTTAGGAAAGGAAAGGCTAGCTTTTTCAAACAGAAATTTGAATCCTGCAGCACTAATTCCAAAAAGTTTTGGGACACTGTAAAGTCCATGGAGAATAAGAACACCTCCTCCCAGCAGGCTAGGAAACACTGTCACCACCGATAAATCCACGATTATCGAGAATTTCAATAAGCATTTCTCTATGGCTGGCCATGCTTTCCACCTGGCTACCCCAACTCCGGCCAACAGCTCTGCACCCCCCGCAGCAACTGGCCCAAGCCCCCCCCATCCCCAGCACTGAGGCTAGGAAACACTGTCACCACCGATAAATCCACGATTATCGAGAATCTCAATAAGCATTTCTCTATGGCTGGCCATGCTTTCCACCTGGCTACCCCAACTCCGGCCAACAGCTCTGCACCCCCCGCAGCAACTGGCCCAAGCCCCCCCCCATCCCCAGCACTGAGGCTAGGAAACACTGTCACCACCGATAAATCCACGATTATCGAGAATCTCAATAAGCATTTCTCTATGGCTGGCCATGCTTTCCACCTGGCTACCCCAACTCCGGCCAACAGCTCTGCACCCCCCGCAGCAACTGGCCCAAGCCCCCCCCCATCCCCAGCACTGAGGCTAGGAAACACTGTCACCACCGATAAATCCACGATTATCGAGAATCTCAATAAGCATTTCTCTATGGCTGGCCATGCTTTCCACCTGGCTACCCCAACTCCGGCCAACAGCTCTGCACCCCCCGCAGCAACTGGCCCAAGCCCCCCCCCATCCCCAGCACTGAGGCTAGGAAACACTGTCACCACCGATAAATCCACGATTATCGAGAATCTCAATAAGCATTTCTCTATGGCTGGCCATGCTTTCCACCTGGCTACCCCAACTCCGGCCAACAGCTCTGCACCCCCCGCAGCAACTGGCCCAAGCCCCCCCCCATCCCCAGCACTGAGGCTAGGAAACACTGTCACCACCGATAAATCCACGATTATCGAGAATCTCAATAAGCATTTCTCTATGGCTGGCCATGCTTTCCACCTGGCTACCCCAACTCCGGCCAACAGCTCTGCACCCCCCGCAGCAACTGGCCCAAGCCCCCCCCCCCCCCACCTCTCCTTCACCCAAATCCAGACAGCTGATGTTCTGATAGAGCTGCAAAATCTGGTTCCCTACAAATCAGCTGGGCTAGACAATCTGGACCCTCTCTTCCTAAAATTATCCGCCGCCATTGTTGCAACCCATATTACTGGTCTGTTCAACCTCTCATTCGTATCGTCTGAGATTCCTAAAGATTGGAAAGCGGCCGCGGTCATCCCCCTCTTAGACCCAAACTGTTACAGACCTATATCCATCCTGCCCTGCCTTTCTAAAGTCTTCGAAAGCCAAGTTAACAAACAGATCACTGACCATTTCGAATCCCACAGTACCTTCTCCACTATGCAATCCGATTTCCAAGCTGGTCACGGGTGTACCTCAGCCACGCTCAAGGTCCTAAACGATATCATAACCGCCATCGATAAAAGACATTACTGTGCAGCCGTCTTCATCGACCTGGCCAAGGCTTTCGACTCTGTCAATCACCGTATTCTTATCAGCAGACTCAACAGCCTTGGTTTCTCTAATAGTTGCCTCGCCTGGTTCACTAACTACTTCTCAGATAGAGTTCAGTGTGACAAATCGGAGGGCCTGTTGTCCAGACATCTGGCAGTCTCTATGGGGGTGCCACAGGGTTCAATTCTCGGGCCAATTCTTTTCTCTATATATATCAATGATGTCGCTCTTGCTGCAGATTATTCTTTGATCCACCTCTACGCAGACGATACCATTCTGTATACATCTGGCCCTTCTTTGGACAATGTGTTAACAAACTTCCAAACAAGCTTCAATGCCACAACACTCCTTCTGTGGCCTCCAACAGCTAAAATGCTAGTAAAATGAAATGCATGCTCTTCAACCGATCGCTGCCCGCACCCGCCCACCCGACTAGCATCACTACTCTGGATGGTTCTGACTTAGAATATGTGGACAATTATAAATACCTAGATGTCTGGTTAGACTGTAAACTCTCCTTCCAGACTCATATTAAGCATCTCCAATCCAAAATTAAATCTAGAATCGGCTTCCTATTTCGCAACAAAGCCTCCATCACTCATGCTGCCAAACATACCCTCGTAAACTGACTATCCTACAGATCCTTGACTTCGGCAATGTCATTTACAAAATAGACTCCAACACTCTACTCAGCAAATTGGATGCAGTTTATCACAGTGCCATCTGTTTTGTCACCAAAGCCCCATATACTACCCACCACTGCGACCTGTATGCTCTCTTTGGCTGGTCCTCGCTACATATTAGTCGCCAAACCCACTGGCTCCAGGTCATCTGTAAGTCATTGCTAGGTAAAGCTCCGCCTTATCTCAGCTCACTGGTCACCATAGCAACACTCACCCGTAGCACACGCTCCAGCAGGTATATTTCACTGGTCATCCCCAAAGCCAACACCTCCTTTGGCCGCCTTTCCTTCCAGTTCTCTGATGCCAATGACTGGAACGAATTGCAAAAATCACTGAAGTTGGAGACATATCTCCCTCACTAACTTTAAGCATCAGCTGTCAGAGCAGCTTACCGATCGCTGCAGCTGTACACAGCCCATCTGTAAATAGCCCATCCAACCAACTACCTACCTTATCCCATATTTGTTTTTGTTTTTTCTGCTCTTTTGCACACAAGTATTACTACGTGCACATCCTCATCTGTACATCTAACACTCCAGTGTTAATAGCTAAATTGTAATTACTTCGCTACTATGGCCTATTTATTGCCTTACCTCCTTACTTCATTTGCACACACTGTATACAGATTTTTCTATTGTGTTATTGACTGTACGTTTGTTTATCCATTTGTAACTATGTGTTATTGTTTTTGTCGCACTGCTTTGCTTTTTCTTGGCCAGGTCGCAGTTGTAAATGAGAACTTATTCTCAGCTGGCCTACCTGGATAAATAAAGGTGAAATAAAAAAATAAAAAATGTAAAGTAGGTTTTGGTTTTTCTCGCGTTTTGCTAGAGTAAGCATGTGCCTCTGATTCCAAAGTTTGCATGCTCGAATCCAGCAATATATTTTTTGAGATTGGGATAGGCTAAAAACAACAAACCTTAAGCCTTACCTTAACCATTCAGAGTTAATGCCAAACCTTAGACACTTAGAAATGTGACGTTTGCAACAACTTCAAAATGTGACTTTTGGGAAATATGGATTAACGTCTAATTCTGAGGTGAGACTAAAGTCAAGGCCAGGCGGATGGAAAAATTAAGTGCCGGTACATTTTTAAATGCTGACAATTTGTTCATTCGACATGGTGGGATGTTTTTGTAGACTTGTTTACGTGCTGCTGTGCGTTTTGTTGCTAACCTTACTTTGCTTCTTGCCAACTTCATGGTTTTCACTTTTGAATTTTTTTTATTTTATTTATTTCACCTTTATTTAACCAGGTAGGCTAGTTCAGAACAAGTTCTCATTTGCATTACCGTTTATATTTTTGTTTTTCCCCTCGCTCTACTTTTTTCATTAAACTTTTTCACTCCGGATGCTTTATCTGGACATGGTTTGTCAGGACCTCCACCAGCCGAAGCTAAGTAGTAACATTAACATGATGCCTTCTAATTGCAGTCGCTCTACTCATAATATACAGGAGAACGATCGCCTTACGGCAAGGATAGCTGTGCTGCAAGCCCAGCTTCAGACACAATCATTAGGCAAGGGTAATTTAAGTGTAGGAAAGGATGAAACAGCGTCTGTGCCACCAGTAAGTACAGATAGTAGTATAAAGCACCTCACACAGTCCCCGCAGCCGGACAACTTTCTCATAGCTTCTGGAAGGAAATGCTGTACGAATGCTCAACCGGTGTCGCTCATTCAGCCGACAGAAACTTTCAACCGGTTCTCCCCATTAAGCAGCGAGTCGGAGTCAGAGGCCGAGCCTTCTCTGGTCTCTACTCCTCCCGTTATGGGGTCTGAGACGCCAAAGCCTCCCACCATTAGCTCTGACAAATTGAAAACCCTAGTCATTGGCGACACCATTACTTGCAGTATTAGACTTAAAACGAATCATCCAGGGATCATACACTGTTTACCAGGGGGCAGGGCTTCCGACATTAAGGCTAATCTGAAGATGGTGCTGGCTAAAGCTAAAACTGGCGAGTGCAGAGAGTATAGGGATATTGTTATCCACGTCGGCACCAACGATGTTAGGTTGAAACAGTCAGAGCGCAACATAGCTTCAGCGTGTAAATCAGCTAGAAAGATGTGTCGGCATCTCTGGCCCCCTCCCAGTTAGGGGGAGTGATGGGCTCTACAGCAGAGTCTCACAACTCAATCGCTGTCTGAAAACTGTTTTCTGCCCCTCCCAAAAGATAGAATTTGTAGATAATTGGCCCTCTTTCTGGGACTCACCCACAAACAGGACCAAGCCTGGCCTGTTGAGGAGTGACAGACTCCATCCTAGCTGGAGGGGTGCTCTCATCTTATCTACGAACATAGACAGGGCTCTAACTCCCCTAGCTCCACAATGAGATAGGGTGCAGGCCAGTCAGCAGGCTGTTAGCCAGCCTGCCAGCTTAGTGGAGTCTGCCACAAGGGCAGTCAGTGTAGTCAGCTCAGCTAACCCCATTGAGATCATGTCTGTGCCTCGACCTAGGTTGGGCAAAACTAAACATGGAGGTGTTCGCCTTAGCAATCTCACTGGAATAAAGACCTCCTCCATTTCCTGCCATTATTGAAAGAGATTGTGATACCTCACATCTCAAAATAGGGCTACTTAATGTTAGATCCCTCACTTCCAAGGCAGTTATAGTCAATGTAATTGGCCTGACTAAACATGGCTTAAGCCTGATGAATTTACTGTGTTAAATGAGGCCTCACCTCCTGGTTACACTAGCGACTATATCCCCCGCGCATCCCGCAAAGGCGGAGGTGTTGCTAACATTTATGATAGCAAATTTCAATAAAAAAAATTAAAGTGGCCATCACAAAGCCCTGACCTCAATCCTATAGAAAATTGTGGGCAGAACTGAACATTTGTGTGCGAGCAAGGAGGCCTACAAACCTGACTCAGTTACACCAGCTCTGTCAGGTGGAATGGGCCAAAATTCACCCAACTTATTGTGGGAAGCTTGTGGAAGGCTACCCGAAATGTTTGATCCAAGTTAAACAATTTAAAGGCAATGCTACCAAATATTAATTGAGTGTATGTAAACCTCTGACCCACTGGGAATATGATGAAAGAAATAAAAGCTGAAATAAATCACTCTACTATTATTCTGACATTTCAAATTCCAAAATGAAGTGGTGATCATAACTGACCTAAGACAGGGAATTTTTGCTTGATTAAATATCAGGAATTGTGAAAAACTGAGTTTAAATGTATTTGGCTAAGGTGTATGTAAACTTCCGACTTCAACTGTATGTGTGTATGTATGTGTACACACACACACACACACCACACACGTTCTAAAGTTTGGGGTCACTTAGAAATGTCCTTGTTTTTGAAAGAAAAGCACATTTTTTGTCCATTAAAATAACATCAAATTGATCAGCAATATAGTGTAGACGTTAATTTTGTAAATTACTATTGTAGCTGGAAACGGCAGATTTTTTATGGAATATCTACATAGGTGTAGAGGCCCATTATCTGCAACCATCACTCCTGTGTTCCAATAGCGTGTTGTGTTAGCTAATCCAAGTTTACCATTTTAAAAAGGCTAATTGATCATTAGAAAACCCTTTTGCAATTATGTTAGCACAGCTGAAAACTGTTTTCCTGATTTATAGAAGCAATAAAACTGGCCTTCTTTAGACTAGTTGAGTATCTGGAGCATCAGCATTTGCGGGTTCAATTACAGGCTCAAAATGGCCAGAAACAAAGATCTTTCTTCTGAAACTCGTCAGTCTATTCTTGTTCTGAGAAATGAAGGCTATTCCATGAGAGAAATTGCCAAGAAACTGAAGATCTCGTACAACGCTGTGTACTACTCCCTTCACAGAACAGCACAAACGGGCTCTAACCAGAATAGAAAGAGGAGTGGGAGTCCCCGGTGCACAACTGAGCAAGTGGACAAGTACATTAGAGTGTCTAGTTTGAGAAACAGACGCCTCACAAGTCCTCAACTGGCAGCTTCATTAAATAGTACCCACAAAACACCAGTCTCAAAGTCAACAGTGAAGAGAAGAGGCGACTCCAGGATGCTGGCCTTCTAGGCAGAGTTCCTCTGTCCAGTGTGTGTGTTCTTTTGCCCATTTTTTCTTTTTATTGGCCAGTCTGAGATATGGCTTTTTCTTTGCAACTCTGCCTACCACATACATGCAGAGTATACTGTGTATGTGTATATATATATACACAGTACCAGTCAAAAGATGACACCTACTCATTCAAGGATTTTTTTTTTTCCTGTACTATTTTCTGTCACTTTCGACAGCATTTGCATTGATGTCAGAGTGGTTAGAGGGACAATAGAGCCCTGAGTACCAGGCCGTTAGGACCTTATGGTAGTTAGCAAGTTAGCAAGTAGCATAAAAGATGACCATTGAGTCACGGTTACGTGGAATTTTACTGCAGTCATGACTCATGATTGCGGGTAATATGGTCACCGCAACAGACCTAGTCTTGACCCAGTGCTTCCCAAACTTTGCAAGTGCAGTACGATATGCCCCCCAAGATCAAGGGAGCATCCCGATCACAGGGCTAAAGAGATGAATAAGCAACACAGCCAACTTTGAAGTGTGAAACAAAATGACTGAGAAACTTAAGAAAATGCCCAAAAATCAATACTTTAAATTGGTTTACTTAAATAATGTACATAACATTTTACAATAAACATTATTTTCTTAAAAAAAACGAGGGATTTATATATTACATCATTTCATATATAAAATCATTTGTCAGTGGACACCGCAGATTACAAAGAAGTATTCACAACTAAGCAGTAATCTTTCCTAAAACAGTTCAACAGATTGGGAACTATTATGAAAAATTTGCTAACAAGAACTTAGTTAAAATAAATACTTGGTTAACATGATTAGCACTGCAGTGTGCAAGCCTTTGAGTGGTTTAAACAATCTCTGCACCTCTGATACAGAACTATAGAGACAATGTTCATCCTTCTCTGAAAATGTATACAGGTTCACAATCGTCCTGAACCACTGTAAAGGACATGGTAGGTAAGCACTGCAATGTGGCAGAAACTGCACCTAACCTACCAGAGGACTTGGTGAAGCCATTGCCATCATACTGAGAGTTAACAATTGATGAAGATTAGTCAACGAGGGCTTTTTTTACACCTTGTTGATGGTTTGGGAACACAGTAATGATGACTTTCCATCTTCCAGTTGACGGCCATGCCATAAACTGACATTGTTCAGACAAAGAGTGATGATTCACACAGCAGTAAGCAACATGACTCCACGAAATGACAGTTTTCAATTAACTCTCCTCTTGCAAAGAGTGTTGCATAACCCAGGGTGAGTCTTTGATTGGCCTAATTAGGATAAATATCTGCTTGTTACTGCCAAAGATAAATACTGGATGATATCAGAGAGGAAGAGAAGCAAGGGATAACTGGGCCCAAAATCTGTTCTCTTCAGCAGGTGGCATTTTTTCATTTGTAGAAGTAAAAACACAAGACGGTTGTGACAGGAAGATGGAAAATATAAAAAATTGAATACTTTACTAAACATCTGCATGTGCGCAAAAAAAATGTGAGTTTAAACATGTGACCACTTAGGGTTATCAGCACACAAACGTTCACCATCACAAGATTTACAGACCCAGTCTTCATACCCTCAGTCTCACAAGGAATCAAACTGGCCGAAAGCAGTGGAGTCTAGAACTGAACCTCTGTAAACAGTACAGTTACAGGGCAAAACAAAATGACAAGCAGTAAAATAAACATTTTGGCAAACAACAAAAAATACAATCTGTACATTCTGTGCTTCTTAAAGGCCCAGTACAGTCAACATTCAGTTTTTTGTTTTATATCATATTGTAAAACAGCGGATGAAACTAACACTGTTAAAGCCAGAACAAATGTGATTAGTGTTATTTCCTGATAGTTGCTTTTGAAAATACAATCTACACAGGACCTTCTAATCAGCAGGTTTGCATGGGCGAGTGTGTCAGCTTTCCATGGTGACATCACCATGAGGTAAAATGATTAATAGATCAATAACAAATAGTTCCAAACCTTTCTGACAATAACAGCTGGTTTTCAGTTTTCCCCAGCCCACTCCCAGACAGTTTAGCAATATTCTTGCTTGAAAAATGTACCTTAGCTAAGAAGCTATTTTGGTTTACTTCTTACCATTTTAATTGAAAACAAACCACACTCAGACCACTCTCAGGCAGTCCTAGAAGAAATCTTGCTAGAGAAAGTTTGTTGCTAAAGCAATTTTTACCTATTTCTAATGGAAATCTATTAGCGTAAGAAACTTAATTGTTACTCTGATATTGATATAAAAATGGCTGCATTGGGCCTTTAAGTATATATCTAACTTCCTTGAGAGGCTTGGAGAGTGAAAGACCTAAGTTAGTTGATATAGACCAAGGATGTCAAACCATTTTTTAGATGGGGGGGGGGGACAAATTCAATATACTTTTAAAATGACTAAAACCAAATTGAAACTCGCTAATAATCACTGAAATGAAAGCCAGACCGTCATGGGGGCATCGGAAATTCCCAAAACGATGGATAGAAGTTTATTTTTTACAGATTTTGAGAGCAAGGAAATATTTGTTTATTATTCTGTGCTGCCCTCCAGACCTCATGGAAGAGCGAATGCGGACCCCGGGGCAAAATGAGTTTGACACACCCTGCTGTACTGCACAATTTAAACGCTTGCCACCCAATCCCCCCTTCCCCAAAACATGTGTAAATATTGGACTATAAATTGTGCCTTCCTGTATTATACTGATGCTCAAATGTTTATTCTATTCTACTGAGCCATTTACTTCATGTTTGTATTTATATATTTAATTATTTATTGTTGTTGCATTGTCGAGAAGGAACCTGCAAGTAAGCATTTCTTTGGACGTGTGTATACCATGTGTATCCCGTACATACGGCTAATGAAAACTTGTAGACTAAAGGCATCAAACAGAAAATGTCCAGTTAGATAGAGTCATTAGTATGTGTTCAGCGTTTACGTCAAACCCCTCCACCCTTCGGTGTCAAAACCCAAAAGGAAGTGTTATTAAACATTTCGGTTCGTGATTAAAAGTAGCACAAATTACCGATATTACACTGCACTTGAGTTGTCGAATTTGTTTGCTGTGTTGGAATAAAAAAAATGTTTGTTAAGAACGTGTAGTTTCGTGATCCAATGGCAATTTCCATGAAGTTACACCTCAGAATTAATGGAAAGCAAAAGGTACAGTGCTGCATTGGTTTGAATCCTGGCCTACATCTGTGAGAAGATTAGAGAAGGCTTCATTGGTTTGAATCCAGGCCTACATCTGTGAGAAGATTAGAGAAGGCTTCATTGGTTTGAATCCTGCCTACATCTGTGAGAAGATTAGAGAAGGCTTCATTGGTTTGAATCCTGGCCTACATCTGTGAGAAGATTAGAGAAGGCTGCATTGGTTTGAATCCTGGCCTACATCTGTGAGAAGATTAGAGAAGGCTTCATTGGTTTGAATCCTGGCCTACATCTGTGAGAAGATTAGAGAAGGCTTCATTGGTTTGAATCCTGGCCTACATCTGTGAGAAGATTAGAGAAGGCTTCATTGGTGTGAATCCTGGCCTACATCTGTGAGAAGATTAGAGAAGGCTTCATTGGTTTGAATCCTGGCCTACATCTGTGAGAAGATTAGAGAAGGCTTCATTGAGAGTGGTTGAAAAAGGCAGTGTAGAAAAGGCTTCTGCATTTTGGAAATAGCTTGTTTTGGTATTGCTTTACATGTAATCTGTCCAATAAAGTTCTCGCAACACATTCCAAAAAACACTCCATAAAACCTACATAGTTTTACTAAGCCAATTAGGTATATGTAGAATGTCACATATTATAAATCACATACTGACCTACATAATAAAGACACTCTAAGGCTTCAGAAATACTATGTCATGTTTATGTGGTGCGTATGAATGCATCATGACTCCTTAACATGTACATGTAAATCCATACCTTTCCTTTAACAAGACACAAATATGTGTGAGAAGGTTATTCCCTACAATGGCTCCAGTATTCCCCAGGCTTTTAGCTGGCCATCTTTACATTATTCCTGTTCCATCCCTCAAAATAAAGGCTATTGTTGAAATTCTACTAAAATATCATTAACTGGGGCACATGAAGGCTTGAGGTTTTCATAAACGTGAGCACTATTTTTTAACATAACAAGGCGTGGTTTCTGGTGCACTTGTTAACTGACATTTACAAAATGTGTAGCCTAAGACCTGTGCAAGGCCACCAGTGATATCTATATCAATCAAAATCAATCCTATTGAAGGCAGAAGCGGAGGGCATTCAGTGGAGCAATGGGCACCAATGTGCGTGCTATACACACTATGGGAGTGACAGACAAGGAGATCCAGCCTCCTCCTGAAACAGCACAATAGACGACAAATGTATAACCACCACACACACACGGCTGCTAAGGGGAGAACGGCTCATAATAATGACCGGAACAGAGCAAATGGAATGGCATCAAACACATGGAAACCATGTATTTGATACCATTCCACTGATTCTGCTCCAGTCATTACCACAAGCCCTTCCTCCCCAATTAAGATGCCACCAACCTCCTGTGACACACTGAAAACCTCAGTACAGCTAAACAAGAACCAAGTGTGGCTCTATCCCTTGACACAACAACCTCGACCTAACCAATAGGAGGCAGGAGGCAGCAATGGTGGGCGTGTCCAGGAGTCGTAGTTCCTTAGTTAGACCCAATGAGGAGCTGGAGTCATCAGCGAGAGGATAGAAAGACCTTGGGCTCTAGAGTGATGGACCAGGCCTCAGATCAAGTGGATACCATATTCACATGCTAATCTATGTGCCAAGGCTCCCTGGCTTGGTGGAGGAATCCACCACCTTGGCATGGATACTAGCTTAACATAATTTCATATGTACTAAATGGCCAGTAGCAGTGGTGGCTCTCTGTGTATTACATAGCTATGTCTCTGTGTCAGTAAGGAAGTCCCTGGTGAAGGCAGCCATCTTGGTTCGTTAGGTCTCAGGGTTGATGGCTGTAGTCATGGTCGCCGTCTTCATGTACTGTGTGAAGATGGCATCAAAGGCCTCATCCCTATGGATCATGGCACCAAACACCAACGGCTGAGAGAGAGAGAACGAAAGAAAGAGTTAGACAAGTAGACAGATGTAGAGTGACAAGCCGAGAGGAAAGGAGAGTGGAAGATCACAGATCAACTTATTAATAGTATATTGACCAACAGTACCAGACCTAAATAGAGAGAAAACATGGTCTAAAATAGACTGTCCATAAGTGTTCCTACCTTCTGGGTGGACGGTGTTGCTATGGAGATTCCCATTCCAGACCCAGGCAGTACAGACAAGACTTTGTACTGTGAGACAAAAAACCCACAGATAAACAACATTTACATTCTACTGCAGAAGTACATTTTTAGAAACCAATGAATTGAGACATTGGACAGAAGGTGGAGCAAAGATGAAGACACCCACCTTCTGAATATCAGTGATGTCAATCAGTTTGATGACTTTATTCTTTTTAGAGGAGTTTGACCTGGAGCTTGAGCTTTCAAAGCAAAGGTAACTGGTGATGGATAGAAAACACGTAATAAGCATGGAGAAGTAGGCCAATACAATACACCTGAACACACAAACTAACACAAACAATACAACACGATGCCAAGTGTGATTTCTACATGTGACAGTTAGGTATAGGCAGTAGATGGCTTACTTTTCAGTGACAAAGAGCACCCCATTACGGATGTAGTCAGTGGGACTCTTCCTGTCCCTGTTGATCAAGCAGCATCGCCAGCCATTCTCACACACTGCAAACAAAACCAATCAAGACACACGCAAAAGTCTGCCACACTGCCAACACACACAGTCAATATTCCTGGTTTCACAGCTTGCACTGTCCCAACATAACACAATAAATAAACACTAAGTTCATAATCAACTATGGAAACAGGGTCAACATGTAACAGGGGAGGAAGCTAGCCAGGCACAATGTAGCTGTCGCTGCTGAGGTTTATTCTGCGGCGTTCTACCAACCTGCTAGAGGGCGCTCATCCTCGGATAGACTGAAGACCTCGTGGAAAGAACCCTTCTTAGTATTGTAGACCCTGCCAGTCTGTTCCTCTAGACTGATACCGCATGCTAGGCCTGTCCCTAGACTCCCACGAGCTACTGCCGGCTGAATCTAAAAGAGAAACAGAGAGTGGGGAAAAGGAGGGAGGGAGAGAGTGGGGAAAAGGAGGGAGGGAGAGAGTGGGGAAAAGGAGGGAGGGAGAGAGGGATGGACGGAGGGAGAGAGGGATGGACGGAGGGAGAGAGGGATGGACGGAGGGAGAGAGGGATGGACGGAGGGAGAGAGGGATGGACGGAGGGAGAGAGGGATGGACAGAGGGAGAGAGGGATGGACAGAGGGAGAGAGGGATGGACAGAGGGAGAGAGGGATGGACGGAGGGAGAGAGGGATGGACGGAGGGAGAGAGGGATGGACGGAGGGAGAGAGGGATGGACGGAGGGAGAGAGGGATGGACGGAGGGAGAGAGGGATGGACGGAGGGAGAGAGGGATGGACGGAGGGAGAGAGGGATGGACGGAGGGAGAGAGGGATGGACGGAGGGAGAGAGGGATGGACAGAGGAGAGAGGGCAGCATGTTAGACCAGGAACAGAGTGTGGGAAGGGAATTAACTAAACCCAAGCAGCGCATGTGCATTATACCAGACTCTCTCAAACCAGCAGCTTGGCTTTGACTTC
Organism: Salvelinus alpinus; assembly: GCF_045679555.1. Taxonomy (NCBI): domain Eukaryota; kingdom Metazoa; phylum Chordata; class Actinopteri; order Salmoniformes; family Salmonidae; genus Salvelinus; species Salvelinus alpinus. Next base: position 14,204,913 of record NC_092091.1, on the reverse strand, counting down.
AGCATCAATCAAAGCTTATTCAGGTGAGCAGTTGTTTGGGAAGCAGTGTATATTGGCTGGGGTGCTTGTAGAGCGTGTTGGGTGCCTTGCTTATGGGGATGTGAATGATAGGGTTGTGGTGTGTCTCATGCAAGGCATGAAGCCATGAACTCATACGGGACCATAATCTTTCACAGTAAAGAATGAAACGCATCAAAAAAGACTAGAAGATAGTGAGACGGTCTGATCATTTTTAGTAAATCTCTCCAGAATACACACACTGGAAAACATAGATAACTATTGATAAGTGATATAAAACAACCTTTAATAATTGTATGTGATTTTATGGGAGAGTAGATATGATATTATGATAGATATTGCACTAGGAACTAAACTTTTGGCACAAACTACAAATACTATTAATGAACCTATCTTTCCAAAACACATATAAAGCAGTTTCTACCAGTTACTTCCTCACCACACACAAACACTTTGAATATAGGGTTCCTTCTGAAAGTGTCTGGGAACGGATCAAACAGTACCAGTCAAAAGTAACTTAGGCCAAAACCTCATGAAGCTGATTGAGAGAATGTCTTCACTATTATTCTACAATGTAGAAAATAGTACAAATAAAGAAAAACCCTTGAATGTAGGTGTGTCCAAACTTTTGACTGGCACTGTACATTCGAAACACCATTATGGTAAACTCTTATGAGTTCAACTTTGGTTAAACATGCCAAATATTACTTTCAACAGCACTGTGGTAGATGCATATGTTTAAACTACAAGGCACATTTTGATCCTTCACACACAGTTATCATGGCTCTACTACTGAATTCCAAATGGGCAAGGGGTCAATTTGGAATGCAGCTCATCTCTAATGACACACACACAGGTGATGGTGGCGTACACACAGGCACACAAGAACCGAAGTGCACACAATGGTAGCCCTACCTTTTCAAACCCAGAGAGCTGAGAGGGAGAAACAGAAAACTCAGGAGATCAGACATTGACATGAGGGTTCCCACAGACCCAGCTGCTGTGAACACCCACATGAATAGGGAGGAACTGCGACGATGACACATATCAATATGAAGTGGTTGGTGGCACATTAATTGGGGAGGACGGGCTCGTGTCATGACTGGAGCGGAATAGGTGGAACGGAATCAAATACATCAAACACATGGTTTGATGCCACTCCATTTACGCCATTATTATGTGCCGTCCTCCCCTCAGCAGCCTCCACTGGTGTACACCTATGCACATAAACACTGAGTGGACAAAAAATTAAGAACACCTGCTCTATCCATGACAGACTGACAAGGTGAATCCAGGAGAAAGCTATGATCCCTTTGATGTCACTTGTTAAATCCACTTCAATCAGTGTAGATTAAGGAGAGGAGACAGATTAAAGAAGGATTTTTAAACCTTGAGACAATTGAGATATGTATTGTGTATGTGTGCCATACAGAGGGTGAATGGTCAAGAGAAAAGTTGCCTTTGAACAGGGTATGCTATTAGGTACCAGGCGCACCGGTTTGTGTCAAGAACAACAACGTTGCTGGGTTTTTCACGCTCAACAGTGTGTGTATCAAGAATGCTCCACCACTCAAAGGACATTCAGCCAACTTGACACAACTGTGGGAAGCAATGGAGTCAACATGGGCCAGCATCCCTGTGGAGCGCTTTCGACGCCTTGTAGAGTAAATCCTAGTAAAAAATACCCTGTCTTAGGTCAGTTAGGATCACCACTTTATTTTAAGAATTTGTGAAATGTCAGAATAATAGTAGAGTGAGTTATTTCAGCTTTTATTTCTTTCATCACATTCCCAGTGGGTCAGACGTTTACATACACTCAATTAGTATTTGGTAGCATTGCCTTCAAATTGTTTAACTTGGGTCAAATGTTTCGGGTAGCCTTTCATAATAAGTTGGATGAATTTTGGCCCATTTCTCCTGACAGAGCTGGTGTAACTGAATCAGGTTTGTAGGCCTCCTTGCTCACACACGCTTTTTCAGTTCTGCCCACAAATTTCTACAGGATTGAGGTCAGGGCTTTGTGATGGCCACTCCAATACCTTGACTTTGTTGTCATTAAGCCATTTTTCCACAACTTTGGAAGTATGCTTGTGGTCATTGTCCATTTGGGAGACACATTTGAGACCAAGCTTTAACTTCCTGACTGATGTCTTGAGATGTTGCTTCAATATATCCACATAATTTTCCTTCCTCGTGATGCCATCTATTTTGTGAAGTGCACCAGTCCCTCCTGCAGCAAAGCACCCCCACAACATGATGCTGCCACCCCGTGCTTCACGGTCTGGATGGTGTTCTTCGGCTTGCAAGCCCCCCCTTTTTCCTCCAAACATAACGATGGTCATTATGGCCAAACAGTTCTATTTTTGTTTCATCAGACCATAGAACATTTCTCTAAAAAGTACGATCTTTGTCCCCATGTGCAGTTGCAAATCCTAGTCTGGCTTTTTTATGGCGGTTTTGGAGCAGTGGCTTCTTCCTTGCTGAGCGGCCTTTCAGGTTATGTCGATATAGGACTCGTTTTACTGTGGATATAGATACTTTTGTACCTGTTTCCTCCAGCATCTTCACAAGGTCCTTTGCTGTTGTTCTGGGATTGATTTGCACTTTTCGCACCAAAGTACGTTCATCTCTAGGAGACAGACTGCGTCTCTTTCCTGAGCGGTATGACGGCTGCGTGGTCCCATGGTGTTTATACTTGCATACTATTGTTTGTACAGATGAACGTGGGACCTTCAGGCATTTGGAAATTGCTCCCAAGGATGAACCAGACTTGGAGGTCTACACATTTTTTTTCTGAGGTCTTGGCTGATTTCTTTTGATTTTCCCATGATGTCAAGCCAATTGGCTCAAATTATGTTAATTAGCCTATCAGAAGCTTCTAAAGCCATGACATCATTTTATGGATTTTTCCAAGCTGTTTAAAGGCACAGTCAACTTAGTGTATGTAAACTTCTGACCCACTGTAATTGTGATACAGTGAATAATAAGAAATAATCTGTTTGTAAACAATCGTTGGAAAAATTACTTGTGTCATGCACAAAGTAGGTGTCCTAACCGACTTGCCAAAAATATAGTTTGTTAACAAGACATTTGTGGAGTGGTTGAAAAACAAGTTTTAATGACGCCAACCTAAGTGTATGTAAACTTCCGACTTCAACTGTACATGTATTACATACAACAGTATAGAGTCTGAGACATACCCGTCTGGACAGTGTGGCGCCACCACGCTCCTTCAGCTGGGGGTCTGTGGGCAGGCTGGTCCAGATGATGTGGGGCGTGTCATACTTGTCCCTTAGCTTGGGACAGCTCCTAAACAGGAAGTCGATGATGAAGAACTTGATCCCTGCATACAGCCCTGGAGAGGTGGCACAATGAAAAGGGATGAGAGGTGGCACAAGGAAAAGGAATGAGAGGAGATACACCTCCATGGATCGCGAGGATCTCTCCATTTATCTTTTTTCTGTATTTTTCTCAGTGCTTGGGGCATCACTGGGTAAGTGTAGTGGCGAGTCAATCAATCAATCAAATGTATTTACAGATACCCAGCCTAAATCCCCCAAAGAGCAAGCAATACAGAAGCACGGAAAAACTCCCTAGAAAGACAGGAACCTAGGAAGAAACCTAGAGAGGAACCAGGCTCTGAGCGGTCCTCTTCTGGCTGTGCCGGGTGGAGATTTAAGAGTACATTATTCAAGAAGTTCAAACGTTAATAGATGCCCAGCAGGGTCAGACAATAACCATGGAGGATGTTCTGATCTCAGGTCATGCGAGGGTTTTACATATTGTACCAACCCATCATAAAGCCCATGAGTTTGTAGGGTAGGAGACAGGAGCAGATGAAGGCCACCCACAGACCGATGTAGAGCTTTTGAGTGATCTCAGGATGCACCCACATGAACAGGCTGAAACACAGGGGCACACAAGGATACAAAGTGTGAAACAAGTTGGTTAACAACCTTAAATAAACTTTGAACACAGACATACACAAGTCACTCACTTCTTTATTTTCTCCAGGACATCTGCCATCTTTCCAAATAGATTCTGTGAAGAACACACACACATGTGAAAACAGCACACCAGCTTAAGAGAGCAACACCTCACATCGCAAAGTAGATGTCATCGTGACGCCTCTCGCACTTTTTTTTTTTCTTCTTTTCTCTCCCCTATTTCGATCTTGTCTCATCGCTGCAACTCCCCAAAGGCCTCGGGAGGTCGAGGCATGCATCCTCTGAAACATGACCCGCCAAACCGTGCTTCTTAACACCCGCCTGCTTAACCCGGAAGCCAGCTGCACCAATGTGTCGGAGGAAACACTGTTCACCTGACGACCGAGGTCAGTCTGCAGGCGCCCCGCCCGCCACAAGGAGTCGATAGAGTGCGATGAGCCAAGTAAAGTCCCCCGGCCAAACCTAACTCGGACAACACCGGGCCAATTGTGCGCCACCCTATGGGACTCCCGATCACGGCCGGTTGTGATACAGCCCGGGAACGAACCAGGGTCTGTAGTGACGCCTTTAACACTGCAATGCAGTGCCTTAGACCGCTGCGCCACTCGGAAGCCCATATCTCGCCCTTTCTAAATCAAAAGGTGAAGACATGATCATATCACATGATCACAACTCACCTGTGCTTTTTGAGCGACATCAAGAACTAACTGGAACTTCTCTGAAACAGTCAGATCCTCCTTTGGTGGATCCTGGGAAAAGATGAAAGTTACATCCAAAACTATTCCCCCCCAAAGCAGAAATTGTTCTGGTAACACGCAGTGCCCCCAAATTGGCAAACACTGAATGCGTGAGGGCTTGAGGGGGGGGGTCATTTTTGGACCCCCTTCCCAAAAGAGGTTTACATCATACACGTCTTACCGCAGGTTCAGAGATCTCCGGCACAATACTCCACTGGATCCTCCAACCTCTGAGAAGAAAGCGGAGAGAGACAAGTTTGACTCATTTCACAAGCAGATTACCCATGTCCAAGCAGATTGTTAATTGTTCCATTGGACAATAGGCGATGCACGTTGCAATGAGGTAAGCTACCTGGAAATGAGGTAAGCTACCTGGAAATGAGGTAATTCAAGGACAGCCTGAGAATGGCTAGGAAGAGAAACAAGGGGATGGCCCAACCGTGCCACGCTGCATTCATATAGATCTGTGGAAAAGAGAGAGGGGGTGGGGGAGGGGAGAACAGGTCACACAATCTACCATCTCTAGTCTATAACCCATACCAAGTATGGAACATCTCGTTACTATGCAATACATATTATATACAGTACTCATGCAGATGCCAATAAAGAGAGATATTTTAATGTAAATCTATAAACAAATATAGATGTTATATATATATATATATACACACACAAGGGGAGAGATAGAGATATTGATCTTCATTGCTGTGATAGTGTGTGTGCACACTCACAATGAAGGCAAAGGTTGACGTATACACGGAGTGCCAGCTGGATAAGGCAAAAAGGTTCCTCTTGAAGTTAGTGACAGGTTTGGCACCTCGCTCTACAGAGGAGTAGAACGTATTGACCATTAACAAAGCACAATCAGAGACTGAGACAAAAATCATAATTTATTACTACAAACACATTTTTCATATTCCGATTTTCATATTCCGATTATGAATATATTTCAGAATATTCATCAAGATACCCCTGACATAAAGTGTGATTGTTACATCTTGTCCACTAAATGTACAGTACTTACTGAGTCGTCTCATGTTTTCAGTCAATCTGGGGACAGGGGACAAGAGAAAGGGAGTTTGATTCAACTAGAACTCTGCATGACAAAAGCATAAACAAAATGATGTAAGACAAGCACAAACAGAACTAGATATGTTTTGGTGGAGCAAAAGTACAAAATGATCGTGCTGCATTTAGGCATCCTTCATGAGAAAGTATGTGGTGCCTGGAAGAACCTCTTGTCTCAGAAGGTATTTTTGTCTGCCTCTCTATCCCATCTCCCCATCTCTTTCAGCCTCAAAAACTAACATCAAGGCCATTTCAACTGGTGCAGTGAATGCTCCTTCCTTCTCTTCCCCTCCCTCTCTACCCTCTAATATGTACTTGGATAAAGTTACAGCCAGGATAGTTTAAGTCAGGCTACCCATGACTCCACAGGCATGGTGAACACTGAGTGTTCTCTTCCTCTCTTTCTCTCACCCCTCTGTCTATTGTACTTGTATTCAGTACGAATCCCCATGACTCCAGTCTACGTCATTCAGGAGAGGACTGAGAATTGGAGAAAGAATCGGAGCCCTAAAAACTGACACGGGGCCAGTTGGTGCAGTTCCACTCAACAAGGTCACTGTATGAACTGAGTAGGGAGAGCTGATCCTTAATCAGTCCTAACAAGCGAAGAACAAAAAAAAGGCCAGCTGCAAAGCCCTCAACCCACCACCAGGGGTCAGACAATACTCCCACTTACTTAACACCATGGTTACAACCTCTGCTGTGCTGAAAGCCCTGGGATTGGCTGTAGGTTATAATAACAGGCCAATCAGACATCAGGGTGAGCTCATGAGGACAGTAGTTCCCATCATGACTGGCTACTTTACGGAGGGTGCTGATGAATAGCATGCTGACAGACTCTAGGCCCATTACAAAGCCATCAGTTTTATGACCCTTCTCTAAGCAGCATGTACTCTGTACTCTGAGTCGGTTAACCTGATGACTACAGTGGCTGGCTGGTCGTCCACGCTTATCAAACGAGAGGAGAGAGGCCGAGGGGAGCAATTACAGAGGAAATTATGAAGTCAGAATCTAGAGTACATCATTTCTCAATGGGAAAGCATTGGTTGTCTGAGGTCGTTGTGGTTATGGGGGCAGTTCTCACCTCTTAGCGCTTAGCGGCTCATCTGGCTCCACCGTGTTCACCTCCGGCTGGAAGCGGAAGTCCTCGATGTACGCTCCAAACCGGTCGTAAAGCCACGTCTGCAGCCGCGAGTACATGGTCTCCTTCTGCTTGTCTGCAGAGGAACCGATTGGATATTGTTAGACCTCGTTTTGCTGAATCAAGTCTGTTAGAGCTGGGTTGCAACAAAAGCCTGCACATCCTTTCCAGGACTAGTGTTGGTGACCGCTGCCTATACTGTAGGAAATAACCATGTTGTTTGAAATGGAAATACATTTGACCAACTCAACATTTAACTCAACATTACCCGACTTATGCTTGTAGTAGCATCAAATGTTGTGAGCACAACACTACTGTGTTATTTTGGTCAGGCCTAAGTTACCACACCACTGTGTTATTTTAGTCAGGCCTAAGTTACCACACTACTGTGTTATTTTGGTCAGGCCCAAGTTACCACACCACTGTGTTATTTTGGTCAGGCCTAAGTTACCACACCACTGTGTTATTTTGGTCAGGCCCAAGTTACCACACCACTGTGTTATTTTGGTCAGGCCCAAGTTACCACACCACTGTGTTATTTTAGTCAGGCCTAAGTTACCACACTACTGTGTTATTTTGGTCAGGCCCAAGTTACCACACCACTGTGTTATTTTGGTCAGGCCTAAGTTACCACACTACTGTGTTATTTTGGTCAGGCCCAAGTTACCACACCACTGTGTTATTTTGGTCAGGCCTCAGTTACCACACCACTGTGTTATTTTGGTCAGGCCTCAGTTACCACACCACTGTGTTATTTTGGTCAGGCCTAAGTTACCACACCACTGTGTTATTTTGGTCAGGCCTAAGTTATTTCAGTTACATCGGTATTTCTTAATCTGGATCAAAGTGTATCCGAACACCTTTCTCTCTTCTCTCTCACCACATGCTGTATTATCACTAGTGCACGTCTCTGGAACCAATTAACTAACAGCTCTCTACCAGACACCTCATTCAAATGAATAGTAGCCCGACATCACACCCAATTAAAATACACAACACTGCTTATTCCCCTTAGACACCTCACATGTGTACCATTAAAATCGGCACCACAGCCTCTCTGTTTGGAATATAGAAGAATTAAGAGTGGCTGAGTGGACGAGCAATCTGGTGGTCAGTCTTCCTACAGTAGGCAGACGGGTTGCCTCCCAACTCCCACAATGTTAACGTCGGTCTGGGATTTCCGAGACTATGGTGGTGGGTGATTGGAGGGAGAGTCATGACAAACGGTTAAAGTGTTTACGTCTGAGGTCAAGTATAAGGCCGCACTCTGAATTCTTACATCTGAAGAAAAATATAAATGCAACATGTAAAGTGTTGGTCCCATGTTTCATGGTCTGAAATAACATATCCTAGAATTGTTCCATATGCACAAAAAGCTTTTTTCTTTCAAATGTTGTACACAAATTTGCTTACATCCCTGTTAGTGAGTATTTCTCCTTTTCCAAGATAATCCAGTCACCTGACAGGTGTGGCATATCAATAAGCTGATTAAACAGCATGATCATTACACAGGTGCACCTTGTGCTGGGGACAAAAGGTCACTAAAATGTGCAGTTTTGTCTCAGCACAATGCCACAGATGTCTCAAGTTGAGGGAGCATACAATTGGCATGCTGACTGCAGGATTGTCCACCAGAGCTTTTGGCAGAGAACTGAGTGTTAATTTCTCAACCATAAGCCAACTCCAATGTCGTTTTAGAGAATTTGGCAGTACGTCCAACCGGCCTCACAACCGCAGACCACGTGTATAGTGTTGTGTGGGTGAGCAGTTTGCTGATGTCAACGTTGTGAACAGAGTGCCCCATGGTGGTGGTGGGGTTATGGTATGTGGAGGCATAAGCTACGGACAATGAACACAGCAGATCGATGGCAATTTGAATGCACAGAGATACGGTTACGAGATGCTGAGGCCCATTGTTGTGCCATTCATCCGCCGCCATGACATGTTTCAGCATGACAATGCACGGCCCCATGTCTCAAGGATCTGTACACCATTCCTGGAAGCTGAAAGTGTCCCAGTTCTTCCATGGCCGGAATTCTCACCAGACATGTAACCCATTGAGCATGTATTGGATGCTCTGGATCAACGTGTACGACAGCGTGTTCCAGTTCCCGCCAGTATCCAGCAACTTCATAAAATCTTTGAAATGATTGCATGTTGTGTTTATATTTTTGTTCAGTATACTTAAATATCTTGGGGACAGACAAGGGCATAACATAGGATGGTATCGTAGCGTCTGTCAATATGGTATGCGACGAATAACAAGGAAGTTTGTTCCGAGACCCCAAAAAATTGTCACCGATCATTTGGACAATTTCAGGTGTTCGCATCTTTTGTTTTAGAAATGGGACATTTGGCCCATGCTTTGGCTGAGGGTTTCCGTTTAAGGTGGTGGAGACATTACTAGTGTCATTAGTATCTTATCTCATAATCTAATCTGACGCAATTACGCCAGATTTTTGTTCTGGGTTTCCGAGAATAGCAAATACCTGAATAAGTTGTCTGACAAGAAAAGTAAGCAACCATTGTAGTTGGGGCAAGACTTTCAGGTAAATGTCATTTCTAGGGCAGTCCCAGACATTCTCCATACCGTGAAACATCTGATTCACTACAGCTTGCAGTAGGCCTACATAATGCATTTTTATGAACCATACTAGCCTATTTCTTGTGGGGGAGGGACAACACCCACCTGAGGAGTTAAAGCAGCCACTAGCAGTACAAAGAAAGCCTCATTTGAAAACCAGGCTGACTGAATTAAGTGGAGAACCCTGGTGTGAGAAAATCTGGATTTGAGCATGGTCACAGGGGAGTAGAAAGGCAAATGTTCCACAGCCACATTCATACACCTTATAGAAATGTGTGACATTCCCTACAGAGAGAGAGAGAGAGAGGGATGCAACGCAATTCATCACACATTCCTCTTCCTCCTGTCCCCACACCTTCACTGGAGCACTCCCACTTACACACACTTCCTGTTTGTGCTGCGTGTTGCACACACGCACAAGCACGCAAGCGATGTACAAGCGTAAGTGACACACACACACACACACACACACACACACACACACACACACACACACACACACACACACAGGGGAAGAGGCGAGAGATTGTTTTTTGATGGGTAGCGAGCAGAGAGGCTAAGAAAAGCACATAGCTTCAACTCTAACTCCCACACAGAGAAGCCGAGCCCTGAGATTCAGAGAGCTGAAAAGATGAGACGAGTCACTCCTTCAACTCTTCTCCATTCCGAGGCCTTATTAGACAGGTCATGGGAATTTGAAATGGTGAGCGAGGTGGAGTGTTAAGGCGCTGGTGGCCTCTGTCTAATGACATACATTCTAAAGATTTGTGAATGAGCTCGTCGGTCATGATTCAAATAACCTGTGCATATCTTTAGCTATCTACAGTATGTACCCGTTTCTGGCTGACCTGTACTGTTGGCGGTGGGAGCTGCAGTTGTTGCTCTGGGTGGCTGTGGTGCGGAGTCTTCTGGTCTAGGAACAGGAGAGACGAAGCATTAGTAGTAGGTAGAGCATTAACCATGGCTTCAGAAAAACACATTACCTTATTGAGACATTATTGTGCCAGATAAGTGAATGCAAAATGATTCATAACAATATTGGTTTCACTTATCAGTGATCACAAAGGAAAATAAATGAGACGTCATCTAAACGTTTTTTTCTAGCCTTCAAAGGATTGACACAGAGATTTTTCCATATAAAACAAATGGAGACTTCACAGACACAGATGTGATTTATACTTAGACATATGACATTAGAGACCTTTGGGTTTAGTGTTACAAAGCCTAGGGTATTGAGGGAGTCACTACGTGCATGAATGCTTATTGGCAGCCTGGCTCGGCTTCTTGACATATTCCCATACCCAACTCAAGGAGAGGCTCTATTTTTAACAGGGACAAGACATGGAGACCGACACACAAAAGACACACACAGGGACCGACCGATCAACACAAACACACACGGACCGACCAACACACACACACACACACACACACAGGGACCAATCGACACACACACACATTGACCTACATATATACACACACACAGAGACCGGCCGACCCACGCGCACAGGGACCGGCCGACCCACGCAAACAGGGACCGGCAGACCCACGCGCACAGGGACCGGCCGACCCACGTGCACAGGGACCGGCAGACCCACGCGCACAGGGACCGGCCGACCCACGCAAACAGGGACCGGCAGACCCACGCGCACAGGGACCGGCAGACCCACGCGCACAGGGACCGGCCGACCCACGCGCACAGGGACCGGCCGACCCACGCGCACAGGGACCGGCCGACCCACGCGCACAGGGACCGGCCGACCCACGCGCACAGGGACCGGCCGACCCACGCGCAAAGGGACCGGCCGACCCATGTGCACAGGGACCGGCAGACCCACTCCGACAGGGACCGGCCGACCCACGCGCACAGGGACCGTCCGACCCAAGCGCACAGCGACCGACACACGCACACACAGGGACCGACACACACACACACACACAGGGACCAACCGACACACACACAGACCGACACACACACAGACCGACATATATATACATATATACACACACACACACACACACACAGGGACCGGCCGACACGCGCGCACAGGAACCGACAGGCGCGCACACACACACACACACACACAGGGACCGACACACACACACACACACTAGAGGTCGACCGATTAATCGGAATGGCTGATTAATTAGGGTAGATTTCAAGTTTTCATAACAATTGGAAATCGATATTTTTGGACACCGATTTGGCCGAATTTAAATTTAAAAAATGTACACCTTCATTTAATCTTTATTTAACTAGGCAAGTCAGTTAAGAACACATTCTTATTTTCAATGATGGCCTAGGAACGGGGGATTAACTGCCTCGTTCAGGGGCAGAACGACAGATTTTTACCTTGTCAGCTCAGGGGATTCAATCTTGCAACCTTACAGTTAACTAGTCCAACACTCTAACCACCTGATTACATTGCACTCCACGAGTAGCCTGCCTGTTACGCGAATGCAGTAGAAGCCAAGGTAAGTTGCTAGCTAGCATTAAACTTATCTTATAAAAAACAATCAATCATAATCACTAGTTAACTACACATGGTTGATGATATTACTAGTTTATCTAGCGTGTCCTGCGTTGCATATAATCGATGCGGTGCGTATCGTTGCTCCAATGTGTACCTAACCATAAACATCAATGCCTTTCTTAAAATCAATACACAGAAGTATATATTTTTAAACCTGCATATTTAACTAAAAGATATCCAGGTTAGCAGGCAATATTAACCAGGTGAAATTGTGTCACTTCTCTTGCGTTCATTGCACGCAGAGTCAGTGTATATGCAACAGTTTGGGCCGCCTAATTTGACAGAATTTTACGTAATTATGACATAACATTGAAGGTTGTGCAATACGGAACGGTTCCGTATTTCACCGAAAGAATAAACGTCTTGTTTTCGAGATGATAGTTTCCGGATTCTACCATATTAATGACCTAAGGCTCGTATTTCTGTGTGTTATTATGTTATAATTAAGTCTATGATTTGATATTTGATAGAGCAGTCTGACTGAGCGGTGGTAGGCAGCAGCAGGCTAGTAAGCATTCATTCAAACAGCACTTTCGTGTGTTTGCCAGAAGCTCTTCGCTGTGCTTCAAGCCTATCAACTCCCGAGATTAGGCTGGTGTAACCGATGTGAAATGGCTAGCTAGTTAGCGGGGTGCGCGCTAATAGCGTTTCAAACGTCACTCGCTCTGAGACTTGGAGTAGTTATTCCCCTTGCTCTGCATGGGTAACGTTGCTTCGAGGGTGGCTGTTGTCGTTGTGTTCCTGGTTCGAGCCCAGGTAGAAGCGAGGAGAGGGATGGAAGCTATACTGTTACACTGGCAATACTAAAGTGCCTATAAGAACATCCAATAGTCAAAGGTTAATGAAATACAAATGGTATGGAGAGAAATAGTCCTATAATTCCAATAATAACCACAACCTAAAACTTCTTACCTGGGAATATTGAAGACTCATGTTAAAAGGAACCACCAGCTTTCATATGTTCTCATGTTCTGAGCAAGGAACTTAAACGTTAGCTTTCTTACATGGCACATATTGCACTTTTACTTTCTTCTCCAACACTTTGTTTTTGCATTATTTAAACCAAATTGAACATGTTTCATTATTTATTTGAGGCTAAATTGATTTTATTTATGTATTATTTTAAGTTAAAATAAGTGTTCATTCAGTATTGTTGTAATTGTCATTATTACAAATAAATACTTTTTTTTTTTTTTTAGGTATCGGCTTTTTTTGGGCCTCAAATAATCGGTATCGGTGTTGAAAAATCAAACACACACACACAGGGACCATTCCACACAGGGACCGACCGACCCACACACACACACAGGGACCAACCGACCGATCCACCCACACAGGGACGACCGACCGACCCACACACACACACACAGGGACCGACCGACCGACCCACACACACCAACCGACCGACCGACCGACCCACACACACACACACAGGGACCGACCGACCGACACACACACACAGGGACCGACCGACCCACACACACACACACACACACCGACCGACCGACCCACACACACACAGGGTGTGTGCTCATCGCTCATGGAGCCCAACGTCCTTTCCAACCGCTCCGCTAACTCACAGGAAAATAAACTCCCGCTCCATTCATTAAAAATCCCAATGTAACCATCTATTTTTGTGACTACCTGGACCTACCATTTGGTTTTGATGTATTGAAACCAAATGAAAAGTATTATAATAAACATGAAAAGGTGAATGTAAGAGCTAATAATTTCAAATAGGCTACATGTCTTATTAAACAGCATATCAACACTCTAAATATGTCAAGAGCCAGACAAGGAGCCTAAGAAAGAACCAAAATGAATTATTCAGACTATATTATTTCAATTATTTCAAGGCTATAGCTTACAAAGAAATACATTGTGACACACTAGGCTGGTAAGGAGTCTGGGACATTAAGCGCTCAGCATTTTAAAAACATTTTGATGTATTAAATCATTATGGTCTATAAACTGTGCATATAAGCTGTGACGTATTTAGAATTAAATACAAATTGAATAAAAAATGCCTTATTACTCATTTTTGCCTTTGAATTCATTTTTAGAGTCTGTGGCATCAGGCTCATGCGATGGTGCCTGGAGAGCCGGCCAGCAGTGGAGAATATCCTCTCCACACTTGCAGAGCCACTCGTGAGGCTAAACACCCTTTTTGACCAAGCTTGCCAGGCTGGGTAGGGATGCATGTTTTTAAAATTATTTTTGTTTTATTATTTGTAGGCCTCTATGTTTGTATAATTCAATCAAAACGGAAAGCTCCTTGAAAGTTGGAATATTCCAGGCCTATTGGGACAAAAAAATATATATTATGGCCTATTGTATAGATAATAGAACAAAAATAAAGGAAACTTAAGAGAGCAGATTTTTTGTTTATAAATACATTGACACAATTATCTATTAATTAGCTACCCACCTCGTTCCTTTCTTTTGAAACTGTCTTTTCAGATTCCACAATGATTCTTTAGTTGTGGACATTACATCACCGCACTCCCCCACTTGGTCCTCATCTTCGGAAGTCACTTTGATTTTGCATCTGTGTATTTTATCAGTTTGTTTATGAAAATATTTAGCGAACTCCATGACATTAGCTAAAGCAAGGGGCTATAGCAGCACACAACTAGACTACAAATGCACGCTGGGCCGGGCATGCCCTGAGCTGGTGATGTGAGCGCTACTGAAGTGGGCTAGAAGGCCGACGCTCCAGCCTTTGGAAATCTCGCTCAGCGCTCCAGTCAAATAGGGAACGCTCCGCTCACACAGGGGCCGACACACACAGGGGCCGACACATGGAAGCCAGCAGTAGAGCGTCTGCGCACACGCCTCTTACCTCGTTTTGAGAACTTCTAAGTTCAGTTTCTGTTCCAAGTCCAGCCTTTTCGATCTCTCTTTCTCCAGCTCCTGTTTCAGTGTCTCTATATTGGTTTCTTCTCTAAGTTTCCTCAACTCCTCCTCTGAAAAATAGAGCAATGAAAGCCCATAAGTTTGGCTCAGCTCACACACATTTCTGACTGTTACCACCTTGGTCCTGGTGGGTCACTGCCACAGGCACCTATGTTACCACCTTGGTCCTGGTGGGTCACTGCCACAGGCACCTATGCAAACTTGTCAATCTTAAGTCACCGATATTGATCAATTAGCACAGTTGATGAGGTTACCGGTAGAATCAGATGCGGTGCCTGGTTGGAACTAAAATAAGTACAAGCTGAACTTTAAGAACAGGGTTGCCTAGCCCTTGGAACAGACATGTTTGCCCATAATTATGTTTACAGTCCCCAAACCATTGAGATGTTATTTGACCGAGCAGAGAGGGGAAAAGGAAGATGAAGTAAAACTTGTCTCATTCAGAACCGGTTGGAAGTCATTAAAAATGTATGTCGCACAGAGTTCTGCCAGAGAACACCTCAAACTACTTTATCACTGTAATTGAACTAAGACCGTAGACAGAGTGAAATGTCCTTTTCATAAGGAATGTTCCCCCCATGACCACAGTATAACATACAGAAAACAATGGCTCTCAAGTAGACTCTTTTTCTCATTCTGTACTTCTGTAATCAGCAAGATAAATAACTATTTGATTGGATTTTAAAGCGGTGGGTGAAAGCAATTAGAACGAGGTAGACTGGTAGGCAACAGGGTACCAACTATGTCAACTGTCTTGGTCTGTCAGTCAGTTGACCGAGGAGAACGCCACGGGCCGGAGGCTAAAAAAAGCAGTCACTTCCAGACCAGCTTGTAGTCCTTCAGTTTTAGCATTACAAGACGTTAGATTGGACCTCTGCAGAACAGATTTGGTCAGGCAAGGCATCTCGAGTATGTGTGGCATTATTTAAAATGGCTTACTTCTCACGAGTCCGCTCCTTTAGCGGTTGGCATTAAAGGGAACATTCTCATAAACCCATTCCATAATGTGTCAACTGTGACGTATAGGCCAACTCTGGTCCACTTTGCATCAGTGGACCAGAGTTGGGGGACAGTTGGCGAGAGGGGGACAGAGAAGAGGTGTAAAATAATGGAGGGAGATATTAGTGAAAAAATAAGACCATGGCTGAGAGAGATACTATGGAGGAGGGGGAGGAGAGGACAGCTGAGAGGAAAGAGATAGTGCAGGAGAAAGAGAAATTAGAAAGAGCTAGTATTTGCAGCTACTGGATGGCCCCCAATTTGTTCACTGTACTGGGAGAAAGTTCACCTCGCAAGCTCAACACCAAAGGAAATTGATAAAGGACCTACTAGAGGGAATGATTGATACCGGTGGTAAAGTTCTAGGTTGAGCAACACCGGAGCTTGAAAGTGACTGCATGCCTGTTTTAACAGCTTAGTGTTGTTACCAGCTTACCACAAGGTTACCTGGGACAACAGCAGCCTGGTTAATAATTGAATACAGCTAGAGCCTGCTGCAACGAGGGTCACTGTCTTAACACTCTAAGCTGGGGGGGTTCTAAGCTAACTTATGGAATTGTTTAAAGATGGTCATACCAAGGATTATTTAGCTAGTCGATTTCGATTTTTAAGACCCCTTAATGTAGAAAGAAATATATATACACACATTTATTGGAGGAAACATTGAATTTGGCATTAATGCTATTAGCCAATAGAAACACACCGAATAACAGATTCAATACATCGAACAGATAGTTCCCCCCCAAAAAAATCTAAAGGAAGATTGTTCTGAAGTGTCGGTCCTATATCTCTCAGATATAAGAAAGATCAGGAAAAAATGTCATTTTTAAAAGTATTAAATCATTTTTCCCCCATACATTTATCCCTTCATTTTAGGCACTAAACTATCTCGATATATACTTCCATTCATTTTTATAAACCGGTACCGGGGACCTTCAGACAAGTCTTGTGAGGCTTGTGGGCGTCCTACAGCACCATGGCGTTCGTGAGAGTCTCATCTGTCAATAGAGGATCATAATAGTTTGTAGGGCAAACTGTTCGGACGCTAGACGTTTCGTAACAAGACCAATTTTTGGGATGTCCCATGGTCTAACAAACACCGCTCTAGTTCTGCCACCTTTCACCGCAGATGCAGAAGGGCGATATCGGTGGATACGGTGGCTTGAAACGCAGACCATGCAGAAAAAGATCTCTAGCTTAAACAGACAGATTTTGATGGGGATATTTTTATTATGTTAATTAGATTTCAGCGGGGACGCAGAAATTGTAGGCTAAGGGTTTTAAAGACACACTTTCTAACCTGACCAAGCTAAAATAATGATACAGGGGATGAGGCTTATCATTGTTGTTGTGTGTTTGGCAGTTACTGTACAGCTTTCAAATGTTACTGTATCATTTACAGTTGAAGTCGGAAGTTTACATACACCTTAGCCAAATACATTTAAAATCAGTTTCACAATTCCTGACATTTAATCCTAGTAAAAATTCCCCGTCTTAGGTCAGTTAGGATCACCACTTTATTTGAAGAATGTGAAATGTCAGAATAATAGTAGAGAGAATGATTTATTTCAGCTTTTATTACTTTCATCACATTCCCAGTGGGTCAGAAGTTTATATACACTCAATTAGTATTTGGTAGCATTGCCTTTAAATTGTTTAACTTGGGTCAAACGTTTTGGGTAGCCTTCCACAAGCTTCCCACAATAAGTTGGGTGAATTCAGACCCGGATGTCCTAGCCGTGTCTGAATCCTGGCTCAGGAAGGCCACCAAAAATCCTGAAGTTTCCAACCCTAACTATAACATTTTCCGAACAGATAGAACTGCCAAAGGGGGCGGGGTTGCAATCTACTGTAGAGATAGCCTGAGTTCTGGCTTACTATCCAGGTCTGTGCCCAAACAATTTGAGCTTTTACTTTTAAAATAATTTTAAAAAAAATGTTGACCACCTTCTGCCCCAGCTGTGCCCTGGACACCATATGTGAATTGATTGCCCCCCATCTATCTTCAGAGCTTGTGCTGTTAGGTGACCTAAACTGGGACATGCTTAACACCCCGGCCATCCTACAATCTAAGCTTGATGCCTTCAATCTCACACAAATTATCAATGAACCTACCAGGTACAACCCCAAATCCGTAAACACGGGCACCCTCATAGATATCATCCTAACCAACCTGCCCTCCAAATACACCTCTGCCGTCTTCAACCAGGATCTCAGCGATCACTGACTCATTTCCTGCGTCCGTAATGGGTCTGTGGTCAAACGACCACCCCTCATCACTGTCAAACGCTCCCTAAAACACTTCTGCGAGCAGGCCTTTCTAATCGACCTGGCCCGGGTATCCTGGAAGGATATTGACCTCATTCCGTCAGTAGAGGATGCCTGGTTATTCTTTAAAAGTTCTTACCTCACCATCTTAAATAAGCATGCCCCATTCAACAAATGTAGAATCAGGAACAGATATAGCCCTTGGTTCACTCCAGACCTGACTGCCCTTGACCAGCACAAAAACATCCTGTGGCGTACTGCATCAGCATCGAATAGCCCCCGCGATATGCAACTTTTCAGGGAAGTTAGGAACCAATATACACAGGCAGTTAGGAAAGCAAAGGCTAGCTTCTTCAAACAGAAATTTGCATCCTGTAGCACAAAATCCAAAAAGCTCTGGAACACTGTAAAGTTGCTCCCAAGGATGAACCAGACTTGTGGAGGTCTACAATTTTTTTTCTGAGGTCTTGGCTGATTTCTTTTGATTTTCCCATAATGTCAAGGAAAGAGGCACTGAGTTTGAAGGTAGGCCTTGAAGTACATCCACAGGTACACGTCCAATTGACTCAAATTATGTCAATTAGCTTATCAGAAGCTTCTAAAGCCATGACATTTTTTTTAATTTTCCAAGCGGTTAAAAGGCACAGTCAACTTAGTGTATGTAAACTTCTGACCCACTGCAATTGTGATATAGAGTATTATAAGTGAAATAATCTGTCTGTAAACAATTGTTGGTAAAATTACTTGTGTCATGCACAAAGTGGATGTCCTAACCGACTTGCCAAAACTATAGTTTGTTAGCAAGAAATTTGTGGAGTGGTTGAAAAACAAGTTAATGACTCCAACCTAATTGTATGTAAACTTCCGACATCAACTGTACATTACAAAAAGTATTATTTTCACATGACTAGTGAAATTCACTCTACAGTGGATTGTTCATTTCATTACCTTATGAAAACATGCTAATAAGAAATTACATTCACATTTTGTACACAGCTGGAAAATATACATTTTCAGATATTTCCTGTACCTACCACACAACATCAAGCTAATTGGAAAATCTGCCACCATAGCAACACAACCTATGACACCCTCTGCAGAATGTTTGCAAGTTATAAATATTCAAGTGTTCCCCTTGATGAATGAGGAACAAAATTGAGCATAGCCGCCGGTCCACCTTAGCAGGACATTGACATCATGGCTAAGTTCTCCTGTCGTCATAGTTACGCTGTTTTAGGATTTCCCCACAGCTTCACACAAAAAAGCAAAAAGCCCCGTTGTTCACATCAATTCCCAACCGTCTTGTAAACGACAACTTCAGCCCAGAAACCAAGGAGCTGATCAAGGCCTAGGTGATCGTTCTTCATTTAAACATCTGAATAGTATGAGTCATCTGAAGGCAGAAAACAGGTTCTTACTCTTTAGCGCGTCCACATCCTGATCTATCGTTTGTTTCCTGCTACATCAACTGTGACTGGGCCACCATGAGACGGGTGTAAACCACATCCTCTTCCTGGTATCACATGGCATGGAAGTATGTGAATGTACTGAACGTAACTGACATGTTGAGTCCATTTCAAAGATGGCCCGTCATCAAACCAAAAAACGGTTTCTAAAAAGAGAACTACCTCTTGTTGAGCGAGACGATGTTCACGCCATTCTCTTGATAGTGAAATGCTTTTCAACAAAATAAAGCTACATGAATTTCCTCTCAAAGAGGACTAAAGAACTATCAAGGATAAAAGTGCATTCCTGTAGAGAAAACCCATAGGAACCTAAAACAACTATACTCAAACTATCCAATCAAAGGTGGATGGAAATAAATGTATGGCTAGTATAGATATTAGATATTCTCCTCAGATGTGAAACTGGAGTGTGTTGAAGTCTTTGTATTTCATTAAGGATCCCCATTAATTTCTGCCAAGGCAGCAGCTACTGTTCCTGGGGTCTAGCAACATTAAGACAGTGTCCTCCACTCTAACAGACGAGCTCTCCCTCTTAGCCTCCAATTCTCAACTTCACCAATGGGTTTGGCCCCCATGAAGCCCTACTGTACAAGGCCTTTTCAGGTCATCACCTCAGTCATATAGAAACAGACTGCTTTTTCTCAATGAGTGCCGTACGGCATGCTAACCTGCTAACCAGTAGCTGCAGAGCCAGGGGGGAGAATAGGAAGCCACGTATGCCCCGGATAACCTAGTTATGTAAGTCAAACATTTGCATAGAGGCCTTTATTTAACAATGTGCCAGAGAGCATCCTCTCATTATCACATGCATGGCTTCCCATGCCTGGCCAAGCCTCTGGACATGGGGACTGTTGGGGGGACAGGGCACTCAGTTACCACAGTCCTGTGTATGTTTCTACAACAGCGAGTGTTTTAGTAGCCAAATAGGCCCATATCTAAGACATTTAATCTCACTTCAGATTTTTCTGAGCCAGCGGTTGGTTTTAGTTGTTGTACCCAGTTTCTAATATAACTGAAATGCATCTCCGACTTTCTGGATTCTGCTATCTCACAGTGCCTTGTTTTGGCTAGCTGCCAACACAAGACAATTTTTCTTAACGTCTCCAACACGCTGTTGAGGTCGCTCTCGTCTTTTATCATAGTATAGTAAATGTCCAACTGTCAGTTTCACTGGACACCTACTGGTATGTTAAGGGAGGTGCTGTATTTTTAACACTGGCTAACAGGGTAAACAAGTTTTTTTACTACCGTTACACAGGCGTGTTAGAGTTCGGTATCTAGCCTGTAATGCTCTACTAGGTAGAATTACAATAGAACACTATGTGAGGTCTTCGCTTCATTCATAAAGCTATGTATTGTAACATATTGGAGGTAGATGACAAGAAAAAAATCATACAACCATGACCAACTGTCCCAGAATCAGTGTCTGACAGACAGGCCTGTGGGTATAAAAATGTGAGTCAACAGACCAATGCCTGCCAGGAAATGCAGCATCACTTCACACCCAAATACTTTCCCCTGAGAAACCTGAGCTGTCTGCCATGCTTCGCAACAAGTAAACAGCGAGTGGGATAACATCTTCAGGCCAGCCTGGAGATTCCTTAGGTATCGCTATGCAACCTCACCCAGGCATTTCACAATGTCACATAGGAGGAGGTGGGCTGATGTGACTCTCCCTTGTTCTGGCCTGGAGCCAGAGACTAGCAGAAGAACCTGGAAACAATCCTAACTGGTTCTGCCTCATGGCACCAAAGGACAGTTACTTGTTTTCCACTCCACATCCCCTGATATCTCTGGGGGCAAGCTGTTATATAAAAAGGGCAAAAGAACCTGGGATACTTTACTAGTAAAGCTTACAAGAACATAATCCATAAATAACATCTGATACTACTACTAGCCCACCTAAAATAACTACAACATTCTACACCACTGTTGAAGGTGTAGCCCTGGTTGCACTGGTCCCACCCTTAGCAGCTTTAGCAGAAAGTATTTTCAACCCCTGAAAAAAGGGGCAGTATGGACTCTGCTCAGGCGTCTTTCTACACCTACTACGCTAGGTTACAAACGACCAAGCGTTTCAACAGACGAGGTTGGGTCGAAGACTATAAAAATGCATTGTGGTTTCTAGCCAGCATAGGTTAATAATTACCAAGAACAAGGGAGTGGACATACAGAATACTACTGAAGAAACCATTCGTACTACTGCCATCCTCCAGTTACTGTACCAGTGGACCAGAAAAGAGACACCCAATGGTCCTTCAATACCTGGCTGCCTTTCTTCGGAGTGGAGTAGCTTAAGTAATATCCTCTATTAATAACCACTGTTTTTATTTACTGGCACAGTAAGAAGGTCCGGGTCTGACCTTTCATGTCCTCCCCCACTGCAGAGCCCTCAGGACGAGCGAGCACGCGCGCCCACACACACTGTTGGTGCCCCTCAAAGTGGATGATCGCCTCCCTACGTGATTATTTCTTGTGAAGTGCCAAATTTTCTTTACAATTTTGTGAAGTGCGGAGGTCTCTCTAGAATTTTCACATCAAGAGAGCAAGGAGGAGAAAAATAATAGAAAATACATATTTCTGTCTCTCTGCGAGGCTCTTCCTGTGGCAAGTTGTGCAAAATGACAGATTGCGAGTGTGAAATCCAAGTTATTTAGGGGAAATGCTAAGCATAATCAAAAACCTATTCAAATACAAACACTAAAACAATGTGAATGTTATCCATCTCAAAAGGGTAGGCAACACAGTTGTATGTGCAGTTGAGGCTGATGATATCACAAAATGGACTGTCTGTTAGACAAATGTATTGATCGCGGGGCAGATTGGCCTCAATTGATCAGCAATGCAGTGTGTGCTGTTCATGTGTGTAAACATCACTGCGGTCGGTATGTTTAACTTTTAAGATGCACTATGCAGAAATCACGCCGCCATTTCCTGGTTGCTAAAATTCTAATAGTTGCTAAAATTCAGTCTGTGACAAAATAAGCAAGTACAGTGTAGACTAGAGAATCATTGTACCATCTAAACCGCTGTTGTATACCGTTTCTGACCAAAAGTGTGTGGACACCTGCTCGTCGCACATCTCATTCCAAAATCATGGGCATTAATATGGAGTTGGTCCGCCTTTGCTCCTATAACAGCCTCCATTCTTCTGGGAAGGCTTTCCACTAGATGCTGGAACATTGCTGCAGGGACTTGCTTCCATTCAGCCACATTAGTGGGGTCGGGCACTGATGTTGGGTGATTAGCCCTGGCTCGCAGTCGGCGTTCCAATTCATCCCAAAGTTGTTCGATGGTGTTGAGGTCAGGGCTCTATGCAGGCCAGTCAAGTTCTTTCACACCGATCTCGACTAACAGTTTCTGAATGGACCTCGCTTTGTGCACGGGGGCATTGTCATGCTAAAAGGGCCTTCCCCAAACTGTTACCACAAAGTTGGAAGCACAGAATCGTCTAGAATGTTATTGTATGCTGTAATGTTAAGATTTTCATCCACTGGAACTAATGGGCCAAGCACAAAACATGAAAAACAGCCCCAGTCCATTATTCCTCCTCCACCAAACTTTAAAGTTGGCTCTATGCATTCGGGGAGGTAGCGTTCTCCTGGCATCCGCCAAACCCAGATTCGTCCGTCGGACTGCCAGATGGTGAAGCGTGATTCATCACTCCAGAGAACGCATTTCCACTGATCCAGAGTAAAATGGGAGCGAGCTTTACACCACTCCAGCCCTCGCTTGGCAATCTTAGGCTTGTGTGCGGCTGCTCGGTCATGGAAACCGATTTCATGAAGCTCCCGGCGAATAGTTATTGTGCGGACGTTGCTTCCGGAGGCAGTTTGGAACTCGGTAGTGAGTGTTGCAACTGGAAAGATGACTTTTATGCGCTACGTGCTTCAGCACTCGGCGGTCCCGTTCTGTGAGCTTGTGTGACCTACCACTTTGCGGCTGAGCTGTTGTTGCTCCTAAACGTTTCCACTTCACAAAAACAGCACTTATAGTTGCCCTTGGAAGCTCTAGCAGGCAAGATATTTGACAAGCTGACTTGTTATTCTACTGCCAATGTTTGTCGACGGAGATTGCGTGGCTGTATGCTCGATTTTATATATCCGTCTGCAACGGGTGTGGCTGAAATAGCCAAATCCACTAATTTGAAGGGGTGTCCACATACTTTTGTATATACAGTGCATTCAGGAAAGTATTCAGAACCCTTCCCTTTTTCAACATGTTACAATACAGCCTTATCCAAACAACCTACACACAAAACCCCATAAATGTCAAAGCAAAAACAGGTTCAGAAATGTGTGCAAATGTATGAAAAATGTAAAATAACATTTACATAAGTATTCAGGCCCTTTACTCAGTCTTTTGTTGAAGCACCTTTGGCAGCGATTACAGCCTTGAGTCTTCTTGGGTATGACGCTACAAGCTTGGCACACCTGATGCATGAGAGCATCAGCTGTTCCGGACGACTGTGGGATAATGCTCTCCATAGCCGACGTGAGTAAGACCTTTAAAGGTAAACATTCACAAGGCTGCGGGGCCAGACGGATTACCAGGACGTGTGCTCCGGGCATGTGCTGACCAACTGGCAGGTGTCTTCACTGACATTTTCAACATGTCCCTGGTTGAGTCTGTAATACCAACATGTTTCAAGCAGACCACCATAGTCCCTGTGCCCAAGAACACTAAGGCAACCTGCCTAAATGACTACAGACCCGTAGCACTCACGTCCGTAGCCATGAAGTGCTTTGAAAGGCTGGTAATGGCTCGCATCAACACCATTATCCCAGAAACCCTAGACCCACTTCCATTTGCATACCGCCCCAACAGATCTACAGATGATGCAATCTCTATTGCACTTCACACTGCCCTTTCCGACCTGGACAAAAGGAACACCTACGTGAGAATGCTATTTGTTAACTACAGCTCAGCGTTCAACACCATAGTACCCTCAGAGCTCATCACTAAGCTAAGGATCCTGGGACTAAACACCTCCCTCTGCAACTGGATCCTGGACTTCCTGACGGGCCACCCCCAGGTGGTGAGGGTAGGTAGCAACACATCTGCCACGCTGATCCTCAACACTGGAGCCCCTCAGGGGTACATGCTCAGTCCCCTCCTGTACTCCCTGTTCACCAACGACTGCATGGCCAGACATGACTCCAATACCCTCATTAAGTTTGCAGATGACAACAGTGGTAAGCCTGATCACCAACAACGACGAGACAGCCTATAGGGAGGAGGTCAGAGACCTGGCCGTGTGGTGCCAGAATAACAACCTATCCCCCAACATCACCAAGACTAAGGAGATGATTGTGGACTAGAGGAAAAGGAGGACCGAGCACGCCCTTATTCCCATCGACGGGGCTGTAGTGGAGCAGATTGAGAGCTTCAAGTTCCTTGGTGTCCACATCACCAACAAACTAGAATGGTCCAAACACACCAAGACAGTCGTGAAGAGGGCACGACAAAACCTATTCCCCCTCAGGAAACTAAAAAGATTTGGCATGGGTCCTCAGATCCTCAAAAAGGTTTTACAGCTGCAACATCGAGAGCATCCTGACTGGTACGGCAACTGCTCGGCCTCCGACCGCAAGGCACTACCAAAGATCTGGAAATCAGCATTTGTCCTACCACTTTTAAAAGGGGGAGATCCAACTTTAAATAATTATAGGCCAATCTCAAAGCTGTCACTCCTGGTAAAAATACTTGAAACCCTTGTAAGTGAACAGCTAAAATAGTTTTTATTTACTAACTATTTTATCAATGTACCAATCGGGCTTCAGGAAGAAGCATAGCACAATTACAGCAGCCATGAAGGTTTTAAATGATATCACTGAAGCCCTTGACAAAAAACAGCACTGTGTCTCACTTTTTATTGATCTCTCTAAGGCTTTTGATACAGTTGATCATGCTATACTAAGGCAGAGATTGTTGAGTGTAGGTCTTTCGGGGAGCATGCAGTTGCATGGTTTGCTAACTATCTGTCTGATAGAACTCAGTGCACTCAATTTGATGGGCTTATGTCTGTTATATTGTCTGTCCATAATAGTTTGCCCCAAGGCTCTGTACTTGGTTCAAAATGCACAACTTCATTTTGATACTGTTATTTACTGTTGTGCCTCGTCTCTTACAAAAGCTTTCCAGAACTTGCAAACTGCTTTTTATACTGTTCAACATACCTTGTGTCAATTGAAGCTTATCCTCAATACTGACAAAACTAAATTAATGGTGTTTTCTAATGCAAGAAATAGACCGCTGAACATTTCACCTATTACTACCTGTCAGGGCAAGGAGATTGAGGTTGTAACCTCATATAAATATCTTGGAATTCTAATTGATGACGGCCTCTCTTTTAAATTGCATATTCAACAACTTACAAAATAATTGAAGCTGAAATGGGGATTTTATTTTAGGAATAAGGCCTGTTTTTCTTTTGAAGCCAGAAGGAGGCTAGTATCAGCTACATTTATGCCTTTACTAGACTATGGGGATATTTTATATATGAATGCTTCCACTCAGTGTTTGAGATCAATTGACACTCTTTACCATGGCACTTTGAGATTTATTTTAAACTGCAAAACCCTTACGCACCACTGCACTTTGTATACCAGGGTTGGCTGGCCTGCTCTAGTCACTCGTAGGCTCAGTCACTGGTATATTTTTATTTACAAAGCCATTTTGGGTTTACTACCTTTTTATTTGGGCATTTTTATTGTTCAGAAATGTGGTGGGTACTCTCTTCGTTCGCTGGACTTTATCCTGCTAACTGTTCCAAATGTCTGAACTGAATTTGGTAAAAGGGCTTTTATGTACTCTGCGCCATCGTCTTGGAACACCTTACAAAATACTTTTAAACTGGAAGAACTTGTCTCGATTGGTGTTTTTAAATCACTGATGAAGGATTTTGAGGCTGATTCCCTGAACTGTCAATGTTTTTAATTTGCTGTTTTTGATTTTGTTATACTCTTGTGAATTCAATGGTTTTTACTAGATTACTTGTAGTTTTTCATGTTGTCTGTCTGTAATTTTTGTAATGACTTGGTGCTGCCTATCTTGGCCAGGACGCTCTTGAAAAAGAGATTTTAAAACTCAATGAGCCCTTCCTGGTTAAATAAAGGTTAAAACAATAAACTACAGAGGGTAGGGCGTACGGCCCAGTACATCACTGGGGCTAAGCTGCCTGCCATCCAGGACCTCTAAACCAGGCGGTGTCAGAAGAAGGCCCTAAAATTTGTCAAAGACCCCAGCCATAGACTCTCTACTACAGCATGGTAAGCGGTACAGGAGCGCCAAGTCTAGGACAAAAATGCTTCAACAGTTTTTATCCCCCAAGACTCCTGAACAGGTAACCAAATGGCTACTCGGACTATTTGCATTGTTCCCCCCACCCCAACTCCTCTTTTACGCTGCTGCTACTCTCTGTTTATCATATATGCATAGTCACTAACTATACATTCATGTACATACTACCTCAATTAGCCCGACCAACCGGTGTCCCCGCACATTGGCTACCCGGACTATCTGCATTGTGTCCCGCCACCCACCAAACCCTCTTTTACGCTACTGCTGCTCTCTGTTTATCATATATGCATAGTCACTTTAACCATACCTACATGTACATACTACCTCAATCAGCCCGACAAACCGGTGTCTGTATGTAGCCTTACTACTGTCTTTCTTACTGTTGTTTTTATTTCTTTACTTATCTATTGTTCACCTAATACCTTTTTTTTACTTAGAAATTGCACTGTTGGTTAGAGCCTGTAAGTAAGCATTTCACTGTAAGGTCTACACCTGTTGTATTCGGCGCAGGTGACAAATGAACTTTGATTTGATTTGACACCTGTATTTGGGGAGTTTATGTTCGATCGGGTTCAAGTATGGGCTCTGGCTGGGCCACTCGCCCGAAGCCACTCCTGTGATGTCTTGGCTGTGTGCTTCGGGTCATTGTCCTGTTGGAAGGTGAACCGTCACCCCAGTCTGAGGTCCTGAGCAGGTTTTCATCAAGGATCTCGGTACTTTGCTCCGTCCATCTTTCCCACGATCCTGAAAAGTCTCCCAGTCCCTGCCGCTGAAAAACATCCCCACAGCATGATGCTGTCACCACCATGCTTCACCTTAGGGATGGTGCCAGGTTTCCTCCAGGTGTGACGCTTGGCATTCAGGCTAAAGAGTTCAATCTTGGTTTCATCAGACCAGAGAATCTTGTTTCTCTTTTTTCTCATGAGAGTCCTTTGTATAGCTTTTGGCAAACTCCAAGCGGACTGTCATGCCTTTTACTGAAGAGTGGCATCCGTCTGGCCACTCTACCATAAAGGCCTGATTGGTGGAGTGCTGCAGAGATGGTTGTCATTCTGGAAGGGTCTCCCATCTCCACAGAGGAACTCTGGAGCTCTGTCACAGTGACCATTGGGTTCTTGGACACCTCCTAGGTAGCCAGCTCTAGGAAGAGTCTTGGTGGTTCCCAACTTCTTCCATATAAGAATGATGGAGGGAAATGTGTTCTTGGGGACCTTCAATGTGGCAGACGTTTTTTGTTACCCTTCCCCAGATCTGTGCCTCGACACAATCCTGTCTCTGAGCTCTACGGACAATTCCTTCGACCTCATGGCTTGGTTTTTGCTCTGACATGCACTGTCAACTGTGGGACCTTATATAAACAGGCGTGTGCCTTTCCAAATCATGTCCAATTTAAATATACCACAGGTGGATTCCAATCAAGTTGTAGAAACATCAAGGATGATCAATGGAAACAATTTAAATGATCATAGCAAAGGATCTGAATACCTATGGGGTATTGTGTGTAGATTGATAAGGAAAAACATTTAAATACATTTTAGTTTAAGGCTGTAATGTGACAAAATGTGGAAAAAGGGAAGGGGTCTGAATACTTTCCGAATGCATCTTTTCCATAACCAAAAATATTGTATTTTTAGCTGGTGTACAAAACCGAAAGTAAAAGACGCACTAAAAACTTAGCAGGAAGCATAGAAATAGCACATAACAGATCTACCACTTCTTAGACTTCCTTTCAATGAGTGTGTGTGTGTGTGTGTGTTTCACTATTTTTTGATCATCATAGGGCTAATCTCCTGCGCATGCCGACACCCTAAGAACCCAATTCGTATTGTCCTTCCATATCTGATCTTTTTTTCTGACTGTCCACACTCAGTTTTACATGTGGCCCCTATCAGATGTGTGCATTCACATTGATGTAGCCTCTGAAGTATCACACATACTCAATTCTCATTTCCTGTCACTGTTCCTTTCCATTTTGGGTAGTTGTCGTGGTAACGGCAGGTCATGTGCTAAAAATCTGAGCTCCAGACTGAGGTCACATATGAAGCATCAGAGTTGTTTCTACTAAATGTGTATGTGATCAATAAAATGTTATTTGAATGAATGCAAGCATGACTAAGTCGTTTTGGATAAAAGAGTCTTCAAAATGGCATATATTATTATTAAATGACTGACTCATCAAAGCAGAAAAGGACAAAGCTGATAATTTACTCAATCACTAACCACCTCCCTGAAGGATCATGGCAAAGCAGGGCCAGGGCTCAAAACAAGGCAGACAAACAGCAATCCCATTACAAATCTACAAACTGCTCATCTCACAGTCATTGGATAATCAACTTCAGTACCAACTGTGGAAATCTGATTATTAGAAAAAGACTCATTATACATGTGCTTCAGTAGAGCAGCTCCAGTACATTTGGCGATTGCACTCTTTCCATTAGTACCCTTTGGTGCTAGACAGAGGACAATGGGCTCTGCAATTAAGACCAGCCACCAGCCCATACCGCTGACATGTAGCCTGCATCCCAGATGGAGGGCTGAGGTGAAATGAAGGCCACACACCACTTCTGTACTTCCATCTCCTCAATGTGTTGAATAATATCATGATGTTTTTGGGATATCCGGATAGTCGTAATAGATGCAACATCAAATTGTTGTAAAAGAGCTAGATAGCCAATACTCCATTCATATGAAACAGCCTACCTGTTGGTTGATCATTGTAGCCTAATCCTTCTCATTTAGCCAACGTAATTCTGTAATTTTGCATTGATTCTGTAATTTTCCATTGATTAGAAATCTCCCAATTAACTTGCTACACATGCTCCATGCTCTGTAGCGCCGCTACGTGTGAAATGTGTGTAGGCTACCTGTGCGTCTTTAAAAAAAATGGAGCGCACTCATAAAAACTCTATTTTATAAAAATGACAAATTTAATGGTCTATCCTTGTAGGCTATGTAGCAATGTCACAGATAACTTGACAAAGCATTTATTGTTAAAATAGGGATATATATTTTTTCTCTCTCAAAAATGAACACTCTACCAAGTAATCAAATACTGACGTCCGTTCGGATATTTGAATGACTGTGCCCATTCTTATATAGGACTATAGTCACTCACAGATAGTATGATCACTGACCTAGCTACAGTACTAAGCTAAAGTTGATCTAATATAAGCGCCAGATGTAATAGGGCTATATGATCAAATGTAATTCTGCAGCCAGGGGAGCCCTGAAGGCAAGACCAATTACATTTACACACACATCCTCATGAGTTCACCAACTAACAGACAACTTGAACATGAAAGACAGATATCCAAAGCTGCTGTGTGTATTGCCAAATCAACCAACAAACATGTGACGAGATTTTCCCTTTTTGCAAATCAAAACCTTACTGCTAGAGGTTTTACAAACTTCTCCTTAAACCTAGACTGAATAATTATGAAATACTCACGTAGGAAGTGCTTTTCCAGTAAGGCAATTTCCAGGTGGCCTTTCACCTCATTGAGTCCATCTGTCTCAGTCCTCTGATAGTCCTGGATGGCTGCGGCCATAGCAAGTGTCCCCGGACCAGCCTGGATGTGGGCACACACACACACACACACACACACACACACACACACACACACACACACACACAGTCAGGAGAGAAGAATAACCTCCCTACCAATGTGAGCTACTGTGGACACCTGCACACAGCTCCTCAAAGCTCACACACACACACACACACACACATAGATAAATGCAGGCAAGCTAACTGCAGAAGACTCCATTTCACCTTGCAGTTTCTCCCTGCACCATCCAGCCTAGCTCAAACTGTAGTGTAATTGTGTATGCAGACTATCATCTGAATCATGACCCAACACACAGAGAGAGAGAACGCGAGCGAAACTAAGAATATTGTGAAAGTACACAGTGATAGCCACAGAGTTACATTGAGATAATAACTAGTGTTGGTACTGTGCTACTCAAAAAGAGGGGAGGAAAACATCTAAATTACTTTATTTCAGATCCTCTCAGCAGGGGGAAAAGAATAAGAATATGCAAAGACAGCTTGTGTCAGAAGGTGGGAAATCAGTGCACTTTAGTAACGATGAGTGGGAGAGGAAGATACCACAAGCCCAGCTCTGATTAAAAGGTATCCTCTCAGATGAATAAAGCTAGTACATTTCGACAAGGGATATTATAATTCGCTACTGTACTACAACGTACTGTGTAATTTATTAATGAATAAGACTCGTCAAAGCCAGGTCTCAAGTCTTCCACTTTTACACTGAAACAAGTTAGCAACAATGACTGACACAAGAAGAATATTGACAGACATTGTGAAACATGTCAGACACACATCCCTTACGGACCATTAAAAAGACAACCAGAAGAAAACATTCCATTCATATAATTGTCTTCAACATGAACGTCTGAGCACCGATAAGGCAGTGTGTAGGTAGAAACTGCTACATGATGTTAATCAATGATTGCATACGGCACATATTTTCCAAACTCTATTTTAGCTTAGAATATGCCATATCTAGGCCAGATTTAAGGCTACTTTGAGAGTGCAATTACGATGGGAAAGTAGTGCTCGTCTGCTCTGTAAAATGTAGTAGTAGGAGTACATTAACACCATCCCTCGCACCATTACCCAGAGAAGCAGTGACCCAATTCACTAAGTCTGCTAATTGAGAAATGGGCCCTATTAATGTACATTCATTTATTCCATCTGTGTAAATTAGACCTTACTGTTAATTATATGTACCCCATAAAAGTGCAACAAAGAGTTAAACAGCGACAAATTACAGGCCTGCTATGCCTACCTGTTGGTTGATCATTGTAGCCTAATCCTTCTCATTTAGCCAATGTAATTCTGTAATTTAGATTCCATTTTGCATTGATTAGAAATCTCCCTCTTAACTTGCTACACATGGAGCCTCTGTAGCGCCACTTTGATTGAGCTACGTGTGAAATGTGTGTAGGCTACCGGTATGTCTTTTTTTTTTTTTTTTATGGGGTGCACTCAAAAACTCTTATAAAAATGTCAAATTTAATGGTCTACCCTTGTAGGCTATGTAGCAATGTCACAGATAACTTTAGACAAAGCATTTTCATTGTTAAAATAGGCCTGCTGTGGAGGTAAATACAGTGCCTTGCAAAAGTATTCATCCCCTTGGCATTTTTCCTATTTTGTTGCATTACAACCTGTAATTTAAATTGATTTTTATTTGGATTTCATGTAATGGACATACACAAAATAGTCCAAATTGGTGAAGTGAAAAAAATAACTTGTTTCAAAAAATTCAAAAAATAAAAAAACGGAAAAGTGGTGCGTGCATATGTATTCACCAGCTTTGCTATGAAGTCCCTAAATAAGATCTGGTGTAGGGTTGCAAAGGGCCGAACATTTTCCGGGAAAATTCTGAAATTTTTCTGGAAATGTTCCATGGGAAGTTAAGCCCATATGGGTTTTAGCTTGCTTGAGCCTGCTAACTGAGGAGTGTTAATTCACCTGTTTCCATACATGTTTCATTTTAAAACATTTATCTTACAAAGGAGTTGTTTAATCTAACTGCTTAACTTTTATCTGTACATGGAATTGGATTCGTTTTCGTTTTCTAATCTTTACAGGAAAATGCCACGGGCACTTATCTGATGTGTGGAGACATTTCACTGCAGCTAATGTAGAAGGAAAAGCTGTGAACATTTGTAAATACTGTGCCAAATCATATGTGAGGAATGCAACAAAGATGCAAAATCATCTGGCCAAGTGCATAAAGTTCCCTCAGCGCTCACAACAAGCAACCTCTGACAAAAGTCCCTTCTATTCGAGGTGAAAATGATTAATCAGACACCTTATCGATAGCAACAGCTCATGTTCCTCCTGGTATCAGAAGTTTTTTCTTTCTTGCTCGAGCTGTGTATGCAAATGGTTCACCTCTGATGCTCACAGGCAATGTGTATTGGAAGACATTTCTGAATGTTCTTCACCCAGCATACACCCCTCCAACCAGACATGCTTTATCTACTCATTTCCTGGATGCAGAGTTCAAGTGAAGGTCAAGCAAATCATAGAGAAAGCAGAATGTATTGCAATAATCTCTGATGGGTGGTCGAATGTTCGTGGGCAAGGAATAATTAACTACATCATCTCCACCCCTCAACCAGTGTTCTACAAGAGCACAGACACAACGGACAACAGACACACCGGTCTCTACATTGCAGATGAGCTGAAGGCAGTCATAAATGACCTTGGACCACAGAAGGTATTTGCATTGGTGACAGATAATGCTGCAAACATGAAGGCTGCTTGGTCTAAAGTGGAGTCCTACCCTCACATCACACTCATTGGCTGTGCTGCTCATGCATTGAATCTGCTCATCAAGGACATCATGACACTGAAAACAATGGATACACTCTACAAGAGAGCCAAGGAAATGGTTAGGTATTTGAAGGGTCATCAAGTAATAGCAGCAATCTACCTTACCAAGCAAAGTGAGAAGAATAAGAGCACCACATTGAAGCTGCCCAGCAACACCCGTTGGGTTGGTCTTGTCATCATGTTTGACAGTCTCCTGGAGGGGAAGGAGTCTCTCCAAGCACAGTATGCTGTTATGAACAGCCCCATCAAGATGATACTCTTGGATGATGTATTTTGGGAGCGTGGTAAGCAGCATGAAACTCCTGAAACCTGTAGCAGTAGCCATTGCATGGATTGAGGGAGACAAAGCCATCCTGCCTGATATTCAGACTCTGCTTGCAGATGTAAGAGAAGAAATACGTACTGCCCTGCTCACTTCACTGTTTCTCCAAGCAGAGGAAACTGCAGTTCTGAAATGCATCAAAAAGCGTGAAGACTTCTGCCTGAAGCCCATACATGCTGCAGCGTACATGTTGGACCCCAAGTATGCTGGCAAGAGCATCCTGTCTGGTGCAGAGATCAACAAGTCCTATGGTGTCATCACTAATGTGTCTTGCCACCTTGGTCTGGATGAGGGCAAGGTTCTTGGCAGTCTGACGAAGTACACTTCCAAGCGAGTGCTTTGGGATGGAGATGCAATATGGCAGTCATGCCAACATCTCATCAGCCACCTGGTGGAAGGGACTGTGGATCTGAGGCTTTTTCCCCTGTTGCCTCCATCATCCTCCAAATCCCACCGACATCAGCCGCCTCAGAGAGCAACTGGTCCTTGTTTGGGAACACACACACCAAAGCACGCAACAGGCTGACCAATACAAGGGTTGAAAAATTAGCGGCCATCTGGGCAAATTTGAGACTTTTTGAGCCTGACAACGAGCCATCTACAACAAGGTTGGAAAGTGACAGTGAAGATGAGGCCTCAGAGTCTGACGTTCAAGAGGTGGACATTGAGGTGGTCCAGGAAGAAGACATGGAAGCCTGAGAGGAAGACAACCAAAGCTTTAGTTTCTAGACTATCGTTTTACAGATGTATGTTGAATTTTTTGGGGGGAGATGCGATGGATCATTTGGGGATCATTCAATATTTCCTTTATTTTGTTGTTCAGTGAAATCATCATGTGAAGAGGCAACTCATTTAAAGTTCAATTTGTAACTAAATCGTTTTTATTTCTATTGGAAGGATTTAAGAATTTACAATTATGCCTACTTATGATAAGGTCAAATGTTTGTCTCCATATATGGTGAATGTATTCAATGCAAAAAAAATCTACATTGAAATGGTATTAATATTAATTCCCATATATTCCCATGGAAATGTTCCACCCCTGAATATTCCTCAAAGTGTGCAACCCTAATCTGGAGCAACCAATTACCTTCAGAAGTCACATCATTTGTAAAATAAAGTTCACCTGTGTGCAATCTAAGTGTCACATGATCTCAGTATATATACACACACCTGTTCTGAAAGGCCCCAGAGTCTGCAAAACCACTAAGCAAGTGGCACCATGAAGACCAAGGAGCTCTCCAAACAGGTCAGGGACAAAGTTGTGGAGAAGTACAGATCAGGGTTGGGTTATAAAAAAATATCAGAAACTTTGAACATCCCACGGAGCACCATTAAATCCATTTATAAAAAATGGAAAGAATATGGCATAACAACAAACCTGCCAAGAGACGGCTGCCCACCAAAACTCACAGACCAGGCAAGGAGGGCATTAATCAGAGAGGCAACAAAGAGAACAAAGATAACCCTGAAGGAGCTGAAAAGCTGCACAGCGGAGATTGGAGTATCTGTCCATAGGACCATTTTAAGCCGTACACTTCACAGCGCTGGGCTTTACAGAAGAATGGCCAGAAAAAAAGCCATTGCTTAAAGGAAAAAATAAGCAAACACGTTTGGTGTTTGCCAAAAGGCATGTGGGAGACTCCCCAAACATATGGAAGGTACTCTGATCAGATGAGACTAAAATGTAGCTTTTTGGCCATCAAGGAAAACCCAATTCTGGCGCAAATGCAACACCCCTCATCCCCCTGAGAAAGTCATTCCCACAGTGAAGCATGGTGGTGGCAGCATCATGCTGTGGGGATGTTTTTCCATCGGCAGGGACTGGGAAACAAGGAATGTACAAGGAATGGATGGATGGTGCAAAATACAGGGAAATTCTTGAGGGAACCTGTTTCAGTCTTCCAGAGATTTGAGACTGGGACGGAGATGCACCTTCCAGCAGGACAATGACCCTAAGCATACTGCTAAAGCAACACTCGAGTGGTTTAAAGGGGAAACATTTAAATGTCTTGGAGTGGCCTAGTCAAAGCCCAGACCTCAATCCAATTGAGAATCTGTGGTATGACTTAAAGATTGCTGTACACTAGCAGAACCCATCCAACTTGAAGGAGCTGGAGCTGTTTTGCCTTGAGGAATGGGCAAAAATCCCAGCAGCTAGATGTGCCAAGCTTATAGAGACATACCCCAAGAGACTTGCAGCTGTAATTGCTGCAAAAGGTGGCTCTACAAAGTATTGATTTTGGGGGGTGAATAGTTATGCATGCTCAAGTTCAGTTTTTTTGTCTTATTTCTTGTTTGTTTCACAATAAAAAATATTTTGCATCTTCAAAGTGGTAGGCATGTTGTGTCAATCAAATGATACAAACCCCCCAAAAATACATTTTAATTCCAGGTTGTAAGGCAACAAAATAGGAAAAATGCCAAGGGG
Organism: Salvelinus alpinus; assembly: GCF_045679555.1. NCBI lineage: Eukaryota > Metazoa > Chordata > Actinopteri > Salmoniformes > Salmonidae > Salvelinus > Salvelinus alpinus. The sequence goes on along the minus strand of NC_092091.1, from coordinate 14,168,813 downwards.
GTGAATACTTTCGCAAGCCGCTGTACATCTGGAACGGCTATCCGACTTCAGTTCTGACTAGTTTATAAAAAGATAAAGACAAATTATAATAAATACCAGCGTGAGAAGACCCACCTTGTTCCTGTTTTCATGACAACAAATCCCAAACAAACGGGGCACTGTACTGAACTGGCCTAAGCCCAGTTTCACATTTCCAAGACATGTTTGTTAAGTGGTTAGACATTACAGGGGCTGTGCTAAACCCTAATTCTGCAGCAGAGGCTTTCTAGGTCATGAAAGGCCCAACTTCTCCAATGGTCCTTTCTTATAGACTCGATGTGCACTTTAGTAACCAGATCGGCCAACTGAGAATTCACACCAGTACCACGTTTGAGCATTTTTTTTAAATCACACTTCTTCGGGCATTTCATTAGGATGCAAACAAGGTGGCCCAGTGTGTGATGACGTGATCAAATGACTCAAAACTTTGATCTGTTCGAAATCATAGTTTGAAATGAAAGATATTTCTCCATCTTCAAACGTCAAGAAGTTATCAACCTCGCTCAAAAAAATAAGAACATGAATGCACAAGAATATGCAGAGAAATTAAATAAGATAATTGAAAAATACTTGTTCTTCTCATGCACTAAGCGAAGTTGAGTTGGCCGGTAGTACGTTGCGACTAGGCCCTGGTCTGCTCTAGTCTGACTAAGGCCTGCAGTGACGCAGACAGCGATTGGACAGCTTTCTCTCAATCCTCGAGTGAACTAAATCAACAGAAAGGGGTTTGCATAAACGTCAAAAGGAAGACATTTTGGCCAAAATTCTCCCGAAACTGGCGGCGGCACCTCGAGATGGCGAGTGAGTGGACTTCATGAAGTGATCTGGAAGATGTCAAACTAGATTAGGAATGCAAAACAAAGACCTATTTTGTTTGAGAGAGAATTAGGGGAAGTGAAGAGTGAAGAGATACAATTTCTGTGGTTATATTATAATACCAATATTCACATACAGGAGCACTTACAGGGTCTTGCAGTTCTTCAGTGTCTTTAATTTTAAGCAAGGGCTTAGGCTTCATCAGGATCTCTTCGCTACATTCAGTGTCAGATGTGTTGGGCGATTCACCCAGATCCAGGAACACATCTGTCCGTTGGCCCCGAAACCGGATTTTGTCCAATCGCTTTAACATGTTCAACACAGTCGTCTTGGTCTTTATCTTAACGTGGCATATGGCATCCCTGCAGGGACAAAAAGGAAGAAAGACAGGTGATTACAATCAAATATTGTACCGGCAACTCACTGACCAGGGCACGTCTCCATGAGATAAAAGGGTTGAATTGTCTTCAATGAAATGTCTATATGAGCAATTTGAAATGCCAACTCAAAGATTCCTGTGCAACAATATAGTACTTACTTGTGCACTCCACATGACGTTGCATTCTAATACATAGCCAAATGTCTATATTCTACCTTCTTAACTTTGACCCCTTGTAATCTAGAATCCACTATTCTAAAAAGTATTCTTTCTCCAAAACTTAACTGGATGGTTATACATGTTGCACCAGCTTCCTAAAGTAGGGTCCGAGTGGTATGAGGCCAATGGGCTTGTGACGGAAGGCGTGCGGGTGAGTTGGGCAATCATTTTAGGACTGGGCCACCCCTGTATGATCTCTTTACTGTATGTAGGTAAGACAGAAAGCTGGACCCTTTAGCCTCTGCCCAGAGAGCGAGATCAGGAAGAGACAAAGACGGAGTAGAAAAGAGAGAAAGTGAAAAAGAGATAGAGATATGGTACATGGCCAAATTTCATCATCGCATCATAGCACCCATTCATCACGAGACGGGTGAAATGAGTTGCCCTTTATAAGATTAGATCCCAAGTTTAAATTTAGGAGGAATTCAAATCTTAGATCCTGCATTTCCACCCAGAGCACAGAAGAGAGCCAATCAGAAGTACAGAATTTGAACCCGCCCTCAGGAGTGCTACCAGACTGACCTATAGTATAAAACACGTCCTGGGATCAAACACGTGTTGCCTGCTCTGGAAACAAACTGAACAAAAATATAAAATGAAACATGCAACAATGTCAAATATTTAACAGAGTTACAGATCATAAGGAACTGATTGACTGATTGACTGATTAGTCAATTGAAATAAATTCATTAGGCCCTAATTTATGGATGTCACATAACTGGGAATACAGATATGCATCTGTTGGTCACAGATACCTTAAAAAAAAGGAAGAGGCGTGGATCAGAAAACCAGCCAGTATCTGGTGTGACCACCATTTGCCTCATGCAGCACGACACATCTCCTTCGTATAGAGTTGATCAAGCAGTTGATTATGGCCCTTGGAATGTTGTCCCACTCCTCTTCAATGGCTGTGCGAACTTTCTGGATATTGGCGGGAACTAAAACACGCTGACGTACACATCGATCGAGAGCATCCAATACATGATTAATGGGTTACATGTCTGGTGAGAATGCCGGCCATGGAAGAACTGGGACAATTTCAGCTTCCAGGAATTGTGCACAGATCCTTGTGACATGGGGCCGTACATTATCATGCTGAAACATGTCATGGCGGCGGGAAAAAAGCCAAAAGTCACTACAGATAAACTTTTATTGGGGTTTGCATTGCAGTAGCGGGACTGGAGAGCCATCGCACTGCTGCAGTATTATGAAGGAACTGATAACTGGAGTGCCTGTACAGATACACTACTGCCCTAAATGTTTACATGAAGAATCACAGAAAAACATATCAAATAATTATTTTCCTTTTTTTTTTGCATTCAAATTGCCATCGATAAAATGCTATTATGTTTGTTGTCCATAGCTTATGCCTGCCATACCATAACCCCACCGCCACCATGGGACAATCTGTTCACAACGTTCACACCAGCAAACCGCTCGCCCATAAGACACCATACGCATGGTCTGCGGTTGAGAGGCCAGTTGGACATACTGCCAAGTTCTCTAAAATGACATTGGAGGCGGCTTATGGTAGAGAAATGACCATTACATTCTCTGGCAACACCTCTGTTGGGCATTCCTGCAGTCAGCATGCCAATTGCACGCTCCCCCAAAGTTTTAGACATTTGTGGCATTGTGCTGTGTGACAAAACTGCACATTTTAGAGTGGCCTTTTATTGTCCCCACCTGTGCACCTGTGTAATGATCATGTTGTTTAAACCAGCTTCTTGATATGCCACACCTGTCAGGTGGATGGATTATCTTGGCAAAGGAGAAATGCTGACTAACAGGGAAGTAAACTCATTTGTGTACAAAATTTGAGAGAAATATACTTTTTGTCCGTATGGAAAATCTTATATTTCAGTTCATGAAAAACTTTACATGTTGCCTTTATAATTTTGTTCAGTGTATAAAGCTCCAGGGTAGTCCGACTCATTCTAGATCCAGCTCGCGTACGACAGGCCTCATGTGGTAATGAATGATACTACCAGAGGTTTATAGTGGCAGCCTGTCCATTAACCCACAGGAGTGGGGTGCTGGGGAGGGCTCATCAACCAACAGACACAATCAGTGGGTTGGACAAGATCGGCCTGTGCAAGTCACGCACCTACTTCCTCCGGTTAACCATTAATAACCCTATAACCATTCATCTTTTTGAGTTAAGGGGTTTGACATAAGCTGATCCCTACAGATTGTAACAAAATCATAAGCAGAAAGGTGTTTGTCTGTGTAAAGTAAACAGAGCAATGAGAAAGAAAACCTAAATCCTTTACGTCAGGGATCATCGACTAGATTCAGCAGTGGGACAATTATTTATTCAGTGGATGGTCAGGACACCAAATATATTTTAGACTGCAAATTGACCGCAAGAAGCCTAATAATATTTGACTAAAACAATAATTTCAAACCATGCTTACATTTGTATACAATAACATATCTCTCCATTATACAAATAAAAGAACCCCGCCAGTCATGGCAAGTTGCTGAGGAGGAAAGGGCCACATGGCTTGGTTTTTGCTCTAACATGCACTGTCAACGGTGGGACCTTATATAGACAGGTGTGTGACTTTCCAAATCATGTCCAATCTATTGAGTTTACCACAGGTGGACTCCAATCAAGTTGTAGAAATGTCACATTGATGATCAATGCAAACAAGATGCACCTGAGCTCAATTTCAAGTCTCATACCAAAGGGTCTGAATACGTATGTAAATAAGGTATGTTTTTTTTTACTACAATTTAAGTCAGTTATTCATAATGTTTGTCAAAGTATGATATATTTGGGGTTGAAATGACAAATCCAAACTGCCCACTTTGTGTAAGTCAAATAAAATCAACGTTTATTGGTCACATACACAGAGGCTCAGATGTTATCACAGTTGCAGAGAAATGTTTGTATTTCTAGCTCCAACAGTGCAGCAATAAATATAAACAATACACACAATCCATAAAAATAAATATATAGGATGAGCCATGACTAGAATACAGTATATACATATGAAGTGGGTGAAACAGTATGTAAACATTATTAAAGTGACCAGTGTTTAATGAATATGTACATACGGCAGCAGTCTCTGAAGGTGCAGGGTAGCGTACCGGATGGTAGCTGGCTAGAACAGGGACTAAGGTTCAGGGCAGGATAGCGGGCGGTGGCCGGCTAGTGTTGACTGTTTAACAGTCTGATGGCTTTGAGATAAAAGCTGTTTCGCAGTCTCTCTGTCCCAGCTTTATGCACCTGTATTGTACTGCCTTCTAGATGGTAGCTGGGTGAACAGGCCGTGGATCGGGTGGCTGAGGTCCATGATGATCTTCTTGGCCTTCCTGTGACACCAGGTGCTGTATATGTCCTGGAGGGAATACTGTGTGCCCTGGAATTGAGATGGGCTGTACAGTGATACAGCCCGACAGGATGCTCTCAATGGTGCATCTGTAGAAGTTTGTGAGAGGCTTAGGGGCCAAGTTTAATTTCTTCAGCCTCCTGAGTTTGAAGAGGCACTGTTGCGCCTGAATCAAATAACATTTTATTAGTCACATGCGCCAAATACAACAGGTGTGGACCTTACAGTGAAATGCTTACAAAGTGACTACGCATAGATGACAAGAGTAACAGTGGTGTAAAAAGGGGCAATGCAAATAGTCTGGGTAGCCATTTGACTAGACGTTCAGGAGTCTAGAATGGAGGCGTGCTCGGTCCTCTTTTTCCTGTAGTCCACAATCATCTCCTTTGTCTTCATCACGTTGAGGGAGAGGTTGTTGTCCTGGCACCACACGGCCAGGTCTCTGACGTCCTCCCTATAGGCTGTCTTGTCGGTGATCAGGCCTACCACTGTTGTGTCATCGGCAAATTGAATGATGGAGTCGTGCCTGGCCGTGCAGTCATGAGTGAACAGGGAGTACAGGAGGGAACTGAGCACGCACCCCTGAGGGGCCCGTGTTGAGGATCAGCGTGGTGGATAGGTTGTTACCTACCCTCACCACCTGGGGTTGGCCCGTCAGGAAGTCCAGGATACAGTTGCAGAGGGAGGCGTTTAGTCCCAGGATCCTTAGCTTATTGATGAGCTTTGAGGGCACTATGGTGTTGAACGCTGAGCTGTAGTCAATGAATAGCATTCTCACATAGGTGTTCCTTTTGTCCAGGTGGGAAAGGGCAGTGTGGAGTGCAATGGAGACTGCATCATCTGTAGATCTGTTGGGGCGGTATGCAAATTGCAGTGGGTCTAGGGTTTCTGGGATGATGGTGTTGATGTGAGCCATGACCAGCCTTTCAAAGCACTTCATGGCTACAGACGTGAGTGCTACGGGTCGGTAGTCATTTAGGCAGGTTACCTTAGTGTTCTTGAGCACAGGCACTATGGTGGTCTGCTTAAAACATGTTGGTATTACAGACTCGGACAGGGAGAGGTTGAAAATGTTAGTGAATACACTTGCCAGTTGGTCAGCGCATGCTCGCAGTACAGATTCTGGGAATCTGTCTGGCCCTGCGGCCTTGTGAATGTTGACCTGTTTAAAGGTCTTACTCACATCGGCTGTGGGGAGCGTGGTCACACAGTCTCATGCATGCATGTAGCATAGAAGTAGTTTAGCTCGTCTGGTAGGCTCGTGTCACTGGACAGCTCTCGGCTGTGCTTCCCTAAGGTCTACACCTGTTGTAATCGGCATATGTGACTAATAAAATTTGATATGGCACTTAACTAGCCTCTCAAAGCACTTCAATGACAGGAGTGAGTGCTACAGGGCAATAGTAATTTAGTTCAGTTACCTTTGCTTTCTTGGGTACAGGAACAACGTTGGACATCTCAAAGCAAGTGGGGACAACAGACTGGGATATGGAGAGATTTGATATGTCCATTAACTTCTTATGGCTGCAATCCCGGTAACGGGATGATATGACAACAGCCAGTGAAAGTGCAGGGCGCCAAATTCAAAACAACAGAAATCTCATAATTAAAATTTCTCAGACATACATGTGTCTTATACCATTTTAAAGGTAATCTTGTTGTTAATCCCACCAAAGTGTCCAATTTCAAATATGCTTTTCAGCGAAAGCACCACAAATGATTATGTTAGGTCACCACCAAGCCACAGAATAAGCACAGCCATTTTTCCAGCCAAAGATAGCGGTCACAAAAAGCACAAAGAGATCAAATGAATCACTAACCTTTGATGATTTTCATCAGATGACACTCATAGGACTTCATGTTACACAATACATGTATTTTTTGTTTGATAAATTCATATTTATATTAAAAAATCTGAGTTTACATTGGCATCCAGTGATTTTGCATAGCCACATCGTTTCAACAGAAATACTCATCATAAATGTAGATGATAATACAAGTTATACACATGGAATTATAGATATACCTCTCCTTAATGCAACCGCTGTGTCAGATTTCAAAAAAACTTTACGGAAAAAGCAAACCATGCAAGAATCTGAGACGGCGCTCAGAACAAGTCAAATTAGCCGCCATGTTGGAGTCAACAGATCCCAGAAATTACATGATAAATATTCCCTTACATTTGATGATCTTCATCAGAATGCACTCCCAGTTTTTAACCAAATGTTGCAATTGCGATTTAGACAAACACTTGGGTGAACTTTTGAAATCATGGAAATATAATTCTATAGTTAGAATATAAATAATAGTGGGCACTTTGAATACAGTGTTGTTTGACATGACAACAAATGAAAATGCCATGGATGGGTTATTGTGACAGGGTAGGAACCAAAATGATGTTCATTGTTTCCTAGGGGTCCCTATGATCTTTTGCTACATTAAATCTTTATTCACATAGCCAACATATTCATGCTTCACCTATTCCTCTTTGATTTAGAAGATACTGTTGCACAAAAACATGCTGATTTATGCCTCCACCATGACTGGTTTCAGGCTGTATTAGTTAGCCAGCTAACAAGCGAATTGCATTAGTGGCTAACACGATTTAGCTTAATTTGCTAAGAAAATACAAACTAGCTGTTTGCAGATGTAAGAAAAAAACTAATATTGTAATTATATTACGATCAAATTGGAAACGTTGTTTGTGCTGCATTGACAGCACTCTCTAGGTCGAGAGAGAGATTGCAAGAGAGAGATTACTCAAGTAGCGGAGTAAATTATAAAAATGGGCATTACAGACGGCGTATCACATTTAACAAACCAAAAATTAAAATACCATTATAGAAGGTAAAGTAAAAACCCAAACTGGTCTGTGCATCAATACCGGTATATGGTAAAATATGGAATACAGCCCAGCCCTACCTTGTACTGTTGGTTTGCCTCCGATTGCCTTACGGAGGTTGTAGCTGGTACAGATCCATGTTCCCAGTCACCTTACCATGGTTAAATGCAGTGTTTCGCACTTTCAGTTTTGTGCGACTGCTACCATCTATCCACGTTTTTTGGGTTTGGATAAGTTCTAATCGTCACCGTGGGAACAACATTTTCTATATGCACTTTCTGATGAACCCAGTCACCGAGTCAGTGTATACGTCAATACTATTCTCAGAGTCGACCAAGAACATTTTCCAGCCCGCGTGATCAAAACAATCTTAAAGAGGCCTTCCGGGTGGCACAGTGGTCTAAGGCACTGCATCGCGGAGCTAGCTGTGCCACTAGAGATTCTGGGTTCGAGTCCAGGCTCTGTCGCAGCCGACCGCGACCGGGAGGCCCATGGGGCGCCGCACAATTGGGTTAGGGAGGGTTTGGCCGGCAGGGATATCCTTGTCTCATCGCGCACTAGTGACTCCTGTGGCGGGCCGGGCGTAGTGCACGCTGACACGGTCGCCAGGTGTACGGTGTTTCCTCCGACACATTGGTGCGGCTGGCTTCCGGGTTGGATGGGCATTGTGTCAAGAAGCTGTGTGGCTTGGTTGGGTTGTGTTCGGAGGATGCATGGCTCTCGACCTTCGCCTCTCCCGAGTCCGTACGGGAGTTGAAGCGATGAGACAAGACTGTAACTACTACCAATTGGATACCACGAAATTGGGGAGAAAATAGGGGTGAAAACATACAAAGAAATAATAATCTTGAAGCATAGATTCTGATTGGTCAGACTAACGTTGAACAGCCCTTACCACAGGAGCTTCCTGTTTAAGATTCTGCCTATAGGTGGGGAGGAGCAGAATGAAGGTGTGATCTGATTTGCCGGAGGGTGAGAGAAGGACTTGAAGCCATCCCGGAAGAGAGAGTAACAATGATCCAGGGTCCGTGTTGCGCATGTAGCACAGGAGATGTCTTTTCCTATGATATGACACATTCTTTTCAGCCTACGTTTCATTTCAGGGCTGGGTTTTAGTTGAACGTTACCACCCACCAGCATGGCATTGTTTATCAATCAGAAAGAGCTTCAAAGTTATTCCTTTTCATGAAAGAGATGAGCCAAACACCCACTTTGCTGACTGACGCATGGAGCAAACTAAAATATCAGAAAATTATCATAATCCATTGGATAATTTGTAAATGTTCACTTGTTTTTTTTAGCTAATCTGTTATATATATCTGACCATTTTATAAAATGGTATAATTGCGTGGTATGATAGCATTTTGCAAACCCGCTCCCCCCATCGCCCGAAGATGAATGGTTTTGACCACTAAAGTTTTACTTCACTAGACTATCCACTGCTTTAATTGGTGTAACATTAGATATAAACCCCAAGTGTCTTCCAGATAATGAAAAAGCTCCCACAAAAAAACAGAATTCAAGAAAAGTATAGTTAAGTATAGATCATGAGCAAAGCCATTGTAGCCTATCATTTCACTTCCCCTATGAGAACAATGAGCACGGGCAGCCTACCTACCAAAAGTTGCACCATGTCCATTACCTGAAATGTGTATTTATACATTGTATCTTTCAACAGTTATCCATATTACCGGAGCGTCATCTTATTCTAACATGAATTCGCGGCCACAATTTAAGGAAGATAACAACAATTTGAAGATGACAATAGTTGGCAAAGTCAAATCCATCTTTGGTGAAGTTTTCCCTAAATCAATGCTTATGACAAATCCAGCTACAGAACCAGCCATAGAGCCAGCTGGCTAATCTTTTTGAATATAGTTTTTTTTTTTTAACAGTAACAACACATAACATTAGCTAGCTAGATAAGGTTAGCAAGATAGCTAGTTATGTAGATAAGGTTAGCATGCTAGCTAGCTACACTGACAGCTGTCTGCCCTTTTTGTCGATGTTTATCAACTCCACATGGAAACTCCCACACCCAATTTGTGAATATGTATAAGTAGCCTTCGTCATTCTTCAGAGGTGGAACTTAAAAGTGCATTTCCTCTCTTTCTCTATTTTTTACAAAAAAATATTCAAGAGCTAGTCACATTGCGTGCTCTTTTACAAAGAGCACATGGAGCAAACATGACGTGACTAACCACTGTTGAGCAGCACAAGAGAGTTGATCAAGTTACACTTAATTCACTGTTTGCTTGCTAAATATCTTATAACTATAAATTAACTAAGATGTGCCAAATACATTTTCTCCAGCGACGTATTTGGTTTGCTAACTTGCTAGCTGTAGGTGGCTAGCTTGCAAGATCAAGCTTCTTGGTTACAGTGGAGAAAATCTATCTTCTCCTGCATCAAGTGCGAGTAGACTTTTGAGATAGTTGTATAACTTTGAACTGGATTGGCAGTTCTTGCATTTAGTTTGTGCGCTTGTTAGCGTTTACCTAGCATCCGCTATGGGAATTTGCTATTACTTATTTTAGCATATATTTCAAAAAACATATAATACATTTAGAAAGATATAGCGCCCCTTGTGTGCACTGCCGGTAATACCAAATACCCCAGTATGGTACAGGAACAGTATGAAAATCATCTGGATACCGCACAACTCTTGTAAATGGTTTACATTGCAAGACGTATTGAATACAACCCTAGTGAAAGCCCATCACTCCAATTGTTTGGGCAGTTCAGTAATGCCATGGAATTCCCTATTTATTTTCTGTTCTTGTGTATAGACATGAGGGGGTTAATATAAGATTACAGTATTATGGACTGTGTTATGGTATTAATGGAGGGTGGTAGGATTATTGACAGCTGGGATATCCCAGGATGCCCAGCCCACCTCAGAATCTGAATGTTCCGGTGCAAGACGTTTGGGTGAGGTTTTATACAACACGTGTAGGCTATCATTTCAAGATAACAATGTTGCACCTCACCAGATAATCATGAAGAACATTGTTACATTGTATAACTATTGTAAAGCTGACACAATTATCCAGTTTTAGTCGTACTGATGGCTAACACAAAAGAGGCAATACTACATATTGATAAGAAATAACATATGTATATTATAATTGTATAAAAACGTCACATGCAGTTGACATGTTCTCTATCTAGAGTAGCCTATGAGTGCAGAATGAGAGCGTGATATCAAGTTAAACCAACGTCGTGAAATTAACCTAAATGAATTGCACGACACGACAATGCCTGTTGCACTTACAACTATCGGGTTGAATAAATAAGAAGCTGTCAGAAAGTTTCTTACCCATAACGAAATCGGTAACAAAGTTTCATTAACGCTGTCGTTACTCCGTAGGTCGCCTTTTCCCACCTGCCACCTTGTTTCAAAGAAACCCTCCGTTGGTCCGCCCCGCTCACGCCCAAGTATTTACATTGAACTCCATAAATAAAATGATCTTATGGCAAACAATGCAAGAGGTCCACACAAAAAAAGGGTGGGGGTGCGATGACGTCCCGCTGCGTTCTACGAGTTTTATGAACTCATTCGACAACAATACGCTGTTTAAAATGTATGTTGTTGCCTTACAGTGAGTGAGGCGTTCAAGCTACCAGGAAATTTCGTCAATGTCAGCGACTAAACTCTTAAAGGGGCCGCCAATTAATGTTTTCACAGTACAGAGTTTCTTTTCAACAGCAACTAGCTACACAAAGAAATATCCTAAAATTAAAACGTGACACAGTTATAAATAAACGTACGTAGGCAGGGTGTTATAGGTATGACCTATAGAGAGACTCACTGAAACTTTCACCAAAAAAAGTTGTGATCTATTGACATGATAGAACAGTTTTGCCATTAACACTGAGTGATAGAGCATATCATGTTTTCATTTCCAATGGTGTAAGGCCAATGGGTGCATTTTAGGGTCTCATATGCTCACACCCAGTGGGTGATCTCCTGTCTGTTGGGTGTCATGGGTATTTTCCTCAGGAGGAAGAGGGCTTCTGCAGGAAGGCTACGTTGATATGAAGTGTCAATGGGAGTATGGTGAAGGTCACTGGGGGTATGGTGTAGTCTGAAAAAGGCTATAGGAGGACACCACTATGATATACTGTGTTATGTACACTACCTATCAAAAGTTTTAGGACACCTACTCATTCAAGGGTTTTTCTTTATTTTCTACATTGTAGAATAATAGTGAAGACATCAACACTATGTACTAACACATATGGAATCATGTAGTAACCAAAAAGTGTTAAACAAATCCAAATATATTTGAGATTCTTCAAATAGTCACCCTTTGCCTTGATGACAGCTTTGCACACTCTTGGCATTCTCTCAACCAGCTTCACCTGGAATGCTTTTCCAACAGTGTTGAAGGAGTTCCCACATATGCTGAGCACCTGATGGCTGCTTTTCCAACTCATCCCAAAAAATCTCAATTTGGTTGAGATCGGGGGATTGTGGAGGCCAGGTCATCTGATGCAGCACTCCATCGCTCTCCTTCTTGGTAAAATAGCCCATACACAGCCTGGAGTGTTGGGTCATTGTCCTGTTGAAAAACAAATGATAGTCCCACTAAGCCCAAACCAGATGGCGTGGTAGCCATGCCGGTTAAGTGTGCCTTGAATTCTAAATAAATCACAGACAGTGTCACCAGCAAAACACCCCACACCATAACACCTCCTCCTCCATGCTTTACGGTGGGAAATACACATGCGGAGATCATCCGTTCACCCACACCGCGTCTCACAAAGACACGGCAGTTGGAACCAAAAATCTCCAATTTGTACTACCTTGTCACAACACAACTGATTGTCTCAAACGTATTAAGAAGGAAAGAATTCCACAAATTAATATTTAAGAAGGCACACCTGTTTGACTGGTAGTGTACTTATATAATACTGAGAAGCATGTACTTAAAAAAAAACATTAAAATTGTATATATTATTTATATTACAACATCTCAAACATGGAAAATAAAAGTACCCGAATATAATGAAAAGGTCACAAGATGAATGAAAAGTTAAACTGCCTAATCTCTGCTGCAGGCAGCACATCGGTGGCTCCCTGTTGCTTCCCTGTTGTGAAGTTCTCACCACATATGACATGGAATTACTAGTCATCATCAGGTAAGGAGAACCCCCTTAATGACTCTTTTAGGGCACTTGACCAGTCTAATGGGGGAACCTCCATAAGTGTTTTTGTTCTCATGTCCTGTAGTGTTGGGCCTGCATTCTCCACCAAATGTGTCAAAGTGTGGGGTGAAGCTGAAAGTGAGGTGTTTTTAGGGCTTCAAAGGACACAGCCACAGCTTCGCCAAACTTCTCCAAAAGTGTGCCCTTGTGTGCACTATCGCGCAATAGAAGTAGTGTACTTTGTTTTACTACTTTTTAAACCAAGTATACTATCCACGACACGGGTAAAGTTCATATGTTCATCTCTCTTCATTGTTCATCCATGTTACTTTTTTCTTCTAGGATATATTCAGAGCCTCGAATGTATTCCATTATAATGTCAATTCTGGCCTAGAGCTCTTGCAAAAAACCTAAACACGTTTCGAGAAAACATTACAGGTGTTGTGTTCCACAATGACCACAAGTTGGCAGTATCACATTATACTTGCCAGCATCTTGTGAGTTGAACGTATTTGCTTTCCTCCAACACTGCAAATCGTATTTCATTCTTTTTGAAAAAAGGATGAATAAAAGTAAATGACATTGATATATTTTCCCTAAAATACGGTAGAACATTTGGATGCACAGACATTTCTTCTAAAGTAGCCTACTGTGTACTACAGTGCATTCGGAAAGTATTCAGACCCCTTGACTTTTTCCACATGTTGTTACGTTACAGCCTTACTCTAAAATGTATCAAATCGGTTTTTCCCCCTAATCAATCTACACACAATACCCCATAATGACAAAGCAAAAACAGGTTTTCAGAAATGTTTTGCAAACTTAAAGAACTGAAATATTACATTTACATAAGTATTCAGACCCTTTACTCAGTACTTCGTTGAAGCACCTTTGATAGTGATTACAGCCTCGAGTCTTTTTGGGTATGACACTACAAGCTTGGCACATCTGTATTTGGGGAGTTTCTCCCATTCTTCTGGGAGAAACTCTGGAGCGTCACTGCACAGCTATTTTCAGGTCTCTCCAGAGATGTTCGATCGGGTTCAAGTCCGGACTCTGTCTGGGGCACACATTTAGAGACTTGTCCCGAAGCCACTCCTGTGTTGTCTTGGCTGTATGCTTAGGGTTGTTGTCTTGTTGGAAGGTGAACATTCGCCCCAGTCTGAGGTCCTGAGCACTCTGGAGTGCTTTCGTCAAGGATCTCTCCGTACTTCGCTCCATTCAGCTTTCCTTCGATCCTGCCGCTGAAAACATCCCCACAGCATGATGCTGCCACCACCATGCTTCACCGTAGGGATGTTGCCAAGTTTCCTCCAGATGTGACTCTTGGCATTCAGGCCAAAGAGTTCTATCTTTTTTTTTTTTTTTCAGATCATGGTCTGCGTTCTTTAGGTGCCTTTTGGCAAACTCCAAGCTGGCTGTTATGAGCCTTTTACTGAGGAGTGGCTTCCGTCTGGCCACTCTACCATAAATGTCTGATTGGTGGAGTGCTGCAGAGATGGTTGTCCTTCTGGAAGGTTCTCCCATCTGCACATAGGAACTCTGAAGCTCTGTCAGAGTGACCATCGGGTACTTGGTCCACTCCCTCACCAAGGACCTTCTACCCCGATTGCTCAGTTTGGCTGGGCAGACAGCTCTAATAAGAGTCTTGTTGGTTCCACTTTGTTCTTGGGGACCTTCAATGCTGCAGACATTTTTTGGCACGCTGTCCCAGATCTGTGCCTCGACACAATCCTGTCTCGGAGCTCTACGGCATGGCTTGGTTTTTGCTCTGACATGCACTATTAACTGTGGGGCCTTATATAGACAGGTGTGTGCCTTGTTCCAGCGTTCATGACCTCGTCACTCATGATGATCTCAGGAGAACCGTGGGTGTTGAAGATGTCCATCATTGCCTTGGAGGTGGTCTTGCCAGTCTTGTCCTTGATGGGTATCATACAAAATGAAAATCTATTTTTGGTTCCAAGCACCCTTTTTAATGGGTTACAGAAGGGAATTTAGAGTTAAACACATACTCTTCATTTACTGACCTTAATGGGTATTGCCTCCACCCACTTGATAAAGTGGTCGGTCGGGTCAGACACCAGCTGTTGCCATTTCTGTATTTCGTGAAGGATCCGATGAGGTCCACCCCTAACATTTGTAGTGTTCGAAAGTAGATTACTTTATTCTTATCCGTATCTGTCTCACACATTAGGCAGATTTTCATATTTGTAAGGATACTGACACACACACACACACATTCTATAATATTGAACTCTGCTGTGGTCAAATAAAGCACAACTTATCAGGGCAAAATTTGAATTGGGACACTTACCGATCATGTGCCTTGGTGAAACAACTTTGATGGGCCTCAACTCCGGCGCCACAGTCTTTGCCTTCTCAAACGTCTTGCAGGCTAGACAGGGTACTGACCTTTTGGCAAAAAGTGACAAATTTAAACATTGTGTGCTCTCTGATGTGACATTCATTGAAATCATAATAATTTCAGATACAATAGAATGTGATTGATAAACAAAGGGTTATTTCAATTGCCTAGATGTCCACCTCCTTGACAATTCCCCATCAGAAGAAGCATAGGTTGATTTTGGCAATCATGCACTTCACTCCGTAATGGCCAGCATGCATCTGTCAGCACGGCCTCCTTCTCCTCCTTTGTAAAAATCACCCTCCTGTGTAGCTGGCCATCCTTTCCCCGTAGGTACATATGCTTGCCTAACAAGTTGGAAGAGAAGAGTTGTTGAAATACTCAAGTCTAAGTACATTTGCACTTCTGTCTTTCTCTCTCTATCTCTCTCTCTCTGTCTTCCACTCTCTTGTTATTAGATACCATTCCATTTACTCCATTCCAGACATTATGAGCCATCCTCCCCTCAGCAGCCTCCAATGAACTATATATATAGCTAGCAACATGTAGTTGACCAACTAGCTAGATAGAAAATGGTTGTACATAGCTAAATCCGTCCAGTTATCTAATAGAAGTTAACTGCTTAACGTTACACTGAATTTCTCTGAATGTTGCGCCTCTTGTCGAGCCTGATTAGAAAAGAAAAGAAAATCTCTCCGAGGGATGCCAATGAAGTGCAAGCTACATACAAACAAAAAGCTACAATAACAGTTACAGTAGCTAGCTAGCTAGCTAACCTTAGCTAAATAAAACTGGCTGGCTGGCTAGCTGACTAGGCAGGCTGAGGTAAATAAGTACAGTAACAGCAGCTAGCAACGTCAATCTAAAAACAGCTTAAATTATTTCTTCCTATTTAACAATATGTTCTTATATAAAGACAAATATATGGAAAATATGTTTTCCAGTGTTTTAGGTCCTCTGAATCAGCAGGTGGTCACTGTCAAAAACACTGTCCTAAGAGAGCAAATTTGAGGTAATAATTTTGCGTGGAATTTGCGAGCGCTTGAGGGGAAATGGAACTAGAATCAATTTTTTTTTATATATATATTTTTTTATATAGCCCTTCGTACATCAGCTGATATCTCAAAGTGCTGTACAGAAACCCAGCCTAAAACCCCAAACAGCAAGCAATGCAGGTGTGGAAGCACGGTGGCTAGGAAAAACTCCCTAGAAAGGCCAAAACCTAGGAAGAAACCTAGAGAGGAACCAGGCTATGAGGGGTGGCCAGTCCTCTTCTGGCTGTGCCGGGTGGAGATTATAACAGATCATGGCCAAGATGTTCAAATGTTCATAAATGACCAGCATGGTCAAATAATAATAATCACAGTAGTTGTCGAGGATGCAGCACCTCAGGAGTAAATGTCAGTTGGCTTTTCATGGCCGATTATTAAGAGTATCTCTACCGCTCCTGCGGTCTCTAGAGAGTTGAAAACAGCAGGTCTGGGACAGGTAGCACGTCCGGTGAACAGGTCAGGGTTCCATAGCCGCAGGCAGAACAGTTGAAACTGGAACAGCAGCACGGCCAGGTGGATTGGGGACAGCAAGGAGTCATCATGTCAGGTCGTCCTGAGGCATGGTCCTAGGGCTCAGGTCCTTCGAGAGAGAGAAAGAAAGAGAGAATTAGAGAGAGCATACTTAAATTCACACAGGACACCGGATAAGACAGGAGAAGTACTCCAGATATAACAAACTGACCCTAGCCCCCCGACACATAAACTAATGCAGCATAAATACTAGAGGCTGAGACAGGAGGGGTCAGGAGACACTGTGGCCCCATCCGATGATACCCCCGGACAGGGCCAAACAGGAAGGATATAACCCCACCCACTTTGCCAAGGCACAGCCCCCACACCACTAGAGGGATATCTTCAACCACCAACTTACCATCCAACTTACCACCATAGAACTACCCTTGTCCTGCTTCCTTCGTGACCGCTATAAGGTAAAATAGAGCCAAGCAACCAGCATAGCAATGGACTTTTTTTTGTTTATTACGTAATCCTGTAAGTTCTAGCAACAGCCCTAGCAACAGAGGCTACAGTAGAACTCATCGAATCTCATTGTGACGCTGGAGGGGGACACTTTTTAGCAGGGGGACACTGTTTAGCATGACAAGCCCTTATATAGACAGGTGTGTGCCTTTCCAAATCATTTGAATTTACCACAGGTGGACTCCAATCAAGTTGTAGAAACATCTCAAGGATCATCAATGGAAACACGACGCACGTGTGCTCAATTTCGAGTCTCATAGCAAAGAGTCTGCATACTTATGTAAATAAAGTATTTTTGTTTTTTATTTTGAATAAATTTGCAAACATTTCTAAAAACCTGTTTTCGCTTTGTCATTATGGGGTATCGTGTGTAGATTGATGAGGAAAAATTGTATTTAATACATTTTATAATAAGTCTGTAACGTAACAAAATGTGGAAAAAGTCAAGCTGTCTGATTACTTTCCGAATGCACCGTATGTAAGCAGAAGCAGCAAGAACCTTTTGGCAAAAATCATGTTAGGTTAAATTATGGGTGGAACATCCCTTTTAAAGACAGGCGTTAAAGGCATGTTCCTCTCAAAATACAAAGTAACAGGATTTTTCCGCTTACCTTGGCTGAAATGGATTGGGAAATTGTCCATTAGCTCCTTATGCAGTGAATTTCAATAAATATGTTGGATGGACAAAATTATAGTGAAATTGAACACCCCAAACCTGGTGACAAACCATCTCATCCATTTGACCTTTGATCTTTGCTCTCACTTCAATAATTTAATAATTTAGCTCCAAATTGTGTCACTTTGTACAGCACAGTTCAAACATGTAATGTCAGAAACGTGATGCTGTTCTCCTGTCACCTGATGGAACATTGGCTTTCACTGAATGGTTCTCACTTCTGAAATGTTAATGAGGAGTTTCCACTGCCTTTCATACCCTCTCCTCAGTGCCTGGACTACAAAACTGGACTGCAAACATTACTGGGTCCTTTGATTAACAGACAGGTGAAGTGGGTAAGGTGTGAATTAACTCGATGCCATGGTTGCAGCCATGATATGTGTGTTGCCCAGTGATGCCCATAGTGCTAATCTGTGTGCATATGTCCCTAAAAGCACGGATGGTGTTTTCCTCTTTAATTATTAAGCTTCTGAAGCAGCTTTAAGCCATTGAGAAAAAGATTAGTGAGGTTATGGTGTGTGTGTGTGTGTGTGTGTGTGTGTGTGTGTGTGTGTGTGTGTGTGTGTGTGTGTGCGTGTGCGTGTGCGTGTGCGTGTGCGTGCATTTGTGGTAGTGTTTCTGGGGCATGCATGTCAATTTACTTTACTTTAGCTTTTAACTTAAAGATACACCAAAGACTTGTAGTTGCTAATAATTCACACAATCCTTAGTTTTAGGCTAATAACAGCTTTAGGCTTTCACAAGCTCAACGTTTGATAAACAGACAATGCTTGGTTGATTGGCAAGGTGCTAGATTCAATTCTGTATCTCTGCCCCCTGAAAATGCTTTCTTGCCTACACATGACCATGGTTCATGGACATAGACCTACTCTCTCCCAAACAAAAGGCCTCATTGACCTGACCAGTAGGCCACGTGCATGTAGCATGCTTAACAACTGAAATAGATGATTAAGCTAAAGAGACACCTTTGCAAAAAGGATCTTGAAAATGCCTACTAGACACAAGCAACAAACAATCCACTCAGAAAGAAGCTGACGTGATAGGGAAACGTAGCCTGATCCCTGCTTTTCAGTTTTCATCCCTCTTTGCGGTGGAACTGGCCAAATTTCATGTTAGGGGTAGCTTTCAAACAGGGCCATTGGCAGGGAGGGTATCATATGATATCTTTCTCTGCTACCCTACATACAGTATCAGGTCTGCACATTCTGCAGAGAGGCAACAAGGTCTAGACTCTAAATTGTATTCTAATCCTTCTCTCTCTCTCTTTCTCTCTGTCTGTCTGTCTGTCTCTCTCTTGCTCTGTCTCTCTCTCGTGTGTGCCTCTAATCCTGCTGTCTAGCTGCAGTGTGGGTGTGTGTGTATATAATCCTGCTGTGTCTGTGTGTATGTGTGCATCTATAATCTGGCTGTGTGTTTAGGCACAGTGTACTTTAATCCTCCTCCTAATGTGGGCATCCGTGCACGTGAGGGCGTGTGTATGCGTGTACAATATATCCTGGTTTACGTCACCTTGCGTCACAGCAGTAGTGAGGTGATATGGGGCCTTGATCAGGGGATACTTGATCTCTTAATT
Organism: Salvelinus alpinus; assembly: GCF_045679555.1. Lineage (NCBI taxonomy): Eukaryota > Metazoa > Chordata > Actinopteri > Salmoniformes > Salmonidae > Salvelinus > Salvelinus alpinus. The sequence goes on along the minus strand of NC_092091.1, from coordinate 14,149,382 downwards.
GGGGTTGATGAGAAGTGGGACTCTAGAACAAAGGGATGGGAAAGTGGTGGGGGTAGGGTATGAAATCAACACGTCCTCACTGCTCGCTAAGGTCCTTGGGGCAATAGCTAACCGAATGACTAGTGGGTGGAGTAGGGTGGGGTTGGGTTGGGTGAGGGGACACAGGTTTAGTGGTTTGCTCCACAAGCATTAGCGCCCTAGTGCCACAGTCCCAGAGCATAGTATACCTCACAGGCAAAGGCTGAGCCACTGCCACGCAGCAGCCCCTGGATGGATATGCATGCCTATTTATAGCTAATCCTGTTTCAGCGAGGTCGTGCTCTCTACCGTCCCTGAGACGGAGCAATTGGAGTTAAGTGCCGCTCGCGTGCTGTCGTCGTGCGACAGGGGGCTGGCAAAGGATGCAGCTAGGAAGCAGACGGGGCTCCATTCCTGTTTGTGACCGTTGATGGACAGATTGTCAGGGCTCTTCTGGGTTGTTTCTGACAAGGCTGCTTCTCTTCACCTCTGCACACAAGTCCTGCCCCGCCGACGGCCATATCTGTGACTCACCTGTAAGTGACTCCACCTTGACTTAATATAAACATATATCATATCAAATCAATATGAACAATCATTTGTGGGCTCTAGGGGGCTTTATTGGAGCTCATTAGATTTGCAGTTCATTTTGTTAGGATTACAACAACAAAACATGTTAGTGAAAATAGGATCATTTGCATGACCAGATGTGACCGCTTTTTGGATTTAGAATGTCATTTTTAAAGCTATACCAGTGGTTTATTTATCCTTAATTTATAATTTGCTCTGTCACACACACACACACACAAACACAGTGTCGTAGCAACACAGAAATGTTATTAAGACATTCTCTAAGTATGCATTTACAAGGTGAAAGGTTAATGTGTGCCACCATATTAAGATTAAGCATCTTAATACTGGAACAAATATGACATGGTTTAAAACGTTGCCATACAGTGGGTCTACACACAATTCTGTATACAAGCATTTGGGTGTCTGGCTAGTCGGGTATTAGCAGTGCCTTCAGAAAGTATCCACACCGCTTTACATTACTAGTGCTTCCAGTGAATTTTACATAATTTTAAATCTAATCTTTTTCACCCTGGCAAATCAATCTCTCCTGTATAGCTGAGTGGCATTGAAGCTCATGCCGGATGGCTTTTATTCAGTCAAAGCCGATGTCAGGGCTAACTGTATGTAGCCATTGTCAATGCCATAATATTGTCCGACGCTACGAATATGGAGTTTTTGACCCCGTCCCGCCCCTCTGGAAACTTCTTTCTCAAAATCGAAGGATCTGAATCACGTTCTGTGCATGTCGTATTTTACACACACATGCACGTTTCTCTCTTTGCTCAACCTCTTCTGAACCCTCAACCAATTTGATCAATATGATAATGTAGCCTATGTCTCTGCCTCGTATCTCAGAACAGCTGTGATATGCATGAACCTTCCAAACATATATATGAAGGCTACAACCTTCTCTATTTGTTGTAAGGGATTTTGCACAAGTATGTTGCAGTCTACACATTGCATTGGTGCAAAACAATTAGCATTTTGTGTAATGATATAATCTTTATAGTTACGTTGCCATATAGCAAGCAGTCGGCCTCCTGTTTGGCCAATGTTTGCAATAATGATGAGAAAATAACATTAAATCGCTATTGACTTATCTGTCTGTGTTTTGCTTGTTTGATATGCTGTGTAGGTTGCATATACAGTGCCTTCAGAAAGTATTCACACCCCCTGAATTCTTCCACATCTTCTTCTCTTACAGCCTGAATGTAAAATGGATACAATATATTTTTTTGTCACTGGCTTACACAAAATACCCCATAATGTCAAAGTGGAATTATGTTTTTCAAAATGTTTACAAATAACACTGAACAAAAATATTATTTTTTGTATTTATTTTACCTGTATTTAACTAGGCAGGTCAATTAAAAACAAATTCTTATTTTCAATGACGGCCTAGGAACAGTGGGTTAACTGCCTTGTTCAGGGGAACAGTGGGTTAACTGCCTTGTTCAGGGGCAGAGCAACAGATTTTTACCATGTCAGCTCTGGGATTCGATCTTACAACCTTTCAGTTACTAGTCCAATGCTCTAACCACTAAGCTACCTGCCACCTCAAAAATATAATCACAACATGCAACAATTTCAAAGATTTTACTGAGTTACAGTTCGTACAAGGAAATCAGTCAATTGAAATGAATTCATCAGGCACTAATCTGTGGATTTCACATGACTGGGAATACAGATATGCATACAGAGCCCTTAAAAAAAGGTAGGGGCGTGGATCCAAAAAAACAGTCAGTATCTGGTGTGACCATCATTTGCCTCATGCAGTGCGACACATCTCCTTCTCATAGAGTTGATCAGGCCGTTGTTTGTGTCCTGTGGAATGTTGTCCCACTCCTCTTCAATGGCTGTGCAAAGTTGCTGGACATTGGCGGGAACTGTAACACTGTTGTCGATCCAGAGCATCCCAAACAGGCTCAATGAGTGACATGTCTAGTGTGTATGCAGTCCATGGAAGAACTGGAACATTTTCAGCTTCCAGGAATAGTGTACAGATCCTTGCGACATGGGGCCGTGCATTATCATGCTGAAACATGAGGTGATGGCGGCAGATGAATAGTATGACAACGGGCCTCAGCATCTCGTAACGGTATCTCTGTGCATTCAAATTGCCATTGATAAAATGCAATTGGGTTCGTTGCTCATAGCTTATGCCTCCACATACCATAACCCCACCGCCAACATGGGGCAGTCTGTTGACAACGTTGACATCTGCCAATGGCTCGCCTACACACATTGCCATACAGTGTCTGCCATCGGCCCCGTACAGTTGAAACTGGGATTCATTTGTGAAGAGCACACTTCTCCAGCGTGCCAGTGGCCATCGAAGGTGAGCATTTGCCCACAGAAGTTGGTCACGATGCTGCACTGCAGTCAGGTCAAGACCCTGGTGAGGATGACAAGCACACAGATGAGCTACCCTGACAGTTTCTGACAGTTTGTGCAGAAATTCTCCGGTTGTGCAAACCCACCGGTTGTGCAAACCCACAGTTTCATCAGCTGTCTGGGTGGCTGGTCTCAGACGATCCCGCAGATGAAGATGTGGAGGTCCAGGACTGTCGTGGTTACCTGTGGTCTGCGGTTGTGAGGCCGATTGGACGTACTGCCACATTCTCTAAAATGACATTGGAGGCGGCTCATGGTAGAGAAATTAACATCCAATTCTACGGCAACAGCTCTGGTGGACATACCTGCAGTCAGCATGCCAACTGCCCGCTCCCCCAAACTTGAGACATCCGTGGCATTGTGTTGTGTGTCAAAACTGCACATTTTAGAGTGGCCTTTTATTGGTTCACCTGTGTAATGATCATGCTGTTTAATCAGCTTCCTGATATGACACACCTGTCAGGTGGATGGATTATCTTGGCAAAGGAGAAATGTTCACTAACAGGGAAGTAAACTAATTTGTGCTCAACATTTGAGAGAAAGAACCTTTTTGTACAACTGGAACATTTCTGGGATCTTTTATTTCAGCTCATGAAACATGGGACCAACACATGTTGCATTTTATATTTATGTTCAGTTTAATGAAAAATGTAAAAGCTGAAATGTCTTGAGTCAATAAGTATTCAACCCCTTTGGTATGGCAAGCCTAAATAAGTTCAGCAGTAAACATTTGCTTAACAAGTCACATAATAAGTTGCATGGGCTCACCCTGTCTGCATTAATATGGTTTAACATGATTTTTTTATTACTATCTCAGCTTTGTACCGCACACAATTATCTTTAATATCCCTCAGTCGAGCAGTGGATTTCAAACAAAAATTCAACCACAAAGGAAGGTTTTTCAGTGCCTCACAAAAAAGGGCACCTACTGGTAGATGGGTAAAAATAATAAAGCAGACACTAAATATCCATTAATTACACTTTGGATGGTGTATCAATACACCCAGTCACTATAAAGACACAGGCGACCTTCCTAACTCAGTTGCCAGATAGGAAGGAAGCAGCTTGGGGATTTGGCCATGAGGCTAATGGTGACTTTGAAACAGTTACAGAGTTTAATGGCTGTGATAGGAGAAAACTGAAGATGGATAAACAATATTGTAGTTACTCCACAATACTAACCTAATTGACAGAGTGAAAATAAGGAAGCCTGTACAGATTACAAATATTCCAAAACATGCTACCTAAAGTAATACTGCAAAAAATGTGGCAAAGCAATTCACTTTTTGTGCGGAATAAAAATTGTTATGTTTGGGGTAAATCCTATAAAACATATTACTGAGTACCACTCTCCATATTTTCAAGCATAGTGGTGGCTTCATCATGTTATGGGTATGCTTGTAATCAATAAGGACTGGGGAGTTTTTCAGGATAAAAAATAATCCGAATGGAGCTAAGCACAGGCAAAATCCTAGAGGAAAACCTGGTTCAGTCTGCTTTCCACCAGAAACTGGGAGAGCAATTCACCTTTCAGCAGGACAATAATCTAAACCTGAAGGCCAAATCTACACTGGAGTTGCTTACCAAGAAGACAGAGAATGTTCCTGAGTTGCCGAGTTACCGGTTTGACTTAAATCTACTTGAAAATCTATGGCAAGACCTAAAAATGGTTCTCCAGCAATGATCAATGACCAATATGACATAGCTTGAAGAATTTTGAAAAGAATAATGGACAAATATTGTACAATCCAGGTGTGAAAACCTCTTAAGTTTGACCCAGAAAGATTCACAGCTGTAATCGCTGCCAAAGGTGCTTCTACAAAGTATTGACTCAGGGGTGTGAATACTTATGTTAATGAGATATTTCTGTATTTAAATTTCAAGAAACATGTTTTCACTTTGTCATTATGGGGTGTTGTGTGTAGATGGGTAAGAAACTATTGATTTAAATACATTTTGCATTCAGGCTGTAACACATCAAATAAGTCATAATAATGTAATAAGTCAAGGGGTATTAATACTTTCTGAAGGCACTGTTTCTTGCCTAAATAGCTGCATGTAACTCCGCTCCTGAAAAAAGAACATGAAATTGCTAGACAATCTGTTTGTGTCGTGCTTATGTTTGCAATAGCTTATTGTTACAACCCACAAAGAACTTAGAGTTTTTGAACGGTTTTGTGTACAAGCGGCAGCGGAGTCACGGAGTGACTGAGCACTGAGCAGCATCTGAAAGGAGGTAGGCTAGTGGATCCCACATGCGCAGAAATCTCAGTATTTTTAGCAACAGCAAGAAAGACCACCCCCACAACATTTCTGTTTTGTGCCTAAGAAGTTTTTCCTGATTTATTGTGCTTGGTGAGCCAGGACATCATCAAAAGTCTTCCAAATGAGAGGTAACCCTGGATTAATTTACACTAACTACCCACTGGTTTCCATGATACGAAACATTGTTTCCATGTAACCCAATGTTTTTTCTACGTAATCTAATATCAAAACATTTCCATGTGATGAAGTATCATCCAGGGAATTGTTGTATTTCTAGTAGTGAAGTCATAAAGTACAGAAGAGAAATGCATAAACAGGGGCACACGGACAGAAAAGGCTGTAGAGAACCCCGTCCAAAGGGGTGATGTGTGAGCTTAAGTGGTTAGCACTGCCACTAGACCAGACTGCGGCACAATGATTTCTAATAGGTTTGAGTGTCTGTTGTTATAGTATTGATGGCCTCATTGTAGAGGGAAAGCTGTCCAAATAAATGACATTTCTGGGGACCAATTTATGCTCGGGAATGCTACATTCAAAATTACTTATAGAAAACCTTTGGGGGACATCTCCCCCTCTGTCCCTAGTGAAAGTTGAGCCCCTGATTTGGATTTGAAAACAGTCATACATTTTGTGTTTTTTGTCACAACTTTTAAACTAAATCCAAAGACATGGTGAAATGTTTTGTTGATTTTATGTTGAATTCACGTTAGTTGACAACTCAACCAAATGTAAATTAAAACTAAACGTTGAACTGAGATCTGTGCCCAGTCGGGTCTCGCTGATAATGATCTCTATCAAACCAAGAGCACACACACACACACACACACACACACACACACACACACACACACACACACACACACACACACACACACACACACACACACACACACACAGAAACGCATGCAGACTCATCATCAGGGTCATGTGCTAGTTTTGTTCTGTTGAAATGCAACTAAATCCATGCATGGCTACTGTAATGATGCATGCTTTCGCTTTCTGGTGGCAGTGTGTGAATTCAGACAGAAAATGATTTAGGCGCATGTACATAGACGGAGATCCTGGAGAAAGTCCCAACTGATATAAAGGTCCTGACATTAAAGAGCAGAATGCTTCCGGACAAAATATATCTCAGGTCAGCGCTCTGTATCCTGTGAGTCATTTTTATAGAAATATTCATATTCATGCCACGTTTTCACATGACGGGTAAAGATGAAAGATAGGCTGAAAGTTGCACACAACATCCGGAAGTAGCATCAGCCACCCTAGCACGATGGTGGAAAATTGTGTTTTATTACACAATTTTTATTACACATATTTTCCCAGGTTTTCTAGGCCTGCTCGCCATTTAAGCTAGTTTAAGAGCAAACCGACGCCAATGGATCCGTCAAAAGACAGGTAAATAGCGACCAATAGCAACTGTCCAGGCTGAGTAGGAAGTTCAGTCTACCTGGAAAGATTTCACTCAAGGAAGAGTACAAAGTGATGCCATGCCTAACTAATGAGCTAAACCTTAACAACTGAATTATAATTTCAATAGAAGCATAAATATCCATTATCATTCCTTTAGACATTATAATATCTAAAAGTTCCACCCTTGTGTTTAACCTGTGGATATTTAATGTATTAATCACCCCCGTAGTCCCAGCAAAACATGGTACATGCCCTGGTTGTGATTATAATAAATTCATCAAATTGAAATCTTCCTTTAGGGCAACAACTGTGCCCCAAGCTGCAATTTGGCAGATGTAATGCACCACAGGCAAAGTAGAGCTGACTTTACAGTGGTAAAAACAAAGGGGGTGGCATTGTCTTCACTTTTCCACAGTGTGTCCCCTTCACAGTGTTAGTGGCTCTCTCAGGAACAGCAAACAGTGGCTGCTGAGCGCACCAACGCCACAGATTGTCTAATTAGATTAAGCAAGAGGCTTTCCTGAGATAATCATTGAGCGAGCCTTTTTTCCTCGAATGAAGCCTGTGTCGGTAGACAGTCTGCGCGCTGAAGGTCAAACCATAATTTTCGAAGGCAAATCTGCAATTTGTACATATCTCCGAGAAGGTTAATTATCTGGATAACCTGGAGAAGTGCCGGTAGAGCTTCCTTTGGGGATAATGGAGGTGTTTCTGGAGTTCTGTGAAAGACACTGCCTTCCGTAACCGGACTGGTGCTATTACCAGCATATACCTCCTGTTGCTATGACGATAAGAAAAGGGGGATTTCTAGTAAGTACAAACTCCAATATTGGTTCATGTAGAAACAATGTCTAAAATCAATAGTTAGTGTCAATATGAAATGTTGTACAGAAATGTGTGTCATGTCCCTTTAATAATGCTCCAGTTGGTTCTGCTGGTGTCTGCTACCATTGTAAGGTATTGTCCAGGGTCACTGGTTAGCTGTGCTTGATGGGGTTCTACTTTTTATTGCTCCATGGGGTAGAATTAAGAGTCATATATTGCTATGGTGATTTTTACCTGCTCATACTTTCTGGTGTTTGAGTTGAGGCCTGATAATCTTGTCTCCCTCCATCACAGACACTGTCTGTTCAGCCCTAATTAGAATCCAAGACTTTCTCGACCTCTGAATCGACTCCATGGATCGATGTCTTCAGGCTTCACAATTTTCACCGCAAGGCACACCCACCGTGTTTGTAATTAGTTGCACCTTGTGTGTTATTATTAGCCCTACTAGGCCTAGATATGTCAGTAAGGATGAGCATATAGGTCTTCAACATCTATTTGTCCTTTGACCTTAGAATGAGTTCAATTTTTTATTACAGTTTCTCTCCTAATTTCATGGGATTTTTCAAGTGAAGTACACTTTGCCTAAAGCTAATCATTCTAGGGACAACATTTGTTATGTAGCTGAACTAATTTTAGTCTTTCATGTCTTAAATGGACTTGGCAGATATTCCCTTCCCAGTTCCCTGGGCCTCATGTTAAAGCCATCTGTCACCTTGTGTACTAGCCAGTGGGTCTGAGTTTCAGGTGGGCTCGCCCCTAACAGAACTCTCACTTCAAGTTCACTGAGTCAAAAACTATTAATTGATTGACTGAGATGGGTAGTCTAGAGCTATAACAGTTAGAGACAATAATAATTTCCTCATCATTTCAGGAGAATGATAACTCTGGTGATTTGATTGTATTGCAGTTTACAGCATTGACCTGGAATACAAAGATACATTGGTTTAACAATGTAACATTTAGAAAACAATGGTAATGTCTTTGTTGAATTATGGGTGAATTCTACCTCAAATAGTTTTGCACACAGAGGCTGTGCAGAATCTTGGCGTAAACGTTGCCTATGGTCTCCAAATATTGACTTTAAGGCAGATGTTCACTATTCCATCTGTTGCTGTTAGCTTTGTGTTTGCTACCCAAGTTATGGAGTAGTAGCAGATAGCAGTTTGGATTACAATTTAGAAACTAAGCCTAATTGTAATTATTCCTCATTGGAAAGTATTGCAGAGAATTAGAATTTCAGTGTACTTCCTGAATTGACTGGAATTGAAAATGGAATCTACCCCAACCCTGGCAGACAGTTAGACAATATCAACAGGAGTATCAGCGTATATAATTGGTGTGAGGTTCAATGTTATTCTTCATTAATGTGGCAAAAGAACAGCATTTCGCCATATGCAGTATCCAGTTTGTCAAAATGAAAGACCTTAGACAAAAAAGGGAAAACCGTTTACTCAATGTTTTATTTTTAAATATTTTTCAGATGTAGCCTTGTGAGGACTTCAGCCAACACCGACAGCCAAGATGAGAGAGTGGGCTTACAAGAATCAAATGAAAATGTCTTTCTTCTTATCCAAGTCACGCTCTATGGAGTCAAGCAACGTACATCCCTGAGAAATAACAGCAGTTTATGGAAAATACCGGATTTTGCCTCTGAAGATTTGACTTGCCTATTTTGGGAAAGCCTCTCTCCACCACTCTTGAGGTATAGAGGAGACATGGCCAGCAACTCGTTCCGTGAGTCGAAGCGTGGTAGACATGCACAGGCCAACCATGATGTTGGAGATTTCAACTGCTCGCTCAAGGAGCTGCGCTCCCTCATGGAACTCAGGGGACCTGAGGGAATAACTAGAATCCAAGAATGTTACGGAGATGTCCAAGGACTCTGTACCAGACTGAAAACATCACCTATTGATGGTAAATATGCTGCTGACCATCCTTGCTTTGTGTCTTTTTGTTCTGTTTTCAGGTCTGGTTCCTGATACACCAATACTCCCATTGCTCATCAGGGCTAGGCTTAACTCCAATGCAGTGAATTGTAATTTAAGAAAAACCCTAATTTTAGTAATGGATGCATTTAATGAATGAGTTGAATTCTAATTAATCTGGTTGCTGAAATGAAATTGACTTCAACCTGACCGATAATAAAAGGTCATGGTTACATTTTGAAATACAATAACAATTCTAGCATCTACAACAGCAAAGTAGAATGATTATAGATACTGCATTGATTCCAATGGAGTTGTCATGAGTTACTCCTGCTACACCAATCTCAAGATATGCATGCCTTTTAGCACAATGTCTTGTTGAGTTGATTGTATTGAGGGGAACTGATGTGGGCTAGGATGTGGGCTTTGAGTGGAAGGCACTCTGCAGGGCCCGGCTGTCACTTCTCTACACTTGGGGATAACTCACACTTTCACACAGTTTGGCTGCTTCAGGGGACAGATGTCAAAGTGTGTTCATGTGGATTGGATATGCAAGACTCATTGACATACTGGACTTGTCTTGTGTTGGTATCAAGGAGAGGTAGGAATGACTGGACTTCGAAATAGAGAATTAAGTGAAAAACTATTATGAATAGTGTGGCCTGCATAATATTAATTGACTCATTTGTAAACATTTATAAGCATTTAAAAGTATTACAACTAATACACAAATATACAGTATAATTTATAAAGCATTTAAATATGCATTGATACACATTTACTAGCAATATACACTACCGTTCAAAAGTTTGGGGTCACATAGAAATGTCCTTGTTTTCCATAAAAACATACATGAAATTAGTTGCAAAATGAATACGAAATATAGTCAAGAAGTTGAGAATGTTATAAATAATGATTTTTAATTGAAATAATAAATGTGTCCTTCAAACTTTGCTTTCGTCAAAGAATCCTCAATTTGCAGCAATTACAGCCTTGCAGACCTTTGGCATTCTAGATGTCAATTTGTTGAGGTAATCTGAAGAGATTTCACCCCATGCTTCCTGAAGCACCTCCCACAAGTTGGATTGGCTTGATGGGCACTTCTTACGTACCATACGGTCAAGCTGCTCCCACAACAGCTCAATAGGGTTGAGATCCTGTGACTGTGCTGGCAACTCCATTATAGACAGAATACCAGCTGACTGTGTCTTCCCTAAATAGTTATTGCATAGTTTGGAGCTGTACTTTGGGTGATTGTCCTGTTGTAGGAGGAAATTGGCTCCAATTAAGCGTCATCCACAGGGTATGGCATGGCGTTGCAAAATGGAGTGACAGCCTTCCTTCTTCAAGATCCCTTTTACCCTCTACATATCTCCCAATTTACCACCACCAAAGCACCCCCAGACCATCACATTGCCTCCACCATGCTTGACAGATGGCGTCAAGCACTCCTCCAGCATCTTTACATTTTTTTCTGCGTCTCACGAATGTTCTTCTTTGTGATCTGAACACCTGAAACTTTGATTTATCTGTCCATATCACTTTTTTCCAATCTTCCTCTGTCCAGTGTCTGTGTTCTTTTGCCTATCTTAATCTTTTCTTTTTATTGGCCAGTCTGAGATATGGCTTTTTCTTTGCAACTCTACCTAACATCCCGGGGTCACCGCTTCACTGTTGATGTTGAGACTGGTGTTTTGCGGGTACTATTTGATGAAGCTGCCAGTTGAGGGCTTGTGAGGAGTCTGTTTCTCAAACTAGACACTCTAATGTACTTGTCCTCTTGCTCAGTTGTGCACCGGGGCCTCCCACTCCTCTTTCTATTCTGGTTAGAGCCAGTTTGCTCTGTTCTGTGAAGGGAGTAGTACACAGCGTTGTACGAGATCTTCAGTTTCTTGGCAATTTCTCATATGGAATAGCCTTCATTTCTCAGAACAAGAATAGACTGATGAGTTTCAGAAGAAAGTTCTTTGTTTCTGGCCATTTTGAGCCTGTAATCGAACCCACAAATGCTGATGTTCCAGATACTCATTTAGTCTAAAGAAGGCAAGTTTTATTGCTTCTTTAATCAGAACAACAGTTTTCAGCTGTGCTAACATAATTGCAAAATGGTTTTCTAATGATCAATTAGCCTTTAAAATGATTAACTTGGATTAGCTAACACAACATGCCATTGGAACACAGGAGTGATGGTTGCTGATAATAGGCCTATGTACGGCTATGTAGATATTCCATAAAAAATCTGCCATTTCCAGCTACAATAGTCATTTACAACATTAACAATGTCTACACTGTATTTCTGATCAATTTGATGTTATTTTAAAATGGACCAAAAATGTGCTTTTCTTTCAAAAACAAGGACATTTCTAAGTGACCCAAACTTTTGAAAGGTAGTGTATATTGGCTTATTCATAGATGTTTTTTCACAGTTGATGTAACGGCGTTCCTCCTCCTCTTCATCCGAAGAGGAGGAGCAGGGATTAAACCAAAATGCAGCGTCTTGATATGACATGATTTATTTTAAGTAAAGACGAAAACACGAACTTCACTTGAAACTAAACAAAACAACAAACGGAGTAGACGAACCTGAACATAAGAACTTACATAACACGATGAACTCACGAACAGGAAAATGACTACACAAAACGACGAACGAACGAAACAGTCCCGTATGGTGCAAACAAAACACAGACACAGGAGACAACCACCCACGACAAACAAAGTGAAAACACCTACCTTAATATGATTCTCAATCAGAGGAGATGAAAACCACCTGCCTCTAATTGAGAACCATATCAGGTACCCAAAACCAACATAGAAACAGAAAACATAGACTGCCCACCCAAACTCACGTCCTGACCAACTAACACATACAAAAACTAACAGAAAACAGGTCAGGAACGTGACAGTTGAAGGCTGTTGGGCAAGACACATTTTGTAGGAACAGAAAACAGCTTCAAATCCATATGTGCATGGATTGATGTGATGTTAAATATTGTTTGGCTGACACATTAGCCATAAACCTTTTCCAGTTTGATATACTTGTGCTGATGCTCTACTCTGCTCCTATCTGCACACAGAATACAGAGGCCACGTTGTGACACACCTAGACTACTTCTTCCCTGTTGTGCTTCTGCGTAAACACTTTGATGACCTTTGTTGAACTCTAAGGGAATTATATTTAGAATGTGATTCCAGATAACAGAAAAAATGTACAATGCTCCCTCACACATCCCTGCTTAAGATTGTATTATACTTTTTTATAATACACTTTTTCCCCCTGCAAATTCATGTGATAAACATCAATTTCGCAACAACCGATGGTTCTCCCGATCACTGCCGGTTGTGATACAGCCCGGGATCGAACCTGTGTCTGTAGTGACGCCTCTAACACTGCATGTCTTAGACCGCTGCGCCACTCAGGAGACGCTTACTTTATTGTTTACAGAACATTAGGGTCTGAATGATCATTAAACCCAAGCCATGCCCTTTCTTTAACAGGATTCACCCTATGACCCCCCCTTCCCCCAACATTAGCTTAGCAAATTACCTTCATATATATTTCCATCCAAAGTTTTGCCAGATTTGTTGACCTTTACAGTAGCCTGTGGACCAGGAGAAATGTGACTCACTCTTGGGTTTGTATACATACAGAGGTACAGCCACTATATGCTGATATTTGCATGTATGATGACAAAAGAAAAAAGAGTTTAACTCTAAAGTGTTTGTATTTTAATCAGCTTCAATTCCTTATACTATCACCTCCCTATCCTATAATGTGTTGGGTATGTTAATTATGTTTTTAAGAATCAAAAGGGAGCTGAAATACAGTGTACAGTCGTCGTGGCCAAAAGTTTTGAGAGTGACACAAATATTAATTTTCACAAAGTCTGCTGCCTCAGTTTGTATGATGGCAATTTGCATATACTCCAGAATGTTATGAAGAGTGATCAGATGAATTGCAATTAATTGCAAAGTCCCTCTTTGCCATGCAAATGAACTGAATCCCCCCAAAAACATTTCCACTGCATTTCAGCCCTGCCACAAAAGGACCAGCTGACATCATGTCAGTGATTCTCTCGTTAACACAAGTGTGAGGGTTGACGAGGACAAGGCTGGAGATCACTCTGTCATGCTGATTGAGTTCGAATAACAGACTGGAAGCTTCAAAAGGAGGGTGGTGCTTGGAATCATTGTTCTTACTCTGTCAATCATGGTTACCTGCAAGGAAACACGTGCTGTCATCATTGCTTTGCACAAAAAGGGCTTCACAGGCAAGGTAATTGCTGCTAGTAAGATTGCACCTAAATCAACCATTTATCGGATCATCAAGGAGAGCTGTTCAATTGTTGTGAAGAAGGCTTCAGGGCGCCCAAGAAAGTCCAGCAAGCGCCAGGACCGTCTCCTTAAGTTGATTCAGCTGCGGGATCGGGGCACCACCAGTACAGAGCTTGCTCAGGAATTGCAGCAGGCAGGTGTGAGTGCATCTGCACGCACAGTGAGGCGAAGACTTTTGGAGGATGGCCTGGTGTCAAGAAGGGTAGCAAAGAAGCCACTTCTCTCCAGGAAAAACGTCAGGGACAGACTGATATTCTGCAAAAGGTACAGGGATTGGACTACTGAGGACTGGGGTAAAGTCATTTTCTCTGATGAATCCCCTTTCCGATTGTTTGGGGCATCCGGAAAAAAGCTTGTCCGGAGAAGACAAGGTGAGCGCTACCACCAGTCCTGTGCCATGCCAACAGTAAAGCATCCTGAGACCATTCATGTGTGGGGTTGCTTCTCAGCCAAGGGAGTGGGCTCACTCATAACTTTGCCTAAGAACAAAGCCATGAATAAAGAATGGTACCAACACATCCTCCGAGAGCAACTTCTCCAAACCATCCAGGAACAGTTTGGTGACGAACAATGCCTTTCCAGCATGATGGAGCACCTTGCCATAAGGCAAAAGTGATAACTAAGTGGCTCGGGGAACAAAACATCAATATTTTCGGTCCATGGCCAGGAAACTTCCCAGATCTTAATCACATTGAGAACTTGTGGTCAATCCTCAAGAGGCGGGTGGACAAACAAAAACCCACAAATTCTGACAAACTCCAAGCATTGATTATGTAAGAATGGGCTGCCGTCAGTCAGGATGTGGCCCAGAAGTTAATTGACAGCATGCCAAGGCGGATTGCAGAGGTCTTGAAAAAGAAGGGTCAACACAGCAAATATTGACTCTTCGCATCAACTTAATGTAATTGTAAATAAAAGCCTTTGACACTTATGAAATGCTTGTAATTATACTTCAGTATACCATAGTAACATCTGACAAAAATATCTAAAGACACTGAAGCAGCAAACTTTGTGAAAATGTATATTTGTGTCATTCTCAAAACTTTTGGCCACGACTGTACACTTGACCTGCACACCTGCTATTATTATGGGAGCAATAGCTGCACCTGCTATTAATATGGCATTGGTTGAAGCTCAATGTTAAATTAAAATCTCCCTACCATCACATCTAAGCCAATATGACACCAATATTAATGAAAATTCGCAAAACAACACACTCCCTGCCTCTCGTCATGAGCCGCCTGGCCGTTACCGGGAGCCACATACCAGAATTTTAACAGGGTCATTAGCACCACCTCAAATTCTAGACATCGGATTAAAACGAGACTAATGCATCCATAAAGTGACCATTGGACATTTTTGGATTGACTGAGTTTGTAGGTGTAATCATTTTTAAAAAATGTATAATTTTTCGCTCTAACATGCTGTCCATTTAGAACCAACGATGTGCTACCTTTTTTGTAGTATTTCTGACAATGCTAACATCCTTTTCAAGCGAAGCCCAAAGTTCCAATACCGGGTTCAGTAACTCAGTTGCTCGGCAAAAAAACACAGCTGCTGCTGCAACATCATAAGAAATGGCTGACAAAAAACCTAGGCTGCTGAAGATAGCTAGCTATATGGTGGTTAATCAATTATTAGCTAGCTAGCTAATATTACCTGGCTAACATAAGCTAACGTTAGCTTGCTTGTCCAAAGTCCAGCAGCTAGCCTCTATAGCCAAGTTAGTTAACACCAGTCAGCTGAAAGCTAGCTAGCCAATGAACAGGCAAAGAAGGGTAGCTAGCTATAATCTTTTATGGAAGGTTTTTACAAAAATAATTTTATCCATTAGCTAGCTAGCTAGACAATTTAACCCATTAGCTAGCTAGCCAGACAACAACAGCTGACATTGACACAGAAGCTAGGTAACAATACCTAGCTCAGATCCAAATGCCAGTCCTACATTTTTCCACAAAACATATCTAGCTGGCTTGCTAGCTAGGAACAGTACATCAGTTCAAAACCAACACCAAACTTTGCAGAAATTGTCACGCTGCTGTCTTACAATGCATGCAATGGGCTTTTGCAATACAACCTAGCTACTCCATAGTCCAAGCTACAGTAAGAGCTAGCCATATTTCACTGAGACAGGACACAACTCAAACTGTAGCTGAGAAAGAAAATGCACATGTAAACAGTGTGGTTGTGCAAATGCATGCTTGCCAGTTCCGAACATTCAGATTCAATTCCAGTATACTCCTTCTCCTGTCTTGGCATTTTAATCGAAATGTGAGATGACCAACATTGTCTAACTAACAACTCTGCCATTTGATCGTCTTGATTGTATTTACAGCTTCGATCTGGATGCCGGACTTGCCCTTTTTGTAGGCACAAATTCCGCCATGGTTCGTTGGACAAAGTCAATGGGGAAATGAATGGAATTTTGTAGGGTTTTTGTATAAACGCCAAAAATAAGGTCTGTGGTAAACGCAGGCTTAGAAGATCTTATATGTTTTGTTCTATGAGATAATCTTCACCAGCTAACGTAACGTTTTGTAAATGTTGAAGCATTTATGCTATAAAAAAGCACATAAAGCACATGAATGCTTCATAACTTATAAAGGTGTCATGTTTACTGACTGATATTATCTCAATGAACAAAACGTGTTAAAATCAGACCTTATTTCTGTGGTTTATCCCAAAACCCTATTCTTTCCCCATTCATTTTTCACATAGGGATGGCTGAACAAACCATAGGTAACTAATTTCCGGGTTTTAGGACTACAAGCAGGCTAACTCTGGCTAACTCTATTCCAGTGGTGCATCTTGCTAGGGGCCCCAAACTCGGATTATAGGATGTATAAGATGCATAACTCTGCCGTGCTTTAAGCTAGAAATAAACTGTAGTCTCTATGGCTGAGTTATACAACCTTCAAAAAGCACTGACTTAAAACCGTGTTATTTTACTTTGCTTTCAATGGGAATTTAGTCATATTTTACAATGTAAGAATCTCGCAATCAACTGAGCTATTCACCTTCTGAAAACTGCAGACAATTACTTTTGACTATCCATGGTAAATTCTACACATATTTTTATAGTTAGTTCAAAACTGATTTGAGCTATTAGAGGGCAACAGCCAGCAGACCAGGTTTTAAACCAGCAACCCTTGCAGTTATCCAAGGACACCACCTGTGACATTAAGGGACAGACTTTTTGGCAGAGGCAAAATTAAAGTTACAAAAGCACTGGCAATGACAGAATTTTGGTTCCCCCCAAGAAATCTGCCTTTGCATGTAGAAATGTTGTATAATGCCCTTTAAAAAAAAGAAATGCCTACTCCACCCATGCTCTACCAAGGTTTTCCAGTACACAGCTTTGTACTACTACAGTAGCCCATGTTGGTCTATTGTACTTCAAACAATGTGTATGCAGGTTGATTAGGATTCAAACCTTCTCAAACACCCTAATGCATACTCTTCAGAGGAATAATGGACTTTACAGTGTCCTGTTATTAAAATAATATGTGTATGTAAAAATGTGTATATATATATATATATATATATATATATACAGTACCAGTCAAAAGTTTAGACACACCTACTCATTCAAGGGTTTTTCTTTATTTGTAAACATTTTTACATTGTAGAATATTTGTGAAGACATCAAAGCTATGAAACAACACATATGGAATCATGTAGTAACCAAAAAAGTGTTAAACAAATCAAAATATATTTTATGTTTGAGATTCTTAAAAGTAGCCACCCTTTGTCTCGATGACAGTTAATTTGTGGCATTTTTTTCCTTCTTAATGCATTTGAGCCAATCAGTTGTGTTGTAACAAGGTAGGGGTGGTATACAGACGATAGCCCTATTTGGTTCAAGACCAAGTCCATATTATGACAAGAACAGTTCAAATAAGCAAAGAGAAACGACAGTCCATAATTACTTTAAGACATGAAGGTCAGTCAATACGGAAAATTTCAAGAACTTTGAAAGTTTCTTCACGTGCAGTCGCAAAAACCATCAAGGGCTATGATGAAACTGGCTCTCATGAGGACCGCCACAGGAAAGAAAGATCCAGAGTTACCTCTGCTGCAGAGGATACGTTCATTAGAGTTACCAGCCTCAGAAATTGCAGCCCAAATAAATGCCTCACAGAGTTCAAGTAACAGCCACACCTCAACATCAACTGTTCAGTCGAGACTGCGAGAATCAGGCTTTCATGGTCAATTTCCTGCAAAGAAACCACTACTAAAGGACACCTACAATAATAAGAAACTTGCTTGGGCCAAGAAACACGAGCAATGGATAATAGACAGGTGGAAATGTGTCTTTTGGTCTGATGAGCCCAAATGTGCGGTGTGGGTGAACGGATGATCTCCGCATGTGTGGTTCCCACCGTGAAGCATGGAGGAGGAGGTGTGATGTTGTGGGGGTGCTTTGCTGGTGACACTGTCAGTGATTTATTTAGAATTCAAGGCACACTTAAACAGCATGGCTACCACAGCATTCTACAGCGATACGCCATCCCATCTGGTTTGCGCTTAGTGGGACTATCCTTTGTTTTGCAACAGGACAATGACCCAACACACCTCCAGGCTGTGTAAGGGCTATTTGACCAAGAAGGTAATGACATATGTAATGAACTGCCTATCGATCAGCACAGCAATTGATAAAACAGGACCATGTTTGCAAATCAAGTGTTTCTGAGCTTTTGTTAATATTACACAGGTAAGCTAACAGTTACAGAAATCAGGCATGCAGACAGGCTCTATAGACCTCTATATACAGTGCCTTCAGAAAGTATTCACACCCCTTGACTTATTCCACATTTTGTTGTGTTACAGCCTGAATTCAAAATTGATTAAATATATATTTTTTCTCACCCTTCTACAAATAATACCCCATAATTATAAAGTGATAACATGTATTTAGATTTTTTTATTCAAATTCATTAAGAATTAAATACAGAAATAATTCATTTACATAAGTATTCATACCCCTGAGTCAATACCCTGTAGAAGCACGTTTGGTGACGATTACAGCTTTGAGTCATTTTAGTTATGTCTGTATCAGCTTTGTACATCTGGATTTGGGGATTTTCTCACATTCTTCTTTGCAGATTTTCTCAAGCTACAGTATGTTATTAAGATAGATGGGGAGCGGCGGTGAACAGCAAGGATTTGCCTGTATTTGGCTCCATTAATTGTTCCTTCTATCCTTACCAGTCCCTGCCGCTGTTTAAGGATCCCCATAGCATGATGCTGCCACCACCATGCTTCATGGTAGGGATGGTGATAGACGGGTGATGAGCTGTGCCTGAGATATTTCTGTATTTCATTTTCAATACATTTGCAAAAATGTCTAATGCATGTTTTCACGTTTTCATTATGGGCTATTATGTGTACAGTGGCTTGCGAAAGTATTTACCTCCCTTGGCAATTTTCCTATTTTGTTGCCTTACAACCTGGAATTAAAATGTTTTTGGGGGGGGTGGAATCATTTGATTTACACATCTTTGAAGATGCTAAATATTGTTTCTTGTGAAACAAATAAGAAATAAGACAAAAAAAACAGAAAACTTGAGCGTGCATAACTATTCACCCCCCCAAAGTCAATACTTTGTATAGCAAACTTTTGCAGCGATTACAGCTGCAAGTCTCTTGGGGTATGTCTCTATAAGCTTGGCACATCTAGCCACTGGGATTTTTGCCCATTCTTCAAGGCAAAACTGCTTCAGCGCCTTCACGTTGGATGGGTTCCGCTAGTGTACAGCAATCTTTAAGTCATACCACAGATTCTCAATTGAATTGAGTTCTGGGCTTTGACTAGGCCATTCCAAGTCATTTAAATGTTTCCCCTTAAACCACTTGTGTTGCTTTAACAGTATGCTTAGGGTCATTGTCCTGCTGGAAGGTGAACCTCCGTCCCAGTCTCAAATCTCTGGAAGGCTGAAACAGGTTTCCCTCAAGAATTTCCCTGTATTTAACGCCATCCATCATTCCTTCAATTCTGACCAGTTTCCCAGTCCCTGGTGTTCTTCGGGTGATGAGAGGTGTTGGGTTTGCACCAGACATAGAGTTTTCCTTGATGGCCAAAAAGCTCAATTTTAGTCTCAACTGACCAGAGTACCTTCTTCCATATGTTTGAGGAGTCTCCCACATGCCTTTTGGCGTACACCAAACACGCTTCTTTTTTTCTTCAAGCAATGGATTTTTTCTGGCCACTCTTCCTTAAATCCCAGCTATGTGGAGTGTACGGCTTAAAGTGGACCTATGGACAGATACTCCAATCTCCAATCTCCGCTGTGGAGCTTTGCAGCGCCTTCCGGGTTATCTTTGGTCTCTTTGTTGCCTGTGATTAATGCCCTCCATGCCTGGTCCGTGAGTTTTGGTGCGCGGCCCTGTCTTGACAGGTTTGTTGTTATGCCATATTCTTTCCATTTTTAATAATGGATTTAATGGTGCTCCGTGGGATGTTCAGTTTCAGATATTTTTTTATAACCCAACCCTGATCTGTACTTCTCCACAACTCTGTCCCTGAACTGTTTGTAGAGCTCCTTGGTCTTCATGGTGCCGCTTGCTTGGTGGTGCCCCTTGCTTAGTGGTGTTCCAGACTCTGGGGCCTTTCAGAACAGGTGTATATATACTGAGATCATGTGACAGATCATGTGACACTTAGATTGTACACAGGTGGACTTTATTTAAGTAATTATGTGACTTCTGAAGGTAATTGGTTTCACAAGATCTTATTTAGGGGCTTCATAGCAAAGGGATGAATACATATGCACGTACCACTTTTCAACTTTTTTGAATTTTTTGAAACAAGTTGTTTTTTTCATTTCACTTCAACAATTTGGAATATGTTGTGTATGTCCATTACATGAAATACAAATACAAATCTATTGAAATTACAGGTTGTAATGCAACAAAATAGGAAAAAAGGGGGATGAATACTTTTGCAAGGCACTGTAGATGGGTGATAAAAAAGTATAATTTTATCAATTTTGAATTCAGGCTGTAACGCAACATAATGTGGAATAAGTCAAAGGGTATGAATACTATTCTGCCCTTGAGTTGCAACAGGATGGCAGCACAAATACTTTCTGAAGGCACTGCATGAGTAAATGTGTCCAACACACCACCACCTGTTGTTATGTTGGGCACATACTGACCAAATAAAGATGTTATGAAATATTTTTTTCTCAAATACATGTTTTGCTAAAATAACGGTGAATGAAATACAGTCAAAACAGCTCGCTCAATCAAGCATGATGGTCTTGTAAGTATAAAAGCAAACTTACTTTCATATAATTAAAAAAAGTTTGAAAAGGTAGTGGAATGGAATTAGTGTAGTGTGTAAAGAATCCAATACTTTAACTTGTATGCGGTACAAATCACATTATTGTGGGATCACCTCTTCTAAGAGTATGAATTAGGCTGTTTGTGATGGTTTGAATCCTAATCAACCTGCATACACATTGTTTGAAGAACAATAGACCAACATGGGCTTCTGTAGTAGGTCAAAGCTGTGTACTAGAAAACCTTGGTAGAGCATGGGTGGAGTTGGCATTGTGGTCCTCATGTGAATTTCCTTTCTGTTTTGGCTTCACACCAATGCCTACATCTCACTTAAAATATATTTTTTGTTTTTAATAGGTATAGGTGAGTGTTCACTGCTGTTTGGAGCCAAAGTTCCTTGGTGTTCCATGAGGACAGGGCTTTCCATGCAGTGTCACATTCTGTTCTTTGACATTTGCCAGGCATTATTTATTCATTCACAATGGCCTTCTCATGCACACTCAATAAACAACTTTAGCATTTTGTCGTCACGCACCATTTCTGACCCACCAACTGAGACATGATTGACATACATAGAGCATTAAAATGTCACAAGCAGCTTGACAACATAGGAAAATCCATTTGACTGACACATAAAGATACACTGCTGCACCACTGCAATATAACTCAATGGCGACCTGTGGGCGCAGATTGATTTACCTTGTGTAATCCCCCTCACCTTAAACGCCCGAGCATGGCAGTTGATTGCTTGGTTCAGGACTAATCTCTCATGCTTGTGTAACATTTTTATTCCTCCTTTTTGTTCATTTTTTTATGACGTGGCAGCTCAAAGCCTGTATGTCTAGCATTATTCAGTGATAGGTTGAAGCATAACCGCAGGTGCTTTTCCCCTGAGTTGGATTCTAACCTTTAAGTGTCAGAAGAAGCAAAATTGCTTTGAGGGAATAAGCATACTAACTCAACTGAGGTCAGAGAAGGCCTAGGCTGCTCTCGATGCAGGCTGCCTGGAGTCACACAAGCAGCCATTTGACCCATACTGCAGTGATAACGATAGAGTCATCAGCTCTCTAGGGGGAATTCAAGATAGGTCATGCCTCATGATATTAGTTCAAAGTAGGGTGATATGGCGTAAAAATCATATCTCAGTTTTTTTTTCAATCCCATGGATGATTCATGATCTTGTTTTTCTTTTCTCAAAATACAATTAAACCTCAAGGCACTGCATTTCAAACAGTCAGCAATAATCTAATAAATTCAGGGCTTGTAATATTATACCTAGGCTTAATATAAGCCTTCCACCACCATAGGACCCACTAAAAATGTAACTGTTTTATCAAAATAGTTTAACCAGCTATTTTGCAATAATCACTGATCTGGCTTTCAAGTTTGTCTATGAAAATGCCCTTTTTGTCAAAATAAATACCAGAACCATGCACAATGCACATCCCCACTAAAAATGACCAACTTCTTGTAACAAGCATTATAGAAAATTAACACAGGTCTCATAAACAACCTTTCAAGCACAAGCCCGCATTGTAGTGAGTAACCAGATAAATATTTATATTTTAAGTCTAGCCAACTTGGATCTATTTACTGGCTAACAAGGTTGAACAGTTGACCTGTTATGAACACACCCTCCTGTCCATCTCCAACTGTTAGAACGGCATGCTAGCCTGTCCACTTTGTTTAGATGTTGAAATCAAGGGGCCTACCTGTACACATAAGACAATGCTTTTTTCGCAGAATGAGAACGAGTTGCCAATTCTTTATATAAATGTGTATTTATATGCTCATTGCACATTTATAAAATGACTAGACAGCTAGCACATAACAGTCTGTGGCTAAAATGTTGCTAGCGGTATGCGCTACAACAATGCCACATGCAACAGAAACTGAGCATTCATTTTCCAGAAACAAAGTTAATTGATAGGCTACTAGGGTCACATTTCTGGAGTTGCGACATAAAAAGGGTATCATTAGAAAGGTTAAAGGGAAATTTCTAAATGTTTAATTTTCATATTCATCATCTCCAGCACCACCCCAACAGCAACATATGTGAAAATTCCGCGTTTCTACACTACCGGTCAAAAGTTTTAGAACACCTACTCATTCAAGGGTTTTTCTTTATTTTGTATATTTTCTACATTGTAGAATAATAGTGAAGACATCAAAACGATGAAATAACACATATGGAATCATGTAGTAACCAAATAAGTGTTAAACAAATCAAAATATATTTTATATTTGAGATTCTTCAAATATCCACATTTTGCCTTGATGACAGCTTTGCACACTCTTTGAATTCTCTCAACCAGCTTCACCTGGAATGCTTTTACAACAGTCTTGAAGGAGTTCCCACATATGCTGAGCGCTTGTTGGCTGCTTTTCCTTCACTATGCAGTCCGACTCATCCCAAACCATCTCAATTTGGTTGAGGTCGGGGGATTGTGGAGGCCAGGTCATCTGATCCAGCACTCCATCACTCTCCTTCTTGGTAAAATAGCCAGTACACAGCCTGGAAGTGTGTTGGGTCAATGTCCTGTTGAAAAACAAATGATAGTCCCACTAAGCCCAAGCCAGATGGGATGGTGTATCACTGCAGAATGCTTTGGTAGCCATGGTGGTTAAGTGTGCCTTGAATTCTAAATAAATCGCAGATAGTGTCACCAGCAAAACACCCCACACCATAACACCTCCTCCTCCTTGTTTTCCGGTGGGAAATGCACATGCGGAGATCATCCGTTCAACCACACTACGTCTCACAAAGACACGTCGGTTGGAAACAAAAATCTCCAATTTGAACTCTAATGTCCATTGCTCGTGTTTCTTGGCCCAATCAAGTCTCTTCTTCTTATTGGTGTCCTTTAGTAGTGGTTTATTTGCAGCAATTCGACCATGAAGGTCTCCTCTGAACAGTTGATGTTCAGATGTGTCTGTTACTTGCACTCTGTGAAGCATTTATTTGGGCTGCAATTTCTTGAAATGTTCCGTTTCTTGAAAGTAATGATGGAGTGTTGTTTCTCTTTGCTTATTTGAGCTATTCTTGCCATAATATGGACTTGGTCTTTTACCAAGTAGAGCTATCTTCTGTATACCCCCCTACCTTGTCACCACAAAACTGATTGGCTCAAATGCATTAACAAGGAAAGAAATTCCACAAATGAACTTTGAAGAAGGCACAACTGTTAAGTGAAATGCATTCCAGGTGACTACATCATGAAGCTGGTTGAGAAATGCCAAGTGTGCAAAGCTGTCATCAAGGCAAAGGGTTGCAGACCATCTCTCCTCACTAGCTGGTTGAGGTTTTGTGCAGACCATCTCTCCTCACTAGCTGGTTGAAGTTTTGTGCAGACCATCTCTCCTCACTAGCTGGTTGAAGTTTTGTGCCCACAAGCAGCAATGCTTATTATTTTGCATTGCTAAATCTGACAGGTCATGATTGAAAAACTACAGATGTCTTTGTTTTACACACACACCACATTGGTGTCACTGACCATTACTTTTTAGGTATACCCAGGGCGGAGTTAACTTCTACGTTAATAGACAAGGCTGCCGTCTCTTGTCCCTTTTATTTGTTATTGTCATAGAAGCACTAGAGATTTCTATGAAATCTAATGAGAATACAGTATAAGAGGAGTAAAGCGAGTTTGTTGTGTGACGTCTTTTGCCTGTCCATTTGGCTCAGAGATTAGATCAGTTTGCTTTCTGTATCAGCGGGGCAGAGGCAGAATCACCTAATGGAAATGTATGTCTTTGTCATCATTTTCTTTAAATCAATGATTAAATGTGAAGAAAAGTACAGTCACTACAATCTCAGATCTGGTTGCATTATGAAGCACCTTGCAGCGAGAACACGTGTCCATCAAAAAGGTTTTGGTGTGACACTTTCTGTCTGCAAAATAACAAAAATCTTACCAAAGATATTGGAATATTGCAGCTCGCAGGTGCATCATAAAACAGGATCCCATACTGACTGTTGGTATCTGCATGGTATCTGCACAGTATCTGCATAGTATTGCCATCATGGACAACGTAAAAAAAATATACATCTTACTGCAAGTATTTTGAGTGGTCTTTTTGCGCATGCCAGTGCTATTTAACATACTGTTGAGTCTAGCATGTTGTTTGAGGGCAGATGAGGGCTTTGAATGGCATTGATTTGCCTAGCCTGTTCTTAAGACCCTTGTGATGTAACATTCCGTGGGCAGTGTTCATGGTCCTCCGACCTTTGTCAGGTTTAGTCATGAACACAGCCCATGCAGAGCCACCACAAAGGTCTAAAGCTTCAGGTTAGAAAGCTTCCAAAAACAAACAACTCTAACCGTTCTTGACAGGTTCTGTTTCTGCTGTTCAGTGTGTGAACATAATGAAAAGTTCAAACAGACAGGTCTGCATTACTTTGCTCAGAAATGGGAGTTCAACCAGGGGGGAGAGTAACACTATTCTTCTATTCATTTTGGGATGCATGTACAGATTATCATCCCGTTGCAGATCTTTCCTGCAATGCAGGAGGTTTAAAAACGCTTCTGAAGTTTATGTCCCTACGAAAATGTCCATCAATAATATTTCACATAATAATTCACCTTTCCTGTTGCTGCAGTATTATTATGGCTCAGATTAAGGTCCTATATCTGTATCTGATACTATATGAATTCTAGACAATACAAAATGCCATACAGTTGTTAATAATTCCTTTCCCTCCTTCGTCTCTAGGATTAGGAGGGCATGCTGACGACATCGCCAGAAGGAAAGAGGAGTTTGGACAGAACGTTATACCTCCAAAAAAGCCAAAAACATTTCTTCAGTTAGTGTGGGAAGCGTTGCAAGATGTGACACTAATTATCCTAGAAGTGGCAGCCATCATTTCATTAGGCCTTTCTTTTTATAGACCTCCAGATGCCGAAAGAGAAAGTAAGTATCTACTCTTTATTTGAAATACCATGTCCTCTAATGCAGTGCTTCCCAAACTTTTTATAGTCCCGTACCCCTTCAAACATTCAACATCCAGCTGCGAACCCCCTCTAGCACCAGGGTCAGCGCACTCTCAAATGTTGTTTTTTGCCATCATTGTAAGCCCGTTACACGATACATTTATTAAACATAAGAATGAGTGTGAGTTTTTGTCACAACCCGGCTCATGGGAAGTGACAAAGAGCTCTTATAGGACCAGGGCACAAATAATAATATAACAATAATCAATAATTTTGCTCTTTATTTAGCCATCTTACATATGAAACCTTATTTGTTCATTGAAAATTGTAAATAACTCAACACAGGTTAATGAGAAGGGTGTGCTTGAAAGGATGCACATAACTCTGCAATGTTGGATTGTATTTTATTTATCCATTATTTTACCAGGTAAGTTGACTGAGAACACATTCTCATTTGCAGCAACGACCTGGGGAATAGTTACAGGGAAGAGGAGGGGGATGAAAGAGCCAATTGTAAACTGGGGATTATTAGGTGACCGTGATGGTTTGAGGGCCAGATTGGGAATTTAGCCAGGACACCAGGGTTAACACCCCTACTCTTACGATAAGTGCCATGGGATCTTTAATGACCTCAGAGAGTCAGGACACCCGTTTAACGTCTCATCCGAAAGACGGCACCCTACACAGGGCAGTGTCCCCAATCACTGCCCTGGGGCATTGGGATATTTTTTTCGACCAGAGGAAAGAGTGCCTCCTACTGGCGCTCCAACACCACTTCCAGCAGCATCTAGTCTCCCACCCAGGGACTGACCAGGACCAACCCTGCTTAGCTTCAGAAGCAAGCCAGCAGTGGTATGCAGGGTGGTATGCTGCTGGTATTGTAGATAGTCTCAGTCTTAAATCATTTTCCACACACAGTCTGTGCCTGTATTTAGTTTTCATGCTAGTGAGGGCCGAGAATCCACTCTCACATAGGTACGTGGTTGCAATGGGCATCAGTGTCTTAACAGTGTGATTTGCCAAGGCAAGAAACTCTGAGCGCAGCCCTATCCAGAAATCTGGCAGTGGCTTCTGATTAAATTCAATTTTCACAGAACTGCTTGTTGCAATTTCGATGAGGGTCTCTTGTTCAGATATCAGTAAGTGGACTGGAGGCAGGGCATGCAAGGGATAACGAATCCAGTTGTTATGTCATCTGTTTTGGGAAAGTACCTGGGTAATTGCGCACCCAGCTCACTCAGGTGCTTCGCTATATCAAATTTGACATTGTTTGTAAGCTTGAGTTCATTTCCACACAGAAAAAATACAATGATGGAAAGACCTGTGTGTTGTCCTTTTTAATGCAGACAGAAAAGAGCTCCAACTTCTTAGCCTCAATTCTGTCCCGGACATTGAATATGGTTGCAGAGAGTCCCTGTAATCCTAGATTCAGATCATTCAGGCGAGAAAAAACATCACCCAGATAGGCCAGTCGTGTGAGAAACTCGTCATCATGCAAGCAGTCAGACAAGTGAAATTATGGTCAGTAAAGAAAACTTTGAGCTCGTCTCTCAATTTAAAAAACGTGTCAATACTTTGCCCATTGATAACCAAAGCACTTCTGTATGTTGTAAAAGCATTACATGGTCGCTGCACATATCATTGCATAGTTCAGAAAATACACAAGAGTTCAGAGGCCTTGCTTTAACAAAGTTATTTACAATTGTAGTGTCCAAAATGTATTTCAAACTGTCAGGCATTCCCTTGGCAGCAAGAGCCTCTCGGTGGATGTTGCAGTGTACCCAAGTGGCGTCAGGAGCAACTGCTTGCACTCACGTTACCACTCCACTATGTCTCCCTGTCATGGCTTTTACGCCATCAGTACAGATACCAACACATCCTGACCACCAAAGTCCATTTGATGTCACAAAGCTGTCCAAATATCCTCTCATGTTGTCCTGGTTTCCAGTGGTTTGCAGAAGAGGATATCTTCCTTAAAGGACTCCACATAAACAGAACAGACATAAACCAGGAGCTGTGCCAGGCACGCCACGTCTGTTGACTCATCCAGCTGTAACGCATATAATTCACTGGCTTGTATGCGAAGGAGTAGTTGATTCAAAACATCTCCTGCCATGTCACTGATGCGTTGTGAAACAGTGTTGTTTGATGAAGACATTGTCTGTATAGTTTTTTTGGCCTTTTCCCTCAGCATTGTCCCAGCCATATCCGCGGCAGCAGGAAGAAGTAAGTCCTCCACAATAGTATGGGGCTTGCCTGTCCTAGCCACTCGGTAGCTCAGCTTCTAGCCCCTTCTTATTAATGGTATCTGTTGCTTTTATACATGTCTTACTTCTCGAAAGTCGTCTTTATTCTCGCTCAATAAACTCCTGTGGCTTATTTTTCAAATTGTCATGTTTTGTTTCTAAATGTCTGCGCAAGAGTGAAGGTTTCCCGAGACAGAGTAACAGTTAATGTGATTGGATGTTAATTATTGGACTAGGCTACCTGTATTTGACATTGTGTTGTTATTTTGCTGAACACTAGATGGTTTAATTTTATTTTTGGCAGTGAAACGAGGCTACTCAGGCGAGAAAAAAACATCACCCAAATGTATAGCCCCGTTGGAAAATATAAATGTACTGTTTGAAAATGTGAATCACATTTTTATTTGGCGTACCCCCCACGGCATTGCACGTACCCCTGGGGGTACCCCAGTTTGGGAATACCTGCTCTAATGGATTAATCACCAGGTGATTCATATTTACTCAATCAAATACCAAAAGATCTGATTGTTGCTACTTTGCAACTGTAAACTTCATGCATGCAGTCATACATGCGTCTGGTTTCGGCAGTTGCTGGTAATTGGTTATTGGATGGATAGTTGGGATTTCATTGCAGACCAAAACAAGCAGATCTAATTTCAGACGGCACTTTATTGCTGTGTCTTCCTGGGGATTGTCACAAGTCTCTGACTTTGTTGATAGAAAGAGATATAGCTTGGTACAAAGTGTGAATATCCTGCCTATTATCTAATCATAAAGGGGTTCACTCTGATACTGATACACGTCAATCAATCCATAATCCCATTCCACAAAGGACTTCAGTGGCAGTAGTGGGTCGCGAGTGTACTTCCTGTGATCAAGACAGTGTACTTCCTGTTTTATAATCATTGTAGGATACTTTCTGTGGGATCCTTTGGGTAATGGCCATGCTACCAAAGACAAAATTGACAATGTCATCAGAATGAATGAGCTACTTGTCCTCAATTTAGGGTTAGGCCAAGGTATAAAAACACAATTCTGGAGGGAATGCAGTGTACTTCTGTCCTTTGTAGCACGTCCAGATAGTGACAACTGTCCCTTTCTTTCAGATTGTGGAAAGGCAGCGGGAGGAGTGGAGGATGAGGGGGAGGCAGACGCGGGCTGGATTGAGGGTGCAGCCATCCTCCTGTCCGTCGTCTGTGTGGTCCTGGTGACAGCGTTCAACGACTGGAGTAAAGAGAAGCAGTTCCGCGGGCTGCAGAGCCGTATTGAACAGGAGCAGAAGTTTACGGTGGTCCGCGGAGGCCAAGTCATCCAGATCCACGTGGCTGAGATCGTCGTCGGCGATGTTGCACAAGTGAAATACGGTATGGTCCTGAAAGAAAAATGCTGTTCTGTGTTTATTTGTGTCCGTGTGCTAGCTTGCATATGTGTGTGTGTGCCCTAAAACCAAAGAGCATCTTCAATCCTACTTTTTCCCTCTGTCTGAATCTGGGGTAAATGAGCGAACTCACCCAGCTGAACAGTCTGGTGTATGTTTTTCCAGGTGACCTTCTTCCTGCTGATGGTGTATTGATCCAGGGAAATGATTTGAAAATCGATGAAAGCTCTCTCACCGGTGAATCTGACCATGTCAAGAAGACATTGGACAACGATCCCATGCTGCTGTCAGGTAATGATGATGAGCCTTCCTCTCTCCATATAATATGGCTGATGTCTAGTTACAAATCCAATATGGATCAGACTGTATAACGCCCAGTGGTATCGCTCCCCTTTCAAGCTACAATCCTTAGTTGATAAGTACATTTTTAAAAACTTATTAGTGAATGATATTGATTCTTGAAAAAATTACTTTATAAATGCCTCATGAGCTTTGTTCAACTGTTGTACCCCATCAAAAGCTTGTTTTACTACAATGTTTATCAACAACATTAAACAAACACTGTATAGCCTCAAAACATGGTTAAAAATGTAATTTTGATATCCAGGCTGTATCACATCCGGCCGTGATTGGGAGTCCCACAGGGCGGCGCACTATTGGCCCAGCATTGTCCGGGTTTGGTCGGGGTAGGCCGTCATTGTAAATAAAAATGTGTTCTTAACTGACTTGCCTAGTTAAATAAATGTTAAATAAAAAAATAATATTATCATGGATGGTCAGTCCTTGCATCCATTTCTTGTTCTATGAATTTGAGAGTGCTTACATTTATCCAGGCCCATCACTCAGCTTTTTAAAGAAACAGAGGCGGGGTGCCGCTTTGTTATTGTTTTAATTAATGAGGGCGTTCTGTTAATGCCCCGAGCGCGTCCCGGGTGAAGCGGGTTAGCGTTGATTGCATTCGTTTTGGAACTGAGTTGCCTCCCGGGCGTGAGCCAGGTGCCCTCGTTCTGGCCAACGGCGAAGTTGGCTCAAAACAAAGGTTACGTAGTTTTAAGCACGTGGAGTAATGAGTAGGATTCTGTGTTTTCACATGCAAACATGATTGATTTTGATTAACAGGCTTTATCTGCCTTCTCAATGAAAAGTAGTTTGAAAATTCAAACATATATTTTCTGGTTTCTGAATGATGCATCATCCTGCCTTGTTGACAACAGATTGCTGTTCCATTTGAGAAGGGCTCTTCTCCCTCATCGGTTTTGCATGTTCACGTCATGGGCCATAGCCCCATGCAATTCGCAACATATCATACGAAATGGATGACGTAGTAGACAATTGTGACCAATTTCGGGGACCCGTTTTGTCTCATATTTGCCAAGGCAGCAGCTACTCTTTGTGAGCACTACTTTCAAATTTACTGGCTGAAATGATGCAAAACCTTTTGGAGCATCACTTTAATCAAACTTCCTCATGGATTGTAGCTTGAAGGCTTGACTGCCACTGCACAACACGACCGCATGGGTCTGCTTGTTTGTAGACTGCTACTGAGAGATGATAATAGATTGAGGCACTTGTTTTTCTCCCTTGAAATACTGTTTTTGCTGTGGCACTGGCAAGCACCCAAAAAAAGTGAATGAATGGGAATTTAGGTGATGGAATGGACAATTAGATTTTCCATTACTACTCAAGTAGAGAATAACAACATTACTACTCATGCCCTGTCTATCATGACCAAAAAAGCCTGGTATATATTATTGTTGCGGGAGAGGCTATAAGGACACAGCTGACGCTTAAACCGACTAGCCAAAACTTAAAACTGTCCCTTACCTTTACCCTAACCTTAACCAAACCCTTAGACCTGACCCTAACACTTACCCTACCTCGTAACTCTAATCTTAACCTAATTTTAATACATTCTGAAGTTAAATATCTGTTTGGTGCATAGCCTTTTCCTATTACTGTCAATCACTCTTCTTAAGAGCTCTTAGGAGTCAACAGCTACTTGAAACAGCACGCTCTCTATTCCTCCATAGATACTGTTAGGCCATACAAGTTTAATTACATATTTAACAGATGCCCCTCTTCACTTTTCTCAAACATGCAATAAAAATCTGAAAAATTACCATCCCATTTTAGTTGGAGAGATTCCATTGTTTAGGTTCCTGTGATCATGTCTGTCTTTTCTTTCGTCAGGTACCCACGTCATGGAGGGTTCTGGGAAGATATTGATCACAGCAGTAGGTGTCAACTCCCAGACCGGCATCATTTTCACACTACTTGGAGCCGAGGAAGACGAAGATGACGATGAGGACGAAAAGGCGGAGAAGGAAAGGAAAAAGAGGGAGAAAGAGGAGAAGAAGAAAGAGAATGAGAGGAAAAAGAAAGAGAAGAAAGAAAAGAAGGACAAGAAAGACAAACTGGACAAGAAAAGTATGTTGAACTGGATTGTACTTTCATAGCCATCTGTCACTAAATGTGTCAAATGAACCTCTCACCTCTGTCCATTGTATTAACTGTTAGGAATATACCTACTTGCTTTTGATTGAGACTCACCATAGGAGTAAACATAAAATGGAATTGTTTTGAAAAACTCTGTCCAACAAGTGCTATAACATATTCGATTATGCTATCATTTATCCTATAAGGCATACACTTGCTACATTGTGCCAGTGGCATGACATAAAGCTATTTGCTTCCATAGAGGTGATGTCAGACAAGGTTATTCACCCTTTATTAACTGAAGTGGTCAATCAATCATTCAAGAGAGATAGTAAAACGACGTTTTTGGCTTTGGGTCATCTATTAAAATGTCTAAAAATGTTTAAACTATCTTCAACAATAAGATGTCTGCCAAGGGTGTGTGAGTGACATGCACATTCAATACTTCCACTCAGATGCTGGACCAATGATAAAAACACTGAATAACAAAGTTCCCACTTTACACCACAATACACAAACAGTTTCAATAGCTGAATTGTGGTGCATGTTAAAAACAGCATGTGGGAGCACTATAGAAGATGCAGATTTAAGATCTCTGTTGGTTAACATATCAGTTAACTGGCTGCAGTTGGGTCAGTTGGACCATGAACCTCTCTCCTGTCACACCCGGCTAAAAACAGTTACTGCCTGTGAATTAAACAACCTGGGCCTTAGCTTCCTGCCAAGAGTGTTAGGGGAGCGTTGTGTTTAAGTCTGTAATCCCAGTATCATTGATCAGGGGATTGTCATAGTGAGGGAGTACACTATTAGGGAGTTGAGACAGGAATGCATGTCATAGCATTTACACCTCTTAGTTTCCAATGTGATGTATAAAGGCTATCCGTCAATAAAACTCACATCCAAGGGAACACATTACAACTAGAAGGGTTTTGCCACTCAGCAAAAGTGAGAAGCTCTTTGCTGATGTGTAAATGGATACGTTTTTAAGTGCAGTCGTTTCTTTCTCTCCACAGATAAGAAAGACGAGAAAAACAAGAAAGGTAGGTTTGTTATTGTGTGTTATATCTATATTGAAGCTGCTAATTTTTATTTGTGTGCACTTCACGAGCATGGTGTGTTTATATTGAGTACTGTATAGTTTGGTTTGTGTGTTTATATAGACTCTGTATGATCTGGTCTGCGTGAGGTGGGTAAAGTCTGAGCTAGGCCTCGCTACGATTCGCTCCGGCCGCCGGTGCGGCCCTGTGTTTCGCTTAGGGCATATGGTAATGTGTGTGTCCCTGTGGTCCGAGCAGCAGGTGCTCTTGACTCCGCTCATGGTGATTAGGACCAAGGAGATTACAGCTCTTAATCTCAGCAGCTGCTTTCCCCCTCCGCTTTTCTTCCTTTAGCTAACAACCTGTACTGTTTTCGGATCAGCACACTTAAACACTTACACACACACGCTAACTCACACATTTGCCTGGATGAACAAGGTGCCTTTACTTCCGTTTATAACGTGTTGAGTATTTAGGGTTCTAGTGCGTGTGTGTTTGTACATTTACAGCATGTTTTGGGATGATGGCGGTTGGATTGGCTTGTAGAGAATCTCAGCCAAGAAAGAGCAATAATCCCCAGACTAGGATTAAAGACTGCGAGCCAAACACCATAGTGTCACTGCGGTGTATTACATAGAATAGCACCCCCTATCCGTCTCCAGGCAGTATCAACAACCCCTGCCATCCAACTAGGAATCCTTACACACCAATGTACTATTTTATTTCCCCCATTTAATTATTTGTTAATTGGATGCATCAACAATTCTTATTACAATTATTGTATTATGAGGTGCTCATGTTTGCTAATGTTTGACTTTTTTTATCTAATGTATCTGGAAAAAATAAAGAGAGAACTGAAGGGAATGTTACAGTATTGATAGTGTAGAAGTAGTTTTCTCCTGGTTTTTACTGCCTTATGCCTTATCTTATTCCTTACACTCAGGGAGTATAATTACTCAGGGAGTATAGTTACTCAAGGACTATTGTTAGTTACTCAGAGAGTATAGTTAGTTACTCAGAGAGTCTAATTTATTCCGGTAGTATAGTTATTTACTCAGGGAGTGTAGCTGCTTAGGGTGTATAGTTAGTTACTCGGGGAGTTCAGTTAGTTACTCAGGGAATATATCCACTTCTGGAGTATAGTTAGTTACTCATGGAGTATAGTTAGTTACTCATGGAGTATAGTTAGTTACTCAGAGAGCATAGTTACTCGGTGAGTATAGTTATAGAGTATAGTTACACTCTTGTCATCTCTGAGGAAATTTGTTTTGATGGGCCCATGTTGTGAATTAGATGTGAACCCGATGTTTCCCAAAATGTCTCTATTTCAACTTAATTTCATTTGAACCCATCCTCTCGTCTCCCTCAGGTAAGTCTAAGGGTGGTGCAGGCGTGGAGATGCAGCCCCTAAACTGTGACGACGGAGGAGAGGAGAAGAAGAAAGCTAACCTACCAAAGAAGGAAAAGTCTGTGCTCCAGGGGAAGTTGACCAAATTAGCGGTGCAGATCGGCAAAGCAGGTAAGACCATCACAAGGGAAGCCCTCTATTTCAGCCAAGCAAAATTCGGAATTCTGAAAGTGCGTTTGATTTCCACAGCAGATTGTCTCAGTTTGTCGTCATTAAAGATATTTTTCTCTTTCATTGTGTTCACTCCTATCCTTTCCCCTATCCAGGCCTGTTCATGTCGGGATTGACAGTAATCATCCTGATAACTCTGTTTATGGTGGACACTTTCTGGATCCAGGGCCTACCATGGGTCGCGGACTGCACACCCATCTACATTCAGTTCTGTGTCAAGTTCTTCATCATTGGTGTAACTGTGCTAGTGGTGGCCGTGCCCGAAGGTCTCCCCTTGGCCGTCACCATCTCATTAGCCTACTCTGTCAAAGTAGGTATCACTACTATGTTAATACAGTATGTATAATTCAGACAGGAGTAATTAAGAAACGCATTGCCAGATCACAAATAATAGCCTCCTCTCTTCCTCAGAAAATGATGAAAGACAACAACCTGGTGAGGCACCTGGATGCCTGTGAAACCATGGGCAACGCCACAGCCATCTGCTCTGACAAAACGGGGACATTAACCATGAACAGGATGACCGTGGTCCAGGCTTATCTGGGAGACAGGCACTACAGGGTGGTTCCTGAGCCTGACCTCATCCCAGGCAAAGTCTTGAACCTGCTCATTATGGGCATCGGAGTCAACTGTGCTTACACTTCCAAGATCATGGTAAGTGAAAATATTTCACTCTGTTGAGATTTTCAACTCTGGCAAACAGAGCACAAAAAGATCTGCAATAAAGCTCTTTTCTTGGCAATCTTTTATTGACATCTGTTTAAATACATTGAGTGCCAGGTCAGGGATTTCAAGCCAGAGCCAAATCCTCTTGAGATCTGGGTACTTAGACTTTCATTTCGATCATGCATTGATATCAATGGGAAATATTTGTAAAGAATTTCATTTATGTTAGCTGATTTGAAGTTTGGAACTGACCTTAATGTGTAAATGGTTTGTCTCAGTCTCCTGAGAAG
The DNA here is from genome assembly GCF_045679555.1 of Salvelinus alpinus. Classification (NCBI taxonomy): domain Eukaryota; kingdom Metazoa; phylum Chordata; class Actinopteri; order Salmoniformes; family Salmonidae; genus Salvelinus; species Salvelinus alpinus. The sequence goes on along the minus strand of NC_092091.1, from coordinate 14,113,784 downwards.
GAGGGCGGGCTGCCACGCCAAGTGGGCAACAAGACTGAATGTGCCTTGCTGGGCTTTGCCTTGGATCTGAGACGGGACTATATGACCATCCGCAATGAGATCCCAGAGGAGAAGCTCTTCAAGGTCTACACCTTCAACTCAGTCAGGAAGTCCATGAGCACGGTGCTAAAGAACGCAGATGGGAGCTACCGCATGTTCAGCAAAGGAGCATCAGAGATCCTCCTGAAGAAGTAGGCCGGGACTTTCTGTTTTTCCCTTTCGTGCAAATTAACTCAACAAATTAACTTGCTCAGTATTATTTGTCAGAAACCTAATATAAATATAAACTTAATACAAACCTAATATATACAGTATATAAATATAAACCTAATATATACAGTATATAAATATAGACCTAATATATACATTATATAAACCTAATATAAATATAAACCTAATATATACAGTTTATAAATATAAACCTAATATATACAGTATATAAACTTAATATAAACCTAAAATAAATTCCCTTTTTATCTCAACGCAGGTGTTGTAAGATCATGACAGCCAATGGGGAGGCTAAGGTCTTCAAGTCCAGGGACAGAGATGACGTGGTGAAGAAGGTGATCGAGCCCATGGCCTCCGAGGGCCTCAGGACCATCTGCCTGGCCTACAGGGACTTCCCCCCTGCCGACGGCGAGCCTGACTGGGAAAACGAAACTGACATCCTCACCAGCCTCACCTGTTTGTGTGTGGTGGGCATCGAGGACCCCGTACGGCCAGAGGTAAAAGGGCCATTGGAGCCCAAACAAAGGTCCTTGTTGCAAAGGTCCAATTAATTGAAGAATGTAAATGTTTGTGCTGCTATAACCCTCAACAATGTACATGTATAATCACCCTAAAAAGGAAAGCAGGTGTTTGTGAGTGTGTCTCTGGGGCGTTGGATTATAAGCAAAACACACATTTCCATAATCTGAAGAGAAAAAATGGACAGTAAGGTATTCTTCTTCCACCCTAGGTCCCTGACGCCATTAAGAGGTGTCAGCGCGCTGGCATCACGGTGCGCATGGTCACAGGGGACAACATCAACACGGCTCGGGCCATCGCTAGCAAATGTGGCATACTGCAGCCCGGAGATGACTTCCTCTGTATAGACGGCAAAGAATTCAACCGACGAATTAGAAACGAACTGGGAGAGGTAATATTCCTCTCACAAAATAGAACTGTTTCTGTAAAAAAAATGGGATGATAGAGTAACCCAAGGAACTGTCTACTTCCAGATTGAGCAGGAGCGCATTGATAAGATTTGGCCCAAACTCCGTGTGCTTGCAAGATCCTCACCCACTGACAAACATACCTTAGTGAAAGGTATGTTTGTGTTTTTTTATTTTTTATTCATCACTATCTTTGGAAAGTTACAGATACATTTTTAGGTCTCACATATTATTATCTAAAGGGATGATGCTTGCCTCTGTTCACAGGTATAATGGATAGCACTGTACAAGAACCAAGACAAGTTGTTGCTGTAACAGGAGATGGTACTAATGACGGCCCTGCCTTGAAGAAAGCTGATGTTGGATTTGCCATGGTATTATTATACTCCAAGATCGGGCACATGTTATGTCCCATCAATATTACATGAGTAGGTTCTCTCTCTCATTCAACCAGACGGATACTTTTGGTGCTGTGACTAATACGCTGTGACATGATGTGCCCACAGGGCATTGCAGGCACGGATGTGGCCAAAGAGGCCTCAGACATCATCCTGACAGATGACAACTTCAGCAGCATCGTCAAGGCGGTGATGTGGGGACGGAACGTCTACGATAGCATCTCCAAGTTTCTCCAATTCCAGCTGACGGTTAATGTGGTGGCTGTCATTGTGGCCTTCACTGGAGCCTGCATCACACAGGCTAGACACTCTCTATTTCTGCCATGTCCATCCTTCCCATCTTGCCTTTCTGCTTGTAAAGTTGAGGCACAGAGAGAGTCCAACTGCCTATAGGGAGTTTTTATTATCTACTCTACAAGTTGCAACTGTCTTTGAAAAGTGGAGAGCTATACATAACTCAAACTACATCTCCCCTCAGGACTCTCCTCTCAAAGCTGTCCAGATGCTGTGGGTGAACCTGATCATGGACACCTTTGCCTCGCTGGCCCTGGCCACTGAGCCCCCAACTGAGTCTCTCCTGCTGAGGAAGCCGTACGGCCGCAACAAGCCCCTCATCTCTCGAACCATGATGAAGAATATCCTGGGCCATGCCGTCTACCAGCTCACCATCATCTTCACTCTGCTGTTCGCCGGTGAGTACCGCCTGGGGTCAATTCAGTTAGTCGTGCCAATTGGACATTGACATTAAAATTCATGTTTTTTTTCTTCACTCTTTGAAATCTAACTTTGTTCTTGATAAAGTTATGAAAGCAAATGTGTTGTATTACATGATCCGTATTGCTGGTCTCCAGTGGGCCTTGTCAGTATGCACTGCACCTATGTTTCCACCACAGGGGAGCAGATGTTCGACATTGACAGTGGGCGGTACGCGCCACTCCACGCCCCTCCCTCAGAACATTACACAATTGTCTTCAACACCTTCGTCATGATGCAACTCTTCAACGAGATCAACGCCCGCAAGATCCACGGCGAGCGCAACGTCTTTGACGGCATCTTCAAAAACATGATCTTCTGCTCCATTGTGTTCGGAACGTTCGTCATCCAGGTGAGCAGCATTCAGATCCATTCAAGAAATTCACACAGGGGATTTCATATTGGAAAGAAAGTAACATTGCTCTCCAATCACCCTGTGTTTTGTCATCCAGATTGTGATAGTGCAGTTTGGAGGGAAACCTTTCAGCTGTGTGTGCCTCACCATCGACCAATGGCTCTGGTGTGTCTTCTTGGGCTTTGGATGTCTACTGTGGGGCCAGGTGAGCTTCTTGCCGGTTTCTAATGTCCTTCAAAGTCCCTGTGATCTACTTGCCTGTTATTAAATGACAAAAAAAAGTTTTGTCACAAATTAGTTCAACATTTCAGTTTGTGTCTCATTTATAGGTGGTCACCACTGTCCCCACCAGCCGGCTGAAGTTCCTGAAGTCTGCAGGCCATGGCACGCAGCAGGAGGAGATCCCTGAGGAGGAGCTGGAGGAGATGGAGGACCTAGACGAGATCGACCATGCTGAGATGGAGATGAGAAGGGGACAGGTCCTCTGGTGCAGAGGTCTAGGCAGGATCCAGACTCAGGTATGTATGGTCAACTCAGCTCACAATCATCCCTCAGCTTTACACCAAACCATAGCTACCATTGGCCTGGATACAAACTCAGTATTGTGCTTTATTAACTTTCAATGGGGTCTCAATACTCATATTTTGACTGTGTCTTTGTCCCCAAACTGTCCAGATCCGTGTAGTGAATGCCTTCCGAGACACTATGTCCCCCTACGAGGGCCTGGAGACCCCAGAGTCCCGCAACTCCATCCACAACTTCATGACAACCCCAGAGTTCAGGATAGAAGACTCAGAGCCACAGATCCCACTCATCGACGACACAGAGGGGGAGGATGATGCTCCCACCAAGCGCAACGCTGCACAGACTCTGCCCCCACACTCCAAGCTGGCCACCCTCCCGTCCTCGCCCAACCAGAACAATAACGCTGTGGACATGGTCATCCCCCTCCACAAGGAGAGCCCAAAGATTAGCGGGAATCCTGAGAGTGCTGTGCTTCCGGCGTGCCCTGGGAGCCCGCTGAACAGCCTGGAGACCTCCCTCTGAGCTGGACTGTAGTACCAGTAATGGCCCACTGACCTCAGCCCACTTAACAATACCAAGAAGTGGGGAGAGGAGGCTTCTAGAAGTTTTGGTTTGGACTGGAGTTGAGGACATCAGATATTTCAGATTTTATGGTCTTGTATCGATGGAGGGGTGCACATTTTGAGTGAAAGAATATATAGACTACGTTTAAAAAAAGTAATTGAATGAACAGGGAGGCTGGGACGCATTGCTGTACATCAGCAATACTTCTAAAGAATTAATGCATTGGCTATGTATATTTTTACGATTTCATTCATGTTGTGAAAGCAGACCTGTTTACACATTTGTAAAACTTTGATTGTCTGTGAAAGACCTACGTAATAACATGTACAACGTGGGGCTGTGAAATTAAAAAAATATATACTGTATTTTAGATATTGCTGTTTTTTTTAGGAGAAAACAGGTTTCTATTGAAACTGAACTATTTTGCCTGCAAGTTCTATTTGGTATGTATTTTGCTAGGTACATAGAAATATCTAGCAAAATAAGAAGACTTGTGTAGAAACTTGTGTAAGAAAGTGGTTTTATGGTCTTTTAGGAGAGGTTAGAATAACTGGAAAACAGCCACAAATATCCATGTACACAATTCCACACTGTAAATATTCACTCTGTTCCCAATCATTCCAAAACTACATTTCATGTTTACTGGAAAGTGGAGCTTCCATTTGTCACTAGTGCTATAAATCTAGACCACAGATGATAAGCACCAACTCCATGGAAAAGCTCATTATGAATCAAGGATACTATACATACTATACAAACTGTACAATGTGTCTGTAGAGATAATTATGTGAAGTGAGTGTATTGTTGGTTTTAAGTCATTTTTTACCATTTTAAATCAGGAGTAGGTTTTTGCCTGATCAAAAACCACGTAATTCAAAGATGTTCAATGTGCTGAATGGTTTTGATGACCTGGTTTGTATTTCACAAATAGGATCAAAGGGTTTCCCAGCTAACTGATATAACTTGATTCTCTACATCATTAACATGTACAGTTAGTTGATAAAGTAATCCTTACCCATTGATGCCCCGTTCCATTTGACCTCTCCCGTGAACTGACCTGGGAGATTTGGGTTGTTATTATTTAAAGCTGACTACCATATTGATTCTGCTTTTTGAAATACCCTCCAGGAAACATAGCAACTACTCAAGATACAGGGGACTTTAGACTCTCAGCACAGAGTACTTTATTGCATTAAACCTCCTTCAGAGAGACTTGATATTTTGTCAAATATAGCCTAGCTTTGTATCTTCGAGAAAACGAAGTAGTTTTCATCCCTCACAAAAGTCAGGGTATCATCATTTTGGAGGCAGGAATGAAAAGGATTCAAAACAGAGTTTTTTTTGGGGGGGGGGGGGGCAAGCCTACAGTAAAAACACCATTTATCTAATTGGAAATATTTTACATGTTTACCCAGTGAATTGATTTTGGTTGACAGGATCGTAGGGTCCTGTGTCATTGGGTGCTATTCAACAAACACAGAAAGCAAAAATCCTGAAATGCCAAAATAAAAATGTTGTCCTGGGTTGTGGAGATTGTTTTGTTACATTACTATTGTTTTATTACATTTTCACAGCGCAGGACCAATTCTATGTTTCTGGAATCCAGGGCCCATATCCATAAGCCATCTCAGAGTAGGAGTGCTGATCTAGGATTTGTCCATTTAATCTTGTTCATTTTGATCTAAAAGATTCAACTGATCCTAGATTTCTTCCCTGTATTGCAATTTCAAACTTCATATTAAGAAGAAAGAAGGTATAAATCCCAATCCAATGGAAGTACTGTAGGTGGTAAAAAATGAAGAAAGATTACATAAGCAACTTTTGTTTGTTTCTCTGTAGTTTCATTCCACATTGGGAATTACTGTTTATCCACCGCTTTAAGGATTTTTTTTTCATCTCAATATTTGGTAATAAAGTACTTTGTGTCTGTTTATTTTGAGCAATGGCTGTTGTGGTCGATATTCATTTTCGAAACTTGTTGAGTAATGTTTATGGTTTTGAAAATAAAATATGAATATTTAGCTTACCTAAATGGTTTTGAATCTGTCCTCTATATTTTTTACTTTTTCTCAACATTCAGTCATTATTGCAACACTCAGTTAATTTAAAATGCCTATTGAATTTGGCCATCAGTGTCTCTGAAAAAAAATCCACACCACACCCTTTAGGCCAACCGGTATCTGGTTCTCCCTGTTTGCAATGCTATTATTATAATAGTCTATTATTGAAAAAGTAATACCTGTCATACCTGAGTTGAAGTGAAATTCCTTAACAGAAAATGACTGAAGTAAAAGCGAAAAATCCCTCATTAAAGGAGCTACATGTAGAATTTTGGGATTGTAATTTCAGAAAATGTGCATAATACTGTATATCTGCAGTAAAAGTGGAAAGATAGTGTTTCACAATCTTTTTTCACTAATCAAACATTTTGGCCAATACAAAATCGCATTCTAAAATGCAGACTTTCTGACAAAAAAAGCCAGACCGGAGATGGGAAAACCACCCTCCCTCTCTTATATTGGCATCACTAAAAAGTGTGGCCATCTACTCGACCACAATGGCAGACTGGCGCAAGCGTCATTGTAGAAATCGCTCTGTCATTTCCTGGTTGCTGAAGTTCTACACTCTTCATTTTCAGTTTATGTGATGCAAAAAAGCACTGAACGGTGTAGGGAATCATTGTACCATCTAAATTGCTGTGAAATATATGTACAACAACAAAAAATAGTGTTTACTGCTGTTTGAAGTTGGTGGGATTAAAAAAAAAAGTAAAATAGTCTCCACCATGGTCCATGCTAATCGGGATCCTTGGGATGCCGGATAGCACTAACCTCTCCACCTTGTTGCGGGAGAGTTGTTTATATTAAGCCTAAATGTTGTTGCAATTCACTTTAATTTTTTAAAATTACATTTTAGTAATTTAGCAGACACTTATCCAGTGTGCATACGTTTTTAATATATATATTTTGTTTTGTTTTACTTAACCTAGTTTACATTACACATGGGTGAGATATTTTAGATGTAGCACCTATAAAAGTCAGAAAGTGTTTTAAATGTAGAGTACTTGAGTATAAAACTAATGGCTGTAAATCCAAATCCCTTATGTTACAATGCAATCTTTATTGGTCCATACACAGGGTAAACCGGTACCACACAACTACACACGATAGGCTGGGAGCAACAGGGTCTTGATTCCGATTGCTAGCTCACACCCGAAAGATTTATTTCCATCAACATTGGGATGCGAAGTTGCAACGCGCCGTTTGCCTACTTCTCTGAGGCTAGTTCCGCCTCAGTTGGCCAGATTAGTTTGATTTTGTTGTATGAAGTTGTTCTCAAATAGGTGGGCTACTCCAACACTCAGAATCAGATGCCATTTACCAATGCAGCTATGCCAGAGGCGAAACAGAACGGACGATTGCACGTTCTCTTTATAATAAGCATGCGAATGGGTTGGGACTATGTTGCTGTCATCCAAGGGTAGTCTCCACCAGGAATTATAAATGTATCGGAGTAAACATTTTTTTACATTTTTTTGTAAATGTAACGTTAGCTAGGAATGTAGCTAGTTGAGTAAAAATAAAAGTTAGCAATATAAATACTCAAGTAAGAACAGATACCCCTGTAAAAAAAATATTTGTAGGCTACTTACTTTATATTTCTGTTTTTGCCCAGTCTAAATAAAGGTTACATAAAAATGTAAAGGCAAAATGACTACAATTCCCATGAGCGCTCTTGTGTCGCTTCTGCCAGACGTTTCAACCAATGGCGATGTAGCCTGCATGTCACATGGACTTGTTTGTTCACGAAATTTGAAATATCTCTTACTCTCGGACCAAATACATGTTTTTGAAACAGATGTTGAACTGCATGACATCGATTTAGCAGAATATAACTAGCAAACGTATTTACTAACATAAGACGGTAGGTGCTGTTTGGATGTATTGGAAATACGAAATTCGTCCAAACGACCTACATAGCTAGCCAGATGCATTTTATTGTGTGTCGTGCCAGCTAACGCGTTAGCTAGATTGCTGCTAGCTAGCTAAACATTTTTTAAACTGCTACAAATACATTACCAACTAAAATAAGGATTGGGCTAAAGTTAGCTAGCTAACCAACAATGTAAATGAATTATGATATGTTAGCTAGTTATGTTCATAATACATGCTAGTCAGTCAAAACTAGCTAGTTAACGTAGCTTTATTAGATCTAACGTTAGCTTTTAGCTAGCTTCTCTATCACACTGTTTTTCATACGTTTTCAATTTCTCATTTCCCTATGAAGGACGACTAACGTTAACCTACTACGACATCTGCACTCTGGGCCCTAGCGACCTTTCCTTGTCCCGTGAGGAGTATGGATTCCCATGCCAACAGTGGTAACTCAGCTTTCTTATCCTTATTGCTTGTTAACTATAATTTATTCAATTTTATTCAGATTGTCAACTGTTTAACGTTATAGTCCATGAGCCAGACCCCAAAGTTTCGGCCGTCGAGTTCACTTGGGTTGACAAAGTCCCATATGATTGTGACATAACTAGGTTAGTTAGACCTTCAAGAAAATCACTGAGAAATCGTCACCCCAAGTGAGCCGACCAACCCCCATGGCTCATGTACTATTAGTAGCAAGACAAAAACTGTCCTTCCTATCAAAGGATTTCATTTTTTTGGTACATTGTTTGTTTAAATTTCCTTGTTCCTTTCCCACAAGAATTCTTCTCATTGGCTGAAGAGAAGTTTGATTTTGACATTTCACTGTCACCTGCCAGGTTGGTGTCATAGATATCTTTGATTTCCATTTCTTTGGTTTATATGTATTTCTCTCTTGAATGCATTGCCACTGAACTCACAATCTGTCTTTGTATTTGATACTACCATTGTCTATACATTTTACTTGGGAAATGTTAAATCACTTACATATGAAAAATAACATTGTAAAACCAATCCCCCTTGTTTAAAGCTCAAGAGGAGATGAAGACGATGACGAGGTCTTTGTTGGTCCGGTCTGTCACAAGGAGAGGTGTATCTCCGTCGGTCTGGAGACCATTGTCAAGGAAAACGTCAGCAGTTGTCCTTCAGTGGGTGAGGGGCCCAGCTGGAGTCCTTTGGCTGTGGACAAGTTTGAGGAAATCTGCAAGGAAGCCAACCTACTAGCCAGTCAACTAGTAGTCAACCAGCAGCAGCCTGATGTAGGGGTAACCAATGGTACACTCACATTGAGTAAAGAAGAACCGAAAGAAGACTTTGTGCAGGATGCTGGGGCCAAACTGGGCATGTTCAGAAAGCCAGTTGATGCTGTCCTAAGCCCTATCAAAAGGGAGACCTTCTGTGTGCAGGACAGTCCATTGAAGCAGCTCCCTCCTGCTATTCAGCAGCGGCTGTTAAGGGATGGTGGGGTTTCTAACTCCACTAAGAGCAGTGTTGGCACTTCCAGCCCTGTGAGAGCAGGGACTACGACTCGGACCAAGATGGTGTGCCGAGGCAGGGTGGGGCTGGCCTGCAACACCGGGGTGCTCCCTAGCAAACAACAACCAGCAGCCCGAGGAGCGACCGCGACGACAGCTCTGCAGACAGCCAAGACCAGACCGGAGCCTGCTGAGAGGACCACCATGCTGGCTCCTCCAAGCAAAGTATGGGCTCTTAGAAGATATCTAGCCACATAGCCTCGATCATTCTGTATGGTCTAAGGTCAAATCAGTACTGGAGAAAGTTTTCTCAACTCATGTAGTCTGTTTCTTTCAGGGTAACTTGGGACTGAGGCGTAGCCCAGGCAGTCGTAACTCCAGCAGAGCAGCCTCCTGCGAGGACCTTCTCTCTGACACGGCCAGCATAGCGTCCGACATCAGCGACACCTCCCTCAACTCTAGTCTGCAGGGGAAGAGGACCCTCGGACCCCCTAGTAAGGTAACCCAGAGGAATTTGCTGATATAATCAGACATTGACATTTTAAACAGAATTCTTCAGTCATATATATATTATGAGACTTCAAATCAGGTGGTAAAATATGTGTATACCCTCTGATAAAATGGCAGGTGTTGAAACATGAATGTCCTTGTCCTATTCAGAGTGGGATGCGGGCTCCGTCAGCGGGCAAAGCCCCCCCTCAGACCAGGAGGGGGACTGACCGGAGGAGAAACACGTCTTCCTCCTCTTCCTCAGTGTCCAGCTTCAACTCCAGTCTGTCTGTGTCACCCACAGGGAAAGGTGAGGCCCTGTGTAGAGCTTCACAGTGTATTTTCAAGGTGCTGTCTACAGTTCAACCATTTCAAAGATGTGAAGTGTATGGGAAGTGCAATGCAAAGATCCGACCTGTCTCTGATTTTAGGTAAACTCAGCATGTCCCTCAACTCCAGCATCAGTGGCCATAATGGCCGCCTGCATGCTGGCAAGAGCCGACTCACCAATCCTGTAGTGAGTGCCACCAAGACCTGCAGGTCCACCCTCATCAGCCGAGCTCCGGAGCTGCCCTCTTCCACCACAGTAACACGCCGTGTCATCTCAGACCCGGGAAGGAAGCTCTCTGAGCAAGACCGATTTAAAACGGTTCAGTCCACCCCTTTGAAGAGAGTTGAACCGGCGGCCACAGCCACCCCCTTGCACCAGACCCCAGCAAAGATGAACATGGAGAGAATGTCCTCTGTGCCCAACATCCCCACCTCATCTTCAGCGAAGACGAAGAGCGTCGTCAAGTGCAACCCCAAACTCCAGGCGTTCATTGCTCCAACCCCTACTAGTCAGTTCAAGAGGAGGTTGGAAGGTGAGGACTGGTCAACTGTTGGCTAACTATGAGCAGCTACTACTGATCATTGGCTTGTCTTACTTCATGTTTCTGAATGGAAAGGCTCATAATTGTTTGCTTGCAAAAATGTAAACATATTTATTTGTGTCTTCCCTACAAAGCTGTTTCATCCCCTGATGCCCCTCGCATCATGAAGCCAAAGAGGTTGATGTCTGCTTGCAGTGTGGAAAGGTACTGTAACTAGGATTTTTAAAATTATTTTATTCCTAAGCATCTGGAGTCGGAAATTGTACACCATTGAAGATTATTAGAATACCGAAGATGTTAGTCATCCTAATCATACCATTAGCATTGAATATGCCCCCCCCCCCCTTCTATCCATCAGTCTCCCCCACAAACTAGCACTTCCAGTTCCAGAGCTGTTCCAGACGCCCCCTGCTGGGGGGAACAAGGCAGTGCAACCCAAGATGAGACGCCCCTCTGCCCTTCCCACCCCAGTGAACCGGAGGATCTCTGGTATCCCCATGCTCACCCCGAATAGCATTTCACGGCCAGGCAGGCCCTCCCTGAGCATGGCCATCCTGCCAGCTTCTATCCAGAGGGCCAGCTACTGGAGGTGAGAAAGCAGCTGCCACACTAGGACCACCACACTGGACTCCGTCTAAAAGGGCCAAGATAATAGTCTTGCCATAAGTGACAATGAACCAGTGTTAGGGTCAGGTGTTGTGATGTAATAAAAATAGGCGAATTAGCAGCTAGTTTGTGATAACATGTTTTTTTTTTTTATGTTCTCCAGTCCCGCCCAGGTGAAAGGGAGCCACCAAGAGGAGGTGGCAGCAGCACCAGAAGAGGAGACCATCCAGCCTTTTTCCCTGGAGGACGAGCCAGAGGTGCAGCCCCCCCCCCCTGCTACGGTCCCCCATCCAGAGGAACAGGAGGTATGTCAGGATGACCCAGAACCAGGAGTGGACCAGGCGCCTCCTTCGACTAACAAGGAAAACAACCACCCTGAGCCGAATGAAGAATCCAAGGAGCTCGAGAACACTGAAAAGCTGCTAGAACAGCCTCAATGCAATTGGATGAAGACCCAGGATGTTAATGAGGTAATGTCTTGATATGTGGAAGTAGTTGATTTGTTGTCTTGTTTCAGCTTGCATAACTTATTTGTCTTTGGTTGAATGACGTTTGTATGTTCTGGGTTGTTTCTTGTCTAATAGGTTTTGCTGGTAGATGCCCCGGCACCTGTGTTGAGGCCATATGAGAAACTCCTAATTGACCTCTCCAGCACTCCTGTCCTGATCAGAACAGCCTCTGTGAAGCCCTCTGGTGGTCAGGTGAGAGAATGCACTCCATACATTATGATGACTGACTCAAATTATTAAAGAAATTCCTATTGAGAAAGGCAGTGCCATGATACCTAGTTGACTCATCACATATGTTGTCAGGATTCATGACCACACTGATTTCTGGTAATTGTATGTGTATTTTATTTCCCACTTACAGCTGATTGACCTGAGCTCGCCCCTGATCAAATGGAGTCCAGAAGACAAGGACCGTGCCTTAAATGAAGCACCCCTGATCAACTTATCCTTTTGATTAATAATATCGCAATAGAGCTAGATTCCAGCATTTCCTCTACATGTATATTGATTCCAATAGCCTTCCTGCTGACGCTTGTGCCTGTACCGCACACAAATGACATTTATAATGAGAAAACTAGCTGCTGATGATCAAGGGTTTAAGAAAAGAAGATTGTGTTTAAAGTTGAGACTGTTAGTATACATACTATGTAAGTCACCAATCTGATTTATTTTTAAGAATGGTACTGTACCTTTTTATTTTTGTTTGTTACCGTCTTGCAGCTCTGTGTGATTCTTTTAAAATCTCTAATAAATGTTCATTTAACTTATTGGGATGCTGAGTCTTGCATGTAAATTAATGCAGGTCTGGTATTAGGGCCAGAGAGCTGACCTGTGCTCATTGCCTCGGAGAGTGTACTCCGCTATTGGCTGGGCACCCAGAAGTTTAACTTTGACTGAAGGAACAGCTCCTGCCCACAGACATAGATTTTGTTGTGCTCTCATAAATAAGATATCATCCACTATATATACAAAAGTATGTGGACACCCCTTCAAATTAGTAGATTTGGCGAATTCAGCCACACCTTTGCTGACAGGTGTATAAAATTGAGAACACAGCCATGCAATCTCCATAGCTGAACATTGGAAATAGAATGGCCTTACTGAATAGCTCAGTGACTTAACGTGGCATCGTCATAGGATGCCACCTTTCCAACAAGTCAGTTTGTCAAATTTCTGCCATGCTAGAGCTGCCCCGGTCAACTGTAAATGCTGTTTTTGTGAAATGGAAACGTCTAGGATCAACAGCTACCGCAGAGTGCTGTAGTGTGTAAAAATCATCTGGCTCGGTTGTAACACTCACTAACGAGTTCAAAACTGCCTTTGGAAGCAATGTCAGCACAAGAACTGTTCGTCAGGAGCTTCATGAAAGGGGTTTCCTTGGCCGAGCAGCCGCACACAAGCCTAAGATCACCACTCGCAATGCCAAGCATTGGCTGGAGTGGTGTAAAGCTTTCCTCCATTGGACTCTCCAGCAGTGGAAACAGGTTTGCTGGAGTGATAAATCACAATTCACTATCTGGCAGTCAGACTGACAAATCTGGGTTTGGCGGATGCCAGGAGAAGACTACCTGCCCAAAATGTATAGTGTCAACTGTAAAGTTTGGTGGAGATGGAATAATGGTCTGGGGCTGTTTTTCATGGTTCGGTCTAGGCCCCTTATTTCCAGGGAAGGGAAATCTTAACACTACAGCATACAATGACATTCTAGATGATTCTGCGCTTTCAACTTTTATTGTATTTTTATTTCACCTTTATTTAACCAAGTAGGCCAGTTGAGAAAAAGTTCTCATTCACAACTGTGACCTGGCTAAGATAAAGCAAAGCAGTGTGACAAAAACAACACAGAGTTACACATGGGATAAACAAACGTACAGTCAATAACACAATAGAAAATCTGTATACAGTGTGTGCAAATAAAGTAAGGAGGTAAGGCAATAAATAGGCCGTAGTGGCGAAGTAATTACAATTGATCAATTAACACTGGCGTGCTAGATGTGCAAGTACAAATACTGGTGTGCAAAAGAGCTGAAAATAAATTACATTTATGGGGATGAGGTAGGTAGTTGGTTGGATGGGCTATTTACAGATGGGCTGTGTACAGCTGCAGCGATCGGTAAGCTGCTCTGACAGCCGATGCTTGAAGTTAGTGAGGGAGATATGTCTTCATCTTCATTGATTTTTGCAATTCGTTCCAGTCATTGGCAGCAGAGAACTGGAAGGAAAGGTGGCCAAAGCAGGTGTTGGCTTTGGGGATGACCAGTGAAATATACCTGCTGGAGCGTGTGCTACTGGTGGGTGTTGCTATGGTGACCAGTGAGCTAAGGCAGAGCTATACCTAGCAAAGACTTATAGATGACCTGGAGCCAGTGGGTTTGGCGACGAATATGTAGCGAGGACCAGCCAACGAGAGCATACAGGTCGCAATGGTGCAGTATATGGGGCTTTGGTGACAAAACAGATGGCACTGTGATAGACTGCATCCAATTTGCTGAGTAGAGTGTTGGAGGCTATTTTGTAAATGACATCCCCAAAGTCAAGGATTGGCAGGATAAGCAGTTTTACGAGGGTATGTTTGGCCACATGAGTGAAGGAGGCTTTGTTTGCGAAATAGGAAGCCAAATCTAGATTTTATTTTGGATTGGAGATGCTTAATATGAGTCTGGAAGGAGAGTTTACAGTCTAGCCGAACACCTAGGTATTTATAGTTGTCCACATATTCTAAGTCAGAACCGTAGAGTAGTGATGCTACTTTGTGGCAACAGTTTGGGGAAGGCCCTTTCCTTTTTCAGCATGATAATGCCCCCATGCACAAAGTGAGGTCCATACAGAAATGTTTTGTCGAGATCGGTGTAGAAGAGCTTGACTGGCCTGCATAGAGCCCTGACCTCAACCCCATCAAACACCTTTGGGATGAATTGGAACGTCGACTGCGAGCCAGGCCTAATCACCCAACATCAGTGCCCGACCTTACTAATTATTTTGTGGATGAATGGAAGCAAGTCCCTGCAGCAATGATCCAACATCCACATACAGTACTTTTGGTTATGTAGTGTACTTGGTAAAGGTGTCAAATGTGAGATAAGATGCTGATGTTTTGTATCCTTGGACATTTAGTAGATCATCTTATAATGTAATGATGTTCTACCTGTCTGTACCAAGAAATATACAATTCTGATGCATTTTAGAAATGCCAAACATTTGATATATAAAATTAGATAATTTGTAGTGGAGAGAGAATTTAGGCAAGTCTGGGTATCAGTCTCTGTAACATTCCACTCCTTGTACTCTGTGTCATGCGTAAAAGACATGGGCAAATGACACAGAGAACAAGGAGTGGAATGTAATATCTAAACGATGACTGGCAACCAGGCTAACTTTAGGCCACATGATAGTAGATTCTTCCTATAGCAGGATTCCCCAACTGGTGGCCTGCGGGTGGTTTTACTTGGCCCTCCAAGTTTTCTGACCAATTAATTTTAAAATAAATAATTGTTGGACATAAAACACTGTAAAAACACCAGAGAATCAGCTCCAAGTTATTTTAATTGAGGAAATCTGTTCCCAAGTATTCCCACGCATAATAGAGACTTGTGATTGTATACAAATGCAAGCAAGGTTTGAAATAAATATGTTTTAGTCAAATAATAGATCTGTTTGGGCTTCAGCCCCCCGACCATCCTCTCAAGGGAAAAAAACGTCCCGCAGCCGAATCTAGATTATCCCTGGCCTATAGGAAAGTATGTCCACTAGATCACATCATTTAATCAATCTTCAATTGTCTGTGAATTTCTTTATGATTTTTTAAATACGTTATACAATGAGGACAGTTTTAAAATGTGAATGTCATTTTGCAAACCTAAGTCTGAGACGTCGCAGAAAAACTATATACCTGTACAAATAGGAGTTTTTTTTTAGATCCTTACCCACATCACTTCATGGTACATTGTGATCGGCTGCTGAGATTTGGGAATCAGCGTTTGACTGACAAACAGTGCAGCGTTTACACAAGTAGTCCAATTCTGATCTTTATTCCAGTAAATTATCTTTTAACCAACCACATCAGATCTTTTTAATCAAAGATCTGTTTCAGAGCAGATCGATCAAAATACTAATTATTGAACAAAAATATAATTTGGTTGCCTGTGTAAACGCAGCCTCGAGTTGGGGAGCAGGGGAGCTTTCAGATGTGGGGCGGTGAGAGAGTGCACAGATGATCGATATACTGACAAGATACATGTCTCTCTGCCCTAACAATGGGAGTGGTTGTCAAAATGGCACTGTGGGCGATCTGGCTCCCGCTTATACTTTCTTTGGATTGGTGGATAGATCTCAGTATTGTAATCTAGTTTTGTATATTCAATGACGGTTGTTGAAGTCAACCGCCGGAATTCAACGGAGATGCTATGCTACTAGCCTCAATACATGAATATGCATAGCCATCTCGAGACAACTCCGATATAGTGTTTTTTTGTCAAAGTTGGCGGGGTGTAACGTGTCCTACTTATATCAATACACTAGTAACAACTTAAGCGTTATGAAACGTATATTTGATCAAGTAAAACTCACATAGCAAATAAGCCATACATTTTGTGTTTACCAAATTCGACACCCATTTACTGCCACACAGAAACTTGCTTGGAGGGCAAAACACCGAAAGAAAAAAAACACCTGCTGGAGGGGGACCGATTTTCCGCTGAGTTGGGCCTCTCTCTTGTTCTCTGGAGAGTGAGACCAGTTCGAACCATTTAATGGGCGCGCCATGCTCTGCTCCGATCCTCGCAACATTCTAACTAATCATGGAACGGGATTGGACTGCGAGGACCAGGGAAAAACTTGTTCAGTGGATTTTATAGATGTTCTTGACAGATTCGGTGGATGCCATGCGTTTTAAACCATGGCATTACAAATGCTTTGGCCGTGGATATGTTTTCTATCACACGTTCCAGTAATTGCATGTTTTGATGTACACGTTTCGGATACTCGGCAGCCTGGAGTAGTGCTCGGAAATGTATCTCTTGGACGGGGTTGGATCTATCAAATAGACAGGACTTTAACTCCTAAATACGCTAGACACATTTTCAATATCGAGAGACAACACGGAATTGTATATTTCTCAGGAATAGTTAATTGTGCGCTGTTGCAGAAGAACCCCGCGCCGCTTTACATTCAGATCAAATCAAGTACCTCGGATAACTTTATTTTAATTCACTTCAATACTTTTGTGCACGGACATAATTGTTTCATTAAATATAGGAGAAAGATAAACGAAGGTAAGCTCAAGATTTACATGAACATTCTCTCAACAGTAGAGACATATCCATTCGTCTCAAATAGTATTTTGCTTTTGAACATTTATGAACATTTACCACTTTTTACTCGAAAACCTCACTCTTACCTTTCGTTATGTAAGGGAGGGAACTGGAAAGTAGTTTTTGATAACGGGAGTGTTTTGCCAAACTGTCTGCAACCCAATGAGCGAAACGAGTTGGATTTATTCTGCAGGGTGCAACATCTTTGGAATTACACTACTGTTCGTGTGAAAGTGCGATTTAATTCTCTTCATAGTCATGCCATGTTTACAGACGGGGATTTGGGTAGACTGGGTTCATGCACCAAACGTAAAAAAAGAAATGTGAATACCGCTCCCCAGTTTCAACTACCCAACTATCAGGTGTCTGTCCCGGAGAATGAACCGGCGGGAACTCGCGTAATTACGCTCAAAGCACTGGATACCGATGATGCTGGTGAAGTAGAATATGATATTGATGCACTGTTCGATAGCAGGTCCAATGATTATTTCAAAATCAATTTGCAGACCGGCAGCATTACAACGTTGCAGCCTTTGGACAGGGAGGTCAAGGACACACATATCTTCAAAGTTATTGCTACAGACAATGGCACCCCTAAGAGGTCGGCCACTGCTTACCTCACTGTCACTATAAGTGACACTAATGATCATGGGCCTGTGTTTGAGCAGACAGAGTACAGGGTCAGCATTAGGGAAAATGTGGAGATAGGTTTTGAAGTGTTGACTATCAGGGCCACAGATGGGGATGCCCCATCAAATGCCAACATGATCTATAAGATTGTGAATGAGGGGGAAGATAATGCTGGTTTTGAAATCGATCCTAGAAATGGACTAGTCAAGATTAGGGTTCGGCCTGACAGAGAAACCTTGACCCAGTATCAACTGATAGTGGAGGCTAATGACCAGGGTAAAGACCCAGGCCCCCGCAGTGCCACGGCTACAGTGTATATCTCTGTGGAGGATGAGAATGATAACTACCCCCAGTTCAGTGAGAATAGGTATGTAGTCCAGGTGCTTGAGAGCGTGGCAGGGAACACCAAAGTGGCCCAGGTGAAGGCCACAGACAAAGACGATGGCAACAATGCAAAAGTCCACTACAGCATCATCAGTGGCAACGTGAAGGGCCAGTTCTACATCCATTCCCCTACAGGTGTCATTGACATAATCAACCCTCTAGATTATGAGATGATCAGGGAATATAATTTGAGAATAAAGGCACAGGATGGAGGAAGACCACCTCTGATTAATGGCACAGGGATGGTTGTAGTGCAAGTTGTGGATGTCAACGATAATGCCCCTATGTTTGTTAGCACACCCTTTCAAGCCACAGTATTGGAAAATGTGGCCGTTGGTTGTTCTGTGATCCATATTCAGGCTATTGATGCAGACTCCGGTGACAACTCTCATTTGGAGTACAGATTAACAGCTATGGCTCCAGGCTTCCCCTTCATCATCAACAACAGCACAGGGTGGATTACAGTTAGTGTAGAACTGGACAGGGAGACCACCGACTTTTACACGTTTGGCGTTGAAGCAGTTGATCATGGGGTCCCTGTCATGTCTTCCTCGGCCAGCGTCAGTGTGACGGTGCTCGACATGAACGACAACGTTCCCACTTTCACTCAGAGGTTGTATAGCCTGAAGATGAATGAGGATGCTTTGGTAGGTATGAGCGTGCTAGCACTCTCTGCCATAGATCGGGACGCCAACAGTGTGGTAACATACCAGATTTCCAGCGGCAACACGCGGAACAGGTTCGCCATCACCAGTCAGACTGCAGGGGCAGTCATCACCTTAGCACTGCCACTGGACTACAAACAGGAGCACCAGTATGTCCTGACGGTGACCGCCTCGGATGGCACGCGTTACGACACAGCACAGGTCTTTATCAACGTCACTGATGCCAACACCCACCAGCCCGTGTTCCAGAGCACCAACTACCAGGTAATGATCGGCGAGGACCGGCCTGTGGGCTCCACCGTGGTGGTGATCAGTGCCACGGACGAGGACACCGGGGAGAACGCACGCATCAGCTATGTAATGGAGGACAACGTGCCACACTTCAAGATCAACCCTGACACAGGTGCCATAACCACACAGATAGAAATCGACTATGAGGATCAGGCCTCCTACACGCTAGCTATCATTGCCCGCGACAACGGCATCCCCCAGAAATCTGACACCACATATGTGGAGATCATCGTTCTGGATGCTAACGATAATGCGCCACAGTTCCTCAGAGACATATACCAGGGGACAGTGTTTGAGGATGCACCTGTGTATACCAGCATCCTCCAGATTTCTGCATCTGACAGGGACTCAGGGTCCAATGGGAGACTTAGTTACACTTTCCAGGGTGGGGATGATGGAGAGGGTGACTTCTTCATTGAGCCGTACTCTGGCATTATTAGAACAGCCAGGAAACTTGACAGGGAGAATGTGCCTGTGTACAATCTGAAGGCCTTTGCTGTGGATAAGGGGTTTCCGCCGCTTAAGGCATCCATGGACGTCCAAGTGTCCGTCCTGGACATCAACGACAATGCTCCTGTGTTTGAAAAGGACGAACTGTACGTCTATGTGGTGGAGAACAGTCCTGTGGGTTCCATTGTAGCCCGCATCACTGCTACAGATCCTGACGAGGGAACCAATGCGCAAATCCTGTTCCAAATCGTAGAAGGAAACGTCCCAGAGGTCTTCCAACTAGACATCTTCAACGGAGATCTTATCGCTCTCACTGATTTAGACTACGAGTCCAAGATAGAGTACACCATCATTGTCCAGGCGACCTCTGCACCGTTAGTCAGCCGCGCCATTGTGCACATCCGCCTGCTGGACGTCAACGATAATGACCCTGTCCTACGCGACTTTGAGATCATCTTTAACAACTACGTCACCAACAGGTCCAACAGCTTTCCGGCTGGGGTGATCGGGAAGGTTCCTGCCCAGGACCCGGATGTGTCAGATAACCTCCAGTACAATTTTGTGGAGGGCAACGAGCTGAGTCTACTAATCCTGAATAAGGACAACGGGGACTTGAGGCTGAGCAGAGACCTGGACAACAACCGGCCCCTTGAGGCCACCATGAAGATATCAGTCACAGGTAATTAAACTGTGTTCATTTAAATGCAATAGCTCTCCATATGCATGGCAGATATTTTCTATTTTGTCTGTCCCTTCCACCTCCTCTCTTCATTCTGCCATGTTGTTTAATTTTCTTGCTCTTGTCTTGCAATGTGACCTCTACTAATTCTGCTAGTTGTAAATCTGTTTTATCACTGGTACTTGTCTCTACTTTGAAAGGTAGTCTGTCGCATGTCTACTATGGTAAGATTGGTGCTTGTGCCTAAATCACCACATTACTCATTACAGGCTGGTTATCTGCTAAAAGATCCACAAAATGTTGTCCAACGGTATTGTTGCCATGACAACTACACCGTTATTCCCCCTTTGAGGTTCCTGAGGTGTTCTTTGTTTGGGGTTCTTTGTTCATGCCATGAAATGCTACACTGTTTAAAAAAAATAATACAGTACACTACAGGCTACTGGTGGCAGTGGAAGTACGGGAAACAACAAGTTACTGAATTTTGTTTTTTTGTGCCAACCGTCAGTGGAAGTGTTGCACCGGTTTAAGTGGTTGATGGTTATGTTGGATGCAGTCTATCACAGTGCCATCCGTTTTGTTACCAAAGCCCCTTATAACGCCCACCACTGCGACCTGTATGCTCTAGTCGGCTGGCCCTCGCTATTCGTCGCCAGACCCACTGGCTCCAGGTCATCTATAAGTCGATGCTAGGTAAAGCTCCGCCTTATCTCAGCTCACTGGTCATGATAACAACACCCAGACATAGCACGCGCTCTAGCAGGTATATTTAACTGGCCATCCCCAAAGCCAACACGTCCTTTGGCTGCATTTCCTTCCCGTTCTCTGCTGCCAATGACTGGAACGAATTGCAAAAATCGCTGAAGCTGGAGATTTATATTTCCCTCACTAACTTTAAACATCAGTTATCTGAGCAGCTAACCGATCGCTGCAGCTGTACATAGTCCATCTGTAAATAGCCCACCCAATCTACCTACCTCATCCCAATATTGTTTTTATTTACTTTTCTGCTCTTTTGCACACCAGTATTTCTACTTGCACATCATCATCTGTTCATCTATCACTCCAGTATTAATTTGCTAAATTGTAACTACTTCGCTACTATGGCCTATTTATTGCCTTACCTCCTCACGCCATTTGCACACACTGTATATAGACTTTCTTTTTTTCTATTGTGTTATTGACTACGCTTGTTTATTCCATGTGTAACTCTGTATTGTTGTTTGTGTCACACTGCTTTGCTTTATCTTGGCCAGGTCGCAGTTGTAAATGAGAACTTGTTCTCAACTAGGTTACCTGGTTAAATAAAGGTGAAATAAAAATAAAATGTTGTCAATGGTTGAGCACATTATAAGTTCTGCAATCTATGCAAGGGCATTTGATAATAAAGAGCTGGAATATTAACAGGTTACTGGGCATTTCACACTAATTTAATGGCAGTTAGTTGTCTGAAAGTTGCTGTGAATATTGCTTTACCTAACTGGCAACTAGCTGTCAATAAGTTATTGTAAAATTCTCAGTAACTCAATTGCTAGTAACTTACTTGCAACTAGCTTACTGTACTTTCCCTTAACTATACTGATTACAAGCTTAACTAAGTATTCTTTGTGGTGAGCACACTTGGGCCTCAACCTCTTGGTTGACAGCAAACTGACCTTCCTACCACACCATCAGGTCAGTGAGTGTGACAGAGACCAGCCACAGTAAGTTACTGTGCATTTTACAATAACTACTTGCAGCAAGCTCACAGTAAGTTATTGAAAAATACTTCCTGGTGACCAACTGAAGTTAAGTAACTGGAAAATACACAGTAACCTTTTAACAGTACAGCTCTTGATTGTCACAAGCTCTTACAACGATGATAGAACTGGGAGTGGACAAATTATGTGCTCAACCTCCATCAACACAATGATAAAACCACGTAAACTAGTACAACACTTCCACTAACGGTTGGCAAAAATACAAAATGTTTTACCATGCTCCCAAATGTGCCAAGGAGCCCCCGCCAGCACATTGCACTCACCTACATTTAAAAGTGCAGTAATGATTGTACCTTATAGTGAATAGATTTGCTAGACATTTTTTTTTTACATTATTCTAGATTTTGCACACATGTACCCTTAAAGGTTCCGACCAGAACCATGGGAGTACCTAACAGTGTGTGCCATAAGCAAATCTGAAGTATCCTTTAAGTATAACGGTTGAACCTGTCATTGTTTCTACCTGGAATCAGGGTTCTTCATGAGAGGGTTCTAAATGGAACTCTAAAGGGTCCCCCTACAGGGATAAATAAAAGGGTTCTACACGGCACCCACAAGGATTCCCCCATAGGGACAAATTACAGAATGTCTATTAGTTCTAATATTCTAACAATCTCTGTCATACCCATGAACCAGGTAGTGTAGCAGGAATGTCAGGTCGCTGGTAACCGAGAGGTTGTGAGTTCAAATCCCAAGTGAGGTTAACTCCTAAGTAATCAGAATACAGCAGCATGCTGTTCCTTACAGCAATAATACCTTAATCCAGCTGTAAAAATACAGTAACTTTTGTATATTTACTGTTTTTTCACTGCAATAAGTAGCCGGGAAAAGTTTTACAGTGTAATGAAGAACCCTCTGGTTCTATCAGTGTAATGGAGAACCATACAGATGTTTATATTATGGGTTATTCTGATATAAAAAGGTTCTCCACAGTCTATAAAAGGGTTCCCCTACAGCATTTTCCCAACTCCAGTCCTCGAGTACCCCCAACAGCACACATTTTTGTTGTAGTCCCTGACAAACTCACCTGATTCAACTCATTGAGGACTTGATTATTAGTTGACATGTTGAATCAGGTGTGCTTGTCCAGGGCTTCAACACAAATGTACTGTTGGCGGTACTCGAGGACTGCAGTTGGGAAACACTACCCTTCAAGGAAAAAATTAAGAACCCTTTTTTGGTACTAACTAGCACCTTTTTTGAGAGTGTATGGCCTGACTTGACGTATTCAACATCAGTGATCAGTGCTGTGCTTGTAGCAGAAATAACGACAGCATTGCATGAAGTTGTCAAAATTCTATAGTGTCTGGGTATCCCTTTGCAAGACCATTCTCAGGCAATGTGCTCTTTAATCTAATGTTATTTGTAATCATGTGACAGTAGTTACCATGTTATTGTCTGTGCGTCTTCCAGAGAAAGGGTTTTCTTGAAGTAGTTCACAGTAGTTTCCATGATCCAGTTGGTAATCTATACTCAATTTCAGCAACTTGTTTATTATTATTCCTGAGAGTCACATATTTATTACCCAAGCTTGTTGTATTGGTACAAGAAGAACTAAGGAGGGACTTTTTCAAATTTGATGCACTTGTCACCACATTTCTGTTGAGACAAGCAGACTTTAAAGTCAAACCATTTCATGACAAGACACATTCAAACCAGCATCACAAGTAATAGAAATGCAGAGAAAATATTTGAACTCATTTCAGCTAACCAGACGTTCATTTGAGGCCTACATTGCAAGCATACTCCCTACACAAGCTTTGCCCCAAGCTCTGGCTTACATATTCATTATAAAACAATGATTGATTAGGCCTATGTGTCAGGAAGAAATTCCTCGTAACTTATGATTCCTAGTGCGTCTCATACGCACACCAGTCTAAGATCAGAGCATGCTGCAACTAGCCCACTCTTGGGTTAATTTGAGTGTCTGGGCAGAGTATCAGTATATGTCTTCCTTTTTCTCTTTCTCTCAGAAACATACAAAAACATAATCACCATCTTTCATCTTTCTTTTCGAGATCTGTGTCTCCATTAGTACGAGTCTTGCTGCTACTAGATACAAACCAACACTGCTACTACTAGTACAAACCAACACTGCTACTACTAGATACAAACCAACACTGCTACTACTAGATACAAACCAACACTGCTACTACTAGTACAAACCAACACTGCTACTACTAGTACAAACCAACACTGCTACTACTAGTACAAACCAACATTGCTACTACTAGATACAAACCAACACTGCTACTACTAGATACAAACCAACACTGCTACTACTAGTACAAACCAACACTGCTACTACTAGATACAAACCAACACTGCTACTACTAGTACAAACCAACACTGCTACTACTAGTACAAACCAACACTGCTACTACTAGATACAAACCAACACTGCTACTACTAGTACAAACCAACACTGCTACTACTAGTACAAACCAACACTGCTACTACTAGATACAAACCAACACTGCTACTACTAGTACAAACCAACACTGCTACTACTAGTTCAAACCAACACTGCTACTACTAGTACAAACCAACACTGCTAGTACTAGATACAAACCAACACTGCTACTACTAGTACAAACCAACACTGCTACTACTAGATACAAACCAACACTGCTACTACTAGATACAAACCAACACTGCTACTACTAGATACAAACCAACACTGCTACTACTAGATACAAACCAACACTGCTACTACTAGATACAAACCAACACTGCCACTACTAGATACAAACCAACACTGCTACTACTAGATACAAACCAACACTGCTACTACTAGATACAAACCAACACTGCTACTACTAGATACGAACCAACACTGCCACTACTAGATACGAACCAACACTGCTACTACTAGATACGAACCAACACTGCCACTACTAGATACGAACTAACACTGCTACTACTAGATACAAACCAACACTGCTACTACTAGATACAAACTAACACTGCTACTACTAGATACAAACCAACACTGCTACTACTAGATACAAACCAACACTGCTACTACTAGATACGAACCAACACTGCTACTACTTGATACA
Organism: Salvelinus alpinus; assembly: GCF_045679555.1. NCBI lineage: Eukaryota > Metazoa > Chordata > Actinopteri > Salmoniformes > Salmonidae > Salvelinus > Salvelinus alpinus. Next base: position 14,088,883 of record NC_092091.1, on the reverse strand, counting down.
AACCAACACTGCTACTACTTGATACGAACCAACACTGCTACTACTAGATACGAACCAACACTGCTACTACTAGATACGAACCAACACTGCTACTACTAGTACAAACCAACACTGCTACTACTAGATACAAACCAACACTGCTACTACTAGATACAAACCAACACTGCTACTACTAGATACAAACCAACACTGCTACTACTAGATACAAACCAACACTGCTACTACTAGATACAAACCAACACTGCTACTACTAGATACGAACCAACACTGCTACTACTTGATACAAACCAACACTGCTACTACTTGATACAAACCAACACTGCTACTACTTGATACAAACCAACACTGCTACTACTAGATACAAACCAACACTGCTACTACTAGTACAAACCAACACTGCTACTACTAGTACAAACCAACACTGCTACTACTAGATACAAACCAACACTGCTACTACTAGATACAAACCAACACTGCTACTACTAGATACAAACTAACACTGCTACTACTTGATACAAACTAACATGTCTTTCAATTTTTTGCTCATGTACTCCATTCTGTTCAAACAATTCTAAGCAGAGTTATCTTGAATCTCTGGGCATTGCTTCTCTACCCTTGAGATTTGAATTAGTGTCCATGCCTAGCCCAGAATATTGGCAGGTCGTAGTGTCTGCGCTCACTGGACCTCTATCAGACCCAGTTCCCCCTTTCTAATTCAATTTGGGGAAATTACCAACAGCATGTTCTGCTGCTTATGACATGTCCTAATGCAAACCAATGGCCTTAATTTCTTACAGTGGGTTTGACAACGTTGAGGCATATAGGGAACCAGGTAAATACATTTTCCGGAGTTTGTCACGCAAACCCCATGTTCACTTTGAAACAAATGTAGCTTTTTCCTGATCATGTTTTGTCTTGTGATTTGTTTTGGGAAAGGGAGTGTTGAGATTGTAGCATCTTCGATGAGGGAAACATCAAGGGTTCTTGCAGTGCCTCAGAGTACTCACACAAAAAAACGTGTTGTTCATTCTTTGCACTTTTGGTTGAATTGTGCTTATCTTGCTGTGGAGTTTAATATTGGGTCGTTCCATATGAAACTCAAACATCTGAGTTGACGAGTTTTTAGATAACTGACGTTTAAGGTAAAAAATATATAAAAAAATCTGTTATTATTTTTATTTAATTTGAATCAAGACATATTTACATATTTTGACAACCCTGTTTGTAATCTTTCAAATTATATGACACCCAAACATTTATATTTTTCAGTGAGGAAGACATGGATGTCTCATGGTAGGGTGGAGACATGCAAAATGGGTCAACTTCTACCACTTCTACCATGGGCAAACATGTATGGAAGGTTTAGTTCAAATCAAAAGTCAGAAAGGGATTGAAATCATATGGAACGACCCTATTACAGTAATACCATAGCCTTGGAGATGCCAGAAGGCCAGCAATTCAGGACTCAAACTCAGACTGTGTTGTGTTCATTTTGGCCACTCTACAGAAGGCGTTAGTATACGTTAGAATATCACCTGATTTTACTCATGTCACCTCAGGGGAAAGTTTGGGAGGACAGCGTTCGGCAGCACATTTCTCCTCAGTGACTTCACAGTGAGTGGCAAATGAAATGTAGTAAGTACCATAGCGAATGATCAATGATGAATGTGTTCCTGTTGAAACATTTGTTCCCAGTGGAGATTTATGATTTCCTTAATCCTTATTGACAATCCCTTCAGGCGATCCAATGACGAAAAGCAGGTAATGACATATCCGCGTAATTTGTCATGCTCTCCCTGTTATGTGAACAATGGTTACATGTACTGGTCAACAAAAGCATGTCTGTTTGGAATGTACAGATGTCACCACTTAAAGGTACAACTTCATGAAAGGTAATTTTGTGGGTGTCATATTGTACATCTTTATGTTGGAATGTACTTCATTTGATGTCAACTGCCCAGTGTTGGAGTTATATTTTATGCTCCTCAAGAACAATGTCTCCATGTACTGTATTCTCATCCTGCATGCAATCTAGGGATGGGGGAGGGATCGATACAATAGAGTATTCCGATATTAATTTTGACTATATTATATCGATTCTATGACTCGAAGTATCGATCCTCAAAAAAAGAAAAAGTATATTTTTGCTAGTTAGTTACCATTAGCTAGCACTAGTCTGCTGTACCAGTGCCAAAACTCCGGTATTTCTCCTTCTACAGCTTTGCCTCAATCTTCTTTTTAAATGGTGAGCCAAAATGTTTTCAGTAATTTTATTTCCATGACTGATCAAAACTCTTCATCATGGCTCTCTCTTGTCCCTTTGCAGCAGACATGGTGAGCTATATTTTTGGAACATCGGGCAATTCAGGTGGATGTTAGAGGGACTTTTTTTACTGAAGAATGTATTTGTTTCATATAATTGTGTTTGGATTTTTGTGTTTTGTGTTTGCTTTTCATGTATTGTGTAATTGATGTATATATACTGTATATATATGTGTAGTGTAATTGTTGTTCATGCAGGTCTAAACTGCAAAAGAGACCATGGTCTCAGCATGACTACCTGCTTAAATAAAGGTAAAAATAATCATAAATTGAATCGCAACAAAATCACAGTATCAAATTGCAATACAGAATCGTGATACATAACGTATTGGCACCTAAGTATCATGATAATACCGTATCATGAGGTCGCTGGCAATTCTCAGCCCTAATGCAAACCACATTTTCTGATAAGACAATAAAGGGAAATGGTTTACATTGACGTAGTCCTATATCATAAAGCATAGGCTATATTACACATACATATACTGTCTGTACAGTGCCTTTCGGAAAGTATTCAGACCCCTTGACTTTTTCCATATTTTTTTAGGTTACAGCCTTATTCTACAATTGATTTAATTGTTTTTTCCCCCTCATCAAACTACACACAATAATCCATTATGAAAAAGCAAAAACAAGTTTTTTGAATTTTTTGCTAATTTATAAAAAATAAAAAACAGAAATATAGTACATTTACATAAGTATTCAGACCCTTTACTCAGTACTTTGTTGAAGCCCCTTGGGCAGCAATTACAGCCTTGAGTCTTTTGGGGTATGACTCTACAAGTTTGGCACACCTGTATTTGGGGAGTTTCTCTCATTCTTCTCTGCAGATCCTATTAAGCTCTGTAAGGTTGGATGGGGAGCATCGCTGCACAGCTATTTCCAGGTCTCCAGAGATGTTCGATTGGGTCAAGTCCGGTCTCTGACTGGCCCACTCAAGGACATTCAGAGACTTGTCCCAAAGCCACTCCTGCGTTTCTCTTGGCTGTGTGCTTAGGGTCATTGTCTTGTTGGAAGGTGAACCTTCACCCCAGTCAGAGATCCTGAGCATTCTGGAGCTGGTTTTCATCAAGGATCTCTGTACTTTGCTCCGATATCTTTGCCTCGATCCCGACTAGTCTCTCAGTCCCTGCCGCTGAAAAATACCCCCACAGCATGATGCTGCCACCACCATGCTTCACGGTAGGGATGGTGCCAGGTTTCCTCCAGACGTGACTCTTGGCATTCAGGCAAAAGAGTTGAATCTTGGTTCCATCACACCAGAGAATCTTGTTTCTCATGGTCTGAGAGTCTTTAGGTGCCTTTTGGCAAACTCCAAGCGGGCTGTCAGGTGCCTTTTACTGAGGAGTGACTTCCGTCTCGCAACTCTACCATAAAGGCCTAATTGGTGGAGTGCTGCAGAGATGGTTGTCCTTCTGGAAGGTTCTCCCATCTCTACAAAGGAACTCTAGAGCTCTGCCAGAGTGACCATCGGGTTCTTGATCACCTCCCTGACCAAGGCCCTTCTCCCCCGATTGCTCAGTTTGGCCTGGCGGCCAGTTCTAGAAAGAGTCTTGGTGGCTCCAAACTTCTTCCATTTAAGAATGATGGAGGCCACTGTGTTCTTGGTACCCTTCTCCAGATCTGTGCCTCGACATAATCCTGTCTCGGCGCTCTACGGAAAATTCCTTCGAACTCATGACTTGGTTTTCACTCTGACATACACTGTCAACTGTGGGAGCTTATATAGACAGGTGTGTGCCTTTCCAAATCATGTCCAATCAATTGAATTTACCACAGGTGGACTCCAATCAAGTTGTAGAAACATCTCAAGTATGATCAATGGAAACAGGATGCACCTGACCTCAATTTAATTTAGAGTCTCATTGCAAAGGGTCAGATTCTTTTTTTAATGCATTTGCAAAAATGTCTAAAACCCTGTTTTCACTTTGTCATTATGGGGTATTGTGTGTAGTTTGCTGAGGATTTTTTTTTAAATGTAATCCATTTTAGAATAAGTCTGTAACGTAACAAAATGTGGAAAAAGTCAAGGGGTCTGAATACTTTCCAAATGCACTGTATATATATATATATATTTGTGTCTATTGGCATTGTTGAATACTTGTTGAATACCAGAAATACAGTGTAGACATTTTTTATGGAATATCTACATAGGCCCATTATCAGCAACCATCACTCCTGTGTTCCAATGGCACGTTGTTTTAGCTAATCCAAGTTTATCATTTTAAAAGGCTAATTGATCATTAGAAAACCCTTTTGCAATTATGTTAGCACAGCAGAAAACTGTTGTCCTGATTAAAGAAGCAATAAAACTGGCCTTCTTTGGACTAGTTGAGTATCTGGAGCATCAGCATTTGTGGGTTCGATTACAGGCTCAAAATGGCCAGAAACAAGGAACTTTCTTCTGAAACTCGTCAGTCTATTCCTGTTCTGAGAAATGTAGGCTATTCCATGCGAATAGCCTACATTTTTTTTTGCCAAGAAACTGAAGATCTGGTACAACGCTGTGTACTACTCCCTTCACAGAACAGCGCAAACTGGCCCTAACCAGAATAGAAATAGGAGTGGGAGGCCCCGGTGCACAACTGAGCAAGAATACCAGTACATTAGAGTGCCTAGTTTGAGAAACAGATGCCTCACAAGTCCTCAACTGGCAGCTTCATTAAATAGTACCCCCAAAACACCAGTCTCAACGTCAACAGTGAAGAGGCGACTCCGGGATGTTGGCCTTCTAGGCAGAGATGCAAAGAAAATCCATATCTCAGACTGGCCAATAAAAATAAAAGATGGGCAAAAGAACACAGACACTGAAGAGAGAAACTCTGCCTAGAATGCCAGCATCCCGGAGTCGCCTCTTCACGATTGACGTTGTGACTGGTGTTTTTTCCGGGTACTATTTAATGAATCTGCCAGTTGAGGACTTCAAATACAGATTCAACCACAAAGACCAGTGAGGTTTTCCAGTGTCTTGCAAAGAAGGCAACCTATTGGTATATGGGTCAAAATATTGACATTGAATATCCCTTTGAGCATGGTGAAGATATTAATTACACTTTGGAAGGCGTATCAGTACACCCAGTCACTCCTTCCTAACTCTGTTGCTGGAGAGGAAGGAAACCGCTCAGGGATTTCACCATGAGGCCAATGGTGACTTTAAAACAGTTACAGAGTTGAGTGGCTGTGATAGGAGAAAACTGAGAATGGATCTACAACATTTTATTTACTCCACAATACTAACCTAAATGACAGAGTGAAAAGAAGGAAGCCTGTACAGAATAAAACTATTCAAACATGCATCCTGTTTGCAACAAGGCACTGAAGTAATACTGCAAAAATTGTGGCAAAGCAATTAACTTTTTGTCCTGAATACACAGTGTTATGTTTGGGGCAAATCCAATACAACACATTACTGAGTTCCACTCTCCATATTTTCAAACATAGTTGTGGCTGCTTCATGTTATGGGTATGCTTGTAATCATTAAGGACTGGGGAGTTTTTCATGATAAAAAATAAACGGAATGGAGCTAAACATAGGCAAAATCCTAGAGGAAAACCTGGTTCAGTCTGATTTCCACCAGACAATGGGAAATTAATTCACCTTTCAGCAGGACAATAACCTAAAATACAAGGCCAAATCTACACTGAAGTTGCTTACCAAGAAGACAGTGAATGATCCTGAGTGGCTCAGTTACAGTTTTGACTTAAATCTACTTGAAAATCTATGGCAAGACATGAAAATGGTTGTCTAGCAATGGACAGCAACCATTTTGATAGAGCTTGAATCATTTTTGAAAGTAATAATAGGCAGATGTTGTGAAATCCACGTGTGGAAAGCTCTTAGACTTACCCAGAAAGGCTCACAGCTGTAATCACTGCCAAAAGTGCTTCCACAAAGAATTTACTTATGTAAATGAGAAATGTCTGTATTTCATTCTCAATAAATTTGCAAACATTTCTAAAAACATGTTTTCACTTCATCATTATGGGGTATGTAGATTAGATGTCGACCGATTATGATTTTTCAACGCCGATACCGATTATTGGAGGACCCAAAAAAAGGCCGAAACCGATTAATCGGCCGATTTTGTTTTGTTTATTTATTTATTTATTTGTAATAATGACAATTACAACAATACTGAATGAACACTTTTATTTTAACTTAATATAATACATCAATCAAATCAATTTAGCCTCAAATAAATAATGAAACATGTTCAATTTGGTTTAAATAATGCAAAAACAAAGTGTTGGAGAAGAAAGTAAAAGTGCAATATGTGCCATGTAAAAAATCTAATGTTTAAGTTCCTTGTTCAGAACATGAGAACTTATGAAAGCTGGTGGTTCCTTTTAACATGAGTCTTCAATATTCCCAGGTAAGACGTTTTAGGTTGAGGTTATTATAGGAATTATAGGACTATTTCTCTCCATACCATTTGTATTTCATATACCTTTGCCTATTGGATGTTCTTATATGCACTTTAGTATTGCCAGTGTAACAGTATAGCTTCCGTCGCTCTCCTTGCCCCTACCTGGGCTCGAACCAGGAACACATCGACAACAGCCACCCCCGAAGCATCGATACTCCACAAAGCCGCGGCACTTGCAGAGCAAGGGAAACAACTACTCCAAGTCTCAGAGCGAGTGACGTTTGAAACGCTATTAGCGCGCAACCCGCTAACTAGCTATCCATTTCACATCAGTTACACTAGCCTAATCTCCGGAGTTGATAGGCTTGAAGTCATAAACAGTGCAATGCTTGAAGCATTGCGAAGAGCTGCTGGCAAATGCACGAAAGTGTTGTTTGAATGAATGCTTACGAGCCTGCTGCTGCCTACCACCGCTCAGTCAGACTGCTCTATCAAATATCAAATCGTAGACTTAATTATAACATAACACACAGAAATACGAGCCTTAGGTCATTAATATGGTCAAATCCGGAAACTACCATTTAGAAAATAAAACGTTTGTTCTTTCAGTGAAATACGGAACCGTTCCGTAATTCATCTAACGGGTGGCACCCATAAGTTTAAATATTCCTGTTACATTGCACAACCTTCAATGTTATGTCATAATTATGTAAAATTCTGGCAAATTAATTCTCAACGAGCCAGGCGGCCCAAACTGTTGCATATACCCTGACTCATGAAATTCATGTTAGCAGGCAATATAAACTAAATATGCAGGTTTAAAAATATATACTTGTGTATTGATTTTAAGAAAGGCGTTGATGTTTATGGTTAGGTACACATTGGTGCAACGACAGTGCTTTTTTCGCGAATGCGCTTGTTAAATCACCCGTTTGGCGAAGTAGGCTATGATTCAATGATAAATTAACAGGCACCGCATCGATTATATGCAACGCAGGACAAGCTAGATAAACTAGTAATATCATCAACCATGTGTAGTTAACTAGTGATTATGTTAAGATTGATTGTTTTTTATAAGATATGTTTAATGCTAGCTAGCACCTTACCTTGGCTCCTTGCTGCACTCGCATAACAGATAGTCAGCCTGCCACGCAGTCTCCTCGTGGAGTGCAATGTAATAGGCCATGATCGGTGTCCAAAAATGCCGATTACCGATTGTTATGAAAACTTGAAATCGGCCCTAATTAATCGGCCATTCCGATTAATCGGTCGACCTCTAATGTAGATGGATGAGAAAAATATACAGTGGGGAGAACAAGTATTTGATACACTGCCGATTTTGCAGGTTTTCCTACTTACAAAGCATGTAGAGGTCTGTAATTTCTATCATGGGTACACTTCAACTATGAGAGACGGAATCTAAAACAAAAATCCAGAAAATCACATTGTATGATTTTTAAGTAATTAATTTGCATTTTATTGCATGACATAAGTATTTGATACATCAGAAAAGCAGATCTTAATATTTGGTACAGAAACCTTTGTTTGCAATTACAGAGATCATACGTTTCCTGTAGTTCTTGACCAGGTTTGCACACACTGCAGCAGGGATTTTGGCCCACTCCTCCATACAGATCTTCTCCAGATCCTTCAGGTTTCGGGGCTGTCGCTGGGCAATACGGACTTTCAGCTCCCTCCAAAGATTTTCTATTGGGTTCAGGTCTGGAGACTGGCTAGGCCACTCCAGGACCTTGAGATGCTTCTTACGGCGCCACTCCTTAGTTGCCCTGGCTGTGTGTTTCGGGTCGTTGTCATGCTGGAAGACCCAGCCACGACCCATCTTCAATGCTCTTACTGAGGGAAGGAGGTTGTTGGCCAAGATCTCGCGATACATGGCCCCATCCATCCTCCCCTCAATACGGTGCAGTCATCCTGTACCCTTTGCAGAAAAGCATCCCCAAAGAATGATGTTTCCACCTCCATGCTTCACGGTTGGGATGGTGTTCTTGGGGTTGTACTCATCCTTCTTCTTCCTCCAAACACGGCGAGTGGAGTTTAGACCAAAAAGCTCTATTTTTGTCTCATCAGACCACATGACCTTCTCCCATTCCTTCTCTGGATCATCCAGATGGTCATTGGCAAACTTCAGACGGGCCTGGACATGCGCTGGCTTGAGCAGGGGGACCTTGCGTGCGCTGCAGGATTTTAATCCATGACGGCGTAGTGTGTTACTAATGGTTTTCTTTGAGACTGGGGTCCCAGCTCTCTTCAGGTCATTGACCAGGTCCTGCCGTGTAGTTCTGGGCTGATCCCTCACCTTCCTCATGATCATTGATGCCCCACGAGGTGAGATCTTGCATGGAGCCCCAGACCGAGGGTGATTGACCGTCATCTTGAACTTCTTCCATTTTCTAATAATTGCGCCAACAGTTGTTGCCTTCTCACCAAGCTGCTTGCCTATTGTCCTGTAGCCCATCCCAGCCTGTTGCATGTCTACAATTTTATCCCTGATGTCCTTATACAGCTCTCTGGTCTTGGCCATTGTGGAGAGGTTGGAGTCTGTTTGATTGAGTGTGTGGACAGGTGTCTTTTATACAGGTAACGAGTTCAAACAGGTGCAGTTAATACAGGTGGAGAACAGGAGGGCTTCTTAAAGAAAAACTAACAGGTCTGTGAGAGCCGGAATTCTTACTGGTTGGTAGGTGATCAAATACTTATGTCATGCAATAAAATGCAAATTAATTACTTAAAAATCATACAATGTGATTTTCTGGATTTTTGTTTTAGATTCCGTCTCTCACAGTTGAAGTGTACCTATGATAAAAATTACAGACCTCTACATGCTTTGTAAGTAGGAAAACCTGCAAAATCGGCAGTGTATCAAATACTTGTTCTCCCCACTGTATATGTAATCAATTTTCAATTCAGGCTGTAACACAATAAAATGTGGAATAAGTTTGACTGTTTGCAGTCACAATATGTATTGTATTTAGAGCTTTCTGAGCTTTCTGAGCTGTCAGTGCTTGCTCTATGTAGCTATAATGACGTTTAAATGTGTAATGCATCCTGAATTATATACATAGACAGTGCTTGACTTGGGCAGGAGCAGGCACCTCAAATGTTCTACTGCTTCAGTTCCTGCACCTCTTAGAAAATATTGGCTTAAAGTTATTACAGAGTTCCCGAGTAGTGCAGCTGTCTAAGGCACTGCGTCTCGGTACTAGAGGCATCACTACAGACCCTGGTTCAGTCCTGGCTGCATCACAACTGGCTGTGATCTGGAGTCCCATAGGGCAGTGCACAATTGGCCCAGCGTCGTCCGGGTTTGGCCGAGGTAGGCCGTCATTGTAAATAAGAATTTGTTCTTAACTGACTTGCCTAGTTAAATAAAGTTCCTGCACCTTAATATAAACAGTACCGGTACCTATTTCAATCCAATTCAAGCATTTTACATACAGTTGAATTCTGAAGTTTACATACACTTAGGTTGGAGACATTAAAACTAGTTTTTCCACCACTCCACACATTTCTTGTTAACAAACTATAGTTTTGGCAAATCGGTTAGGACATCTACTTTGTGCTTGACACAAGTAATTTTTCCAACAATTGTTTACAGACAGATTATTTCACTTATAATTCACTGTATCACAATTCCAGTTGGTCAGAAGTTTACATACACTAAGTTGACTGTGCCTTCAAACAGCTTGGAAAATTCCAGAAAATGATGTCATGGCTTCAGAAGCTTCTGATAGGCTAATTGACATAATTTAAGTCAATTGGAGGTGTACCTGTGGATGTATTTCAAGGCCTACCTCCAAACAGGTACAAAGGTATCTATATCCACAGTAAAACAAGTCCTATATCGACATAACCTGATAGGCCGCTAAGCAAGGAAGAAGCCACTGCTCCAAAACTTCCACAAAAAAGCCAGACTACGGTTTGTAACTGCACATGGGGACAAAGATTGTACTTTTTGGAGAAATGTCCTCTGGTCTGATGAAACAAAAATAGAACAGTTTGGCCATAATGACCGTTATGTTTGGAGGAAAAAGGGGGAGGCTTGCAAGCCGAAGAACACCATCCCAACCGTGAACCACGGGGGCGGCAGCATCATGTTGTGGGGTTGCTTTGCTGCAGGAGGGACTGGTGCACTTCACAAAATAGATGGCATCATGAGGAAAGAAATTAAGTGGATATATTTAAGCAACATCTCAACACATCAGTCAGGAGCCTGGTCGCAAATGGGTCTTCCAAATGGACAATGACCCCAAGCATACTTCCAAAGTTGTGGCAAAATGGCTTAAGGACAACAAAGTCAAGGTATTGGAGTGGCCAACACAAAGCCCTGACCTCAATCCTATAGAACATTTGTGGGCAGAACTGAAAAAGCATGTGAGAGCAAGGAGGCCTACAAACCTGACTCAGTTACACCAGCTCTGTCAGGAGGAATGAGCCAATATCCACCCAACTTACTGTGGGAAGCTTGTGGAAGGCTACCCAAAACGTTTGACCCAAGTTAAACTATTTAAAGGCAATGCTACTAAATACTAATTGAGTGTATGTAAACTTCTGACCCACTGGGAATGTGATGAAAGAAATAAAAGCTGTAATAAATCCTTCTCTCTTCTATTATTCTTAAAATAAAGTGGTGATCCTAACTGACCTAAGAAAGGTAAGGAATTGTGAGAAACTGAGTTTAAATGTATTTGGCTAAGGTGTATGTAAACTTCCGACTTCAACTGTAGTTACCCAAGAAAGATACTTGAAATTGAATGGACCACTGTTGACTCAATCTGACTACCTGTATGCCAAAACATGCAGATACATATTTTCTACTCATGCTTACTTAACTTTGTTTGTCCCAAAATGCCCTGCTCTGTTAAGTATGTGGGGAGAGAGTCAGGAGGGAATTCTCTATCATCTGACCTATCATTCCCATGGGGAGTCAGAGTTCATGATTTAAGAGAACTTGATGTTATTGAACTATTCTGTCCTTTTATGAGTTGGATTGACCACACTGTTTCAACCTATTTTAGTTCTAGAGTTGATTAATTCATGTTTGTTGACTTGAAGGATATATTTTATTTAACACCTTTATTAAATTAAATAGACATTATTTAGGCTATGCGTGGAGGTATAAATATTTTCCTTTTAAAGATGTTGGTGAAACTGTCACTCCCGAGTGGCGCAGCAGTCTAAGGCATTGCATCTCAGTGCTAGAGGCGTCACTTCAGACTCTGGTTTGATTCCAGGCTGTATCATAATCCGGCTGTGATTGGGAGTCCCATAGGGCGGTGCACAATTGGCCCAGCGTCGTCCGGGTTAGGGTTTGGCCGGTGTAGGCTGACTTGCCTAGTTAAATAAAGGTTAAACATCCATTTGAGATTTTACATTAAGGACTGTTTTCTTCCCTCGGACATCATTGCACGCGAGATAGAACAGCAGAATGTGTACTGCAATTATTTTTCCCACTCTGCCAGAGGCCCCTCCCACTCTGCCAGAGGCTCCTCCCATTCTGCCAGAGGCGCCTCCCACTCTGCCAGAGGCTCCTCCCACTCTGCCAGAGGCTCCTCCCACTCTTACTTACTTACATACTGACTTTATTATCCCCATGGGGAAATTTTGTTGCAGTGTCATGTACACGTTTAAAGTGGCGTTTAAATACAAAAACAAAATTGACAATACAACTTTCATAACAGTTACATACCAATAAAACATATATATTTTTTAAGACTAGCCTGCTGGCCTTACTGAGTCGATAGGAACATTAGCCCGAGCTATTTAGGAGGGATATCACACCTGGCACAAATTATTGTCTACTTTGTTTCAACAACAAAACAAAAGCAATGAATGTGCTGGGATGAACAGTGGCGCTATTTCCTCTAATGTGCATTTGATCTCAATGTTCAACTTGAAAGCTGTTTCGGGTTGGAGGGATTGTAGTTGATGAAAGGTGAGGGCCAATGTAAGGGGCCGATGTGTCACTTCCCAAACCAGAAAAACTTTCATGATAATCCTCCAAAGCTTTCGCTAAGCCCACTAAATTTCCTCAGATCACTCGCCCTTTACAATTCAGGATTTTCCCAAGTTTTCTTAAATGCATTCCCATTCCCTGGGCAAAAGGCCTACCTTATTTGAGCAAGTTTGATCAAAGTCTTACCCTTTCGTTGGAGTGAATGGTACTACTGGATAGCAGCACACACTCCTCTTAGCTTGGCACTTAATTTCCGTGGATACTAGACTAAGCACATAGGAATGATGACATCATCGTGACTTAAAGTGATTCAAGTCCTGACGGATGGTGATTAGGGGAGAATCTGAATTGCATTTCCTTGATTCTTCACGTCCTCTCTCCTCGCCTCCTTCTCAAAACTTATTGGATGAGATGGTCAGCGGGGAGGGACTTCTGACTTTCTCATCCAATGGGTTTTGAGAAAGAGGCGAGGAGAGAGGACGTGAGGAATCAAGGAAATGCAATTCAGATTTTTCCATAGGATGTGTGACGATGTGGTTGGACTCTTCAACTGATGTCATTCAGTAGTTCAAGTCATATCACACCTCATGTTGACTTTAGCATGCCAATTGTCAGTGACTTTTCAGTCAGATCCTTTAATGGTAGTATGAATCCCAGTAGCCCATGTTGGTATGCTTGCTGGCGTACTTTTTGGATAACAGGAATAGGCTTAGGGGCTTGGGGCGGCAGGTAGCCTAGTGGTTAGAGCTTTGGACTAGTAACCAAAAGGTTGCAAGATTGAATCCCCGAGCTGACAAGGTAAAAATCTGTCGTTCTGCCCCTGAACAAGGCAGTTAACCCACTGTTCCTAGGCCATCATTGAAAATAAGAATTTGTTCATTTAAAAATAAATGAGGCTGTCAAGTTGGCAACTGTTTAATTTGTTTACTACACACAGCACTGATGTTTTGGGACATTTTTCGTCCTTACTTGGGGTTGGACTCAAACTTCAGGATGTGATTCACCTTATATGTATGACATTTTCTATGGCTTAACAGCTTATAAGACAACCTTTTTTTGTTACTGTAGTTAATGGCCCGCTTTCAACTCTTTCGGCTACCCCCAGTTCAAGTAATGGTTAACCTGGCCGTCCCTCCTAAAGAAACTGTGGGGAGGTTTCTATCTCTCTCTACACCCAAAGTGGTTCAGCCCTGGAGAAAGAGGCAAAGAGGGGGTAATTCAGAGGCTGAGAGGCTTTGGCAATTTGTGGGGTGTCACCATAGCAACCGGAAGCATTCTTGCTCCTTGGGACATTATTGGGGAGGGGTGGGGGTTCTAGAACAGGTCCCTTTTTGGGGAGTTACAGAGAGGCGGACCTCTCGGGCCCATTAGAAGCAGGGCATTGGGGAGCTATTGTTCCCATGCAGATTTTTGTCACGCTCACACAAAGCTGTTTATGGGACAGCGACTCGGAGGAAAGACAAAACCGCTGAAAGAAGGGATTAGCTTTTTCTCTTCATGTCTGGGGCTGTCAGACAAGGATCAGACAGTGGGCCTGTCAAAACAGGGATTTCATCGAACTAGCTCACATTTGATCGTATAAGCTAATTCACACTGGGCTTCTAAGCAAAAGTTCCACTTTTTTTGTGTGTGAGATGCTGAACAGCATTGATTCTAGGTTGGCTGTTATATTTTGTATTTTGAGTTAGTTGCTTTTCCAGTTAGCGGCTAACTATTTAGTGTCTGTGCTAAATAAGCATTCTGCGTTTTGTTTCACTGTTCATCATGAAGCTGCAATTTATTGACACCATTGATTCAGAGTTTGTTGGGAAATTATATTTGTTGAGTGTCAAGGCATTGGTTGCTTATTTTATTTGAGTTGCACATATTGTTCCCCTTTTCCTCAGCTGCCCACTCACCAGAGAGGAGCTTTATTTTCAAATGGAATAAAGGGTTGCTGCGGGATACAAAAGGAATTGTTGAAATCTGAGACAGAAAGCATGAGTTCTGTGAATGGTATTTTCTCTGAGATTACACAAATACACTGGGGCCAATAGGGGCCAATAGGGCATCAGCCACTGCTAGTACTAAGCTCTCTGTAACCTCTGAATTGTGGGAAACAATGGTTTATTACAGAACATTTTGATTGAACATTTTGAAGAGAAAAACAAGGCCATCTGTTGAACAATTGCCTTTCTGACATTCCAGAGTTAATGAATGCTGTTATTTCACCTCAGATATAGACCAGAGAAAAATAGAATGCCGACAGTTAACACCCACTCACCCCTCAGCGTTTTTGGTTAAAGTTAAATTCCCTTTCAGTTGTGGAAATCCCCAAGCATTCTATTCAATTTATGGTCATTTGTCATAACCATAAGTCAGCTATCACTATTAGAACGACAGTGTAGTGATTTATATGTTGAACACCTACAGTAGCTGGCAAGTTATACAGTGTACATGCAAACCTAGTCATTTGTAGCAATATGTCTGTATTCTTGACATTTGGCAGGGTTCCACTGAAAGTGGAGGAGTGCACTGAAATCCATTCTCATTGATGCAAATGTGAAATCCCATATGGCTATTTGCACTTTAAATTCCCCCAAAATGTCACCGTCATAAGTACTGTAGATCTAGGCTATACTATTAAAACGATGCTAATTAGTAGCCGTTAGTAGCCACACACATCTGTTTTCTATATGTCGTCCCCATCCACTTTACTTCCATATAGGCTTAGTGTTTTTATTCACCCAGCTCCCTGTCTGCAGTAGCATCTCCTTATTGCACTGTTGAACAGACATGCCCTTAAACTAAAATACCATGGTTAGTTGAGGACCACCCCATGCTATTCTCTCCTGGTGTTTTATACCTTTGTCATGATCAAAGCCTCAATGTTCCCCACCGATGTTGTTTAGAGCCTGAGTCGGATGAATGGGGACAAGCTTTGGAGCGCTATGTGAGTGTGCAGTCCCTTCCCCTCCCTCCACTCCACTTTCTCTCCTCTGTGTTCTATCTCCCCTCACCGCTCTCTTTTCCCTCTCTCCCTTTAACATGTTTTTTTATTTTTTATTTCACCTTTATTTAACCAGGTAGGCTAGTTGAGAACAAGTTCTCATTTGCAACTGTGACCTGACCAAGATAAAGCAAAGCAGTTCGACACATACAGCAACACAGAGTTACACATGTAACCTTCTTTTTATTTCTTTACATTTTCCACTCCTTTCTTTCCCCATCATCCTTCTTCTCCCCCTCTTTTGTCTCAGGTCTGAATGAAAAGCAGTCGTCTTGAACTGGCTGACTTCCATTGTGAGCCTCATCCATTCCTGAGTGCCTATAAGATCCTTATCATGAGCTTTATGGCACAACATGGACACGTTTACTGCTACAGGCTTCATGAATTAACCTGGCGGTGCCTCACTCCGCTTTGATGGCATTCCTCTGGGGTTGTGTTGGGGCGGGTATAACCGTGTAATGTCTGTATTGTGGCAGTAGAATGCGGCCCAAACGCGTGTAAGGGAAAGTAATAGAGTAACTTCCAGGCAAATGAATAGACCTACTCCTAAGTTAGCCATCTTCAATCAAAGCTGATAGTTTTGTTTCCAGGAAATGGCTAAATGCGTGTTAGAGCTGTGATGAAGGCCATGCGGCTGAAAGGTTGGCACAAAATAAGAACGTGCAAGCTCAGTGTGCGCAAGCTTCTTTTCACTGAACTACACTATGTTTTAATGTCACGTGCAAAGTACGGTGAAATGCCTTTCTTCAAAGCTCTAAACCCAACAATGCAGTAATCAATATCAACGTAGAACTAAATATAACTTAAGGTAGAACAAAAACACAATAAATAAAATAAGAAGCACACGAGAAGTAAGTAAGCATACTATATACAGGGTCAGTTTTAATACCATATTTACAATGTGCAGGGATACTGGAGTGATAGAGGTAGATATGTATAGGAGTAAGGTGACAGGGATACTGGAGTGATAGAGGTAGATATGTATAGGAGTAAGGTGACTATGCATCAGGATATATGACAAACGGAGTAGCAGCAGCGTATATGATGATTGTATGTGAGTGGGTGGGCGTGTGTGTGGAGTCAGTATAAATGTGTGTGCATGTTATGTGTGTGTTGCAGTGTTCGTGAATGTGCATAAAGACAGTGCAAAAAAAAAAGGTCTCAACTCAGATATTCTGTTAGCTGTTTAGCAGTCTTATGGTTTGGGTTTAGAAGCTGTTCAGGAGCCTGTTGGTGTCAGATTTGATGCACCGGTACCACTTGGCATGTGGAAGCAAAGAGAACAGTCTATGGCTTGGGTGGCTGGATTCTTTAATGATTTTCCAGGTGTGTGTCAACATTTCTGAAGCATCTCCTGCAATCCCTAGATTTAGTTTGTTCTGTGTAAAGTATAACAAAGCTATTTGACATGGATTCAAGTAAGGTGTCATTACTTTTCTCCACCATGTGCTGCTGAAGAAATGTCATCAAATTTCTCTATGACGGGCTGGGAAAAGCTCATGTTCGGGTGCTGCTCCATGCTCAAAGTGTGCACTTGGGGAGGCAGATTGGCACATTGACTGTTGTCTTTCCCAGGGCTCTTTGTGCGATGGCTGGCCACTGGCCACTGGCCACTGGCCCAGCACCAAGCGCCAATGCATTATTTGGGTCAGCCACCAGCAATGCTGTTGCCAAGGCTTTTTGGGGGAGGTAGAACATCTTGTATGTTGTGCTACTGATCTAGCAGACATACTATAATCTTTCTACATAAAGAGCGATTGACGAAGCCGCAATATGAGAATCCTGGATTTGTGGAAAATAGATGGAAAGCGAAGGGATGTAATTTGATTAGCTACAATTGAGACGCAGAAGGATCCAATCCAGAGTCAACTGTTAAGTGAATTGACACAGTGCGACATTGCCTTTGATAATCTGTTGAGCTGAAAGAAATGTTTGATTTCTAAGGTGTTAGCCTACATCCACCCAAATTATATTGTACGGTATTTTCAAACCTGTGGATTCAATGGTGGGTAATGACATGGATTAGTGTACTCATACTGTCACGACTTGTTCGGGCGGTGTTCGGCAGTCGACGTCGACGGTTTTCTAGCCATTGCCGATCCATTTTTCATTTTCCATTTGTTTTGTCTTGTTTTCCCACACACCTGGATTTCATTCCCTCATTAAGTGTTGTGTATTTCACCCTCTGTTCCCCCCACGTCTTTGTGCAGTATTGTTTGTTGTAAGTGCTTGTGCACATTTGTTTGACTGGTGCGCGTCGGGTTATTGTGCCCATATTTTGTATTTCTTATGCCGTTGGTTTTATTAAACTCTATTAACTTTATTAACTTTATTAAACTTCTATTAAACTCCTCCGGCTATTACCTAGTTCTGCTCTCCTGCGTTGGACATCCCTGCCACCAGTTACGCGCCCCTTACACATACGGGTTACATTCCAACTGTGAGGACTTGAACATTCACAGGGACATTCATTTAGAAAAATATCTCTGTCTTTGTTTATGTCATTTTAATTTGAAAGCTTCTCATCATAAACTCTTACTTTCAACATTGCTTCAACCTAAGCCGTATTATTTATATCAACCGTACTTGTCTGCACGACCAGTTGATGTAATAAGACAGACCAAAGCTAAACGCTAAACCAAGTAGCTAACCTCAAACCTCCCAGAAGTAATGAAATAGTTATCCCCTCAGTGCAGTTGCTTGTTATTTTGGTATAACAGTGCTCTGCCTGGCTATAACAGTGACCCTATTCTTCCTCACATCGCTAAAAGAGGTCACGGATGATTAAGAGCACTCCTTGTCTGCCTAAATGCAATGCATATGCCTGTGATGGGGCGTAGTGGAGTTGATTGTTTCTTAATTTAGTTTTTAGACCCTGAAATAAAACATGCCAAAATGCTCAGTTTGTTGTTTTTGTTATTTACCAAAAATATGTTGTAAAGACAGTATTGATGGCAAAAAACAAATGTTATGTCCAGACTATCCGAAGATGTAAAGCATCACTATGCCATTTAAGATTTATCGATTTGTGTTTGAGGTGGTGAATCAAATTCTATGTTGGGTGGGGTGTTTGTCATTGGAAAGAAAAGGGAGGTTAGGTCTTGAAAGAGCATAGATTAAAGTAGTTGTTTGTCTCAGTAGGGTCATTCTGTGAGAAACAGAAACATCTTCCTCCAAAGGACATTTCTTTGTGCTAAATTCCTGGAAAATACTGAATCCGATTGATGTTTTTTGTTCCATGTTCACACAGAATAACCCTATTGGGATGAGGGAGGGTGTCTTGTCAAGGATTAACCAACCCTATTGGGATGAGGGAGGGTGTCTTGTCAAGGAATAACCAACCCTATTGGGAGGAGGGAGGGTGTCTTGGCAGTGAAGAGCTAATGGCTAATGTTGACATTTGATCCGTCTGTGTCCCCCTGCTTGCTGAACTCCCATCTGTCACTCCCCTGTCCATAATGCATAGCTAGTAGAGTCCCACACACAACTCACCTTAACCCAGTCCTACACACAACTCACCTTAACCCAGTCCCACACACAACTCACCTTAACCCAGTCCCACACACAACTCACCTTAACCCAGTCCCACACACAACTCACCTTAACCCAGTCCCACACACAACTCACCTTAACCCAGTCCCACACACAACTCACCTTAACCCAGTCCCACACACAACTCACCTTAACCCAGTCCCACACACAACTCACCTTAACCCAGTCCCACACACAGCTCACCTTAACCCAGCCCCACACACAACTCACCTTAACCCAGTCCCACACACAGCTCACCTTAACCCAGTCCCACACACAGCTCACATTAACCCAGTCCCACACACAACTCACCTTAACCCAGTCCCACACACAACTCACCTTAACCCAGTCCCACACACAGCTCACCTTAACCTAGTCCCTTTTCAAAGGTCTTAATATCTGCGTTTGATAACTGTACCAATTGGCTTTTGTCATCGTCTCGTTTGAAGGAATGGTCTCGTTATCTAGGAGATGTGCTGATGCTCGCATGCCCAGGCAAACAGGACACCCTGGTGTGTGTCTGTCGGACACTGAGATACCCGCCACTAGAGTTGGCACACAAGCCAAAGAGGTGCTCTTTATGTCATGGGTGCCAAGCAGACCGCTCTCTGAATTCATGACTGGGTTGTAATTGTGTTAGACTGGGATTTTAATGCACTATTTATTACCAGGGTCTGCACCACCACGCTACTGCCTACTAATTAATTATTGCTGATCAGACTATTCCGTTTAATTTAAAGCGAAAAACCATTTAGATTTTTTGAAGTAGTTCATTTGTTTGCTGGTGGTATGTGCAACCTTGTCATCCGCTATTTGCCCTTGAATGGACCTTGTTGTGTTTTTAAACTGAAGTAACAAGTTGTCTGGCAAATGCTGCCTCTTCAATTTATTGCATATTTCTTCTGTTTGTACAAGTCTTCTCATTTTACAATGCAAAGATATGCTGTAGATATGCAATAGTTCATAATTATTAACAGTTTAGACCCACCCAGAGGAGACATTCGCCATATCCTATGTTTATGTAACCAATTTGATCTAACCACCTAACCGCTTATAATAAATGCTAATGCAGGGAACAGACATCTGACCAAATGTACAGTGCCTTGCCTTTAGCACGTTGTTGGTTGTGTATCACCCTGTTTGTCTTCAGTCAGACTGCCTTCAAATTTCTATTGTGATCCAAGCATTTTATAGCTTAAGATTATTTACCAGGATGGGCTTGGTAGGCCTATTTAATGTTCACCTCAAATGTACAGCTTTTATATTGTATTGCATGATACAACACAAATAAAAGCCTTGAAAGATGTTCTTTAGGCAAATATTCAGATAGCTTTCGTTCTCATCTTGTTAAGTGGGTTTTGAAAGACGTAATGGGAATGCAGTCATTGGATCCTGAGGTAAAGTAAACGGAATAGGACACGCATTGATTTGGACTGAGGTAGAGTTTCCCAGATTGTAGATACTTAATATACACAAATACATGTTCCTTGTAATTATGTGGTGCATATCAAGGTCACAAGTACAGAATCTCTTGTCTACAAACCTTTGTGTGTCTTAGCACCATATGTCTTTGTATGACCAGCTGCTACTGGGGATCTTTCGTGTGTGTGTGTGTGTGTGTGTGTGTGTGTGTGTGTGTGTGTGTGTGTGTGTGTGTGTGTGTGTGTGTGTGTGTGTGTGTGTGTGTGTGTGTGTGTGTGTGTGTGTGTGTGTGTGTGTGTGTGTGTGTGTGTGTGTGTGTGTGTGTGGGGGGGGGGGGGGGGGGGCTTTTGTTGTGTCTACCCTTGCGTGTCTGGCTGAGTTGACAGTATGTGAGAGGACAGTGTAACAAGAGTCGAAACCTTGTCCTCTTTGTTTGGTAATTATACCACTCTGCGTTCACATGGTAGAGGGGTACTGTGGAGAACCATCAGGGGAGAGAGAAAGGAGCACGCCAAACAAAGCCTTAACAATCTGGAAATAATTCCCTTGACCCTATTAACCCACTGGTTTTAGGCATAGTCCTTCATCTCTTACTATAGGGCGATGGTGTAGGGCGATGGTGTAGGGCGTTGGTGTAGGGCTATGTTGTATGGAGATGGTGTAGGGCTATGGTGTAGGGCTATGGTGTAGGGCTATCGTGTAGGGCTATGGTGTAGGGCTATGGTGTAGGGCTATGTTGTAGGGCGATGGTGTAGGGCTATGGTGTAAGGCTATGGTGTAGGGCGATGGTGTAGGGCTATGTTGTATGGAGATGGTGTTGGGCTATGGTGTAGGGCGATGGTGTAGGGCTATGGTGTAGGGCGATGGTGTAGGGCGATGGTGTAGGGCTATGGTGTAGGGCTATGGTGTAGGGCGATGATGTATTGGACATTATGTCTGTCAGATACTGACAAGGAACACTACACCATGTCATTTATTCATGCACTGTATTGTTAGTGTTGCAACAGGGAACTTGAAAGTGCTTCTACCTACTTTGCTAGCCTATATCCCAAATCCCCAAACTCTTTGTATAAAAGTGAGAAGGTGCTGTGAGATTTAAGCACCAGTCGAACACTGTCAGGAAATTTCAGTTTAAATGGAGGAATCACTGTCTGCGCTAATGTTCACAGGTTGGAGTTTTACCTTGGATTTGGCACTGGATGAAAAAGTGGGCACAGTCAAGTCAGTAGGAATCATTCTCCAGTGATCATTGTTGAAGAATCTTGCTTTATTGTGGTGATGAAGTTGAAAAGTTTCTGGACCATTCTTCAAACCAAAAGGCATTACTTTAAAGTGGAACAAGCCAGCAGAGGTGAAAAGCAGTGCTTTGTTTGCAATTAGGTTAATGGGGTATGTTTTTAAATGTTGACTGACATGACCTTTGTGTCTTTAATGTATCTTTAAAGTGTGATTCTGTGACCCTGGTTGATCCTGGTTGTCTCTGATTCCAGACGGTGTCCACCGTGTCACGGCCCTCTGCACCCTGCGTGTCACCATCATCACCGATGACATGCTGACCAACAGCATAACGGTGCGCCTTGAGAACATGTCCCAAGAGCTCTTCTTGTCCCCGCTGCTCGCCCTCTTCATGGAGGGCGTGGCAGCGGTCCTGTCCACCCGCCCTGATGGCGTCTTCGTCTTCAACATCCAGAAGGACACACACGTCCAGGGGAGCATCCTCAACGTCACCTTCTCCGTCCTGCACCCTACTGGGGGATCCAGGGGCACCATCCCCTCTGGACCTTTCTTCCCCTCAGAAGCCCTGCAGGAGCAGATTTATCTGAACCGGACTCTGCTCACCTTGGTGTCCAGCCAGCGTGTGCTACCCTTTGACGATAACATCTGCCTCCGCGAGCCCTGTGAGAACTACATGAAGTGTGTGTCGGTGCTGAGGTTCGACAGCTCGGCACCCTTCCTGTCCTCGGATACGGTGCTGTTCAGGCCTATCCACCCGGTGACGGGGCTGCGCTGCCGATGCCCAGCAGGTTTCACGGGGGACTACTGTGAGACGGAGATTGACCTGTGCTACTCGGGTCCCTGCCAGAATAACGGCAAGTGCCGGAGCAGGGAAGGCGGGTACACTTGTGCGTGTCCGGAGGACTTCACCGGTGAGTGTTGTTATCCACTTTTTGGTTTCCTACTTGACTCTTTTTCTTTCACCCCATTCTTGATCTGCTCTTTTTCACGTCAGTCTTTCTTTCACCTTTCACTCTGACTTTGCTTTTGTCTTTCTTTCCTGTCTCTCTGTCATTAGGGTTAGGGTTAGTCTCTCTGTCATTAGGGTTAGGGTTAGTCTCTCTGTCATTAGGGTTAGGGTTAGTCTCTCTGTCATTAGGGTTAGGGTTAATCTCTCTGTCATTAGGGTTAGGGTTAGTCTCTCTGTCATTAGGGTTAGGGTTAGTCTCTCTGTCATTAGGGTTAGGGTTAGTCTCTCTGTCATTAGGGTTAGCGTTAATCTCTCTGTCATTAGGGTTAGTCTCTCTGGCATTAGGATTAGGGTTAGTCTTTCTGTCATTGGTTTAGGGTTAGGGTTAGTCTTTGTGTCATTAGTACTTAGATAGAAACATGCCTACCCCCACTGAGAACTCACATCTGCTTTGACAGAGCCTCTGTCTATAGAGCTTAATATTCCTGCTATATTAAAGACATGGCCCACAGCCAAAACCATGATTCTGCAGAGGCTATTACCTGTTAATCAAACCCTAGCCTTCTATGCTTTGAAGACTCTTGGCTAGCTCCAGGTAGTCTCAAGTCATAACGTGGCTGATGATGGTTGACCTGACAGTGTTGGCCTCAGGTTTCTCACACTTTCGGGAAAAAGATCCCTTGTAATTCCCTCCTAACCGGAGATTATCTGTCTTGCAGTCGGGTCATTACCTGCTGGAATTCCGTGCCCCGTAAGTCAGGTGTTCTTTTTATCCAGATCTTGTCAGGGTAATTTGCAACACACAACACCCCACACTAGGAGCTGGAAATAGATCTGGTAGTGGCACATTGGAATGCAAAGACCTTGTGGGGTTGACAATGTTCCTTTTGACCTGTGGGAAAATCATCTCTTGACTCCTTGGTGCTCTCTTTCATAATATGTAATACAATGACCCTTAAAGGGTGACATAATACCACTTCACTTTCCACACACATTTCTCTGTAGTCTCCCTGTCTCTGTTCTCTATCGCTTCAATATAAAAGCCTTGTCGTGTGATACATTGTTACCATACTGTAAATGATCCTTTCCTGTTTTTTTTATTGGGAGCTATCTTTCAGCTCAGTACGTGACCCCTTAATGGTCACCCCAAGCTGTTAGGGAAAGGAAAACAGCATCCATTTGAATGGTGTCACCTCCGGAACACATCTCAGGTCTAGTTAACCAGGCAGGACAGTGTCAGTGTGGGTTGCTGATGGGTCGTGACAGGTGTCTTACAGACCACCAAGGTGGCCTGCTGCTTGGCCAAAGACACTCCATTGTTCTGTTGTCATTATGCCACAAGCCGTTTGGTTCCAGCAAAGAGCCAAGGGTCAGTCTGGGTCACAGAGCATGGTGGTTACAATCTGCTGTGTTTTGACATGCTTGTGAATGGGGGTTGGGTCCCAACCCCCCTCTTTCTGTGTCCATTCAGACTAGCTTGTAGGTTGTGTTGTAATGTAGTTGAACTTGTGTCTGCTGAAAACCTGACTGATTTCAGCTTGTTTCCCAAAATATATTTGTGGGGCTTCGTCCTGGACACATCACAATATAAAGGCCTGAAAGGAGGATTTAAAGGAGAACATGTGTACTCGTTTAGACACCTACCTCAACTTTTGTCAATAACAGTTTTTCAGTTTTTAATACTCAGCAGTTTTTTTATACCTGCTCACCTGGGCCACCCGTTTCCTTTTCCCTTCCTACAGGTGAGCATTGTGAGGTGAACTCCCGCTCTGGCCGTTGCGTCCCGGGGGTGTGTAAGAACGGGGCCAGGTGTGTGGATCTCCTGGTGGGGGGGTTTGTGTGCCAGTGCCCCCCAGGGGAGTACCAGAAACCCTATTGTGAGATGAGCACCCGCAGCTTCCCTGGCCAGTCCTTCATCACCTTCAGAGGGCTACGGCAGAGGTTTCACTTCACTGTGTCCTTCATGTAAGTACACCTATGTGTCTTATAACATGTCTCTATAATAATGTGTACGTGTGTATGAGTGGCTTTTTGGAGGGGGGGGGGGGGGTTCTCTTTGCATTCAAGAACACCTGGAGCTTTTTTGACATAGTACTGAGCCAAATGGTACACATCTAACGCCATGTCTGAATATACAGTACCAGTCAAAAGTTTGGATACATCTACTCATTCAAGGGTTTTTATATATTTTTTACTATTTTCTACATTGTAGAATAATAGTGAAAACACCACACATGGAATCATGTAGTAAACAAAAAAGTGTTAAACAAATCAAAATGTATTTTATATTTGAGATTATTCAAAATAACTACCCTTGCCTTGATGACAGCTGGCATTCTCTCAACCAGCTTCATGAGGTAGTCACCTGGAATGCATTTCAATTAACAGGTGTGCCTTGTTAAAAGTTAATTTGTGGAATTTCTTTTGTTCTTAATGCGTTTGAGCCAATCAGTTGTGTTGTGACAAGGTAGACGTGGTATACAGAAGATAGCCCTATTTGGTAAAAGACCAAGTCCATATTATGGCAAGAACAGCTCAAGTAAACAAAGATAAACCACAGTCCATCATTACTAAGACATGAAGGTCAGTCAAAATGGAAAATTTCAAGAACTTTGAAAGTTTCTTCAAGTGCAGTCGCTAAAACTATCAAGGGCTATAATGAAACTGGCTCTCATGAGGACTCTGCTGCAGAGGATACGTTCATTAGCGTTACCAGCCTCAGAAATTGCAGCCCAAATAAATGCATCACAGAGTTCAAGTAACAGACACATCTCAACATCAACTGTTCAGAGGAGACTGTGTGAATCAGGCCTTCATGGTCGAATTGCTGCAAAGAAACCACTACAAAAGGACACCAATAAGAAGAAGACACTTGTTTGATCCAGGAAACACGAGCAATGGACATTAGACCGGTGGACATCTGTCCTTTGGTCTCATGAGTCCAAATTTGACATTTTTGGTTCCAACCGCTGTGAGATGCAGAGTAGGTGTACGGATGATCTCTGCATGTGTGCTTCCCACTGTGGAATTCAAGGCACACTTAACCAGCATGGCTACCACAGCATTCTGCAGCGATACGCCATCCCATCTGGTTTGCACAGGACAATGACCCAACACACCTCCAGGGCTATTTGACCAAGAAGGAGAGTGATGGAGTGCTGCATTAGATGACCTGGTCTCCACAATCACCTGGCCACAACCCAGTGAAGGAAAATCAGCCAACAAGCGCTCATCATATGTGGGAACTCCTTCAAGACTTTTGGAAAAGCATTCCTCATGAAGCTGGTTGAGAGAATGCCAAGAGTGTGCAAAGCTGTCATCAAGGCAAAGAGTGGCTACTTTGAAATTGCTAAAGTATATTTTGATTTGTTTAACAATTTTTTGGTTACTGTATGATTCCATATGTGTTAGTTCATAGTTTTGATGTCTTTACTATTATTCTACAATGTAAAAAATAGGAAAAATAAAGAAAAACCCTTGACTGAGTAGGTGTGTCCAAACCTTTGACTGGTACTGTACATACAACCCTTTGTAATAAGCAGTAATGGCTGTATCCATGGAAACACAAATAAACATCGCCCCATTCTCTTGTCTCACTCACTGGACATGCTTAGGCATAGGCACATCTGAACCTCAAATCACAGAAGTGCTGAATCACAGTGCTGGTACATCAGCCTTGACATTTGTGTTCTGTTTTCACGAAAGAAGCACAAGCCATTTCATCCAGTGGTTAGGTGCAGATATTGGTTCAAATAGTATTCATTTTTAATTTTAAATACTTTAAAAGTTTAAGAGCTTGCCTGGAGTGACATTTTATATATCAAGGCTGTAGTGAAACATCTCTTCCTAGCGTCCAGCTCAGGTTCCCTGGCAAAGGTAAAAACAGGAAGTGATGCGTGGAGCCAAGGGACTCTAGATGTTTGGCTTTGTTGATCATGGTTTCCTGTGACGCTGCCCTGTGCCATATGGCTTTTGACTTTTGTGTCCGTACCCGCTACGTGCCAAAGGGTTCATGACACACAGCGGAATGGCTCCCAGTACTAGCTCTATGTCTGTCCGCACCAATCCTCCTTCCCTCCGTAATTTTCCAAATTCCTTTTGCTCCTCTCATTGTCTCTAGTTCAATATGATTATTTTTTCAATTTTCCCTTTTCACTCTCATTGTCTGTCATTTCCCAGGTTCATTTGTCTCTCAATGTGTCCCACTCTCCCCCGTTCTTTCATTACCTCAAGACAGGTTTAAGCCTGGAGACAATTGAGACACGGATTGTGTATGTGTGCCATTCAGAGGGTGAATGGGCAATACAAAATATTTACGTGCCTTTGAACGGGGTATGGTAGTAGGTGCCAGGCACACCGGTTTGTGTTTTTCACACTCAACAGTTTCCCGTGTGTATCAAGAATGGTCCGTCACACAAAGGACATCCAGCCAACTTGACACAACTGTGGGAAGCATTGGAGTCAACATGGGCCAGCATCCCTGTGGAATTCTTTCGACACCTTGTAGAGTCCATGCCCTGACGAATTGAGGCTGTTCTGAGGGCAACTCAATATTAGGAAGGTGTTCTTAATGTTTTGTACACTCAGTGTACTGTACTGTATAATCAATGATAATATAATATATTGTACTGTATAATACGTTATAATATAGTATGCAATCAATGATAATATACTGCTGATAATATACTGTACCAGGGTTAGGGTCAATTCCATTTCAATTTCAGTCAATTCAGAAAGTAAATTAATTTCCAATTCCAAATTTTGCAGTTAGAATTTCATTGTACTTCTGGAATTGAAATGTTTTTTACCCCAAGCCTGTACTGTACTGTACAATCAATGTGACCTTTGCTCCAGTATGACCTCCTGTATGACCTCCTGTCTGACCTCCTGTCTGACCTCCTGTCTGACCTCCTGTATGGCCTCCTGTATGACCTCCTGTATGACCTCCTGTCTGACCTCCTGTCTGATCTCCTGTATGACCTCCTGTATGACCTCCTGTCTGACCTCCTGTATGGCCTGCAGGTTTGCCACCAGAGAGAAGAATGCCCTGCTGCTTTACAACGGAAGGTTTAACGAGAAGCACGACTTCATCGCCTTGGAGATCATCGAGGAACAAATCCAGCTCACCTTCTCAGCAGGTGAGGACGTAAAGGATGCAGAGAAGAGATGGCCACCAGACTCTTCCATTTACTCTGTTCCCTTTGCTTCACTTCACGTCCCTCTCCTATCCCCCTCTCTGTGAAATACTAAATCTCATTAACAGGGAGGTTCTGACCAACTGGGCAGGGGTCAGAGTTTTTGGAGCCAACCCTCAGATACCAGAGAAAATTGAGAGTAAACAGTGATTATGCAGTTCACCCAGTGGACTGTGTTATGTTGAGTTTGGCAGGGAATTAGTGCCATGGAGGTATTAGCCTAAGTAAACAATCATTAACCGACAGTCTATCTAACTAAAGTAGTGTTCACTGATCTGGATCAGTAGCACCAATATTAAAATAACTCAAGAGGTCCAAAGGGTTATGTTTTTCTTAACCTTCCCCAGCCCCATCTCTCAGCTTTATACCAAACCTCCCCAGCCCCATCCCTCAGCTTTATACCAAACCAAGTTGCAGGGCTGCCATTGGGTGTCACACACTCAGGGTTGTGACTTCAAAGAAAGAAAGAAGTGAGAGGAGGTATCTATGAAAAGGGCCAAACTCAGTTGGAATGGATTCTGTGTCGATTAAACTCTTTCCTGTTTCCTTTGTCCTGTTTCCATCGCTCTAGGAGAAGCCAAAACCACCGTATTGCCCTTTGTCCTGAGTGGGGTCAGTGATGGTCAGTGGCATAGAGTACAGCTACACTACTACAACAAGGTAAGCACACATCCTGGATAGGTGGAGGCTATCATGATAACATAAGATTTGATCACTAAAAGAATGATGCATGTCTCTGTTTACTTGTTGTGCTTCGTGCCTACACCCAGACCACGCTTGGTCTGTGGGGTAAATGATGAGTGGTGTGGTGGGAGAGGGGGGTGGTCATTGTTTGGAAATCCTTCAATCACAGTTACTAGAGCACCAGTAGGATTAGGATGTTATGAACCCAGATGAAGTGCCCTCATAAACCTCCAGGCCAAAGGTCATTCAAGTAGGGCACTCATACTATCCCCCCAGCCTCCTCAAACTCCACACAGAGTCCAGATTTTGAAAGGGTTGTCATGGGAACAGACACGCTAGTCTTTGTTTTGGGCGATTTTAGAGTTGATTTGAGGCCGTTGTATTGACAAAGAATAAAATTATTGAGTTTCCATTTTGAGCTTTGTTCTCTTGTTTTGAAAGACAATCTGGGTTAGGCCTGTGTAACTAAACGGGATGGCCTCAAACAGAGAAGTATTTCTGGATCCAGGGCTTTCTATGCAGGATTTTTTATGTTTATTGGCAGTGGAAGTTATTGTGGTCACCTTCAAAGATGGAACCCACTGAGAGTACTGTTCCTGGAAAGATATTAATTGTTTTTGGATTGCTAAACCTTTGAAAATGACCCAGTAGTGTGAGAATGTACAGTGGTGGCCAAAAGTTTTGAGAATGACACAAATATTACATTTCACAAAGTCTGCTGCCTCAGTGTCTTGAGATATTTTTGTCAGATGTTACTATGGAATACTGAAGTATAATTACAAGTATTTCATAAGGCTTTTATTGACAATTACATGAAGTTGATGCAAAGAGTCAATATTTGCAGTGTTGACCCTTCTTTTTGAAGACCTCTGTAATCCGCCCTGGCATGCTGTCAATTAACATCTGGGCCACATCCTGACTGATGGCAGCCCATTCTTGCATAATCAATGCTTGGAGTTTGTCAGAATTTGTGGGGTTTTGTTTGTTCACCCGCCTCTTGAGGATTGACCACAAGTTCTCAATGTGATTAAGATCTGGGAAGTTTCCTGGCCATGGACCTAAAATATTGATGTTTTGTTCCCGAGCCACTTAGTTATCACTTTGCCTTGTGGCAAGGTGCTCCATCATGCTGGAAAGGCATTGTTCGTCACCAAACTGTTCCTGGATGGTTGGGAGAAGTTGCTCTCGGAGGATGTGTTGGTACCATTCTTTATTCATGGCTTTGTTCTTAGGCAAAATTGTGAGTGAGCCCACTCCCTTGACTGAGAAGCAACCCCACACATGAATGGTCTCAGGATGCTTTACTGTTGGCATGACACAGGACTGATGGTAGCGCTCACCATGTCTTCTTTGGACAAGCTTTTTTACGGATGCCCCAAACAATCGAAAAGGGGATTCATCAGAGAAAATGACTTTACCCCAGCCCTCAGCAGTCCAATCCCTGTACCTTTTGCAGAATATCAGTCTGTCCCTGATATTTTTCCTGGAGAGAAGTGGCTTCTTTGCTGCCCTTCTTGACACCAGGCCATCCTCCAAAAGTCTTCGCCTCACTGTGTGTGCAGATGCACTCACACCTGCCTGCTGCCATTCCTGAGCAAGCTCTATACTGGTGGTGCCCCGATCCCGCAGCTGAATCAACTTAAGGAGACGGTCCTGGCGCTTGCTGGACTTTCTTGGGCGCCCTGAAGCCTTCTTCACAACAATTGAACCGCTCTCCTTGAAGTTCTTGATGATCCGATAAATGGTTGATTTAGGTGCAATCTTACTGGCAGCAATATCCTTGCCTGTGAAGCCCTTTTTATGCAAAGCAATGATGACGGCACGTGTTTCCTTGCAGGTAACCATGGATGACAGAGGAAGAACAATGACTCCAAGCACCACCCTCCTTTTGAAGCTTCCAGTCTGTTATTCGAACTCAATCAGCATGACAGAGTGATCTCCAACCTTGTCCTCCTCAACACTCACACCTTTGTTAACGAGAGAATCACTGACATGATGTCAGCTGGTCCTTTTGTGGCAGGGCTGAAATGCAGTGGAAATGTTTTGGGGGGATTCAGTTAATTTGCATAGCAAAGAGGGACTTTGCAATTAATTGCAATTCATCTGATCACTCTTCATAACATTCTGGAGTATATGCAAATTGCCGTCATACAAACTGAGGCAGCAGACTTTGTGAAAATTAATATTTGTGTCATTCTCAAAACTTTTGGCCACGACTGTACTACGGTGCCCCTATTCATACATACATTCATAGTTGGTCATATGCAGACATACACTATCATTTTGTAAGCTGTAAGAACATGAGCCTGGTCCTAGACTGTCTTCTGGTTTACACATTTCCCCATGTGTACAACATCTAACATTAGTGATGCACCGATATTACATTTTTTGCTGATACCGATATCCAATATTTTCCTTGCCAAAAAAAAGATTCCAATTACCAATATAAAAAAAAATTGCGGCCTTTTAAGCATTCTAGTACAGTTAAATAGTTAACTTCTTACGGCTGAAATCCCGCTAACGGGATCGATATGACAACAGCCAGTGAGTGGAAGTGCAGGGCGCCAAATTCAAACAACAGAAATCTCATAATTAAAATTCCTCAAACATACAAGTATTTTACACCATTTTAAAGATAAACTTGTTGTTAATCCCACCACAGTGTCCGATTTCAAAAAGGCTTTACGACGAAAGTACACCAAACGATTATGTTAGGTCAGCAACTAGTCACAGAAAAACACAGCCATTTTTCCAGCCAAAGAGAGGAGTTGCAAAAAGCAGAAATAGAGATAAAATTAATCACTAACCTTTGATGATCTTCATCAGATGACACTCATAGGGCTTCATGTTACACAATATATGTATGTTTTGTTCGATAAAGTTCATATTTATATCCAAAAATCTCAGTTTACAGTGGCGCGTTATGGTCAGTAATGTTTTGCTTCCAAAACATCTGGTGATTTTGCAGAGAGCCACATCAATTTACAGAAATACTCATCATAAATGTTGATGAAAATACAAGTGTTATACATGGAATTATAGATCCACTTCTCCTTAATGCAACCGCTGTGTCAGATTTCAAAAAAACTTTACGGAAAAGCACACCATGCAATAATCAGGTGCTTCTACACCTGCATTGCTTGCTGTTTGGGGTTTTAGGCTGGGTTTCTGTACAGCACTTTGAGATATCAGCTGATGTAAGAAGGGCTATATGAATACATTTGATTTGATTTGATACGGCACTCAGACACAAAAACAAGCCATACAGGTACCCACCATGTTGTGGAGTCAACAGAAGTCAGAAATAGCATTATAAATATTCACTTACCTTTGAAGATCTTCATCAATGCACTCCCAGGAATGCACTCCCAGGAATCCCAGGTCCACAATAAATGTTTGTTTTGTTCGATAAAGTCCATAATTTATGTCCAAATACCTCCTTTTTGTTTGCGCGTTTAGGTCACGAATCCAAATTCATGAGGCGCGAGCACTAGGTCCAGACGAAAAGTCAAAAAGTTCCGTTACAGTTCGTTGAAATATGTCAAACGATGTATAGAATCAATCTTTAGGATGTTTTTAACATACATCTTCAATAATGTTTCAACCGGAGAATTCCTTTGTCTTTAGAAATGCAATGGAACGCAGCTAACTCTCACGGGCGCGAGCAAGACTGAGCTCATAGCACTCTGCCAGACCGCTAGTTGAAACAGCTCTCATTCTCTCCTCCTTCACAGTAGAAGCATCAAACAAGGTTCTAAAGACTGTTGACATCTAGTGGAAGCCTTAGGAAGTGCAATCGGACCAAATTTACACACACAAAAACACACACACACACACACACACACACACACACACACACACACACACACACACACACACACACACACACACACACCACACTGACCAAAAGTTATTTTGTTGGAATTTACGTATGTCCCCATTACCAGTAAAACATAATCAAAACCTATTTCTTTCATTTACTTTCCATGCTGTTTCATTATTCATTTGTTCAGTCATTTCATTCTTAACCCGGATTTCTATTGAACGCCGTTTGGGTCTTTGCATGTCAAAAAATATACTATTTAACACTATTTGATGTGTCAAATAACACTATTTGACGTGTCAAATAAGTTTGTTGACCAATCAGGACATGCATATGACTGCACGTCACATAATAATTTAACGCGTTCATTCATTTTTCACGTAGTTATTACACATTGATTACACTATCACTCGTATTTCATGTCACAGTGATTCATCGATACGTATGCTATGATGCTGGTAAAGTTGTCTCGCGCACCTACAGTGCTGGTCATAAAAAAAGCTAGCTAGCTCATGGATGCAAACAATGTTCTTCCCCAAAAATATAGCAAAACAACATAATCTGTTTCAGTAGCTATAGTTAGCTTGCTAACTGTATAGCTAGGTGTCATCATCTAAAATAACCCTAATTTATAAGACACTTCTTATTTGATTAATGGTGGGTCGGACCCATCTATGTTAAGCTAGCCATAATACGGATTAGACACAATAGCGGACTTTGCGGTTAGTCTTCAAAATAAAAGTATGGCATAATTCTACTATTTGTATTCATTTGCATCACTGTCAATGACATACTTTTATTTTGAAGGCAACCCGCAAAATTCCACTATTGTGCCTAATCCTTATTGCGGCTAGCTTCACAACACATAACCGGGTCCGGTCCAGCCTCACTAGCCAGATGAAGCTAGCGGGCTGCTTATAACGTTAGCTTTGGGCAACAGGGTTAAGTAGCTGGCTAGCTATTTATTTTCATGAACTGAAGTTCAATTTCAATAGGCGAACAACAAGTGGCAACCTAGCTAATACTTACTCACAAGGATTCCTAAATCATTGGTAGCTACCCCAGGAGTTGCGGTCGAACAAATGATGCTTTATTACCATGATGCTTTAATCCAAGATGTCCCTACAGATGGAATTCAAGCCATGACATGGTTGAGAGATACCTTGAGCAGAAAGTTGTGGTGTATTCCACACTGACTGATCAAGCTGGAGGAAGAATGTCAAAGATATTGTGACTTTGTCTGAAAATGACATAAGACTAGCAGAGGAAGTTATCAAAGTGTGCAAACCTCTCAAAAGAGTGAGACAATTCCATCATTCCAATTACAATAATTCAAATTTCCATGGTCCTGTCTATCAAATCAAATCAAATTGATTTATAAATCCCTTCTTACATCAACTGATATCTCAAAGTGCTGTACAGAAACCCAGCCTAAAACCCCAAACAACAAGCAATGCAGGTGTAGAAGCACGGTGGCTAGGAAAAACTCCCTAGAAAGGCTGGAAACCTAGGAAGAAACCTAGAGAGGAACCAGGCTATGAGGGGTGGCCAATCCTCTTCTAGCTCTGCCAGGTGGAGATTATAACAGAACATGGCCAAGATGTTCAAATGTTCATAAATGACCAGCAGAGTCAAATAATAATAATCACAGTGGATGTTGAGGGTGCAACAGGTCAGCACCTCAGGAGTAAATGTCAGTTGGCTTTTCATAGCCGGTCATTCAGAGTATTTCTACCGCGCCTGCGGTCTCTAGAGAGTTGAAAACAGCAGGTCTGGGACAGGTAGCACGTCCGGTGAACAGGTCAGGGTTCCATAGCCGCAGGCAGAACAGTTGAAACTGGAGCAGCAGCACGGCCAGGTGGACTGGGGACAGCAAGAAGTCATAAGGCCAGGTAGTCCTGAGGCATGGTCCTAGGGCTCAGGTCCTCCGAGCGAGAGAGAGAAAGAAAGAAAGAAAGAAAGAAAGAAAGAAAGAAAGAAAGAAAGAATTAGAGAGAGCATATTTAAATTCACAAAGGATACCGGATAAGACAGGAGAAATACTCCAGATATAACAGACTGACCATAGCCCCCGACACATAAACTACTGCAGCATAAATACTGGAGGCTGAGACAGGAGGGGTCAGGAGACACTGTGGCCCCATCTGATGATACCCCCGGACAGGGCCAAACAGGCAGGATATAACCCCACCCACTTTGCCAAAGCACAGCCCCCACACCACTAGAGGGATATCTTCAACCACCAACTTACCATATAGCCCACAAAGATCTCCGCCAAGGCACGACCCAAGGGGGGGGCGTCAACCCAGACAGGAAGATCACGTCAGTGACTCAACCCACTCAAGTGACGCACCCCTCCTAGGGACGGCATGGAAAGCAATGATCCTGAAATCAATGGTGGCATGTGATGAAGATGAACCCGCAGTAAGGGATGTCAAGACTGCTATCAGAGTTAACCTGGAGCCTAGATATGCTGACCCTGGTGTCCAAGACTTCTTACACAAGAGCACCACTTTGGACTCCCGGTTCAAGTCCCTGCTGCACCTGGATGCTGCTGCTTGTCTGAGAGTCTACAATGAACTCACAGCAGAGATTGTGACCAATATACAACAGGTATTGTATTTATTTTGTTAATGTGACATTTATTATTTTATTAATTAGTGATTTATAAAGTAATAATTGTAATTGACATAAATGTGTCTGATGTATATTTCTAACAACAAATCATATTTTTAAAGCCACTTCAGAGATAGTAATTTTCATCTAATTTAATTCTGCAGGCTCAAGCCACAGATAACACAGGAGCCAACCCCTCTCCAAAGACGGCAGAGGACAGGGGTTCTCCTCCAGAAAAGAAGTCTGCCATGGCTGAGCTTTTTGGGGAGTTGCTCACGACCCAGGAGCAGGGAACCAAGTCAAAGGTCAAGGTCATAGAGGTGGAGGTGACCTCATACAGGGAAGTGGACTGTATTCCCCTGGATGCTGATCCACTTACATGGTGGAAGACCAAAGAGTTAATATACCCTCATGTTGCCATGTTAGCAAGGCGCTACCTTGCTGTGCCTGGGACCTCTGTCCCTAGCGAGAGGGTATTCTCCACAGTGGCTGACATTGTCACAGCAAACGGATCTGTGCTCACTGCAGATAATGTGGATAGTCTAATCTTCTTAAAGAAAAACTTATTATTAACTTATTATTTTTGTTAAGGAACCAGTCTCAAGTGGTCCTATTTAGTTTAAGGCACTGCTATGTGACTTAATGTTGATATATGCTGCTGGACTATGCACTCTTGTTGAATTTCTGTTTTAAATGAATATTTTATTTCATGTTATAAGGCAGGCACTGCTGTTTTTTGTTGTCCCTTTGTTTCCAAATGCTCCTGGGAATTCAAGCTACCCATGTTACTATTATAATAAATCGAAAATCTAAATACCAATTACATATTTCTCAGGCGTTAATTTTGTCGATGTATCGAAACCGTACCGAACCGTGACACCACTGTACCGTATCGTACCGAACCATGAGTGTTGTGAACCGTTTCACCCCTAGTTTTAAGACAGTACAGTATAAAGGTAGGCTTAAACTGCTTCTCCAATGGAAATCCTCGATCACACTTGTAGGCGATCATGGCAACGTTGGCTAGCTAAGCTCATGTGTCGAAACACATAATCGGGTTTAACAGGTCATTTTGCGCCAAACTGTACATGTGCAGGCCATCTAATCAAAGGCACTTCTTCGATATAAAGTTGTTTTTGATGGAAATGAAAACGTGTCAGTTTCACGAGGTTGGAGTAATACCAAGTTCAACTACTTCAGACATTGGCTCAAATCTAGGTTATGCCTTTAGATTTCAAGAAAATGTACATCTGAGGAAGAATGTTTCACTTCTCTCATTGACTTCTCTCATTGACTTCTCTCATTGACTTCTCTCATTGACTTCTCTAAACCCCGGCCTGGTCTGCCTGGTCTGCTTCCCAAGGGTTCCCAGAAGTCTGGTGATGTTGCTCCTCTGGGTTTAGAAACTCTGTACTTTCACTCTCAGTACAAGAGAGGGATAGAGCAGCTAGTTGTTTTGTCTTGTTCACCCTGGCCTTCACAGCCGCGGCATGCACCCTCTGCATCATATGCACACGCATGCACGCACTTATGCAGACACACACATACGCACACACACACATACAGACATGGTTTAGAATTTTCATAATTCAGCACATTCTGCACATTTTGGAGAAGATATGCTAAAAGCATTGTTTTAGGGATTGTTTTGTACTCAGGCTTTCCTAGTGGACAGGAAGATGGAACACGTGATTAATGTCTGTGAATTTATGAGAGTGTTTGTTTGTAATGTGTGGAAAAGAGAGGGGAACAAGTGTCACTGAGTTCCTGTTGTTTGGGTTGACCTTGACATGGTGACACAATGTGAATAGAATGCAGCCTGTATATGGCAACAACAAGGGAGATCTTGTATACTTTACAGTAGTTTTGCTATAATTAGGCTAGTAAGAGCTCTATTCTGAGTATGCCCTCTCTCATATTAAACATAGTGCCAAACCAAACAGTCCAGGGCTCTGCAACAACAGTCTTCCAGGTCCCTTCTGTCAGAGCCCAGAGGTCTGAAAGCTAAACCAGAACAGCACAAACAGACGGCCAACACAGTCAATGTACTACCTTTTTGTCTACCCCCCATAGCCCAACCATGAGAAAAGAGGGATAAAAGAAACAGATGCCCAAAGAGTAGTATCTATGTTATTCTGGAGTTATTAATGAAGGCCAGAACAATATATAGTAGTGTGGAATGCAGCAGGCATTTGTAAATGGTCCATAATCCAGAAATTTCAATTCAGTATGTGAATATTGACACTTTTGAACTAGGTAGAATGTATTGTGTGAAAAGAGCAAGACCATGATAGTATTGCAGTAGCTACATTGTAGTACAATGTTCAGGCCTCTCCTCTGTCAACAGAATTACTTCATGATTCATTTCTCCCCAGGGCATGTGGTCTTTCACTATGATGCTTTCACATTGCTCAGTGTACTGTGTAAACCTAGTGGTGCCTATTACCAAACTGGCGATCATATAGCCTATGTTGTAACCTAGCCTTAGGACCAATGTTCCCCCAAAGCTGCGCGCGTTAGCGGGAGCCCAGCTCCCCCGGAACTGCTGCAGAAGAAATATCAGCCTGCGCAGAGAAGCACAAGATTGAACTTCACTCAACTTTCTAGTTTTCCCCGTTAGTCAACACTATCAAATTAACTTTTAACAAGGCACACCTGTTAATTGAAATGCGTTCCAGGTAACTACCTTATGAAGCTGGTTGAGAGAATGCCAAGAGTGTGCAAAGCTGTCATCAAGGCAAAGGGTGGCTACTTTGAAGAATCTGAAATCTATTTTGATTTGTTTAACACTTTTTTTGATTACTACATGATTCCATATGTGTTATTTCATATTTTTTATGTCGTCACTATTATTCTACAATGTAGAAAATAGTACAAATAAAGAAAAACTCTTGAATGAGTAGGTGTGTCCAAACTTTGACTGGTACTGTACATGTAGTGACATGTGCACATTTGTACATTTGTTCATATCCTTTGCTAGTTACTGAGTTATTATCCCAGTTATAGATTATTTGTAGTCAGCAATGGGGGAATGATTGCTTCCTACAAGAACACAACAATCATCTTTTTTTTTGTCTTAAAGGGGCAGTTTTTGAGAGTAGCCAATAGGCAGAGGTGTCACGATCGTCTATAGTAGAGAGTGAGGACCAACATGCAGCGCGTGGAAAGTAAGTCATCTTCCTTTTATTTGAAGAGAACGAACACCAAACGAAACCACTTTACAAAATAACAAAACAGACGAACGTGAAGCTAAACATGAACTAGTGCCTACAAGCAACATAGAACATCGACATAGACAATACCCCACAAACAGCTAAAGCCTATGGTTACCTTAAATATGGCTCCCAATCAGAGACAACAATAACCAGCTGTCTCTAATTGAGAACCCATTCAGGCAACCATAGACTTCCCTAGACAACTACACACAACCATAGACACAGCTAGATACCTATACTAAACATAAACCCAACTACTCTAATAAACCCCCTAAACCTTACAACCACCCTAGACACTACAAAAACACATACACTCCCCATGTCACACCCTGACCTAACTAAAATAATAAATAAAACAAAGAATACTAAGGCCAGGGCGTGACAAGAGGATAGCATTATTTGTCTAATTCTATGTAGTAATGGGCTGGAAATAATGATGCATTTGATTTTGTAAAGTGGTTTCTTGCATCAAAAAACACAACAACATTTTCAGTCACCTACATGTCTGAAGGACAAGTGGATAAACAGGTTAATGTCAAGCCCTGCATGTTTTTATCCAAAGTCTCATGGCATGTAGGCCTACTTTGAACACCACACATTGCCTGCTACTGTAGGCTGAATGATAGAACAGCTATTTCCATGTTAAAATGTTATGGGATGCATTTTCTCCATTGATTTTAATGGTAGGCCACTCAGGTAGGCTTGCATTATGGTTAAATAGCCACAGTAGCCGCCTTGACCACTATTAAAACTAACTTAAACCGGGTACAGCCTCAGTGTTCAGAGTAAACACACACCGGAAGTTGCACAGAATTTTCACAACGTTCAAGTTTGCACTCAGCAGACCTGAAATTTGCTCAGTGAGGAAAATGTTTTGAGGGAACATTGCTTAGAACTTATGCTTCATGTTTGCCTATTGTCCAGTAGGTGTACATTAGGCACATTTCAAGGCTATAGATTATAGTCCTCACCATTCCAAAGTGAAAGTCTGTATTTATCAAGACTTGGCTGGATGAGAGAAGAGTGATACGTCTTTATCTTTGTTCCATGGTGTTGTTTTCATGTTCAGAACAAATGACCAAGAGAGAAGGGAAAGGGACAGTGGTATACATCAAAATGTCTACATTCAACTATAAACCAGTGGAGCCTCAAGTCTCTGCAGTTCAATGGGAAAATTGCTTATTTTTTTTAAGTTAAATGAATTGTCTGCTAAAACGTTGAGTTAAATGTTGGTCTCTGCTAAACTCTGTTAAAGTAGGGCATCTTTGTTTTACATATTATATTAGAGATTTTAATAGTCACATTTACAGGGCTGCAGATGTAATTACATGGTACAGTGAAATTCTTAAACTCCGAGCACCAACAATGCAGGACAAAGTAATGTCTTTAGTGTGGAGGGAAAGTGATGTTTGCCAGAAACACTACCTCTACTAGCAGACACACAGTTGACAGATTAGAGAGATAAAGATTTGGGCGTCTGGAGATTAAACGTAGATGACAGACGCTCCCAAGAGCTTAATCCCACCAACAGAAATATGCTCTTGGTGGGAATTATAATGATCATCCCAATTCCTGAATGGAGCTGTTTTTAGAAATAACAGTCTTATTTGTATCCTGTGCTGTTACTCAGTAGGGGATATTTGGACACTTCACAACAAAGTTGCTTTGATCACATATTGGTAGCTTTTAGCATGAATCTTGGCAATTTGGCTTGAAAGGCCAATTTGCCTAAATATAACCCAGAATATTTAGGCAAATATATCATCAGGGAATCTGATATGCTCATTGTGTGGAATGTCATCCCTGCTAGAGTAATCAGTTGTCTGAAACTCGACTCTTAGCACCCAATGGGCATCCTCCGTTTGAGTTTTAACACCTGGAATGCTGTCATCAATTAGGGAATGTCTCAGAGATTGATAGTAGTCTATATGACTATGGGGGGGAGTAATGTGATTATTGTGACTAGCCTGATATTTCCACCAGGGAGATTACTCTTAAACACATTACAATGAGCAATTGAGT
This sequence comes from Salvelinus alpinus, assembly GCF_045679555.1. Classification (NCBI taxonomy): domain Eukaryota; kingdom Metazoa; phylum Chordata; class Actinopteri; order Salmoniformes; family Salmonidae; genus Salvelinus; species Salvelinus alpinus. The sequence goes on along the minus strand of NC_092091.1, from coordinate 14,048,538 downwards.
TTGGTTTGTACTAAAGTCCCAGCATGCATCTCTAAAAGAAACAGCTGTTCCTACAATATTGTTGTACCTCTTCCTGTTGTCACACCTGCAGTTGCATAGGTCATCCTCCCTGCAATGTCACATACCCACAGGAAATAGATCAAAGGTCCACACACATACAGTTTGATAGAAACACACATACAGATTTTGTATTTGCACGTACAGATACACATTGAGGTGACATAAGGTCACTGAACATGACGCTGCTTGGGGAGAACTAGGTGGATGTGGTGTTAATAGCTTGGAAAAGGGCAGCACCGTGAGATGAGTTGCAGGGGGGTAAACACTGACAGTTGCTGACGATAGTCATGGAGAAGCTGTTTCCCTTCCGAGAACGACTCTATGGATCCTCACTTGTATGGCTGAAAGCCCCAACTTTCTCACTGGATATTGGTACCTTAGTTTATTAGCTGCGACGTCCTTACATTTCATATGACCTCCCTTCTCTTTCCAGCCCAATATTGGTCGCCTTGGCATCCCCCACGGACCATCAGGAGAGAAGGTGGCAGTCGTTGCTGTGGACGACTGCGACATCGCCATGGCAATTGGCTTTGGTGGCCAGATCGGGAACTACTCTTGTGCCACCCAGGGCATACAGACAGGACAGAAGAAGTGAGTGCAGTCTCATAGGGTTTATCCAGCCTCCTGTCGGACCAATCTTAGCTTTTCTCCCCTCAAGTGGAAAGTGACAGCAATTGCCATTTTGTTTCCCATATTACATCTTAGCAAGTTCTCATGCAGTAGACATAAAACCTACATCAGTATTAGTATGTCCTATTCACTTCTTAACTCTTGTGATTCTTTATTCTTATGCAAATGCCCATATCTAAATGTGTTTCTTATTCAAATGTAAATTACCTCCTACTAGGGAAAAATTTGTTGGGTATTAGTAAATCACAAGATTTGACAATAGAGGGCATTTTGTTATATGCGAGCAGTGCATTTTTTTCATAACTTGTGTTATGAGTTCATGTTACGCCAGCATTGGTCCCACTCAACAGTGGAGGTTTTGATGCAGGGTAAAGTAGTTGTAAGAGGCTTGATCAGCCTTTCTCTTTGTCTTTTTGGTTTGTGTGTTGAGTCACAATGTTAATAACAATGTTCTAGTGTGGTTGTAGCGTGATTGGTGCACTGTAATATCAATCAGAGAATCATACTCATAACAAAAGGCCTTGACTCTCCACTCAGAATCAGATCCAGTTGATGGTTGTTCTATGTTGCCCATCTCTAGGTCCCTGGACCTGACCGGTCCACTACTTCTGGGCGGTGTTCCCAACCTGCCGGAGGATTTCCCCGTCCGGAACCGAGACTTTGTGGGCTGCATGAGAGACCTGACTATAGACAGCAAGCCTGTGGACATGGCCAGTTATGTGGCCAACAACGGCACGGCCGCAGGTCTGTACTAATCCTCACGTGTGTGATATTCATTTTATAGTTGTCATCTGTAGCTTAGATGGTAGAGCATGGTGCTTGTAACGCCAGGATAGTGGGTTTGATTCTCGGGACAACCCTGAATGTAAAATGTATGCACCCATGACTGTAAGTTGCTTTGGATAAAAGCGTCTGCTAAATGGCATATTTCAACGCATTAGTTTGATATTTTTGTCTAACCCTATTGATGCCACTGATTATCATAAGCCTGTATTACATGTCTGTATTCAGGGTGCACAGCGAAGAAGGACTTCTGCACTCAACGTGTGTGTCTGAATGGAGGAATCTGTGTGAACAAGTGGAGCACGTACTCCTGTGGCTGTCCCCTGGGTTACGGAGGGAAGAACTGTGAACAAGGTAAAGGATTTTAGGAAAAATGTATTGGATATATTTTTGAGGGGTTTCCTGTACGGGTGTGTGTCAGTCTGCATATCCTGCATGTGTGTGTGTGCATGTGCCCTGTGTGTATGTAGCTATGTGTTTTATTGTGGGTCTCATAATTAATGGAGTTGAAAAAGTTTCAGTCACGCTCTTCAAGGCTAGCGGTGAGTAAACAGAAAAGGTCAATGTGGACAAGTTTCCTGAATCTCCACATTCCTACATTCCACATACACACTGACCCTCCTCTCATCCTCTCTGGCCCTGTTGGAGTACTTTACTAATACATCCTTCCATCCCTGCCTGCTTGAGGTAATCACAGATGTCAACTGGCCTTATTGATGGAAGTAATAGACTGATGGTAACCTGGTTTTCACCTATCCTTAAGGAAGGAAGGAAGGATTTTAAAAAGTATTTACACTTGGCCCAGGGCCAAATGACCACTATTACATATAATTGGTGATCTGATTATTACCCAGAAGCATTATGGTGCAGTCAGTGGTACTTGTCAGTTTCAATGCTTGTTTTTATGTCTATAGTTGACTAACGCAGTATATAGAGGTAGGAGAGAAATTCATAGTTTATGGTACTATATACTTTAGTTGACAAATTTGCTGGCCAAATCTTGAATAGTGATTTGCTCTTTTAACTCTCAAGAGGGATCACTATGTCAGAAAACATTTTTATTGGCATACCAGTGGACAGTAAAGCACACTTTGTGAGTCAATGTTTTCCACTTTTCTGATGTAAGTCGTGTTAGCAGGAAAAGGAAATCACTTGTTGTGACACAAAATATTTGCAAAATGTTTTGCTCATAAAATAAAAAAAGGTCCTACCGGACATTATTCATCACGACCAGACAGGATTCTTAAAAGGAAGATCAACATTAGACAACTACTAGAAATAATGGAAAACTATAAGAATGGGGGGAAACCAGGTATAAACTTTATAGCAGATTTTGAGAAAGCCTTTGATACACTAGAATCTGTTTATAAGTGCCTGGATTTTTTCAACTCATAAGATGGGTAAAGTCATGTACAACAATCCTTTATGTAAAATAATAAATAATGGTTACTTCTCTGAGAACTTCGAATTGTCAAGAGGCATAAAAACAACAAGGTTGTCATACATATTTATTATGACCATAGAATTTTTAGCTTTATATAAACATACTTTTAATCCATCTGTCTGCATATTTCAAGACATGACATATGCGGGTGTAGTGAGATACCCATTGGGATGGACGATTCTTTTCTCATCACTCATTGTGAAGCAACGTATACTAAAAGCTTGGAAGTCAATCAATCCGCCATCATTGACACAATGGAAAAATCTCATTATTTATTATAGAAATAGTATGGGCAACTGAGTAAAACAAATTGGTACAATTTAAGACCAAGTGGCAAACAATAATGCAGGTACTAAGGATGGGCTGTGAGCAGGCAGGTCTGGGCAGATTAGATGTAGTCTTTGTCTGTATGTGTCTGTATGTTGTCTTTAGTTTGAATAAGTTTGTTTTTGTTTTAGGAATAAAAACAAAATCTGTCTAATGTTAACATTAAGGGGCCAAAAAGTAAGGGAATAGAGACAAAAGTATCAATGTATGCCGATGATTCAAGTTTTCTCGAGTCCTCAATCTTCGACCTTGAAGGGCTTCATTGAGGACCTGGACAATTCCTCCAGTATCTCTGGACTAAAACCCAACTGTGATAAGTGTACTATATTACGGATTGGGTCTCTAAAAGATACAAACTTTAAATTGCCATTTTATCTCTCGATTAAATTGGTGGATGGTAAAGTCAATATGCTTGGTGTACACAATATCTTGCAACTATTAACTTCGATCGAAAACATAGAAAAATAGATAGAATTTTGAAACTGGAGAGGGAAACACCTATCCATTTACGTGAAGATTACCCTGATTGTCACGTTCCTGACCTGTTTTCTCTTGTTTTTGTATGTGTTTAGTTGGTCAGGGCGTGAGTTGGGGTGGGCAGTCTGTGTTGCTTGTTCTATGTTTAGTGTCATTGTTAATTGACCTTGTATGGTTCTCAATCAGAGGCAGGTGTTTGACGTTTCCTCTGATTGAGAACCATATATAGGTAGGTTGTTTCACATTGTTTGTTGTGGTTGGTTGTCTTCCGTGTCTGTATGTCTACCACACGGGACTGTTTTGTTTGTCGTTCGTGTATGTAGACTGTTCCTGTTCGTGCGTTCTTCGTATATTGTAAGTTCTCAAGTCCAGGTCTGTTTACATCGTTTATTTGTTTTGTAGTTTGTTAAAGTGTTTTCGTGTTTCGTCTTTACTTTAATAAATATCGTTATGTCCACATTTACCGCTGCATTTTGGTCCGACCCTTACTCCTCCTCCTCATCCGAGGAGGAGGAATTAGACGATCGTTACACTGATTAATTCTCTAGTTATATCGCAATTGACATATTTATTCATGCATCCACCGACTCCAGCAGAATCCTTTTTCAAATAATACGAGTAAAAAATGTGTCACTTCATTTTGAATGTCTAACCAGATAAAGTTCAACAAACATATTTTTATAACAAACATGAGTTTGGAGGGTTAAAACTATGAAATAGTAAGGCATTAAACCTCTCTTAAAGCCTCCATTGTACCGAAATAGTACAGTGGGGAGAACAAGTATTTGATACACTGCCGATTTTGCAGGTTTTCCTACTTACAAAGCATGTAGAGGTCTGTAATTTTTATCATAGGTACACTTCAACTGTGAGAGACGGAATCTAAAACAAAAATCCAGAAAATCACATTGTATGATTTTTAAGTAATTCATTTGCATTTTATTGCATGACATAAGTATTTGATACATCAGAAAAGCAGAACTTAATATTTGGTACAGAATCCTTTGTTTGCAATTACAGAGATCATACGTTTCCTGTAGTTCTTGACCAGGTTTGCACACACTGCAGCAGGGATTTTGGCCCACTCCTTCATACAGACCTTCTCCAGATCCTTCAGGTTTCGGGGCTGTCGCTGGGCAATACGGACTTTCAGCTCCCTCCAAAGATTTTCTATTGGGTTCAGGTCTGGAGACTGGCTAGGCCACTCCAGGACCTTGAGATACTTCTTACGGAGCCACTCCTTAGTTGCCCTGGCTGTGTGTTTCGGGTCGTTGTCATGCTGGAAGACCCAGCCACGACCCATCATCAATGCTCTTACTGAGGGAAGGAGGTTGTTGGCTAAGATCTCGCAATACATGGCCCCATCCATCCTCCCCTCAATACGGTGCAGTCGTCCTGTCCCCTTTGCAGAAAAGCATCCCCAAAGAATGATGTTTCCACCTCCATGCTTCACGGTTGGGATGGTGTTCTTGGGGTTGTACTCATCCTTCTTCTTCCTCCAAACACGGCGAGTGGAGTTTAGACCAAAAAGCTCTATTTTTGAATCATCAGACCACATGACCTTCTCCCATTCCTCCTCTGGATCATCCAGATGGTCATTGGCAAACTTCAGACGGGCCTGGACATGCGCCTGCTTGAGCAGGGGGACCTTGTGTGCGCTGCAGGATTTTAATCCATGACGGCGTAGTGTGTTACTAATGGTTTTCTTTGAGACTGTGGTCCCAGCTCTCTTCAGGTCATTGACCAGGTCCTGCCGTGTAGTTCTGGGCTGATCCCTCACCTTCCTCATGATCATTGATGCCCCACGAGGTGAGATCTTGCATGGAGCCCCAGACCGAGGGTGATTGACCATCATCTTGAACTTTTTCTATTTTCTTCTATTTTCTAATAATTGCGCCAACAGTTGTTGCCTTCTCACCAAGCTGCTTGCCTATTGTCCTGTAGCCCATCCCAGCCTTGTGCAGGTCTACAATTTTATCCCTGATGTCCTTACACAGCTCTCTGGTCTTGGCCATTGTGGAGAGGTTGGAGTCTGTTTGATTGAGTGTGTGGACAGGTGTCTTTTATACAGGTAACGAGTTCAAACAGGTGCAGTTAATACAGGTAATGAGTGGAGAACAGGAGGGCTTCTTAAAGAAAAATGTATCTGATGTATCAAATACTTATGTCATGCAATAAAATGCGAATTAATTACTTAAAAATCATACAATGTGATTTTCGGGATTTTTGTTTTAGATTCCGTCTCTCACAGTTGAAGTGTACCTATGATAAAAATTACAGACCTCTACATGCTTTGTAAGTAGGAAAATCGGCAAAATCGGCAGTGTATCAAATACTTGTTCTCCCCACTGTATCTAAATCCTAATAGTTTTTTTTAGCAAGTACGCCTTTATCTTTGTAGTGACTGGGTGTATTGACACACCATCCAAAGTGGAATTAAGAACTTCACCATGCTCAAAGGGATATTCAATGTTTGTTTTTTTACCTATCTACCAATAGGTGTCCTGTGGTTGAATCTTAGTTTGAAATTCACTGCTCAACTGAGGGGGCCTTACAGATAATTGTATGTGTGGGGTACAGGCATGAGGCAGTCATTTGAAAATCATGTTGAACACTATCATTGCACACAGAGTTAGTCCATGCAACTTATTATGTGAGTTGTTAAGCAAATGTTTACTCCTAAACTTATTTCGGCTTGCCATAGCAAAGCGGTTGAATACTTATTGACTCAAGACATTTTTTATTAATTTGTAAAAAAAAAAATAATAATAATTAAACATAATTCCACTTTGACATTATGCAGTTTTGTGTATAGGCCAGTGAGGAAGAGAAACAGGTACAGAGGACACAGAGCAGGGTGCCTCGTAAGGATCCGCAGAAGGCGAGTGGGAAAGCTGCCGTTACTGTCAATATTACTCGCCAACGTGCAATCGCTGGACAATAAATTAGACGAGGTACAATCACGAATATCCTACCAACGGGACATCAAAAACTGTAACGTCTTATGTTTCACGGAATCGTGGCTGAATGATGACATGGATATTCAGCTAGCGGGATATACGCTGCAGCGGCTAGATAGAACAGCACACTCCAGTAAGACGAGGGGGGGTGGGGGGGTGGGGGGCGGTCTGTGCATATTTGTAAACAACAGCTGGTGCATGAAATCTAAGGAAGTCTCTAGATTTTGCTCGCCTGAGGTAGAGTATCTTGTGATTAAATGCAGACCACACTATTTGCCTAGAGTTTTTTCAGCTATACTTTTCGTGGCTGTTTATTTACCACCACAGACGGATGCTGGTACTAAGACTGCACTCAGTCAACTGTATAAGGAAATAAGCAAACAGGAAACCGCTCACCCAGAGGCGGCGCTCCTAGTGGGCGGAGACTTTAATGCAGGGAAACTTAAATCAGTTCTACCTAATTTCTATCAACATGTTAAATGTGCAACCAGAAAAAAATTCTACATCACCTGTACTCCACACACAGAGACGCGTACAAAGTTCTCCCTCGCCCTCCATTTGGTAAATCCCACCACAATTATATCCTCCTGATTCCTGCTTACAAGCAAAAATTAAAGCAGAAAGCACCAGGGACTCGGTCTATAAAAAGTGGTCAGATGAAGCAGATGCTAAACTACAGGACTTTTTGCTATCACAGACTGGAACATGATTCTTCCGGTGGCATTGAGGAGTACACCACATCAGTTACTGGCTTTATCAATAAGTGCATCGAGAACGTCGTCCCCACAGTGACTGTACGTACATAACCCAACCAGAAGCCATGGATTACAGGCAACATTCTCACTGAGTTAAAGGGTAGAGCTGCCGCTTTCAAGGGGCGACACTCTAACCCGGAAGCTTATAAGAAATCCTGCTATGCCCTCCGACGAACCATCAAACAGGCAAAGCGTCAATACAGGGCTAAGATTGAATCGTACTACACCGGCTCCGACGCTCATCTTATGTGGCAGGGCTTGCAAACTATTACAGACTACAAAGGTAAGCACAGCCGCATGCTGCCCAGTGACACGAGCCTACCAGACGAGCTAAATCACTTCTAGCTCGCTTCGAGGCAAGCAACACTGAGGCATGCATGAGAGCATCAGCTGTTCCAGACAACTGTGTGATCACGCTCTCCGTAGCCGACGTGAGTAAGACCTTTAAACAGGTCAACATTCACAAGGCTGCGGGGCCAGACGTGTGCTCAGGGCATGTGCTGACCAACTGGCAGGTGTCTTCACTGACATTTTCAACATGTCCCTGACATTTTCAATAGACCCACTCCAATTTGCATACCGCCCCAACAGATCCACAGATGATGCAATCTCTATTGCACTCCATACTGCCCTTTCCCACCTGGACAAAAGGAAAACCTACGTGAGAATGCTATTCATTGACTACAGCTTAGCGTTCAACACCGTAGTACCCTCAGAGCTCATCACTAAGCTAAGGATCCTGGGACTAAACACCTCCCTCTGCAACTGGATCCTGGACTTCTTGACGGGCCGCCCCCGGGTAGTGAGGGTAGGTAGCAACACATCTGCCACGCTGATCCTCAACACTGGAGCCCCTCAGGGGTGCATGCTCAGTCCCCTCTTGTACTCCCTGTTCACCCACGACTGCATGGCCAGGTACGACTCCAACACCATCATTAAATTTGCAGATGACACAACAGTGGTAGGCCTGATCACCGACAACGACGAGACAGCCTATAGCGAGGAGGTCAGAGACCTGGCCGGGTGGTGCCAGAATAACAACCTATCCCTCAACGTGACCAAGACTAAGGAGATGATTGTGGGCTACAGGAAAGGAGGACTGAGCACGCCCCCATTCTCATCGCCGGGGCTGTAGTGGAGCAGGTTGAGAGCTTCAAGTTCCTTGGTGTCCACATCACCAACAAACTAGAATGGTCCAAACACACCAAGACAGTTGTGAAGAGGGCACGACAAAGCCTATTCCCTATCAGGAAACTAAAAAGATTTGGCATGGGTCCTGAGATCTTCAAAAGGTTCTACAGCTGCAACATCGAGAGCATCCTGACTGGTTGCATCACTGCCTGGTACGGCAATTGCTCGGCCTCCGACCGCAAGGTACTACAGAGGGTAGTGCGTACATCCCAGTACATCACTGGGGCTAAACTGCCTGCCATTTAAACTGCCTGCCCTTTAAATTGTTAAAGACCCCAGCCACCCCAGTCATAGACTGTTCTCTCTACTACCGCATAGCAAGCTGTACCGGAGTGCCAAGTCTAGGACAAGAAGGCTTCTCAACAGTTTTTACCCCAAGCCATAAGACTCCTGAACAGGTAATCAAATAGCTACCTGGACTACTTGCATTGTGTGCCCCCCCACCCCTCTTTTACACTGCTGCTACTCTCTGTTTATCATATATGCATAGTCACTTTAACTATACATTCATGTACATACTACCTCAATTGACCCGACCAACTAGTGCCTGTATATAGCCTCGCTACTGTTATTTTTCACAGTCTTTTTACTGTTGTTTTTATTTCTTTACTTACCTATTGTTCACCTAATACCTTTTTTGCACTGTTGGTTAGAGCCTGTAAGTAAGCATTTCACTGTAAGGTCTACACCTGTTGTATTCTGCGCACGTGACAAATAAAGTTTGATTTTATTTGATTTTTGACTCTGGGATGCTGGCCTTCTAGGCAGAGTTGCAAAGAAAAAGCCATATCTCAGACTGGCCAGAAAAAGAAAATATTAAGATGCCTAGAAGGTCAGCATCCCGGAGTCGCCTCTTCACTGTTAACGTTGAGACTGGTTTCCATGACTAAACCAACTAGGCTCGTAATTTAACAATTGTATCTGTATTTACAGATGGCATACACGTTTGTTACTAAGGCACATGAAAGTTTACATGTTCCAGAAGGCATTTCTGCCCCAGAAACTAATTTTGATAAAATATCTAAGTTTACGTACAAATTGCACTCTTGTGTGTCACATTTGTATATCATTGATTGTCAATCCTTGCATCCATAGCTCTTTCTATGAATTTGTGAGTGATTAAATTACATGGGGTGGGAGATTATTTAAAAAAACATTTTTTACTTTAACTACAGGTACCATAGATCTGAGCAAATAGCTGTAAGTAGCAGTAGAAGTTTTGTTGTCAATTAGGGTAGGGATGGTCGGGTCGGGGCGATTAGAAATGATGCAGACAATGATAGATAGATCCTTCAATCTATCTGTAATATTAAAGCTGATCTACCCAAATTAAATAAATAAAACACGTCAAATAGCTTTATGTTTTCAGAAGGTTTAGTTTGACCCAATTCATAGAAGCACTTTAAAAGTACACAGTGAGTGTAAACTCTGTGGCAACCAATGACCTGGCGGGATGTCTCTATATGTCTCAGGTTAATTACTGGGCAATATCTAGGTGTGTCCACGTGTGTGTGTGTTTCTCAATCTCATCATAATCAATGTTCTTACGAGAATGTGAAACTGAAGATTTGTGTAGTATGTACATTTTTCAAATGTTATTACATTACAGCCTTATTCTAAAATTGATTAAATTGTTTTTTCCCCCCCTCATCAATCTACACAAAATACCCCATAATGACAAAGCAAAAACAGGTTTTTAGAAATGTTTGCAAACTTTGGCAGCGATTACAGCCTCGAGTCTTCTTGGGTATGACGCTACAAGCTTGGCACACCTGTATTGGGGAATTTCTCCCATTCTTCTCTGCAGATCCTCTCAAGCTCTGTCAGGTTGGATGCGTAGTGTCGCTGCACAGCTATTTTCAGGTCTCTCCAAACATGTGAAATCGGGTTCAAGTCTGGGCTCTGGCTGGGCCACTCAAGGACATTCAGAGACTTGTCCCGAAGCCACTCCTGCGTTGTCTTGGCTGTGTGCTTAGGGTCGTTGTCCTGTTGGAAGGTGAACCTTCGCCCCAATCTGGAGCAGGTTTTCATCAAAGATCTCTCTGTACTTTGCTCCGTCCATCTTTTCCTCGATCCTGACTAGTCTCCCAGTCCCTGTCACTGAAAAACATCCCTACAGCATAATGCTGCCACCACCATGCTTCACCGTAGGGATGGTGCCAGGTTCCTCCAGAGTTCAATCTTGGTTTCATCAGACCAGAGAATCTTGTTTCTCATGGTCTGAGAGTCCTTTAGGTGCCTTTTGGCAAACTCCAGTGGGCTGTCATGTGCCTTTTACTGAGGAGTGGCTTTCATCTAGCCATAAAAGCCTGATTGCTGGAGTGCTGCAGAGATCCTTGTCCATCTGGAAGGTTCTGCCATCACCACAGAGAAACTCTGGAGCTCTGTCAGAGTGACCATCGGGTTCTTGGTCACCTCCCTGACAAAGGCCCTTCTCCCCCGATTTCTCAGTTTGGCGGTCAGCTCTAGGAAAAGTATTGGTGGTTCCACACTTCTTCCATTTAAGAATAATGGAGGCCACTGTGTTCTTGGGCACCCTGCTGCAGAATGTTTTGGTACCTTTCCCCAGATCTGTGCCTCAAAACAATCCTGTCTCTGAGCTCTACGGACAATTCCTTTGACCTCATGGCTTGGTTTTTGCTCTGACATACACTGTCAACTGTGGGACCTTATTTAGACAGGTGAGTGCCTTTCCAAATCATGTCCAATGAATTGAATTTACCACAGGTGGACTCCAATCAAGTTGTAGAAACATCTCAAGGTTGATCAATGGAAACAGGACGCACCTGAGCTCAATTTCGAGCCTCATGGCAAAGGGTCTGAATACTTATGTAAATAAGGTATTTCTGTTTTTAATTTTTGATACATCTGTAAAAAAAAAAAATGTAAAAAACTTTTTTCACTTTGTCATTATGGGGTATTATATGTAGATTGATGAGGATATATTTTTTTTAATCAATTTTAGAATGAGGTTGTAGCGTAACAAAATGTGGAAAAAGTCAAGGGGTCTGAATACTTTACGAATGCACTGTATAACAAACAGTTTCATGATTGTGAATCACAATAATAGGGTCATTAAACCGATTCAGTGCCTTTTGAGAAGTAAAACTTTGGATTTCACCTCATTTTTAAATTTTGTCATAAAGAGCACATGTTCAACAATAAAAAAATGAGTTTTCTCATCTCAAGAGATTAAATGAAAAAGTACTATAGTAAGTGCCTATTAAGTGCCAAATAAAGTAACAGGGTTGACCGTAACAGGGATGACGATTTCTTATTAAATCAGCCATAAATCCCCTTCTGACAGGGGGTATGGAAATGTGTTGTGTGCAATAGGGAGTGGCAATTGAAGGCAAGCTTCACAAAAAAAAGGAAATTGTTAAAACATTTGTAGCTTGTCTATCTACGAGTAACAGGGTTGACAAATTATGCTCGACCGGCTCAGTTTTCCACCACAAACACCAGGAAATGGACAAAAAGAGTAGAAACAGCTCACCTGCTTTTGACTGTTAAATGTTCATCTTTCTTTTTATTTATTTTTAATTTTTTAATGAATAGTTTCACCATATTAAAACAAGAGTTCATGTCACTTAACAGGGTTAACCTTAAAGGACAGATGTAAGTAAATCAGTAATCACAAAATAATTATAATCTTCAGAAATTACTTTGTCAAAGCAACAAAATAACTAGGGCTTTACAATGATGGTGAAACCTGGAGAAATGTTGTTATTAAGTGGTTTAATAAATTCTTCCTAGAAGTGACACAGGGTTGATGGAGGGACATGTCAAAATGCTGAACATTGGCACTTTAGCAAGTCTTTATTCATTAAAAAAAATCGAATTTATTGAATTGTCCTTGTGGTCTATATTAAAGGGCACTTCATTTAATATAACAGGCGTTTACAAATTCAACATTGGTTTACAATTTCTACAATTTCTATAATTTCTACCTTTTCTAAAAGGCACTCATTTCGTGGAATGACCCATCAATCACCATTTCACGGGAAGCAATGAACAAGTACAGACTCTATCCACAACTTTTACTGCTGAGCTCATCGTCTGCAAGATCATACACACAGAAGAACTACCTGTATGGCAATGATGTAATGATAGCCCCTGGATGTGTTGCCATGGATTTGTAGTCAGGATTTAGTCAGGCTGTTTGGAACAAGCCTAGAAAGGACCTAGTCAATAAGTAAAAGTTTACTGGTTATTGGTTCTCCAACTGAAGTGTCACTATCTGTTTCCCTTCCTCCAGTCATGCCCTCCCCGCAACACTTTGACGGCCATGCACTGGTGTGGTGGCGAGAGCCAGAGGTCACCATCAGTGTGCCCTGGTACATGGGCTTGATGTTCAGAACCAGGCAGAGCTCTGGCACCTTGCTGCAGGTCAACGCTGGGGACTTCTCCAAGATACACCTCCTGGTGAGTGGAGCGGGGTAGCCCAGTGCCTACACCACACCCAGGGCCTTCCTCCATGTTATTAATGCCGGGTAAAGGCTAAGATAATGCTATGATAAGGTTAAGCTAATGCGATGATAAGGTTAAGCTAATGCTATGATAAGGTTAAGCTAATATGCTGGCGTTAAATGACTCAACTTCATGTTCTCTCTTTCTTGTCACCTCCCCTTTCTTTCATGTCACCCTCCTCTCTCTCCCTCTTTCTCTGCCATCCATCTGCTTTCTCTCACCATCTTCCTGACTCCAGATCAGCGGCAGACATGTGCGTTTCCAGGTGTTCCTGGGGGTGAAGCGGGTTGCCCTGCTGGACTTCTCTCAGGTCAGGGTAAACGACGGGGAGTGGCACCACGTCCTGGTGGAGCTGAAGAGTATCAAAGACGGGAAGGACATCAAATACATGGCACTGGTATCACTGGACTACGGCATGTTCCAGGTACTCACTGCCTCACTGGCTGGCAGCACCGTATTTGTGTGTTTTGTAGTAGTGTTTGTGAATGTAATGGATGATCTAGTGTAATATGGTATGTATGCACAATACACATGGTCTCTGCAAGTGCTCTATGGGTGGGTGCGTTCCACAGAGGTCAGTGGAGATAGGCAACACGCTACCAGGCCTGAGGCTGAGGAGTCTGTTTGTGGGGGGGCTGAGGAAGAAGGATGGGACGGTCCAGAGCGGACTCAAGGGCTGCATGCAGGTGAGCCTCACACACACCATGTAACTGTACCGTACTCATCTTTGGAAAGCGAAATCAGTCGACGCCAACACAGCACTGATGGTCCTCTTACTCTCCTATGTTGCCAGGGCGTGCGGATGGGCGAGACGTCCACCAACCTGGCCAACGTCAACATGCTTCAGGGTCAGAAGGTCAGAGTGGAGGATGGTTGTGAGGTAGCCAACCCCTGCACCCCTAACGTCTGCCCTGAGCACAGCCGCTGCACCGACAACTGGAGCTCACACACCTGCATGTGCCACCCCGGTAAGCCCCCCGGACGGGACCCACTAAAATAGTTTTAGTAGGGTGTCTATCTACTCCGCCCAGTGGGTCAAAAAACACGCTTTGGTGTTGACATTTCACTTCCTTATATTATAAAATACATTTTACCAAGACAAATATGATGTTCTGTTCTGAATCGTTCAGTGGGGTCTTTATCCGTCATTTCATTTTTAAATATTTTTTTATTTCACCTTTATTTAACCATTTCATTGACAGTATATCCAAATAGTCAGATTTCATAACTTAATACGTCCGATAATGAGCACCGAGCTCTGTTGACATAGCGGTACAGGTTTCTCATAATAACCTTTTGAGGATTATATGAAAAGTGTATACTCAAATATGAAAATACTACATGTCATGTCTCAAAATCGATATCCATCTTACCTCTATATTGTTTTATGTCCTGCGGGGTTCAAGAAGAAAGATGAAAAGTTCAACAGGTTTTTTCTCTGGCCTCCATTGATTTAGTCACCCTAATTCTAGCCATCCAAAAGGGTACAAACATCTCTTATGATAGAGACATGAGGTTTGGACTATCGGTTGTTTTAGAGGATTATTCACCCATTGGTCAAACAATGCGTTAATATAATTTTTTCCCAGGGTACTTTGGGAGGGACTGTGTGGACGCGTGTTTCCTGAATCCCTGTCAGCATGTGTCCACCTGCGTCCACCAGCCCAGCTCCCCTCACGGCTACGGCTGCCAGTGTGGTCACAACTCCTACGGACAGTACTGCCAGAACAAGTGAGTACCGACACTGATCTAAGGACAGTTTAGTTTTTTTAGTTTTTGTCTTTTTAGAATCCGTTTTTTTAAACCCCCACCTGCTGTGAGTCAGTGCCAGTTCTGATGTTTCTGGAAAACAATTCACTTTGTTTCAGAGCTTACCCCAGTAACCCCACTTAACCCCTACCGTACCACTCAGCACATTCCATCAACCTCTGTAGTAATTTGGTTTTGTAAACTGTTGCCCCTTGGCTTTGGTATTCGTTGGTGTTAAACAGATTTATAGTAGTTTTGGCATTGGCTTAGCATATTTCAACTCCCTAATGATTCGCTCATGGTTTTCATCGGTGCATCCTTGCTTGCTATGATAAACAGGTTTCTAAGTGGAATAACACATAGTTGTGTTGTTCTCCAGAGCCAACCTGCCCTGTGCTCGCGGATGGTGGGGGAACCCTATCTGTGGCCCCTGTAACTGTGATATCAGCAAAGGTTTCTACCGAGACTGCAACAAGACCACTGGGGAGTGCCGCTGTAAGGTACGGAAAAGTATTAACCACACCTAGTCTCTTCTGGGCATGTGTTCTAGCTGTCTCCATTCCCTCCTGTATTGCATGCTCAGTTCACGCTCTCTCCTGCCTTCAGGATAACTACTACCGGCCCGAGGGAGGGGACACTTGCTACTCCTGTGAGTGTTTCCAGCTTGGCGCCATGTCGCGCTCCTGCCACCCCCACATGGGCCAGTGTCAGTGCAGGACCGGCGTGATCGGGCGCCAGTGTAACCGCTGTGACAACCCCTTTGCCGAGGTCACCTCCAGCGGGTGCATGGGTAAGGAGCTTACTAACTTTTACTAACGCATCTTACTAACTAATTCTCTCCCTGACCCTGATCCTGACCCTAACTCATTAGTTCCCTGAACCCAACCCTTACTAACTCACTGGCTCCTTGACCCTGATCCTGACCCTAACTCATTAGCTCCCTGACCCTAACCCTTACTAACTCGTTGGCTCCCTGACCCTGATCCTGACCCTAACCCTAACCCTTACTAACTCATTCGCTCCCTGACCCTGATCCTGACCCTAACTCATTAGTTCCCTGACCCTGATCCTGACCCTAACTCATTAGCTCCCTGACCCTAACCCTTACTAACTCATTGGCTCCCTGACCCTGATCCTGACCCTAACTCATTAGTTCCCTGACCCTGATCCTGACCCTAAGTCATTAGCTCCCTGACCCTAACCCTTACTAACTCATTGGCTCCCTGACCCTGATCCTGATCCTGACCCTAACCCTAACCCTTACTAACTCATTTGCTCCCTGATACTGATCCTGACCCTAACTCATTAGCTCCTTGACCCTAACCCTTACTAACTCATTAGCTCCCTGACCCTGATCCTGACCCTAACTCATTAGCTCCCTGACCCTGATCCTGACCCTAACTCATTAGTTCCCTGATCCTGACCCTAACCCCAACCCTTACTAACTCATTGGCTCCCTGACCCTAACTCATTGGCTCCCTGACCCTAACTCATTGGCTCCCTGACCCTGACCCTAACTCATTGGCTCCCTGATCCTGACCCTAACCCCAACCCTTACTAACTCATTGGCTCCCTGACCCTGACCCTAACTCATTGGCTCCCTGACCCTAACTCATTGGCTCCCTGTGCTTGGTTGTTCTAATTTCTTCACCAGTTGTATATGAGGGCTGTCCCAAGGCCTTTGATGCAGGGATCTGGTGGCCAACGACCCAGTTTGAACAACCTGCTGCCATGAAGTGTCCCAAGGGATCCACTGGTAAGCACAGAAACCCTTTTCAGAATGGGAAAATGGATTGGAAATGCAGACATTTCATTGAAATTTGACCAGACTATACTGTTCATACTGTTGTTATTCTGTGTCAGCTAAAAGGCAATAGAGGTCAACAGAGAATCGTCACAATCAGTCCTGCTCTTCCTTACCCTTCTCTCCCCATGTCTTTCTCCTCCCCACTAGGCACGGCCATCCGCCACTGCAGCGATGAGAATGGCTGGCTGCCTCCCAATCTCTTCAACTGCTCCTCTATCACCTTCTCTCAGCTGAAAAAAGAGGTATGTCTTGATTTAACCTTTATTCAAACCAGGAAGTCCCACTGAGAGTAAAACCCTCCTTTATCATTGAGACACCTGTCTGACCTCTGACGTCTCCCTGACCTCTGGCCTTCAGGACGAGGAGTTGCACCTCAACAGCTCCAGGATGGATGGTGAGAGGTCAAAGGGCATGGCCAGCATGCTGCGGAGCGCCACCAACCGCACGGAAGACCTCCAGGGCAACGACGTGAAGACGGCCTACAGCCTCCTGACCCGCCTGCTGCAGTACGAGAGCCAACAGCTGGGCTTCGACATGGCCACAACAAGAGACATTCACTTCCATGAGGTGGGCCTCTGGAAACATGCTTCAACTAGTGTTGAATGTTAAGTGCCATTCGGTGCCTTGTAGTGGTCTTTCTCAGCTCTCAAATAATGTGTTGAGCTTGAAATGATAAGATAGACAGGATAGTTGTGGAGTTAGCTTGTTCATTGGCCTTAGCAACACTGCTACTTACAATGACGTCAGGAACTCATACACTCTTAGAAAAAAGGGTTCCAAGAGAGTTCTCCGGCTGTCCCCATAGGATAACCATTTTTGGTTCCAGGTAGAACTATTTTGGGTTTCATGTAGAACCCTCTATGGAAAGGGTTCTATATGAAACTCAAAAAGGTTCTACCTGGAACCAGAAGGGTTCTACCTGGAACCAAAAATAGTTATTCAAAGGGTTCTCCTATGGGGACAGCCGAATAACCATTTTAGGTTCTAGATAACACCTTTTTTTCTAAGAGTGTAGAAATATACCCTCAAATAGTTCTCTATCATATGTTTACCCTAAATGTTCACTCACAGTTTTCGGAGACTCGCTCAAAGTTTTTATTTTTATTTTTATTTTATTTAACTAGGCAAGTCAGTTAAGAACAAATTCTTATTTTCAATGACGGCCTAGGAACAGTGGGTTAACTGCCTGTTCAGGGGCAGAACGACAGATTTGTACCTTGTCAGCTCGGGGATTTGAACTTGCAACCTTTCGATTACTAGTCCAACGCTCTAACCACTAGGCTACCCTGCCGCCCCGAATGAATGACCCACATTGTTAAGCTCAACTGCTTAAGGATCCTACTAGCTTTAAGTCGCTAATAGTTTCCACAAATCCTGCTTATAGCTGGTGGTACCGGTTTGCTAAGAGCCTGTTTTCCCAGTTGGAGATTTCTCCCCCTATAGAAAATGTGATCTAGAGCCTATTATGTGTAAGTAATACAGCGTAATGATTAGCATGTTCTCTATGAGCTTTATTAAGGCTATGACCATACTGGGTGCTGATGGCTAACAGTGTGCATTCTTGGCACCAGCCCTAGCTCTTTGGGATGTGTTAGATACCAGAAGGTGCATCTGGAAGGGTTTAAGGGGTCAAGAACCAATTAGAAAAAAGTGTATTGGGTGATTGAACCAATGGGAGTAGCAGTTCCCCCAGGGGTGGTGAGATGATGTGTGTACAGTGACCGCCCACCCCCCCCCTTCCTTTATAGGACAGTTCTCCTTTCCTTCTATTGTTTTCTTCATTTATCTCTGTTCTGTTGGCATTGTTTTCACGTGCTTCATTTAGGATATATGATACCGATTATGCATTCTGTTTGTCTCTGATGTATACTGGCCACACAGGCCAATACAGAGTAGTGCATAGTATAGATGTGATATAGGTGTATGACATGCCCTGTTAATGTTCTAGAACATGGTCCGAGCGGGCAGTGCCATCCTGGACCCTGCTAACAGAGGACACTGGGAGCAGATCCAGCGTTCCGAAGGTGGCACAGCTCTACTACTGCACAGCTTTGAGGAGTACGCCCAAGCCCTAGCCCAAAACATGAGGAAGACCTACCTGAAACCTTTTACTGTTGTCACGGAAAACATGAGTGAGTCCATCTGCAGTGCAATGACACAATTATTTTGTTGCTGTAACATAATTTTCATGACTAATTAATGCACAGTAAGGTTACATTGTGCATTTCAAACAACCTACCACCAATACCTCTTGTGGAGACAAGCATCATTATCACACATTCTCTCTCTCTGTGCTCACAGTTGTTTCTTTGGATTACTTGGACCCGTCCAGGCCAGAACGGACAAACATCCCGCATTTCCAAGAGATCCAGGAGGCCTATTCCAAAGAAATGGAATCTTCTGTCCGCTTCCCAGAATTCCCAACACAGCAAGAGCAGCCAGAGGAGGTTAAAGGTGGGATTAAAGTAGTAGTACAGCATAGACATTTTGTGGTTCGTTACGTCACTTTCACAATGTAAATAGTCAGTTAATTAAAGAGGCAATCTGTGATTGTGACATACATTTTTTTACTTTTAAATTATTGATATACACTCATTCATTATTGAAGATTATAACTTAAAGACTCTCCATTCTCATCTTTCAACTGTTCGCTAAAACAATGGC
The DNA here is from genome assembly GCF_045679555.1 of Salvelinus alpinus. Taxonomy (NCBI): domain Eukaryota; kingdom Metazoa; phylum Chordata; class Actinopteri; order Salmoniformes; family Salmonidae; genus Salvelinus; species Salvelinus alpinus. The sequence goes on along the minus strand of NC_092091.1, from coordinate 14,029,221 downwards.
GCGGTGGCCACTTTGTTATTGTTTCAACTGCAGATTGCCCCTTTAAGTCTGAGCTGTTGTACTGTATAAACAGTTGGTCAAGTTTTTCAACCAGTCTGGTAGAGTTTTTTTATGTGAGAATCATTCATTCATTCATTCATTGTCATAGTATCGGTTTCAATCGTTATAGCAGTCTCGATAGCAGCAGCCACAGACGCAACAGCCATAAACGCGCCCCCTGTCCAGGCTGAATCCACTACCGTGGGTCACCAGGTGTCTGCCAAGAAAATGCGTCGTCACGCTGAGGTCCCAGGCCCTCTCCCTGTTGCCGTGGTGATCATCTATAGGACCCTGGGACAGCTACTGCCTGAGAACTACGACGTTGATCGCAGGAGCCTGAGGTATTGTTTACCACTGGAAATGCTGGGTTTGGTTTTTGCCTAGTTTTCCTTGTGATAGATGTTTTTATGCTACCTCACTATAGGCCAGGGATGTGGCTATAGGGCAGGGATATGCAACTTTGAAAGGCCGCAGTGGCTCGTGGGTCTGTGTACCCACATCCACACCTAGCGAACAAAACATTTTAGCGGCCCTCTTGACAGCGGAGAGAAAAAATTATTCTTTAATTTCCTGCAATTCTTAAAATGTTGCCATGGGCTTAGAGAAAAGTGTGCAGTTTTAAAGCAAGTTTACTGCATTTCTACACATTTTGCCATAGGGCGGACAGAAGATTTAGCAATTTTTTTATAACAAATTTCATGCAATTCTACAAATTTTGCAATGGGGCAGAGAGAAAACTTTGCAGTTTTTAATATGGTAACTTAGTACTACTAACAAAATCAATGGGGCCCTCCGATCAGTAATTTGACCATGATTACTACAACTTTAGACAGCTGTCTAGACTACTGTATCAATCAACAACAAAAAATGACCTGACATGGGCTAATTGAGTGACTGTCAGTGACTAACATACCAACGGGAAAAACTGCTGCTACACAACCACATTTGTTTTTTTGGGGGGGGTTGATATGCAGGCCACCATTTGCCCTGCTATAGGCCCTTGTGGAAAGTCACTCTCGACATGAACATCTCTTGGATGACTAAAGTCAATGTAAGCATAAATGTGTGTGTGTGTGTGTTTAGACTCCCCAAGCGGCCCATCATCAACACACCTATTGTGAGCACGGTGGTCTACAGCGAGGGGGTGCACTCGACCACTCTTCTGGCACAGCCCATCACACTCGAATACACACTACTGGAGACAGAGGAGAGGACCAAACCTGTCTGTGTCTACTGGAATCATTCCATCCCGTAAGGAAAAGCATACCTATCAATACTCTTACTCAAATTGTACATTTAGAATGGAGTTAGATTATGTTCAAGAACATACAGTACCTGTCAAAAGTTTGTACACACCTACACATTCAAGAGTTTTTCTTTATTTTTACTATTTTCTACATTGTATAATAATAGTGAATACATCAAAACTATGACGTAACACATATGGAATCATGTAGTAACCAAAAAAGTGTTAAACCAAAATATATTTATATTTTAGATATTTCAAAGTAGACACCCTTTGCCTTGATGACAGCTTTGCACAATCTTGGTATTCTCTTAGCCAGCATCACCTGGAATGCTTTTCAAACAGTCTTGAAGGAGTTCCCACATATGCTGAGCACTTGTTGGCTGCTTTTCCTTCACTCTGCGGTCCAACTCTTCCCACACCATCTCAATTGGGTTGAGGTTAGGTGATTGTGGACCAGATGGGATGGCGTATCGCTGCAGAATGTTGTGGTAGCCATGCTGGTTAAGTATGCCTTGAATTCTAAATAAATCACTGACTGTGTCACCAGCAAAGCACCATCACACATCCCCCTCCATGCTTTACGGTGGGAACCACACATGCGGAGTTTCTTTGCAGCAATTCGACCATGAAGGCCTGATTCATGAAGTCTCCTCTGAACAGTTGATGTTGAGATGTGTCTGTTACTTGAACTCTGTGAAGCATTTATTTGGCCTGCAATTTCTGAGACTGGTAACTCTAATGAACTTGTCCTCTGCAGCAGAGGTAACTCTGGGTCTTTCTTTCCTGTGGGGGTTCTCATGAGAGCAAGTTTCATCAAAGCATGGTTTTTGCAACTGCACTTGAAGAAACTTTAAAAGTTCTTGAAATTTTCCGGATTGACTGACCTTCTTGTCTTAAAGTAATGATGGACTGTCATTTCTCTTTGCTTGTTTGAGCTGTTCTTGCCATAATATGGACTCATTCTTTTACCAAATAGGGCTATCTTCTGTATACAACCCCTACCTTGTCACAACACAACTTATTGGCTCAAACGCATAAAAAAGGAAAGACATTCCACAAATTAACTTTTAACAAGGCACACCTGTTAATTGAAATGCATTCCTGGTGACTACCTCATGAAGCTGGTTGAGAGAATGCCAAGAGTGTGCAAAGCTGTCATCAGGGCAAAGGGTGGCTACTTTGAAGAATCTCAAATATAAAATATATTTTGATTTGTTTAACACTTTTTTGTTTACTACATGATTCCATATGTGTTATTTCATAGTTTGATGTCTTCACTATTATTCTACAATGTAGAAATAGTAAAAATAAAGAAAAACCCTTGAATGAGTAGATGTGTCCAAACTTTTGACTGGTACTGTAAATCATATAAAACAATATCTATTTTGGGTCCAGGTTTCAAAGAACGGGAGGCTGGTCTGCCAAGGGGTGTGAGCTGGTGTTCAGGAACAGAACCCACATCAGCTGCCAGTGCAGTCACATGTCCAGCTCTGCTGTGCTCATGGACATCTCCAAGAGAGAGGTACCACCCGAGCCCCCTACCAAACATTCAGTTATGGTGACTCAGCTTATGTTAACTTCTATTATTTGATCTTACCCCTGGCCGTGTTTTGGCCCTCCTCAGCAAGTAGAGGTCCTGCCCCTGAAGATCATCACCTACACCACAGTGTCAGCCTCGCTGGTGGCCCTCCTCATCACCTTCCTCCTGCTGGCCATTCTCCGGAAGCTCCGCTCTAACCTCCACAGCATACACAAGAACCTGGTGGTGTCAATCTTCCTCTCCCAGCTCGTCTTACTCTTCGGAATCAACCAGACTGAAAATGCGGTGAGGCCCTAGCACACAACCCTGAGGCACACCCGAAAGACACTTTATTTTGTCTTATTGCATTATTATATACTGTCGACTTGTCGATATACACTACATGACCAAAAGTATGCTCGTCGAACATCTCATTCCAAAATCATGGGCATTAATATGGAGTTGGTACCCCACTTCTCTGGGAAGGCTTTCCACTAGATGTTGGAACATTGCTACGGGGACTTGCTTCCATTCAGCCACAAGAGCATTAGTGCAGTTGGGCACTGATGTTGGGCGATTAGGCCTGCACGCAGTCAGCTTTCCAATTCATCCCGAAGGTATTCGATGTGGTTGAGGTCAGGGCTCTGTGCAGGCCAGTCAAGTTCTTCTACACCGATCTTGACAAACCATTTCTGTATGGACCTCGCTTTGTGCACAGGAGCATTGTCATGCTGAAACAGGAAAGGGCCTTCCCCAAACTGTTTCCACAAGGTTGGAAGAACAGAATCGTCTTGAATGTCGTTGCATACTGTAGCGTTAAGATTTCCCTTCAGTGGAACTAAGGGGCCTAGGACGAACATGAAAATCAGCCCCAGACCATTATTCCTCCTCCAACAAACTGTACAGTTGGCACTATGCATTGGGGCAGGTAATGTTCTTCTGGCATCCACCAAACCCAGATTTGTCTGTCGGACTGCCAGATGGTGAAGCGTTATTCATCACTCCAGAGAAAGCGTTTCCACTGCTCCAGAGTACAATAGCAGCGAGCTTTATACCACTCCAGCCGACGCTTGGCATTGTGCATGGTGATCTTCGGCTTGTGTGCGGCTGCTCAGCCATGGAAACCCATTTTATGAAGCTCCTGACAAACAGTTATTGTGCTGACGTTGCTTCCACAAGGAGTTTTAAACTCGGTAGTGAGTGTTGCAACCGACGACAGATGTTTTTTTAAGAGCTATGCGCTTCAGCACCTGGCCGTCCCGTTCTGTGAGCTTATTTTGCCTACCACTTCGCGGCTGAGCCGTTGTTGCTCCTAAACGTTTCCACTTCACAATAACAGCACTTACAGTTGACCGGGAAGCTCTAGCAGGCCAGAAATTTGACAAACTGACTTGTTAGAAAGGTTGCATCCTATGACAGTGCCATGTTGAAAGTCACTGCGCTCTTCAGTAAGGCCATTCTACTGCCAATCTTTGTCTATGGAGATTGCAAGGCTATTTGCTCGATTTTATACACCTGTCAGCAACGGGTGTGGCTGAAATAGCCAAATCCACAAATTTGAAGGTGTGTCCACATACTTTTGTACATATGGTGTACCTGGAGTCTAACCCCACCCAACCCTTCCCGCCGGGGAAAGGCTATTCTGTGCCATATCTGCCAGGGAACCAAGGCCATTTTCAAGGGCACCAAGGCCATTAACCAAAATAGCCAATTAAATTGATTTGAAAACCGAAAAACAGTAGCTATTCTGTTAAGAAAAACATAAGTGTATGTAAATAAATAATTAGCCTACATGTCAAAGTGCGTAGGTGATAGCCTATGCGTATTGGCTACAGCCTGCACTGTCCAGGCCAATGCTGACATGAGGAAGGCTAGTCCCCCTTGAGGTCATTTAGCAGACACTCTTATCCAGGGTGGCTTACAGGAGCAATTCGAGATAAGTGCCTTGCTCAAGAGCACATCAACAGATTTGTCAGTTAGTTGGCTCGGGGATTCAAACCAGCAACCTTCGGATTACTGGCCCAACACTCTTAACAGCACTGCTAAGTGGCTTTATCTTTGATAATAATAGTTCTGTGTCTGTTTGGCAATGTGTGGATTTGGCCTCAGCCATTGCATTGTGTTCTGTTGTTATAGATTAGCAGTTACTGAACCAGACTTAGTTCACAGACAGCTTAAATAACAATTAGCACAGTTGGCTTTCAAAACAGTGGCTTTAATCATCTTTCCCTACCTCTCTGTCCCTCAGTTCATGTGTACAGTGGTAGCCATCCTGCTCCACTACTTCTACACGTGTGCGTTTGCCTGGATGTTGGTGGAGGGCCTCCACATCTACCGCATGCTGACTGAAGTCAGGAATATCAACCATGGCCGCATGAGGTTTTACTACGTCATTGGCTGGGGCATTCCTGCCATTATCACCGGTGAGTGAGAGACACACGCATGCATGCATGCAAAGACAGAGAGGGACACAGATGCATTGAAACAACATAATCTGGAAGCACATGCGCACTGTGTATGTTTTTCCTCTCTTGTAGGCCTGGCAGTAGGATTGGACCCTGAGGGCTATGGGAACCCAGACTTCTGTTGGCTTTCTGTCCACGACACACTCTTCTGGAGTATCGCTGGGCCCATCGCTATAGTAGTACTGGTGAGTGTGTATGTAGACGCTGTTTATTTGTTGGACTATACTGGATTGGTTCTGGCCAGTGGATTATGTAATTCATCTCCATCTCATGTATCTCCCATAGGTCAACATTGCTTTATTCTTCATGGCCGCCAAGGCCTCATGCGGAAAGAGACAGTGGACATTTGAGAAGTCTGGAGCAATGTGAGTACTTCGAGACAGGATAACCATGTAGGGTTAGAAAATAGTTAGCACGTAGCATACCATGTTGGCTGGATTCCATTCAAACATAACAAACATTTCCTCTCCAGCTGTTCCCTACATGTAGCCTTCCTCCTCCTGCTGCTCCTCAGTGCTACCTGGCTCCTGGGCCTCATGGCGGTCAACAGTGACATCCTCTCCTTACACTACCTCTTCGCCATCTTCAACTGCCTTCAGGTACTTGGTTTTTTGGCTTGTCAAAAACAGTGCTTCAAAAAGCCTTACTGTGGTTATATTTATCTGATGTGCAATTATCCATCCATATCTCTCTCTCTCTCTCTCTCTCTCTCTCTCTCTCTCTCTCTCTCTCTCTCTCTCTCTCTCTCTCTCTCTCTCTCTCTCTCTCTCTCTCTCTCTCTCTCTCTCTCTCTCTCTCTCTCTCTCTCTCTCTCTCTCTCAGGGTGTGTGCATATTCTTCTTCCACTGTGTTTTCAACAAGGAGGTGAGGACCAACCTAAAGAACATCCTCACAGGGAGGAAATCCATAGTGGAAGAGCCTACTGCCACCCGCTCCACTCTCCTCACAGTGAGTACACTCCAGTCCATAGTGGAGGACCCTACTGCCACCCGCTCCACTCTCCTCACAGTGAGTACACTCCAGTCCATAGTGGAGGAGCCTACTGCCACCCGCTCCACTCTCCTCACAGTGAGTACACTCCAGTCCATAGTGGAGGAGCCTACTGCCACCCGCTCCACTCTCCTCACAGTGAGTACACTCCAGTCCATAGTGGAGGAGCCTACTGCCACCCGCTCCACTCTCCTCACAGTGAGTACACTCCAGTCCATAGTGGAGGAGCCTACTGCCACCCGCTCCACTCTCCTCACAGTGAGTACACTCCAGTCCATAGTGGAGGAGCCTACTGCCACCCGCTCCACTCTCCTCACAGTGAGTACACTCCAGTCCATAGTGGAGGAACCTACTGCCACCCGCTCCACTCTCCTCACAGTGAGTACACTCCAGTCCATAGTGGAGGAGCCTAATGCCACCCGCTCCACTCTCCTCACAGTGAGTACACTCCAGTCCATAGTGGAGGACCCTACTGCCACCCGCTCCACTCTCCTCACAGTGAGTACACTCCAGTCCATAGTGGAGGAGCCTAATGCCACCCGCTCCACTCTCCTCACAGTGAGTACACTCCAGTCCATAGTGGAGGACCCTACTGCCACCCGCTCCACTCTCCTCACAGTGAGTACACTCCAGTCCATAGTGGAGGAGCCTACTGCCACCCGCTCCACTCTCCTCACAGTGAGTACACTCCAGTCCATAGTGAAGGAGCCTAATGCCACCCGCTCCACTCTCCTCACAGTGAGTACACTCCAGTCCATAGTGGAGGAGCCTAATGCCACCCGCTCCACTCTCCTCACAGTGAGTACACTCCAGTCCATAGTGGAGGAGCCTACTGCCACCCGCTCCACTCTCCTCACAGTGAGTACACTCCAGTCCATAGTGGAGGAGCCTAATGCCACCCGCTCCACTCTCCTCACAGTGAGTACACTCCAGTCCATAGTGGAGGAGCCTACTGCCACCCGCTCCACTCTCCTCACAGTGAGTACACTCCAGTCCATAGTTAAGTGTAGTATGCCTGTACATTTATGTTGAGAAATTAGTTATGAGTTGTATCGGGCGGCAGGCAGCCTAGTGGTTAAGAGCACTGGGCCAGTAACCGAAATGTCACTTGTTTGAATCCCCGATCCGACTAGTTGAAAGATCTGTCAATGTGCCCTTGAGGAAGGCAATTAACCCTAATTGCTCTTGTAAGTCGCTCTGGATAAGAGTGTCTGCTGAATGACTACAATTTTTTGTTTATTACTTCTTTGTGTCCCCAGCGTTCATTGAACGCTAAGCATTCGTACACAGAGGAGGACAGTCTGTACCGCACGGCCATCGGAGAGTCCACTGCCTCTCTGGACAGCACAGTTATATCAGTCCGCAGCTTCAGCAGAAGCCAGGCCAGGTGACTTACTGGGTGGGAACTGGGTTCTACTTAGCTAACAGATTGTGCCGGGCTAATGTGATGCTGTATTAGCCGTTACAGGTTAGGTGCTGTTTGGCGTAGCACAGATAATGTTCTATCAACCTTAACTTGGCGATACTTCCTCAATTCCCAACATGGAAGACAACAAATGTCTTCTAAACGTCCATGTCTAGTTGCAGGGACTTGGTTTGAATTTAGAAAATTCTCCATGAAGTAATCCAACAATGTGTATGCCGCCATCTTGTCTATTTCAAATCTTCTCTCATTGATCGAGACAGGTGATTGTCATCATGACATGCGTCACTTTGGAGTGGACCCACCTGTCTCAATCAATGAGAAGATTTGAGATAGACAAGATGGTGGCGGACACGTTGTTATACTACTTAAAGTGGAACTGACAGTGCCTTCACTACTTTGCAGATATGAAACAAACAGATAATCATAATATCAGTCCAAAAATATCAAATACCCAGTTTATACTACAAAATCAACTTCATAATAGGTTTGAAAAATAGGTTCTATTTGACAAAAATATTCCATGATGTAGAGTACGGCATTGTTGGCAGAATAAATAGATATACAAATCACCATTACATTTATTGGTAGTCAAAAAAATATTGCTCTCAGGTTGTAAATCACAGCTGTCCATATTTTGCTGCCTCCACCCATTCGGGATGCACTTTTTCAGTTTCAATTACTCAATATTTTGGATAAAAACTGACAAATTTGGCCTCCCGGGTGGCGCAGTGGTCTAGGGCACTGCATCGCAGCGCCAGCTGCGCCACCAGAGTCTCTGGGTTCGCGCCCAGGCTCTGTCGTAGCCGGCCGCGACCGGGAGGTCCGTGGGGCGACGCACAATTGGCCTAGCGTCGTCCGGGTTAGGGAGGGTTTGGCCGGTAGGGATATCCTTGTCTCATTGCGCTCCAGCGACTCCTGTGGCGGGCCGGGCGCAGTGCGCGCTAACCAAGGGGGGCGGGTGCACAGTGTTTCCTCCGACACATTGGTGCGGCTGGCTTCCGGGTTGGAGGCGCGCTGTGTTAAGAAGCAGTGCGGCTTGGTTGGGTTGTGCTTCGGAGGACGCATCGCTTTTGACCTTCGTCTCTCCCGAGCCCGTACGGGAGTTGTAGCGATGAGACAAGATAGTAATTACTAGCGATTGGATACCACGAAAATTGGGGAGAAAAGGGGGTAACATTTTTAAAAAGAAAGAAAAAAAAAAGAAAAAAAACCTGACGAATTTAACTAAGGCTGTTATCCACAGTTAACATGCATATCTCGTAGTTGTCAATTAAATGTATTTGGCATCGATCAAATGGGCGGGCAGGCATTTTCCACGCAGTTTTCCACGTCAAAACGTGGGTTGGGACAAGCATGCATTGGCTGGCAAGCTGCAGAAGGCGAGCAGGCTACTATTTCCCATTGTTTATCAGTGAAATTTTTATGGCCAACTACAAACGGAAAACATTTCAGAGAGTTTATCTACTCTTGCCTCATTAGATTTTAGTTCATCCCTCTCTGGCTAACATTAGATGTTTATCGTAGGGAGGGAGAAATAACCTACCTGTTCATGGTTGTCTGATCAATAGGACTGTAAAGTTCCCAAATGTAAGAGGACACCCTTGGTATTTAAATATTTGCAGAAATCCATTCAGGTGTATTTTCTATATTGTAAAATGTAAAACATAAAAAGTGTCATAGTCATGTTGATAAAACCCTGTCAGTTCCACTTTAGTGGAGAAATGTTTTATTTCATTTAATAATGGAACGTTTTCTAAATTCAAACAAACCCCCTGCAACTAGACATGGAGGTTTAGAAGACATTAGATGTCTTCCAAGTCGGGAATTGAGGAAGTATCGACAAGTTAAGGTTTGTTGAAAATTATATTTTCTATGTCAAAGAGTACCTACCTAAAAACACCCATCCATCAGCTGGAACAGAGTGGTGGTCTGACGAGGCAATATAATGGCTAGGTCCTACTTAGGTTTGCAAAACTCCAGTAACCAAAATTCCCAGATTTTTCAAGATTTTCAAGATTCTGGATTTCATGCTTATTCCTTCCTGATTCAGGGAATCTTCCAAGCAGAATTTCTGGAAAACCTGAAAACCTGACCACATTTCACACTCAAGTTATTATTTGTGTACTCATCATGCCTCTTTCTTCCAACAGGAACGACTCAGGGCAGAAGCGCACGACATCCTCCGGCTCAGCCAAAAAGAGTTCCCGTGGGGAGGGAGACTCCTCCATCTTCCTCCGCACGCGCTCCAAGAGAGACGGTACAAGTCCTATAAAGTTACATTGAGTGTCATCAAATGTTATTGGTCACATACATGTGTTTAGCAGATGTTATTGTGGGTGTAGTGAAATGCTTGTGACAGGGAATCTTAATGCATCCGAATGTCTCAATAATTGGCTGCTCAGGCCTATAGAGTGGTGAGAAGAAGCAGTCTACCGTGTCCGGAAGTGAATTCACCATTCATTTTTGGGATTCAGGGTTCACTCAAACACCGTTTTAAGCTTTGTTTTACTATTGACCGTTACAGCTGATTTCGGGATTGTATATTGATTCGATATTAGTAATCTGATGTATTTGTTTCAGTCTCTGAATTGTTCAATAAAACTTTTCGCCACGAGCTCTTGATATCAGGGCATAAAAACTATAATTTGTCTCCTGAATTAGCCTAGCATGCATAGCGTACAGTGCCTTCAGAATGTATTCATACCCCTTGACTTACTCCACATTTTGTTGTGTTACAGCCTGAATTCAAAATGGGTTAAATAAATAAAAAGATCTCACCCATATACTGTGTACACAATACCCCATAAGGAAAGTGAAAACATATTTTTAGATGTATTTATTTTTTAAATTAAAGACATAAATATTCAATTTACATAAATATTCACAACCCTGAGTCAAAATATGTTAAAAAAGTCAAGGGGTGTGAATACTTTCTGAAGGCACTGTATACCTGGTCCCGAGCTCGTTTTCCCTGACTAAACTTGCTGGCTAGTTGAACTATGCTAGTTTTAGTCCTCATTGCTAAACTTCATAAATACTGTACCCTCAACTTCAAAACTAATGTGCTAGCTATACAGTCATGTAACTAAGACATTTGCTGGAAAGAAACTTGAAAATTATTATTTTGTTGAATAGTCATGACTGGTTCGAGTTATCTGTTGTAAGACAACGGTGGTGAATTATATCATTGCTACGCAGATCCAAGTTCAGTTTTGAGATTAACCAACGTCACTAGCGTAGGGTTAGCAGGACGTTTCTGACTGTGACAACGGGCAGCATCTCCCCTCTTGGTTCGATGGGATATGTAGTGATTTTGCCAACACAGCCAGATATACACACAGTCTTGTACCCTTAAACATTTGTAAACTGACTATCATATTGGTTGATTAAATCAGACTTTATTAATATAATAAAGTCCCAAGTTTATTGACACGAGAAAATGCAAAAATAGCAACTAATCAGAGTGCTAATGAATACAATGAATGGCTAAACTATTTCCGACCACTACGGGTCCGCGGAGCACCTCCTCCTCACCACTCTATAGTTCAGAGGTCAGAGAGTAAGTTATAGCTCCTGTGTTTCCATGGTAACAGATTCGGACTCAGACAGTGAGCTCTCGGTGGATGAGCACAGCAGCTCCTATGCCTCGTCCCACTCCTCAGACAGTGATGATCACAGAGGAAGCCGCAAGCATAGGTGGAACAACGAGAGACCGTCCCAGCACAACAGACCCAAAGGTAACGGGACTCATGTTCAAACACACACACACATTTTGCATTTGCACATACACACACGCACGCACACACACACACACATACACACACACACACACACACACACACACACACACACACACACACACACACACACATACACACACACACCCACACACCTCATATATTTAAACGTGTTTATTTTTCTACTGTATCTGAAGTGGATACAGTGGCCAATCACGTGAAGCCCTACTGGCCAGTGGAGCCGCCGACAGCTAGTGAGAGCGAGGAGCCCTGCGGGGTGGAGTTGCTGCGTGTGGAGACCAAGGTCAACGTGGAGCTCCACCAGGACAACAAGGTCAACAGGGAGTCCCAGAATGATAGTGCCCCTCCCAGCTCACCTGACTGCAACCAGACAGAGAAGAGGAGGGGTGAGCGAGCGACAGAGAGAGAACAAGAGAGAGAGTCGTCACTAGCTTCCATAGTCACAAAGTCATAAGCCCTGCCCATTTCTACAAATGTTATTCTTAAATTCTATTTGAGAGCTATCCCAATCTTAACCACACTACTAACCTTAAAATTAATATCAAAAAGCACATTTTTGTAGCAAATGTTTACTTTGGAATCTGACTTTGTGGCTATGGAAGCTAGTGTAAACAGAGAGAGAGAGACAACTCCCATCTGACCATATAGGACCTCTATAGTTCACTACCTCTCTCAGGAATTTCTCAAATGAAATAATCAAAATTCTAATCTAGTACCTAACATGTTATTCCTATCCAAATAAGGTGCATGTGTCTGTTTGTGCGTGTGTGTGTTTTCTTGTATGACTGACTGGGATTTGTGCATTCACCCTCTGCGTTTGCAACCAGGCATTCTGAAAAACAAGATCACCTCCCCTCCTCCCCTGACTGACAAGAACATGAAGAATCGCCTGCGGGAGAAACTGAGTGACTACAACCCCCACAGCATCTCCACCAGGACTACCCCAGTCCCCCCGTCTCCCGTCTCCTCCCATCTACACCCTGTAATCGGAGGCAACGGGGTCCTCATCAAATCCCCGCCTCGCCAGCCTGTGCCTCCGCACCTTCCGTTGTCTCCATGGGACCTGCACAATGGGGTTGTCGTGACAACGACGAGGACGATGATGTCGCCATTAGTCAATGGGGTCAACGGGGTTCAAGACGCCCAAGACTTGGACTCCGAGTGAGTGTTTACGAGATATTGGTGGCCATGTTGCATTTCTAACAGATATGTTGGATAATACGTCTGTCACTTTTGACTTTAGCAACTCTCTCTGTCTCTGCCTCTCTCAACAGCGGTAGCAACGAAACCTCAATCTGACCTGGAGAGAATTCCAGATAGACAACCAGTTCTTAAGGCAAGAGGGGCTAAAGCACCGATACCATGCGTGCGGTTCAAAGGTCACTATGGGACCCCTAAGCTCCTATGGAGACCAGTGTTAGCCCAGACAGCTGCCTGCCTGAGAGAAAAGGGGAAGAAAGGAGAGAGCCTGAGAAATACATCTCCCAGCATGCAGCAGCTAGTTGGAAAAACAAAACAATGCACTTCACGGCACGGCTACCAAGTGGGGCTGTCTGTAGTTGTTCATTGCGGGTGGCAACTGACAGCAGGTTGGGATTGAAGACTTTTCTAGGACCAGATGTGCCATGATGTGATATTGACCTCATGAATCAGTAAGACATTCACCAAGTGCCCAGCTGTTTGCCCACAGAGACAGAAACGTCCAAAAAACAAATCAATGTCTTTGGTCCGTGTAATTACTTTGTAGATATTTAGTATTTTTACTTTTTGGACTTGTTTATAGGAGAGGAATAACTAAGCTGTACATTGTAGCTGTATTGTAATGTCATATTATTGGGAGAGCATGTGTAGATGTGACAGTCAACAAGGTTTTTTACAGATGTTTACGAATTTGGCACATTTTAAGAAAACAAAAATGCTGCCATCCGCAGCATGTAAAGTACTCCCAGTCTGAAAATACTCTACTGATAATATGATTTTGAAGTATTCAAACACTCGCATAGTAAGTCTAGTAAAACAAAAGCCATCTTAAAATAGTAATTCTAACATGTTCATCTCCGTATTACAGTGAAGGTCTTGTCCATTCCAATTGTGTCCTGATGGTTGAATGAGGAAAACGCACTGAAATCTTAATACTTGCATTACAGGTTCCAGTAAATGGCAGAGTAATATTGAAATCAATTGCTACTCTTGAATGGTTAGTAGAAAATGACAGTGACTTGATTGTTACCATGTTGTCTCATTGTAACCCTTTTCACATTGTGCTTCTGAGTTTGTGTAGATCCTTATATTACTTCTACACATCATCTCTGGAGATCCTATCGCCAAGTGTTCAGACACTAACATGTCTGTACTCTGATTTTTAACTCCTTAGAATAATATGTTGCAGTATTATTTCCAAGGAAACCATATTCATTTTAAGTATCAACTGTGTGCCTTTCTCTCTGCCTCCACAGAGCATAGTGTCTAAACCCAAGGTAACCACTATTACTAGTTTTAGTATACCGACCTCCCCTTTCCCATTCCCCTGTTGAGCTGTAAACACCAGTGTACATGATCTAGTTATAATACTGTCATCCCTCAGTCGTCCTTCTGCTATTTCATGTTTATAGATGAGCCATATCTCTTTAAAGCTGGTATTGTGTCAGACAATGGAATCATTATTGTAACATACACATATTTATTTTTTGTGAAAAGACACTGGCAATCAGACTTTAGGAAGACTAAAATAAACCACATTCAGATTTTTTTCCTTACTTTTAGTTTTTTTTATGTGTTTCTTGTGTCATTAAGAATTGATAAGTATATGACATATTTGTATGTTTTCAGGATGGCCTGTCAAGAGGTTTGGATAAAGGGTAAACAAGAAATGTACAAGCATTTAGGCTTTTTTCAAACAGACATTTTATTCAATGGCTACTCTTATTTACATCAGTAAAAAGCAATATCTAGTAACAGGACTCGTTGATACGCCTCATGCTCATGAGCCTACCCATAGAGCCCATCTGACTGAAGTTTCTGTACTCTCCAGGCCTCATGTACATCATCCTGCCTTTGTATTGGGGCTGCTCATACATGAGCCAGTGGCCGTCCATAACGTTGCAGGACATGCAGTTGTTCATGCGGTAACGATCCATGATGCTGTCACAGTCGTCCATCATCTCGTGCATCTGACCTCCAAAGTTCTCCCTCTCGTAGATCCTCATCCTGAAAGATCCTCTGTGCTGTAACATGATGAACAACATGTTTTAGGGAGAAATCGGGAACTGAAATGCTAAATGTATCACGCATGTATAGAAGATTGTAGTCATACTGACTAATAGGTGTATGTTGTACAACAACAAATAAGACTATGCGGTAACTAACAAATCTGTGTGTGTTAGTAGGCTTACCATGGGGATCATGTGGCAGGACCTGATATCGGTCATTCCCATCATGTGCTGATAGTCAGAATACTCTCCCCTCTTCATGAACCACTGGTTACCCATGTAGTTGGGGCGGTCGTACACCATGAAGCAGCCGCTCTCAACCCTGCAGGACTGGCAGCGGCTCAGGTAGGAGGACATGTCAGGGCAGTCGCTGCTGCACTCATAGGAACGACCCTGGAAGTTCCTGTCCTCGTAGAAGGTGATCTGAAAATAAGCAAGAATCATTTCTGTTCACCATTCAAACAGACAAAAACACAATGCTACATGTTGGGCCTTGCCCAATCCCACTGACAATCAGCTTTCTGGGATTAAGGTTGCCTTGTGCTCTGACACTAGAGTACTAAAGTGCACTCAGTCTAACAAGCTAGGAACATTTATATTAATAAATACACTAAATATAATACTTACTCTGCCGTTCATGTTCATGCCGGTAGAGGTCATTTTGTCTCTCTGTGCTGCTGCTGCTCTTGCTGGGGAACTGTTATCCTACTGGTTTAAAACCTTTCTTTTTATACCTGTGAACCCCATTGTACTAACCCCTGACTCAGCAACATGGAATAGAGGGCCATAGAGCACTGAGATCTGTCCACATGTCCAGGGACACGCGTCTCTCAAAATACTCAAAAAATGCTGTTTCTCTCAGAACAAAGTAACAATGAGCCTTTGTGACAGGGTTAACAACAGTGATGTAGTGCAGGTTAAACACCGTTAACGCACTTTTTTTAAATTTTGCACGAGCGTTTACCCAAATTTAGCAGAAAAATGCATTGAAAGCATAGGGACTGTTACTTCTCTAATCCTGAACAGCGATCAGCGTTCTGCCACCAATTTTTTCCCCACTACATCACTGGTTAAAGGGATAGTTCAGTCAAATAAAAAAATACGCATTGGTTTGCTTAACCTGTAAGCAGTATATAGACAAGGTACGACAGGAATCCATGCTTCGGTTTAGTTTCCTTGGTACAAATCCCATTCAATTAATGGGACCGATATTAGAATTTTTCACACATCATGTCCAAAGCATCCGAAAGTGTCTAAACTTGTGAAGCTCAACAAAGTCACTAATGCTTTGAACATGGGTGAAAAATTCTAGTATCGGTCCCATGTCTTGAATGGGATTTGTGATTTTGTGCCACAAATGCAATTCAGCACAATTGGTAACTAACTATCTGGTTACCAGTGGTACAAATTGGTGCTTGTTTCAATGGATCTAAAATGAAGTATTTTATGTAAATTAGTGTAGCCTAATTGAACAAAGTCTTGGGCCATTGTCTCAATCAACACTATGGACATGGTGGCCAAATAGTAGAACAGAGAAGCTCACATTAGACACTGTAGAGAGAAAAGTGTAACATTTTTAATCACAGTATTGACCGATGGAAGGATACAAAAATCTTCACCTTTTCCTCATTTGCACTGTACCAGCAAGCATCACATAGTATCTCACACAGCATCGTAAAAAAAATCCTAAAACTCTTGAGGAAGACTATTGGCGGAGTCTGCTTTGCTTATGAGCTCCACTGAGTTATATTATCAATAGAAAGAAGTGCTTTGAAGAACTTAAGCAATGTGCATTGTGATACAAAGACAGTAAAACAATATCAGCATAGTGGCTTTACATTTAATCAATCACAGCTGCTTTGTAAATCTATGACCTATGTCCAGAAACACCCCTTATATCCATAGTCCTTAGGCCTTTATGGTCACCTGTGTAGTTAGCTAGGCAGAACCAATACCGTCATTGATTTACCAATCCTGTTCTTTAGGGAGTAGAGGTTTGTTTTGGACTGGGCCCATGCATACAGTATATATAACCACATAGTTAGAAAAAGGGGAAATCGCCTCATGGGAAAAACGTTTTCCTGCTCCTATGATAGAAGCATCACAGATAGACAGTATGCACAGCATTACGTGAACCACTTTCTATAGAACATACATTAGGGAAACAACAAACAGTAGGGAGACATTTCATAATGTGTAACCTCCGAGTTACTGAGAGAGGAGCTGAGTTTACAGACTGACGTGTGAATGGGAATTTGCTATTGCACAAAGTGGGTTTTAACAGCGGAGGAGGACCACAGGCTCTCACAGCAGTTTCGCAATCATTTCTCATGATCATAAGAATATTTACACCAACCATAATAAAACATCAATAGGAGAATATAAAAAGCTACAGTGTAAAAACCTAAATGCATCCGGTGCATTATGCAGAACAAGGCATAGGAAGCACAAAAGTTCTCACGAAAATCCTCATTTTAAACTTGTTTAGATATCAAAATTATCTGGAGTGAAAGGTTAACATTTAACTTTGAACATCTAATATTAAATAATATATTCATAGGCCTATTGTCAGGAGTAGTTCTCGTTTCCTCTAAAACAGTGCATTGTGCTTATCCTGTCACATAAAAAGGAATGTTTTGTAATGTTTAAAAAATTGTATAACTGCCTTAATTTTGCCGGGCCCCAGAAAGAGTAGTTTCTGCCTTGGCAGCAGCTATTGAGGATCCATAAAAATACAAATACAAATGTATTACACCACTTATTGGAGACTTGAGAGGGCACAGAAGAGAGGGGAGGTTGTTTCGTATGACATTTTTTAGGACAGTTATGTTGGGTGCTGATCCTATACCTAAAGCTGGAGATACATTTCAACATAACATTGGTCTCATTTAACAATAATCTACATCTGCATTACATTATTATATTAATATATAAACCTTTGATTTCAATTACAAAGGTATGGCACATTCAGTTTAACCACACATAATTTCTTAAAACATTGGCATTACAATCATAAAAAAAGAGTAAGCAGATATTCTGAAGTAGCAGCAATATACAAATATGGAAATATAAGAATTACATCTCTAAAATATAATTTGATGTACATTCCATTATTGGTCTTCGGATGGAATTTGTGCATCCGTTCCTCTCAACAAACCGTTATCTTCCATGTTATTTTTCCAACTATCATAAAACGTGACCAAATAAATACTAGAAAACCAGTTTGATTTAAAAAAAAAAGACTACAGTGTAAGGCAACATGATCAGTGAGAGTAAACAATCCCTTTTCTAAACCCTTCTCTAACAGGCCTGTCTGACTGAGACGGGAGGATGGGAGAGACGGAGCAGTGGACGTGAGGCCTATGTGTTATGGTAGCCATTCTTATCTGTATCTTTCCTGGGTTCTACGTTCTCGTAGATGGAGAGTGCAGCCGTGTTCTGGTAGATTAAGTCCACGTTGGTTCCAGTTCTGGATCGGATTATGTCTATGGCACACTGGTTTAGGAACAAATACTGGTCCTGTAAGACAGTAATACAATATAGTTCAATATGATGAAGCAAACTGACTATTCAGATGTCAAAACATTTCACCTAGAGACCACATAAGCACCCATTAGCATAACTTCCACTTTTAACCACAGGGATGGATTGTACAGTAAGCCTGTAATAAACCCCAAAACATGCTGAAAAGTAGAACAATGACCTCGGTCTGAACCATGAGGGGCCGGTGCATGCGCAGGTCGTGGATGGTGCCGTACACGTCCACCATACTGTCCCTCTCTATCTGGAAGAGCAGCCGGTCGATGGCTATGAAGGTACCGGTACGACCCACACCCGCACTGAGGGGAGAGAGACAGAAAGAAGTATTGTTAATTTACTGTCCAAGCCAATAACACTTGTTGAAGTGAACTGTGAGAAACGTTGTGTTTACCTGCAGTGGACTACGGTGGGGGAGTGGCGTGAGTACTGGTCCATGTGTTCTCGGACCAGGTGTCTGAAGTTGATGAGCAGCTCCGTGGTCTCGGGGACGCCATGGTCCGGCCAGGCTGTGAAGTGGAAGTGACGCACCGAGCGTGTCTCTGCTGTCCTCACCTGTCAGCCAATCATAAACACAGAGACCGTCCCTGATTACCACTAATATATGTGTAACATGTAACGCCCCCTTCCAGGATCCGATTCACAGAGTCGCAGTCGGATCCCAAAAAAGATCTACATATTTTTTATGTCTTTTGTTTATAGGGAAGGGATCGTTATTCCCAGAGCCATGTTTTACCCACTAAGTAGCTGAAGAGGAATACATCAGTAATATTTGTTTCACTCATTAACACAGGAACTTACATTTTTTACGTCAAAATCCCTGATGGTCCAGTCTTCTAGGGCGATTTCAGAGGTTGTTGTCACGGTGATATTCTGAAAGTGATTGGTCTCAGATGGCCAGTATTTCTCACATTTCACCTGAGAGGAGAGAGGTGTGTGTTATGAATTGGGTAGCTTAGTGCAGTCCTTCTCAAACCTCTCCTCTGGGAACTCCAGACAATTCACAATACTACACCTGATTCAAGGGCTCGTGCATAAGTCGATAAGTGGAATCAGGTGAACTAGAGTAGTTCAAATACATGGAATGTACACAAACTACAGTCCCAGTGGAGAGGTTTGAGAAAGGCTGGTTTAGTGTGAGAACATTGTGTGGGTTTGGCGAGGGAGACAGGTTAGCGCCTCATCCTGGGGGCATGTCAGTGTTTTTTTATTTAACTAGGCAAGTCAGTTAAAAACACATTCTTATTTACAATGACAGCCTAGAAACAGTGGGTTTAACTGCCTTGTTCAGGGGAAGAACAACAGATGTTTACCTTGTCAGCTCGGAGATTCAATCCAGCAACCTTTCGGTTACTGTCCCAACGCTCCAACCACTAGACTACCTGCAACCCCTACACTCTAACCACTAGACTACCTGCAACCCCTACACTCTAACCACTAGACTACCTTTCGGTTACTGTCCCAACGCTCCAACCACTAGACTACCTGCAACCCCTACACTCTAACCACTAGACTACCTGCAACCCCTACACTCTAACCACTAGACTACCTTTCGGTTACTGTCCCAACGCTCTAACCACTAGACTACCTGCAACCCCTACACTCTAACCACTAGACTACCTGCAACCCCTACACTCTAACCACTAGACTACCTTTCGGTTACTGTCCCAACGCTCTAACCACTAGACTACCTACAACCCCTACACTCTAACCACTAGGCTACCTTTCGGTTACTGTCCCAACGCTCTAACCACTAGACTACCTGCAACCCCTACACTCTAACCACTAGGCTACCTTTCGGTTACTGTCCCAACGCTCTAACCACTAGGCTACCTGCTGGTATGCCTTTTGGGTTTTCTATTTCTGTAAATATGATCATTTTGATTTTCTATTTCTGTAAATATCATTTTGGTTTGCTGTTTCTGTATTTACAGTTGAAGTCGGAAGTTTACATACACCTTAGCCAAATACATTAAACTCAGTTTTTCACAGTTCCTGACATTTAATCCTAGTAAAAATTCCCTGCCTTAGGTCAGTTAGGATCACCACTGAAATGTCAGAATAATAGAAGAGAGAATGATTTATTTCAGCTTTTATTTCTTTCATCACATTCCCAGTGGGTCAGAAGTTTACATACACTCGATTAGTATTTGGTAGCATTGCCTTTAAATTGTTTAACTTGGGTCAAACGTTTCGGGCAGTCTTCCACAAGCTTCCCACAATAAGTTGGATGAATTTTGGCCCATTCCTCCTGACAGAGCTGGTGTAACTTACTCAGGTTTGTAGGCCTCCTTGCTCACACACGCTTTTTCAGTTCTGCCCACAAATGTTCTATAGGATTGAGGTCAGGGCTTTGTGATGGCCACTCCAATACCTTGACTTTGTTGTCCTTAAGCCATTTTGCCACAACTTTGGAAGTATGCTTGGGGTCATTGTCCATTTGGAAGACCCATTTGCAACCAAGCTTTAACTTCATGACTGATGTCTTGAGATGTTGCTTCAATATAGCCACATAATTGTCTTTCCTCATGATGCCATCTATTTTGAAGTGCACCAGTCCCTCCTGCAGCAAAGCACCCCCACAACATGATGCTGCCACCCCCATGATTCACGGTTGGGATGGTGTTCTTCGGCTTGCAAGCCTCCCCATTTTCCACCAAACATAACGATGGTCATTTATGGCCAAACAATTATATTTTTGTTTCATCAGACCAGAGGATATTTCTCCAAAAAGTACAATCTTTGTCCCCATGTGCAGTTGCAAACCGTAGTCTGGCTTTTTTATGGCGGTTTTGGAGCAGTGGCTTCTTCCTTGCTGAGCGGCCTTTCAGGTTATGTCGATATAGGACTCATTTTACTGTGGATAGAGATACTTTGTACCCGTTTCCTCTAGCATCTTCACAAGGTTTTTTGCTGTTGTTCTGGGATTGATTTCCACTTTTTGCACCAAAGTACTGTAACATTCGTCTGAAGAAGTGGACCAAGGCGCAGCGTAATTTGTGGTCATCATATTTATTTCAATGAGAACCAGCAACAAATTAACATAGTGAAACCAAAATGAACGTACCGTTCCGTAGGCTACAAGAGCTGTACAAAAACAAGATCCCACAACATAGGTGGGAAAAAGGGCTACCTAAGTATGCTCCCCAATCAAAGACAACGATAGACAGCTGCCTCTGATTGAGAACCATACCAGGCCAAACAAAGAAAATGAAAACATAGAAATACAGAACATAGAATACCCACCCTACTCACACCCTGGCCTAACCAAAATAGAGAATAAAAACCTCTCTATGGCCAGGGCGTGAAAAGTACGTTCATCTCTAGGAAACAGAATGCGTCTCCTTCCTGAGCGGTATGACTGCTGCGTGGTCCCATGGTGTTTATACTTGCATACTATTGTTTGTACAGAATAATGTGGTACGTTCAGGCATTTAGAAATTGCCCCCAAGGATGAACCAGACTTGTGGAGGTCTACACATTTTTTTTGAGGTCTTGGCTGATTTCTTTTGATTTTCCGATGATGTCAAGCAAAGAGCCACTGAGTTTGAAGGTAGGCCTTGAAATACATCCACAGGTACACCTCCAATTGACTCAAATGATGTCAATTAGACTATCAGAAGCTTCTAAAGCCATTACATAATTTTCTGGAATTTTCCAAGCTGTTTAAAGGCACAGTCAACTTAGTGTATGTAAACTTCTGACCCACTGGAATTGTGATACAGTGAATTATAAGGGAAAAAATCTGTCTGTAAACAATTGTTGGAAAAATTACTTGTGTCATGCACAAAGTAGATGTCCTAACCGACTTACCAAAACTATAGTTTGTTAACAAGAAATGTGTGGAGTGGTGGAAAAACGAGTTTTAATGACTCCAACCTAAGTGTATGTAAACTTCCCACTTCAACTGTATGATCATTTGGCATTTTATATTTCTGTAAATATGATAATTTTGTTTTTCTGTTTCTGTCAATATTTTTTTTTAAAGAAATCGCACCCTGATCTGTTTCACCTGTCTTGGTGCTTGTCTCCACCCCCCACCTGATCTGTTTCACCTGTCTTGGTGCTTGTCTCCACCCCCCACCTGATCTGTTTCACCTGTCTTGGTGCTTGTCTCCACCCCCCACCTGATCTGTTTCACCTGTCTTGGTGCTTGTCTCCACCCCCCTCCAGGTGTCGCCAGTTGCCTCCTAGGGCGGTAGGTAGCCTAGTGGTTAGAACATTGGGCTAGTAACTGGAAGGTTGTAGGATCGAATCCCTGAGCTGACAAGGTAAGAATTTGTTCTACATCTGAGCAAGGCAGTTAATCTACTGTTCCCTGGGCACCAAAGGCATGAATTGATTAAGGCAGCCCCCTGCACCTCTCTGATTCAGAGGGGTTGGGTTAAATGCAGAAGACACATTTCAGGTGAATACATTCAGTTGGACAACTGACTAGGTATCTCCAGTGTATTTATTCCTGTGTTCTCTGTTGCCAGTTCATCTTCTCTTACCAGCGGTCTATCCCGCCTTCCTGTTTCCTAGTTTTTCCCGGTTCTGACCATTCTGCCTGCTGGACCCCGAGCCTGTCTGCCGTCCTGTACCTGCCTGACTCTGACCTGATCACAAACCTCTGCCTGCTCTTGACTTGCAATTTTCCTGCCCCGTGTTTCTAATAAATGATCTGAGAACTGTACTATCCGCCTCCTGTGTCTGCATCTGGGTCATATCCTGAGTCCTGATACATTTGGGATTTTCTGTTTCTATCAATATGATTATTTGGTGTTTCCTGTTTCTGTCAATATGATTATTTGGGGTTTCCTGTTTCTGTAAATATGATCATTTTGGTCACCATCTTTTGAACAACAACCTGCTTGGGCTGGCCGACTGAAGAGTTGAGACGGAGCTGGCATTGAATCTGTTAAGTGTGCTGTCTCGTGTGTGTGTGCGCGCACACGTCTATGTGTGTGTCTGAGTGTGTGTGCGCACATGTGTATATATGTGTGTATGCACTCACTCGTCCCTGTTCATTACAGCGTGTCAGCATGACCAGAGTCTGGACGTTCTTCTCCCAGATCATCCTCCAGAACTCATTGACGGTGACGGGCAAAGGACCTTGGGCCGCAATAAACTCCTTCCTGGAGTTGTAACCCTGGCAAAGGACACATATTGACCCAGTACGTAAGCATCTACTACAATCACCATCTAACTTTCCTAAACCTTTTCATACTTGTCTGTATCTTCTGGTTAATGTGAGATGGATGTGATGTAACTGACTAAATACTAGTAACTCTAGCTATAACCTGACAATGAAGACCTATATCTGAGTCTAATTGAAGTTATCTAGCTATAACCTGACAACGAAGACCTATATCTGAGTCTAATGGAAGTTATCTAGCTATATCGATCATATTTGTGAAATAACCCCAGAGCAGAGCTGAAGCGCAGAGTTTCGGAGAAAGCTGATTATGATGAAGATGATGATGACAGGTCAGTATTTACCGGGATGTAGTTAGAATTGATGTAGTCGTCGAATGGACTCCCATGGATGGACAGTTTCACTCTAGAGGACTCATCTGGGATTTGGGAAAGAGGAGGAATGAGGATCGATAAAGATGAAAGAGAATTCTTGTCACTCTGCCCCAGTGGCAACCTGTCATCCAGAGCCCCACCTTTTTTGAGCCCCACATTTTTAACAGGCTTGGCTGTTTTGCATGTTATTTTGGCATTAATACGTGTCACATATTAGTTTGCAAACAATGTAAAAAATATATATATCATTGAGTTAATAAAACTGCATACAAACAAGGTCTCTTTTTTGTTTTCTTGAGTATTGCAACTCCAAAATGCAGGTGTTCCAGCCTAGCTCAGTCCTTTCTGTTGTGGTGGGGCAAGCCAGCAGAAAATACAGAGCGTTGCGCTGTGATTGGCTCCGTGTTCTGTCACTCATGGGGACACTACGTCACCGCGAAGTTAAGGGGAGACCTCAAATTCTAGCCCTTTGGCTTCTGACATAGAGTTATATTATAAGTGCCCATCCAAGAAGACTCAAGGTTATTGGCCACAGATAAAATGATGTCAAATCACGTTATATCTACAGTATTTGATTGGACTGATCATGTCAATATACTTTCAAAATCATAGCTAACGGTCATGATCATGAATCAAGTCGACAATCTACTGGCAAATCCTTTTCAATCCTTGTCATATGAAGATAAATAATGAAGAGAAATTATAGATAAAACGTATCTGTGCTCATCGGCCATTGGATATAAACATTACACAACAAGTTGAAATGGCAAATTCAACTATGAGTGGTTTGGAAGGAAGTGAGCACAGCACAACAACGTAAGTCCAAAACTGTATTGTATGCTGCTGCATAAATGGAATATACCAGGGAGATATGTATACTGTAGCTAAGATAGTAATAATGTTACATAGTGTATGTTGTGTAGTAAGCTGTTAGTAGCCCATGTGCCTCACGCTAATCATGTGGTCCCTTTTCTGACTTTGTGGTGCACATGTAGCCTCTAGTCAAACTCTGAGCTATTGAATAAACAAAGGAGTTAGTTAGTCTGTTCGACAATGAGGATGGAGGATTGGATATGATAAGCAATGGTAGCTGTGGCTAGCTGTGGCAGGGGCCATTGTCATGGAGACAGGGGTCAAGGGTCAGGGGTTATGGTAGACTCACAGGGAAGCACATTGTTGTAGCGGTTCTTAGACTTGTTCTCCGGGGCTTCAGCGCTGCGTTTAGCTTGGGCTGTTCCCACTGGCTTCAGGTCCTAGAAGGAGAGGGAGACATTAGGCCACCAGGCACCAGTAGCGAACAAGCAAACACAGGCATATTTACCGAATACAGAAAATCAACTGCTGCCTGATGGAATATCCATATCATGTGTATGTTTGAATAAATAGCTTTATGTTTTACCTCAAACTCCTCGGCGAAACCACAGTTGGAGTCTGCTTTCTGCCTCTTGTAATAAGCCTCAAAGTCCTCCACCCTCACGGCCACGCTTCTGCTCACAGAGACACAGGAGACAAGCATTAACACAAACACATGCGTGACACCAAGCAACAGTGCTGCATCATTCAATGTGTCAAGTCTACTGTTACCATAAGAGTTAATACTCACACTTTAGCTCTGGAAATAAAGAGAGAGAAATAAAAAGAGAGTTATGTTAGCAGTTAAATAAAAACCTAAGTAATTTTATGACAAATATTCTCTTATTTTGCTATTACAGAATTACAGTTTCATGAACTTTCAAACTGAGACAGAAACAAGTGAAAGATCAGAAGAAATCACCTCATGGAGTGAATCTGGATGTCTGAAGTGTCTTTCTTGGTTTGTCTGTAACAACAAAAGCACACAAAAATCACATGACCTTCCAAAAACATCTAATTTATCAAGTGATGATGATGATGATGATGACTCACCTCCTCCAGTGGATGATTAAGCCAACGGTGATGATGAAGAGGATGGCAAAAACTCCAATCGTTACCCCGACAGCCACACCGATGACAGCTACAGAGAAGAAGGAAGAGAAATAAAGGCAAGAGGACACCTTGTGATACACTCCAAAAACCTTCATCATGCCTTTTATGACCCTATAGCGTATTATAAGATTTGCTATAAGCATTCATAACAGGTCAAAGTGCCTTATAAGTGCCTATATGACTACATTACTATGAATCCTTTTATAAATGTATTACATACAGGTGGTTTGTACAGTAAAAGAGCTGTAGCTACCTGGGTCCTGAGGGAGTTCCACAGGACTTTGGTTGAACAGAGTTATCGAGACATAACGGTTTTAATATATGTCAACGTCTTGTGTGAAAACATACATTTTCAAATTGTGAGGGTAATTATGTTGTTATATTCTGTCCTATTCCATCAAATTTGAGCCTACATTGCAATTGCAATTGTTTTTATCACATACCATTAATGCCAGTCTTGCAGGTGAGGATTTGGATGGTGCTGGAGCTCCCACAGCCCAGAGTGGTTACAGTCAGGGTGTAGTCTGTATTGTGCTTAAGGTCAGAGACTGTGTGGCCACAGGCTGGCGTACAGTCACCACTAGTGTTATAGTGTACCTAAACCAATAAATAAATCATTAAATGATTAATGAAATCAATAATGAATTAATAAAATTAATCAATCAATCAATCAGCCAGTCATAAATGTATTCAATCAATCAATATTTGTCTTTATTTTGTGACCAATATTTACTGTACTCACCTGGTACTGGGGGAGTTGGTTGGTTTCATAAGCAGTGATCTGGAAGCCCTGTTTCAGACCTTTGGGTTTGGTCCAGGACAGGATCACCTTGGGGCCGTTAGGAGAGTCACACTTCAGGTTGGACACAGGGCTGGCATCTATGGCACAGTGAAGGAGACACAGAGGTTTTCAGTTTAGATTTGTATTACTAGGAAATGTGTAGATCATGTCTGAATTTCATTACAATTACAAGACATCAAAACACAGTTAAAAAATAAAATACATCTAAAATAAGATCCATATCTGGATCAGTGTCTGTAGGTGATAGTAAATCTGGATCGGTGTCTGTAGGTGATAGTAAATCTGGATCGGTGTCTGTAGGTGATAGTAAATCTGGATCAGTGTCTGTAGGTGATAGTAATGATAGTATGTCCTTTATAAATCCCTATATGCATTATCAATCCATCACACAATAGTGGTACAGTATGGTAGCCTACATGTGAAAGCATGTAAAGCATGTTATGATCTTACTGGTGCATCTGGAGTTTGAGACTGGAGCTCCCTTTGTTCCGTCAGCTGTCTCTGTTGTCACGGTGAAATTATACAGACTACCAGGAACCAATTGATCGAGGATTAGGTTTTCCATAAGTGTGGTTGTGTTACTGATGATTAACCCAGAGTTGGTCCAGATCACATAGTAGTGGTAGCTTGGTTTGTGATCCACAGGCTTGATCCAGGTCAATGTTATGTTCTCCTCTGCTGTCACTACACTGAGGGACTGGACACTCTCTGGTCCTGGGAAATGAGATGTAATGGAGTATAGAGAGGTTAGTGTAACAATAGCTATGAATACAGAATACAAACGTCTCAGGGCTGGGATTGTAAATGGGTGTGCTTGAGTGTATGTGTTCAGAAATTAGTCTGTGTGTGTGTGCATGCTTGCATGTCATGTATGTAGTGTGTGTGTGTGTGTGTGTGTGTGTGTGTGTGTGTGTGTGTGTGTGTGTGTGTGTGTGTGTGTGTGTGTGTGTGTGTGTGTGTGTGTGTGTGTGTGTGTGTGTGTGTGTGTGTGTGTGCTCACATGTCATGTACAGTGGCAAGAAAAAGTATGTTAACTCTTGGAAATACCTGGATTTCTGCATAAATTAGTCATAAAATTTGATCTCATCTTCATCTAAGTCACAACAATAGACAAACACAGTCTGCTTAAACTAATAACACACAAACAATTATACGTTTTCATGTCTTTATTGAACACACCGTGTAAACATTCACAGTGCAGGGTGGGAAAAGTATGTGAACCTTTGGATTGAATAACTGGTTGACCCTCCTTTGGCAGCAATAACCTCAACCAAACGTTTTCTGTAGTTGTGGATCAGACCTGCACAACGGTCAGGAGGAATTTTGGACCATTCCTCTTTACAAAACTGTTTCAGTTCAGCAATATTCTTGGGATGTCTAGTGTGAACTGCACTCGAGGTCATGCCACAGCATCTCAATTGGGTTGAGGTCAGGACTCTGACTAGGCCACTCCAGAAGGTGTATATTCTTCTGTTGAAGCCTTGCTGTTGTTGATTTACTTCTGTTGTTTGGGTTGTTGTCCTGTTGCATCACCCAACTGTCTACATCATTGTTTGGGAATTCATTTTTCTGTCGATGATAGCAAGCTGTCCAGTCCCTGAGGCAGCAAAGCAGCCCCAAACCATGATGCTCCCTCCACCATACTTTACAGTTGGAATGAGGTTTTGATGTTGGTGTCCTGTGCCTTTTTTTCGACACACATAGTGTTGTGTGTTCCTTCCAAGCAACTCAACTGTAGTTTCATCTGTCCACAAAATATTTTGCCAGTAGTGCTGTGGAACATCCAGGTGGAACATCCAGGTGGAACATCCAACTGGAACATCCAGGTGCTCTTTTGCAAACAACAGTGGATCTTCCGTGGTGTCCTCCCATGAACACCATTCTTGTTTAGTGTTTTTTTACGTATCGTAGACCCGTCAACAGAGATATTAGCATGTTCCAGAGATGTCTGTAAGTCTTTAGCTGAAACTCTAGGATTCTTCTTAACCTCATTGAGCATTCTGCACTGTGCTCTTACAGTCATCTTTGCAGGACGGCCACTCCTAGGGAAAGTAGCAACAGTGCTGAAATTTCTTCATTGATAGTCAATTTGTCTTACCGTGGACTGATGAACATCAAGGCTTTTAGAGATACTTTTGTAACCCTTTCCAGCTTCTTAATCGTACGTCTTCTGAGATCTCTTTTGTTCGAGGCATGGTTCACATCAGGCAATGCTTCTTGTGAATAGCAAACTCAAATTTTGTGAGTGTTTTTTATAGGGCAGGGCAGCTCTAACCAACATCTCCAATCTCATCTCATTGATTGTACTCCAGGTTAGATGACTCCTGACTCCAATTAGCTTTTGGAGAAGTCATTAGCCTAGGGGTTCACATACTTTTTCCAACCTACACTGTGAATGTTTAAATTATGTATTCAATATAGACAAGTTTAAGCACACTGTGTTGGTCTATTGTTGTGAATTAGATGAAGATCAGATCAAATTTGATGACCAATTTATGCAGAAATCCAGGTAATTCCAAAGGGTTCACATACTTTTTCTTGCCACCGTGTGTGTGTAGTGTGTGTGTGTGTGTGTGTGTGTGTGTGTGTGTGTGTGTGTGTGTGTGTGTGTGTGTGTGTGTGTGTGTGTGTGTGTGTGTGTGTGTGTGTGTGTGTGCTCGCATGTCATGTATGTAGTATGTGTGTTTTGACACTCACTGGTCATGACCAAACTGCTCCAGACCTTCTCACTCTGGAACTCTAGCACTCCCACTGTAGCCACAGAGATATTGTAGGGTGTTCCAGAGGACAGATTGGACAGTGTGCGACTGGTGTTTGTCAGAGGGACCATCTTGTTGTCTAGCTGCGTTGACAGGTAGGTCATTAGGTAACTGAAGGTGGTGTTGGCCATCAGAGGAGCTTCACCCCACTCCACAGAGATAGAACTAGTGGTCTTCTCCAAGACCAGGATGGGCCCAGGCTGGTTGGGATCTGAGAGAGATTTGGACAGAAATGTCAGTTTATCTAAGTTGCCAATAACATCTGTGAAATGAATTTCCTTGTACAAATAATCTTGAAAGTTATCTCTGGTTAAGTGAGAAAGAAAAAAACATTTGTCTTAGATTAAACAGTCGAAAACAAATGAATGAACTCTAACAGATAAAAGAGGCATGCTGAGTAGAACTCTGGACCTTTTCCCTCCATCTCCTCCCTCAAACTCACAAGTTGCTGTAGTTGCAGGTTCTGATGAAGCGTTGAAGGGCCCACTGATAGTGGTCACCACGGCTGTGTACTTTCTGCCAGCTGACAGGTTAAGGAAGGATGTTGACCGAATGCTGGAGTTCAGCCAATCTGAGAAAAGGACCTTGTTCAGATTGACTATATAATGCTCTACGTTTCCTCTGGGTGCTTCCCAGCGCACCACTATGGTACTGTTGCTACCATTGTTGTCGATGAACGTATTGACAGACTCAGGCTCTGGTAGAGAGGGAGAGAGGAACATAGAGGGGGGATGTTAAAAGAAGAGAGGGGGAGATATGAAGCGATATGAACTCCTTTTGAGAGTTTTTAGAAAAACACCAAATAACTAAAAAGGTAAAAAGGAAGGAGATCTGACTTGTGTACTGAGAGGTTGAGACGGATTCTCCCTCTATGCTGTTCAGTGCCTTGACGGAAACACTGAAGGTGCATCTGGTTCCTGGTGTGAGTTCTGAGATGAGGTCCCCCTCTCCTGTCTCCGTGGTGAGGTTTGTGGGAGCAGACACGCACCCCTCAGTCTGGATACGGTATGTGTAACCACTCTGGTACTGAGGTGGTTTGGTCCAGGTCAGGTTCACAGTGGTTGTGTTCACTGTAGAGGCTACCAAACCACTAACGGCGAATGGTCCTGGAAACAGAGGATCTTAGGTTAGTCTTCAGTATACAAAGAAGTGAATACTGATCAACATATGCTGTACTCTTATTAATACCAATTTAGAAAGATAAAATAACTCTTAAAGTTAAACTGAGATTAGCTTTATTGCCATGGGAACATACTTGTAAAATAAGACACCGTCACCGGGGTTGCCATGGTGCCGTCCCCTGTGAGTGTTGTCACTGTAAAGGTGTAGTTGCTCCCAGACTGTAGCCCGGTGATGTTGGTGTTGTAGTTGCTCCCAGACTGTATCCCGGGGATGGTTTTCATGGTGGTGTTTGTGGTGACAGACCTGTTGGTGACCTCCACTCTGAAGGAGTAGCCTGGTTTGCTCTCTGGTTGAAACCAGACTAGAGTCACACTGGTGGTTGTGATTCCTGCCTCAATCAGCCTGATCACAGACTGGGGCCCTGGGACAAAGGAACAACAAAGATAATTAACGAACATGTTCAATCTGTGTGAGTGTACACATGAGTGTTTGTGTAACGGACGTCATGCTTGGCGAGTACCGCTTCCTCCTGATTCGGCTCAAACCCAGGACCTCCTTGCTAGCACATGTGCTGTGTAGATACAGTGTAAATGTTTGTGTTTAGTAGTCACTCACTGGTAGAGTTGGCCGTCGTCACCGCTGTGCTCTGGTAGTCAAACGGCCCTACAGTTACCACAGAGATGTTGTAGAGTGTTCCAGACTGGAGGTTCTTCAGGAGGATCCAGTTGTGTTCCGTCAGGTTCTGCCGGTCCAGATGGAACACAGAGAAGTTGTACTGACCTAGGTCCATGTCCAGGGGTCGGGCCCAGCTGATGTTGATGGAACCAGTGGTCTGGTCCACCACCATGATGCTTCCAGGAGGGTTGGGATCTGGGAACAAGCCAGGGAGAAGTCACTTATGGAAGAGATTGCCGATAGAGTGTCTCAGGCATGGGATGACATCAGACAACATTCCATCTAGATTATGATCTATCTCTGGCATTGTGCTGTATAATATAGAAGGAACTCATGTGGGTTAATGAAGACTTGAAAACCCAGACGTGGAATCTCCACCACCAAATATGATTTCACACAAATTGGTCCATGCTAAACAAATGGAGTACAGTTGGAATGTTGGACTTTTATAAACATGTACTGACTTACACGTTGCATTTGTAACATTTAGTGCCTCAGTGAGTGGTCCACTATTGGTGGCCACTTTGACAACATAGACTTTCCCTGGCCTCAGGTTCTGGAACACAACTGAAAGAGAGGTGTTGGTGATGGGACGGCTGTTCTCCATCACATTGTTTTTGTAGATAGTAACGGTGTAGTTGTCCACCTGTCCCATAGGTTTATGCCAGGTCACACTCATGTTGGTTGTTGTTCCTATGGCGATGAGGTTTGCCACCACCGCAGGTTCTGAAGGGTGGATAGAAGGGGGAAAAAATGAACATTTCACATTTTAGACTAGAGATACAGAGATCTTAAAAGTGTTATGTTAAATGTGTTAATTGTGTCTTCAACTTGGCTTTTTATTTTATCTTTATTTAACTAGGCAAGTCAGATAAGAACAAATTCTTATTTTCAATGACGGCCTAGGAACAGTGGGTTAACTGCTTTGTTCAGGGGCAGAACAACAGATTTGTACCTTGTCAGCTCAGCGATTCGAACTTGCAACCTTTCGGTTACTAGCCCAACGCTCTAACCACTAGGCTCCTACGCTTAGATATGAAATACGCACTGTCACCCGTCTCAGATGAAATCCACTTTGCTAAGTAAAGAATGTAAAAGTGAGAAGGGGAGAAAGCCAAGGGATGAAGGGTTGACGGGAAGAAGGGATCAAGGGAGGAAGGGATGAAGAGTTGAAGGGAGGAAGGGTTGAAGGGTTGAAGGGAGGAAGGGAGGAAGGGAGGACGGGTTGAAGGGAGGAAGGGTTGAAGGGAGGAAGGGTTGAAGGGTTGAAGGGAGGAAGGGTTGAAGGGAGGAAGGGAGATCTTTAGAACTTTACTTGTGCAGATTATCTTCTCCGTTGAATCA
Organism: Salvelinus alpinus; assembly: GCF_045679555.1. Taxonomy (NCBI): domain Eukaryota; kingdom Metazoa; phylum Chordata; class Actinopteri; order Salmoniformes; family Salmonidae; genus Salvelinus; species Salvelinus alpinus. The sequence goes on along the minus strand of NC_092091.1, from coordinate 13,996,851 downwards.
GACTTAACATCCTGGACGACCGTGACCACAGAGCAGTTATAACAGTTCCCAGGATCGAGATTGGTGAAGGTGTACATCTCGACCGTGGTTGGGATGATCTCTACCACACTCTTGGAGATGGTCACCAGATAGGAGTAGGTTGGTTTGTGGTCATTCGGCTTGGACCAGGAAAGTCTGATAGCAGTTGTGTTCAGACCCTCAACCGTGAGGTTACTGACCACGTTGGGCTCTGAAAGGCAAAGAGGGCAGATATCATATTAATATCATCTATTACACAGAATCATTTCGCAGACAGTGTTATACACCTCCTGACTACCCCAGAGTAACTGCAGTTTGCTGGCTGACTAGAATGCACTTGCATTGCTCTTGGATTCCTCTACGAATACCTTTGGAAGTTTAGAACGCTGGCTTACTAGTGTTACAGAACGTGCGTTCTGGAGTTCCTTCGCTTCCCGTTGCTGCTACCGAGGTAACAGTGAAGTTGTAGCCAGTCCCAGGTTCTAGGTCATTGACTTGTGTGAAGTTGGTACTGACTGTTTTCGGTACAAGGACTGTAGCCTTTATGTACTGGACTCTATAGGTGTAATAGTTCTTAACCTCCACGGGGTCAGTCCACTGTAGCCTACATGAGGAGTTGGACAACGGGGTGGCTGTGAGGTTCACCACTGGTTTGGGCACTAGGAGGAAGGGAGAGAAAAAAATCTACCTTAAATCAATGATCTTACTAGGATATGAAATGTGTTACGGCATGTAGGATTATTAGAAAGGTTTCAGAAGATTTCTGCAACATTTTCACAGTCAAAACGTCACCCAGAGCACAGTCTACTGTACAGTTGTCACAAGTGTACTCACAGGTACATTCCGATGTATAAACACTGGTGCTTTCTAGATTCTGTGGTCCAATGGTTTTCACTGTGATGGTGTAGCAAGTCCCAGAGGACAGAGAGGTCAGGTTACTGCTGAGATCAGCGGTAGAGGAAGACTGGTTTCTCTCTACTAAACCAGTCCCATTAAGCTGGTAGCTGATGTTATAGGAGATGCCTTGCGCTCCAGTCATTAGACCCGGGGTTGTCCATTGGACAACGAGGGAGCTGGTTGTCCTCTCTGTGATGTTGAGGGGTCCAGGTGGGTTGGGCTCTATGGAGGAGAAATAAGAGTGATGTTAGGAAAGTTGCAAACACAAATTCTCGTTCACACAAATACACATTAGGTAGATTAGCTTTTTCTTCGAGACAAAACCAGAGAAAGCATTCTCACACTCTCATACAAACTTTCATAAACTTCAAACTACAGTAAATGCATAGTATAGGCATCATTGACCATGACTTACTGGTGGCTAACTGGACCCGAGCAGACGTGTTATTAAAGGCTCCAGCTACAGCAGTCACTGTGACCTCATAAACCCTCCCAGGCTGTAACCCAGTGAAGCTGGCCTCCCTGGTCTTTGTGATTATGCTGGACATATTGTTCCAAGTAGTATTCAGTATGTCCACTTTGTAGTAGTCCACACTCCCGTTACGCAAGGTCCAGGTCACGTTCAGCTGACTGGTTCCTCGTCCCGTAACCACAATGTCCACAGGTTGTTCAGGCTCTGTCAAAAGCACAATCGAAAAGGTTCATTGCAATGACTGATGGAAAATATCGACAGAAAAGAGAAAACCACAACCGATTATGGTTAGATTGTTTAGCCATTTCCGACATTGACATTTTCACCTTATCCATGAATCCATATCCTTTGAATCATAAAATAATACTTGCGAAATAACATACTTGTTAAAGTGGTTGTTTGACTGAAGGCCAGATTGGGAATTTAGCCAGGACACCGGGGTTAACACCCCTACTCTTACAATAAGTGCCATGGGATATTTAGTGACCACAGAGAGTCAGGACACCCGTTTAACATCCCATCCAAAAGACAGCACCCTACACAGGGCAATTGGAAACATTTTTAGACCTGAGGAAAGACTACCTCCTACTCGACCTCCAACACCACTTCCAGCAGCATCTGGTTTCCCATCTAGGGACTAACCAGGACCAACCAGGACCAACCAGGACCAACCAGGACCAACCCTGCTTAGCTTAAGAAGCCAGCCAGCAGTGGGATGCAGGGTGGTATGCTGCTGACTAATATTCTTATTTTCATTCATTTTCTTATTTTACCTTTATTTAACTAGGCAAGTCAGTGAAGAACAAATTCTTATTTACAATGACAGCCTAGGAACAGTGGGTTCACTGCCTTGTTCAGAGGCAGAAAGGCAGATTTCTACCTTGTCAGCTCGGGAATTCAATCTAGCAACCTTTCGGTTACTGGCCCAACGCTCTAACCACTAGGTTACCTGCCACCCCATTGATTGATTGCTTGCTACATCAATTGTTTTTACTTTTGCATTATTTACATACACTATATATACAAAAGTATGTGGACACCCCATCAAATTAGTGGATTTGGCTATAGTGTCTTAGCTCGTATTACTAATTGATATAATAAGAAAGACTCCCGATACAAGGAAGTGAACTGGAGCTTCACATTTACTAAAGCTAGTTAGTACAAGAATAACATAGAGCAACACTGCGCATGACCAAGGGCGCTCCGTTCTTAAAGGGCACAGTAATTAACAGAACATAACATTCCTTCTCTAATACAATGAGAATAACTTTTACCAAACCACAAGTGAAACATTTCCCAGAAATTGTTGTAGTTATTTTGCATCTTTGATTTGAACTTGAACAGTGTAAGTTTTTGTTTGTGTTTGTTTGTTTATAAGTCCAGTCTGTCTGGTGGACGGTGCCTTCGTTCTGGGTAGCACCTAGGATTGTCTGGAGGCTCCTGAACATCCTCAGTGTGTGCTTGTTCCATTATAGCTTCTGCTATAGCAGCATCTTCATCAACACGTTCCCTTCTTTCAGCCTGGTGTCTCTGTACTGCCCCGACGTCCACTACAGTTTCATGTGTGTCACTCTCAGGAGCTCTCTGTGCCTGTTCTCTCTCGATTGTTGTGCTGTTTTCCGTGGAATGCATTTGGTTAATGTGACGCGACCACATTATGTCTGGGCTCACTTGAACCTGGTAAGTTCTGGGTTCCATTTGTGCGTGTACTGTCCCTCTTGTCCATTTCCCTCCCCTTCTGTAGTCTCGCACCATCACTTCCTGTCCTGTTTGGAGATGGCACTCCCGGACGCCAGAGAGCATATTGGCTTCTTTGTTCAGCACTTCTTTACGCCTGTTTGGCTTCATGATGTCCAGCTGTGTGCGGCGAGGCATCCCAAACATCAGTGCTGCTGGGCCTTCATTTGTCGAGTCCTTGCTTTAGGGTTAGGGTTAGGGTTAGGGTTAGGGTTAGGGGTTAGGCACAAAGCGATCTGCCAGCCCATTGGTGGCAAGGTGGTATGGAGCAGAGGTTGATTCCATTTACTGACATGAACCTTGTAAACTCGTCACTTACGAAAGCTTGCGTGTTGTTGCATACTAGCTGCAGAGGCAATCCGAAGCGTGCAAACGTTGTTCTGAGACACTATCGTCTGAGCTGAGGTGGAGGAGTCAGTGCAAAACACCTCTGGCCATTTGGAATGGGCATCAACTATAACCAGAAACATGTGCTTTTCAAAGGGACCAGCGTAGTCCACATGAATTCTCTGCCATGGCTCTGTGGGCCATTCCCATGGGTGGACTGGGACAGGAGCAGGCATGTGAAGGGTTTCCAAACATCTGGTATCAAATCAAATCAAATTTGTATTCGTCACATGCTTACTAACAAGCCCCTAACCAACAATGCAGTTTAAAAAATATGAATAAGAATAAGAAATAAAAGGAAGAAGTAATTAAAGAGCAGCAGTAAAATAACAATAGCGAGACTATATACAGGGGGTACCGGTACAGAGTCAATGTGCGGGGGCACCGGTTAGTCGAGGTAATTGAGGTAATATGTACATGTAGGTAAAGCTTTTAAAGTGAGTATGCATTGATAATAACAGAGAGTAGCAGCGGTGTAAAAGAAGGGGGGGGGGGCAACGCAAATAGTCTTGGTAGTTATTAGATTAGATGTTCAGAAGTCTTATGGCTTGGGGGTAGAAGCTGTGAAGAAGCTTCTTGGACCTAGACTTGGCACTCCGGTGCCGCTTGCCGTTCATTGTTTTCTATCTGTTGATCCAAACCGGGCCACCAGAAGTGGCTCCTTATGAGCAGCTTCATTGTTTTCTATCTGTTGATCCAAACCGGGCCATCAGAAGTGGCTCCTCATGAGCAGCTTCATTGTTTTCTATCTGTTGATCCAAACCGGATCACCAGAAGTGGCTCCTCGCGAACAGCTTAATTTTTGTTGATCCAGACCGGACCACCAGAAGTGGCTCCTCGTGAGCAGCTTCATTTTGACAATTCCAACATGCGCTTTATGTAGTTGCTGCAAAACCTGATGTTGGCATTAACTCTCATTCCCCACATCAAACATCCTTGGTACATTGTGTTAGGTTCTACATTTATTTTCTTATTTAACAAGTCAAGTCAGTTAAGAACAAATTCTTATTTACAATGACGGCCTAAGAACAGTGAGTTAACTGCTTTGTTCGGGGGCAGAAAGGCAGATTTCTACCTTGTCAGCTCTGGGATTCGACCTAGAAACTTTTTGCTCTAACCACTAGGCTACTTGCCGCCCTGGTAAATTAACCTTATAACATTTCACGGAGGATTAGTAAAGCTTAAACCAAGTTTCTTCACCCATTGGGTCCTACAGCTGCATAAGACAAAGACATGATTCCACCAGTGGTAGTATATATACCCCAATTTAGGTCTCCTCCTTCTTTCTAAACATTACATCTTTATTACTAGGCAGGAAGTGAAGTGATGCGGGCAACAAACTGTTCCTTCTCCCTTAATGTGACCTGACCTGACCTCTACCCCCTCCATGCTAAACCACATCTCTCCACCCTTATCAGTGCCTGCCAACATGTGATCGTCTATCCTTCACTCAGTACATTCCAAGCTTAATTGCCTCCACATATACATTCCTCCTACATATAACCATTAACTTCTGGTGTATAAACCAGACTATGGCACTCCTCATGTCTCTAGTACAACTGATGATTAACAATATTTAAAGTTTAGAAATCTGAGCACATCAGTTGTAATTTCAATTTTCCGCTGGAAATACAGTCAGCTCCTTTCTGCCAGTAGCTGGCCATCCTGACATGGTGTAGGTGAACACTTTTGACAAGGTCACATCTTTCCTTGTCTCCCGTTTGATAATTGTGCTTGTGACCGGTAGTGCCTCGAGCTGAGAGGTATGCAAAATCTCCACTGCATCCACACTCCTGTGTCTTTCTCTTGTACACGGCAGTCTGGATAATCCATCTGTATTTGTGTGGAGGGACGGCGGCTTAAACTCAATGTCATACATATGACCGGCGAGGAACAAGGCGTATCGCTGTATCCTGGCTGCTGTCATGGCCGGAATGCCTTTCTTTGGACTGAAAATGGAAAGCAACGGCTGGTGATCCGTAACCAGTGTGAAACGCTTGCCATATAGGTATGCGTGGAATTTCTTGATGCCCCTAGCGCCAGTGCTTCTTTGTCGATTCGTGAGTAGTTCTTCTCTGCATCATTCCATGTTCGTGACGCAAAGGCGGCTGGCCTCTCTGACCCATCTTTCAGTGTGTGTGTGTGAAAGGACGGCCCCTAAGCCATAAGGGGACGCATCACAAGCCAACTTCACTGGCAGTTCGGGGTCGCATTTTCACACTGTTCTGTCCACTGCCATGTCATATTCTTTTCCAGGAGCTGATTGAGACGCTGGAGTACTGCTGAAAGGTTTGAGAGGAATCTTCTGTAGTCATTGATCAGTCCCGTGAAAGATCTCACTTCTGTGATATTTTGTGGTTGTGGTGCCTGTACCACTGCATCGATTTTGTCCTGTGTTTTGTGCAATCCATTGCGGTCGAGTTCATGTCCACAGAAGACAATCTTGTCCTTGAAGAACTCCCACTTCTGTAATTTACCTGTAGTCCATACCCTTTGCCTTTGCTGTTTCCGTATGACAATGCCCCCGTGCACAAAGCGACATCCATACAGAAATGGTTTGTCGAGATCGGTGTGGAAGAACTTGACTGGCCTGCATAGAGCCCTGACCTCAACCCCATAGAACACCTTTGGGATGAATTGGAACGTCGACTGCGAGCCAGGCCTAATCACCCAACAGTGCCCGACCTCACTCATGCTCTTCTAGCCAAATTAAAGCAAGACCCAGCAGCAAGGTTCCAACATGTAGTGGAAAGCCTTCCCAGAAGAGTTGAGGCTGTTATAGCATCAAAGGGGGGACCAACTCTATACTAATACTCTGTCCACATACTTCTTGTGATTTAGTGTATATAACCATTGAATCTTGAAGAATATAACTTATGAATGCCTCATGAAATTAGTTCAACTATCATACCCCATCAGAACCCCAAATATAATATTGTTTTACTCAAATTTTAAACACACACTGCATAGCCTCAAAATAAGAATAGGATATGTTTCTAACTAATTCTATATTAATGTGGATGCTGGCATTATTATGGATAATCCTGAATAAATTGTGAATAATGATGAGTGAGAGAGTTACAGACGCACAAATGTCATACCCCCCAAGACATAGTAACCTCTCCCCATTACAATAACAGGGCAAGTCAGCAATTTTGGGGGGGGGTATGACACATTGAACTAAAATATTAAAGCAACATGCAACAATTTAAAAGATTTTACTGAGCTACAGTTCTAATAAGGAAATCAGTTCATTGAAATACATTGATTAAGCCCTAATCTATGGATTTCACATGCCTGGGAATACAGATATGCATCTGTTGGTCACAGATACTTTCAAAAATGTGTCCTCCCATTTTAGGTGACCAAAAGTATTGGGACAAATTCATTTATTTGTTTATTAAAGTAGTAAAATGTGAAGTATTTGGTCCCATATTCATAGCATGCCATGGCTACATCAAGCTCGTGACTTAAAGTTTATTGGATGCGTTTGCTTTTTGTTTTGGATGTGTTACAGAATATTTTGTGCCTAATAGAAAATTTAGTAATTTTTATTGTAAATAAGAACAGAATGTTTCAAAACAATTCTACATTAATTTGGATGCTACAGTGATTAAGCATAATCCTGAATAAATTATGAATAATTATGAGCGAGAAATTTAGACACACAAATATTATACACCCCAGAAATGGTGAGAGGTTAGCATTTTTGGGGGGGGGGGGGGGGGGTATAATACAGTATTAATCAACTTTAAAATCATCACATGTTCTTGGATCCAAACAACTAACATATCAATGAATACGAATAGTATCTGAGGCATTGAAACATTCTGACATGAAAATATCTGAGTTACTTACTTGTATACTCAGAAACTGTTTTGTTCTGTCCTACAGTTGTGTTATCTCCAGCCACTGCAGTGACCGTGAAGAGGTACTGCACTCCAGCAGTGAGAGCAGTAACATTAACAGACGTTCCTATGGTATTCTGACTGCCATTGATATTGCCACCAGTCCATTCTACTCTGTAGAAGGATCTGTTTCCCAATGGTTCAATCCAGCTCAGAGACACAGATGATGTCGTGATTTCAGAGACAGTCAGGTTCCTGATGACTTCAGGATCTGTGCATGCAAGAAATGTACATTTTGGGAGAAGACCATACCATTAGATTACCTAGTACCTACCTACAGTACTCTATCCCAGGATTTCATCACTTTTGATTCCAAAAAGAAAGAGGACCTTACCCTTCCTCCTATTGCCCTCTCATTGTTAAATACAGATATTAACATAATCATTACATGGTTCCACTTCAGAGAAAATATTAAGACCATTCCAATGAAAAGGCTTACTTGTAAAGAGTGCTTTCTCCTGAGCATTTCCTTTAGTTATATTATCACCTGCCACTGCAGAGACCTTGAACGTGTACTTCACTCCAGCAGTCAGCTCAGTTACGTTAAAGGCTGTCTCATTGGTAGTTTTATTCATATCTCTACTGCCATCAGTCCATTCTACTCTATAGAAGGACCTGTTTCCCAATGGTTCAATCCAGCTCAGAGACACAGATGATGTTGTGATTTCAGAGACAGTCAGGTTCCTGATGACTGCAGGCTCTGTGCGTGCAAGAAAGTTATATTTTGGGAAAAGATCACCAGAATCATTATTATTCATGGAATTCACCATACACTCTATATATATGATCAGAAGCATGCTATTTCTACATACATTTAAGGTAAGTATGTAGGACACAAAAGTGGTACCTCTAAAAACATATTGAAAGATAGTAAGCATTATCAATGACATGAAAAGTTTTGGGGACAAAAAAGGTGTTTTCAATAAAGGACAAGCAGTTAATGATACTATCCAAGCCCAATTTTGCAGTTGAATGCAGATAAACACATTTCCTAAAATATTCTGCATCAGTTGGAGTCTACACTCCCTTCTCAAGAGAGAATTATGTGAACCAAAACTACAGTGACTGACAGATATACTGATTAAAAATGATGGATAATCCTTCAGTAATCTTATCAGCAGCGACTGCAGCAACTATGAGTCTGTACTGCACTCAAGCAGTCAGCTCAGTTACATTAAAGGCTGTCTCATTGGTAGTTGTATTCATATCTCTACTGCCATCAGTCCACTCTACTCTATAGAAGGATCTGTTTCCCAATGTTTCAATCCAGCTCAGAGACACAGATGATGTTGTGATTTCAGAGACAGTAAGGTTCCTGATGACTTCAGGTTCTGTGCATGCAAGAAATGTACATTTTGGGAGAAGACCATACCATTAGATTACCTAGTACCTACCTACAGTACTCTATCCCAGGATTTCATCACTTTTGATTCCAAAAAGAAAGAGGACCTTACCCTTCCTCTTATTGCCCTCTCATTGTTAAATACAGATATTAACATAATCATTACATGGTTCCACTTCAGAGAAAATATTAAGACCATTCTAATGAAAAGGCTTACTTGTAAAGAGTGCTTTCTCCTGAGCATTTCCTTTAGTTATATTATCACCTGCCACTGCAGAGACCTTGAACGTGTACTTCACTCCAGCAGTCAGCTCAGTTACGTTATAGGCTGTCTCATTGGTAGTTTTATTCATATCTCTACTGCCACCAGTCCATTCTACTCTATAGAAGGACCTGTTTCCCAATGGTTCAATCCAGCTCAGAGACACAGATGATGTTGTGATTTCAGAGACAGTCAGGTTCCTGATGACTTCAGGTTCTGTGCGTGCAAGAAAGTTATATTTTGGAAAAAGATCACCAGAATCATTATTATTCATGGAATTCACCATATACTCTATATATATGATCAGAAGCATGCTATTTCTACATACATTTAAGGTAAGTATGTAGGACACAAAAGTGGTACCTCTAAAAACATATTTAAAGATAGTAATCATTATCAATGACATGAAATGTTTTGGGGACAAAAAAGGTGTTTTCAATAAAGGACAAGCAGTTAATGATACTATCCAAGCCCAATTTTGCAGTTGAATGCAGATAAACACATTTCCTAAAATATTCTGCATCAGTTGGAGTCTACACTCCCTTCTCAAGAGAGAATTATGTGAACCAAAACTACAGTGACTGACAGATATACTGATTAAAAATGATGGATAATCCTTCAGTAGTCTTATCAGCAGCGACTGCAGCAACTATGAGTCTGTACTGCATTTACATTTTACATTTTAGTCATTTAGCAGACGCTCTTATCCAGAGCGACTTACAGTAGAGTGCATACATTTTATTACATTTTTACATACTGAGACAAGGATATCCCTACCGGCCAAGAGCAGACGCTCTTATCCAGAGCGACTTACAGTAGTCATGTATACATTTTATACTTTTTTTTTTTTTTTTTTTACATACCGAGACAAGGATATCCCTACCGGCCAAACCCTCCCTAACCCGGACGACGCTATGCCAATTGTGCATCGCCCCACGGCGCCCCACGGCGACGCACAAAACGTACTGCACTCCAGCAGTCAGCTCAGTTACATTAAAGGCTGTCTCATTGGTAGTTGTATTCATATCTCTACTGCCATCAGCCCACTCTACTCTATAGATGGATCTGTTTCCCAATGGTTCAATCCAGCTCAGAGACACAGATGATGTCGTGATTTCAGAGACAGATAGGTTCCTGATGACTTCAGGTTGTACGTGAGCAAGAAAGGTGATTTTAGGGGACACTAGACTAGGGTTGGGCGGTATTCAGATTTTTGTATCATCATAACGTCCTTCTCTCAGGCAGGAATTTACGATAGTACAGGCTTAGTACAGAAGGGGGTGCCAAGGGGGTGCCAAAAAAATTAGAAGCCCTTTGGGAGTCTATTACCAGAATGCTAACAAATTAGCACAAATGATAGTGAATTTCCATGGAGTTTTCTAGCTAAAAATGCAAACGAACACAAATAAAAGTATTTTTTTAAGAGACAGGCAGTCCAGCTCATAAAGTTATACATATAAAGGAGCTACCGATTGTAATTTTTGGTGAGTTTGGACATTTGCAAGCGAATGTGAACAAGAGACATTGTGCAAATGAACAGTACTGGCTCTGGAGCAGCAGTTGTACATGCTGTGTCTGTGTGGAGTCTGGAGTTGCTAGGGCAACAGGACTGCCTGCTCTGCTCGAAGAAGATGGAAGCAGACGGGCTGATGGGGGAGAAGACAACGGGCCGAGAACAGACAGGAGAAAAAACTAAAGGAAATCGAAAGATAGTTGTGGCAGCTGTACAGATAACTCATCCAAAAGTCCTTTAACTTCTCAAACACGGAAGAAACACAACACAAGATGACGTCCCATCACCTTATTAATTCAGACACTTACTTAGATAACTAGAAAATTAAACTTAGGGGTCGCATTAATGCAGAATTCTTAGTTTTACGCACAGGAAAAATATATAAATGCATAAGACATATCTTGCTGCGTTTTGTAAACGCAAATCTAAAATGATTCTTATTGTGATTTCTGCTCAGCATCAGACACATGTTGTGCTTCAGTTGCAGATGAACGGGCATTCTATCAGCAGACAGCGCTCTGACTGATGGGTGGCTACTTTACTCCAGCACTTCTCTCAGTGGAGCCAGCGTACTATTCTTTGGTAAAATGCAAGATTAACTTCAAGAAAAACATTAGGAAATGTAGCTGGCTACATCCTCTCTATGATACACATTAGAAATATGATAGCTAGCAAAGTTTTTGCAAGAAAAGACTGTACTTTTTCTTTGAAAGCTGCTTTAGCCTGCTTGTGTGGCTTCCAGCCAAATAGCATTGCACTTCTGTTCTCATCTGATGAAAATGAAGCTGTTTTTTGCAGAATATAATGCACTAATGTATTTTCAGTGAAGGACAACTATACTGTAGTTGTACGTCCCTGACCACTCTGTTGAAGCAAAAAACAACTGGTGACTTTCAATATAAAACGCAACCCCTGTCAATACACAGCGAGACTCACCGGCTCCCGCTCTCACCAGTTGTGCTATTTATAAAGTAAAACGTGACTGGCTCAACTATTCTGGGGAACTACGGTAAGATTAATAATGTAAAATAATGTGACAGGTGAAATAAAGAACGCCATCTGCGTTATCTTCTGACATATTGCACAAGTTGACTGCAGGTCTTTACTTAAAAAGTAGCTACAAAAATGAAACTGTATAGAAAAACTTCAAAGAACTAGTTTCAACAGTATTGACTGTATTGAAAAACCATCTCCTGGCTGGTTCATAACACCCCGGTATACGGTATACACGGTATACCGCAAAAGCCGATACTAGACAATAATATATCTTCAAAGACATCAGTATTAAAAGTCCAATGCTGACATTTTTATGTCAATATCAAATAATTTCTGGGGAACAATTAAGTACTTTACTGTGATTGTTTTCAATAAAATTGTAAAAAATTAACAAATAGAGCAATTTGTCAAGCAGGAATTTAGCTAGGACTGTCTGTGAGAGGTCTGAGTGGGGTTGGGGAAAACTTTAAACTAGCTGTTATTGGCCGAGAGGTTTGAAACTCTTTCTATTTGAAATGTATCGCCGGGTGATGTCACAGGGCAGGCCAAAACTTCGTCCCACCAAAACAGATTGAAATTTCTGGCCTTTTTTTTCAAACAGCTCCTACATTAAAAGGGAATTAACATAATACTCACAATTTCAGAGTATTATTCCAACATCATCGTGTAGAAAAATACAATACACAGGAAAATCACGTGACTACACTGGGCCTTTAACGGCCACAATATACACTGCCCAGAGGGATGGATCAGCCTCTAGACATGAAAAATGTCCATTAATACCAAGAGTTCTGCAACTCAAAAATATCAGATACAGAATGTTGCATGAAGGGGTTAAGAAATAGAGCCCAGACAATGTAAACTTCATCTTACTTGTGAAGAGTGAAACACTGATATTTTTGCCTTCAGTCATCTCATCTCCAGCCACTGCAGTGACCCTGAATGTGTACTTCACTCCAGCAGTCAGCTCAGTTACGTTAAAGGCTGTCTCATTGGTAGTTGTATTCATATCTCTACTGCCACCAGTCCATTCTACTCTATAGAAGGATCTGTTTCCCAATGGTTCAATCCAGCTCAGAGACACAGATGATGTCGTGATTTCAGAGACAGTAAGGTTCCTGATGACTTCAGGTTCTGTGCATGCAAGAAATGTACATTTTGGGAGAAGACCATACCATTAGATTACCTAGTACCTACCTACAGTACTCTATCCCAGGATTTCATCACTTTTGATTCCAAAAAGAAAGAGGACCTTACCCTTCCTCTTATTGCCCTCTCATTGTTAAATACAGATATTAACATAATCATTACATGGTTCCACTTCAGGGAAAATATTAAGACCATTCCAATGAAAAGGCTTACTTGTAAAGAGTGCTTTCTCCTGAGCATTTCCTTTAGTTATATTATCACCTGCCACTGCAGAGACCTTGAATGTGTATTTCACTCCAGCAGTCAGCTCAGTTACATTAAAGGCTGTCTCATTGGTAGTTGTATTCATATCTCTACTGCCATCAGTCCATTCTACTCTATAGAAGGACCTGTTTCCCAATGGTTCAATCCAGCTCAGAGACACAGATGATGTTGTGATTTCAGAGACAGTAAGGTTCCTGATGACTTCAGGTTCTGTGCGTGCAAGAAAGTTATATTTTGGGAAAAGATCACCAGAATCATTATTATTCATGGTATTCACCATACACTCTATATATATGATCAGAAGCATGCTACTTCTACATACATTTAAGGTAAGTATGTAGGACACAAAAGTGGTACCTCTAAAAACATATTTAAAGATAGTAAGCATTATCAATGACATGAAAAGTTATGGGGACAAAAAAGGTGTTTTAAATAAAGGACAAGCAGTTAATCATACTATCCAAGCCCAATTTTGCAGTTGAATGCAGATAAACACATTTCCTAAAATATTCTGCATCAGTTGGAGTCTACACTCCCTTCTCAAGAGAGAATTATGTGAACCAAAACTACAGTGACTGACAGATATACTGATTAAAAATGATGGATAATCCTTCAGTAGTCTTATCAGCAGCGACTGCAGCAACTATGAGTCTGTACTGCACTCCAGCAGTCAGCTCAGTTACATTAAAGGCTGTCTCATTGGTAGTTGTATTCATATCTGTACTGCCATCAGTCCACTCTACTCTATAGAAGGATCTGTTTCCCAATGGTTCAATCCAGCTCAGAGACACAGATGATGTCGTGATTTCAGAGACAGATAGGTTCCTGATGACTTCAGGTTGTACGTGAGCAAGAAAGGTGATTTTAGGGGACACTAGACTAGGGTTGGGCGGTATTCAGATTTTTGCATCATCATAACGTCCTTCTCTCAGGCAGGAATTTACGATAGTACAGGCTTAGTACAGAAGGGGGTGCCAAGGGGGTGCCAAAAAAATTAGAAGCCCTTTGGGAGTCTATTACCAGAATGCTAACAAATTAGCACAAATGATAGTGAATTTCCATGGAGTTTTCTAGCTAAAAATGCAAACGAACACAAATAAAAGTATTTTTTTAAGAGACAGGCAGTCCAGCTCATAAAGTTATACATATAAAGGAGCTACCGATTGTAATTTTTGGTGAGTTTGGACATTTGCAAGCGAATGTGAACAAGAGACATTGTGCAAATGAACAGTACTGGCTCTGGAGCAGCAGTTGTACATGCTGTGTCTGTGTGGAGTCTGGAGTTGCTAGGGCAACAGGACTGCCTGCTCTGCTCGAAGAAGATGGAAGCAGACGGGCTGATGGGGGAGAAGACAACGGGCCGAGAACAGACAGGAGAAAAAACTCAGGGAAATCGAAAGATAGTTGTGGCAGCTGTACAGATAACTCATCCAAAAGGCCTTTAACTTCTCAAACACGGAAGAAACACAAGACAATATGACGTCCCATCACCTTATTAATTCAGACACTTACTTAGATAACTAGAAAATTAAACTTAGGGGTCGCATTAATGCAGAATTCTTAGTTTTACGCACAGGAAAAATATATAAATGCATAAGAAATATCTTGCTGCGTTTTTAAACGCAAATCTAAAATGATTCTTATTGTGATTTCTGCTCAGCATCAGACACATGTTGTGCTTCAGTTGCAGATGAACGGGCATTCTATCAGCAGACAGCGCTCTGACTGATGTGAGGCTACTTTACTCCAGCACTTCTCTCAGTGGAGCCAGCGTACTATTCTTTGGTAAAATGCAAGATTAACTTCAAGAAAAACATTAGGAAATGTAGCTGGCTACATCCTCTCTATGATACACATTAGAAATATGATGGCTAGCAAATTTTTGCAAGAAAAGACTGTACTTAATAATTAATAATAGATCAATAATGTAAAATAATGTGACAGGTGAAATAAAGAACGCCATCTGCGTTATCTTCTGACATATTGCACAAGTTGACTGCAGGTATTTACTTAAAAAGTAGCTACAAAAATGAAACTGTATAGAAAAACTTCAAAGAACTAGGTTCAACAGTATTGACTGTATTGAAAAACCATCTCCTGGCTGTTTCATAACACACCGGTATACGGTATACACAGTATACCGCAAAAGCCGATACTAGACAATAATATATCTTCAAAGACATCAGTATTAAAAGTCCAATGCTGCCATTTTTATGTCAATATCAAATAATTTCTGGGGAACAATTAAGTACCTTACTGTGATTGTTTTCAATAAAATTGTCAAAAATTAACATATAGAGCAATTTGTCAAGGAGGAATTTAGCTGAGACTGTCTGGGAGAGGTCTGAGTGGGGTTGGGGAAAACTTTAAACTAGCTGTTATTGGCCGAGAGGTTTGAAACTCTTTCTATTTGAAATGTATCGCCGGGTGATGTCACAGGGCAGGCCAAAACTTCGTCCCACCAAAACAGATTGAAATTTCTGGCCTTTTTTTTCAAACAGCTCCTACATTAAAAGGGAATTAACATAATACTCACAATTTCAGAGTATTATTCCAACATCATCGTGTAGAAAAATACAATACACAGGAAAATCACGTGACTACACTGGGCCTTTAACGGCCACAATATACACTGCCCAGAGGGATGGATCAGCCTCTAGACATGAAAAATGTCCATTAATACCAAGAGTTCTGCAACTCAAAAATATCAGATACAGAATGTTGCATGAAGGGGTTAAGAAATAAAGCCCAGACAATGTAAACTTCATCTTACTTGTGAAGAGTGAAACACTGATATTTTTGCCTTCAGTCATCTCATCTCCAGCCACTGCAGTGACCCTGAATGTGTACTTCACTCCAGCAGTCAGATCAGTTACGTTAAAGGCTGTCTCATTGGTAGTTGTATTCATATCTCTACTGCCACCAGTCCATTCTACTCTATAGAAGGATCTGTTTCCCAATGGTTCAATCCAGCTCAGAGACACAGATGATGTCGTGATTTCAGAGACAGTAAGGTTCCTGATGACTTCAGGTTCTGTGCATGCAAGAAATGTACATTTTGGGAGAAGACCATACCATTAGATTACCTAGTACCTACCTACAGTACTCTATCCCAGGATTTCATCACTTTTGATTCCAAAAAGAAAGAGGACCTTACCCTTCCTCTTATTGCCCTCTCATTGTTAAATACAGATATTAACATAATCATTACATGGTTCCACTTCAGGGAAAATATTAAGACCATTCCAATGAAAAGGCTTACTTGTAAAGAGTGCTTTCTCCTGAGCATTTCCTTTAGTTATATTATCACCTGCCACTGCAGAGACCTTGAATGTGTATTTCACTCCAGCAGTCAGCTCAGTTACATTAAAGGCTGTCTCATTGGTAGTTGTATTCATATCTCTACTGCCATCAGTCCATTCTACTCTATAGAAGGACCTGTTTCCCAATGGTTCAATCCAGCTCAGAGACACAGATGATGTTGTGATTTCAGAGACAGTAAGGTTCCTGATGACTTCAGGTTCTGTGCGTGCAAGAAAGTTATATTTTGGGAAAAGATCACCAGAATCATTATTATTCATGGTATTCACCATACACTCTATATATATGATCAGAAGCATGCTACTTCTACATACATTTAAGGTAAGTATGTAGGACACAAAAGTGGTACCTCTAAAAACATATTTAAAGATAGTAAGCATTATCAATGACATGAAAAGTTATGGGGACAAAAAAGGTGTTTTAAATAAAGGACAAGCAGTTAATCATACTATCCAAGCCCAATTTTGCAGTTGAATGCAGATAAACACATTTCCTAAAATATTCTGCATCAGTTGGAGTCTACACTCCCTTCTCAAGAGAGAATTATGTGAACCAAAACTACAGTGACTGACAGATATACTGATTAAAAATGATGGATAATCCTTCAGTAGTCTTATCAGCAGCGACTGCAGCAACTATGAGTCTGTACTGCACTCCAGCAGTCAGCTCAGTTACATTAAAGGCTGTCTCATTGGTAGTTGTATTCATATCTGTACTGCCATCAGTCCACTCTACTCTATAGAAGGATCTGTTTCCCAATGGTTCAATCCAGCTCAGAGACACAGATGATGTCGTGATTTCAGAGACAGATAGGTTCCTGATGACTTCAGGTTGTACGTGAGCAAGAAAGGTGATTTTAGGGGACACTAGACTAGGGTTGGGCGGTATTCAGATTTTTGCATCATCATAACGTCCTTCTCTCAGGCAGGAATTTACGATAGTACAGGCTTAGTACAGAAGGGGGTGCCAAGGGGGTGCCAAAAAAATTAGAAGCCCTTTGGGAGTCTATTACCAGAATGCTAACAAATTAGCACAAATGATAGTGAATTTCCATGGAGTTTTCTAGCTAAAAATGCAAACGAACACAAATAAAAGTATTTTTTTAAGAGACAGGCAGTCCAGCTCATAAAGTTATACATATAAAGGAGCTACCGATTGTAATTTTTGGTGAGTTTGGACATTTGCAAGCGAATGTGAACAAGAGACATTGTGCAAATGAACAGTACTGGCTCTGGAGCAGCAGTTGTACATGCTGTGTCTGTGTGGAGTCTGGAGTTGCTAGGGCAACAGGACTGCCTGCTCTGCTCGAAGAAGATGGAAGCAGACGGGCTGATGGGGGAGAAGACAACGGGCCGAGAACAGACAGGAGAAAAAACTCAGGGAAATCGAAAGATAGTTGTGGCAGCTGTACAGATAACTCATCCAAAAGGCCTTTAACTTCTCAAACACGGAAGAAACACAAGACAATATGACGTCCCATCACCTTATTAATTCAGACACTTACTTAGATAACTAGAAAATTAAACTTAGGGGTCGCATTAATGCAGAATTCTTAGTTTTACGCACAGGAAAAATATATAAATGCATAAGAAATATCTTGCTGCGTTTTTAAACGCAAATCTAAAATGATTCTTATTGTGATTTCTGCTCAGCATCAGACACATGTTGTGCTTCAGTTGCAGATGAACGGGCATTCTATCAGCAGACAGCGCTCTGACTGATGTGAGGCTACTTTACTCCAGCACTTCTCTCAGTGGAGCCAGCGTACTATTCTTTGGTAAAATGCAAGATTAACTTCAAGAAAAACATTAGGAAATGTAGCTGGCTACATCCTCTCTATGATACACATTAGAAATATGATGGCTAGCAAATTTTTGCAAGAAAAGACTGTACTTAATAATTAATAATAGATCAATAATGTAAAATAATGTGACAGGTGAAATAAAGAACGCCATCTGCGTTATCTTCTGACATATTGCACAAGTTGACTGCAGGTATTTACTTAAAAAGTAGCTACAAAAATGAAACTGTATAGAAAAACTTCAAAGAACTAGGTTCAACAGTATTGACTGTATTGAAAAACCATCTCCTGGCTGTTTCATAACACACCGGTATACGGTATACACAGTATACCGCAAAAGCCGATACTAGACAATAATATATCTTCAAAGACATCAGTATTAAAAGTCCAATGCTGCCATTTTTATGTCAATATCAAATCATTTCTGGGGAACAATTAAGTACCTTACTGTGATTGTTTTCTATAAAATGGTCAAAAATTAACAAATAGAGCAATTTGTCAAGCAGGAATTTAGCTGGGACTGTCTGGGAGAGGTCTGAGTGGGGTTGGGGAAAACTTTAAACTAGCTGTTATTGGCCGAGAGGTTTGAAACTCTTTCTATTTGAAATGTATCGCCGGGTGATGTCACAGGGCAGGCCAAAACTTCGTCCCACCAAAACAGAATGAAATTTCTGGCCTTTTTTTCAAACAGCTCCTACATTAAAAGGGAATTAACATAATACTCACAATTTCAGAGTATTATTCCAACATCATCGTGTAGAAAAATACAATACACAGGAAAATCACGTGACTACACTGGGCCTTTAACGGCCACAATATACACTGCCCAGAGGGATGGATCAGCCTCTAGACATGAAAAATTTCCATTAATACCAAGAGTTCTGCAACTCAAAAATATCAGATACAGAATGTTGCATGAAGGGGTTAAGAAATAAAGCCCAGACAATTTAAACTTCATCTTACTTGTGAAGAGTGAAACACTGATATTTTTGCCTTCAGTCATCTCATCTCCAGCCACTGCAGTGACCCTGAATGTGTACTTCACTCCAGCAGTCAGCTCAGTTACGTTAAAGGCTGTCTCATTGGTAGTTGTATTCATATCTCTACTGCCACCAGTCCATTCTACTCTATAGAAGGATCTGTTTCCCAATGTTTCAATCCAGCTCAGAGACACAGATGATGTTGTGATTTCAGAGACAGTCAGGTTCCTGATGACTTCAGGTTCTGTGCATGCAAGAAATGTACATTTTGGGAGAAGACCATACCATTAGATTACCTAGTACCTGCCTACAGTACTCTATCCCAGGATTTCATCACTTTTGATTCCAAAAAGAAAGAGGACCTTACCCTTCCTCCTATTGCCCTCTCATTGTTAAATACAGATATTAACATAATCATTACATGGTTCCACTTCAGGGAAAATATTAAGACCATTCCAATGAAAAGGCTTACTTGTAAAGAGTGCTTTCTCCTGAGCATTTCCTTTAGTTATATTATCACCTGCCACTGCAGAGACCTTGAATGTGTATTTCACTCCAGCAGTCAGCTCAGTTACATTAAAGGCTGTCTCATTGGTAGTTGTATTCATATCTCTACTGCCATCAGTCCATTCTACTCTATAGAAGGACCTGTTTCCCAATGGTTCAATCCAGCTCAGAGACACAGATGATGTTGTGATTTCAGAGACAGTCAGGTTCCTGATGACTTCAGGTTCTGTGCGTGCAAGAAAGTTATATTTTGGGAAAAGATCACCAGAATCATTATTATTCATGGTATTCACCATACACTCTATATATGATCAGAAGCATGCTACTTCTACATACATTTAAGGTAAGTATGTAGGACACAAAAGTGGTACCTCTAAAAACATATTTAAAGATAGTAAGCATTATCAATGACATGAAAAGTTATGGGGACAAAAAAGGTGTTTTAAATAAAGGACAAGCAGTTAATCATACTATCCAAGCCCAATTTTGCAGTTGAATGCAGATAAACACATTTCCTAAAATATTCTGCATCAGTTGGAGTCTACACTCCCTTCTCAAGAGAGAATTATGTGAACCAAAACTACAGTGACTGACAGATATACTGATTAAAAATGATGGATAATCCTTCAGTAGTCTTATCAGCAGCGACTGCAGCAACTATGAGTCTGTACTGCACTCCAGCAGTCAGCTCAGTTACATTAAAGGCTGTCTCATTGGTAGTTGTATTCATATCTCTACTGCCATCAGTCCACTCTACTCTATAGATGGATCTGTTTCCCAATGGTTCAATCCAGCTCAGAGACACAGATGATGTCGTGATTTCAGAGACAGATAGGTTCCTGATGACTTCAGGTTGTACGTGAGCAAGAAAGGTGATTTTAGGGGACACTAGACTAGGGTTGGGCGGTATTCAGATTTTTGTATCATCATAACGTCCTTCTCTCAGGCAGGAATTTACGATAGTACAGGCTTAGTACAGAAGGGGGTGCCAAGGGGGTGCCAAAAAAATTAGAAGCCCTTTGGGAGTCTATTACCAGAATGCTAACAAATTAGCACAAATGATAGTGAATTTCCATGGAGTTTTCTAGCTAAAAATGCAAACGAACACAAATAAAAGTATTTTTTTAAGAGACAGGCAGTCCAGCTCATAAAGTTATACATATAAAGGAGCTACCGATTGTAATTTTTGGTGAGTTTGGACATTTGCAAGCGAATGTGAACAAGAGACATTGTGCAAATGAACAGTACTGGCTCTGGAGCAGCAGTTGTACATGCTGTGTCTGTGTGGAGTCTGGAGTTGCTAGGGCAACAGGACTGCCTGCTCTGCTCGAAGAAGATGGAAGCAGACGGGCTGATGGGGGAGAAGACAACGGGCCGAGAACAGACAGGAGAAAAAACTCAGGGAAATCGAAAGATAGTTGTGGCAGCTGTACAGATAACTCATCCAAAAGGCCTTTAACTTCTCAAACACGGAAGAAACACAACACAATATGACGTCCCATCACCTTATTAATTCAGACACTTACTTAGATAACTAGAAAATTAAACTTAGGGGTCGCATTAATGCAGAATTCTTAGTTTTACGCACAGGAAAAATATATAAATGCATAAGAAATATCTTGCTGCGTTTTGTAAACGCAAATCTAAAATGATTCTTATTGTGATTTCTGCTCAGCATCAGACACATGTTGTGCTTCAGTTGCAGATGAACGGGCATTCTATCAGCAGACAGCGCTCTGACTGATGTGAGGCTACTTTACTCCAGCACTTCTCTCAGTGGAGCCAGCGTACTATTCTTTGGTAAAATGCAAGATTAACTTCAAGAAAAACATTAGGAAATGTAGCTGGCTACATCCTCTCTATCATACACATTAGAAATATGATGGCTAGCAAAGTTTTTGCAAGAAAAGACTGTACTTTTTCTTTGAAAGCTGATTAAGCCTGCTTGTGTGGCTTCCAGCCAAATAGCATTGCACTTCTGTTCTCATCTGATGAAAATGAAGCTGTTTTCTGCCGAATATAATGCACTAATGTATTTTCAGTGAAGGACAACTATACTGTAGTTGTACGTCCCTGACCACTCTGTTGAAGCAAAAAACAACTGGTGACTTTCAATATAAAACGCAACCCCTGTCAATACACAGCGAGACTCACCGGCTCCCGCTCTCACCAGTTGTGCTATTTATAAAGTAAAACGTGACTGGCTCAACTATTCTGGGGAACTACGGTAAGATTAATAATGTAAAATAATGTGACAGGTGAAATAAAGAACGCCATCTGCGTTATCTTCTGACATATTGCACAAGTTGACTGCAGGTCTTTACTTAAAAAGTAGCTACAAAAATGAAACTGTATAGAAAAACTTCAAAGAACTAGTTTCAACAGTATTGACTGTATTGAAAAACCATCTCCTGGCTGTTTCATAACACCCCGGATACCGCAAAAGCCGATACTAGACAATAATATATCTTCAAAGACATCAGTATTAAAAGTCCAATGCTGCCATTTTTATGTCAATATCAAATAATTTCTGGGGAACAATTAAGTACCTTACTGTGATTGTTTTCAATAAAATTGTCAAAAATTAACATATAGAGCAATTTGTCAAGGAGGAATTTAGCTGAGACTGTCTGGGAGAGGTCTGAGTGGGGTTGGGGAAAACTTTAAACTAGCTGTTATTGGCCGAGAGGTTTGAAACTCTTTCTATTTGAAATGTATCGCCGGGTGATGTCACAGGGCAGGCCAAAACTTCGTCCCACCAAAACAGATTGACATTTCTGGCGTTTTTTTCAAACAGCTCCTACATTAAAAGGGAATTAACATAATACTCACAATTTCAGAGTATTATTCCAACATCATCGTGTAGAAAAATACAATACACAGGAAAATCACGTGACTACACTGGGCCTTTAACGGCCACAATATACACTGCCCAGAGGGATGGATCAGCCTCTAGACATGAAAAATGTCCATTAATACCAAGAGTTCCGCAACTCAAAAATATCAGATACAGAATGTTGCATGAAGGGGTTAAGAAATAGAGCCCAGACAATGTAAACTTCATCTTACTTGTGAAGAGTGAAACACTGATATTTTTGCCTTCAGTCATCTCATCTCCAGCCACTGCAGTGACCCTGAATGTGTACTTCACTCCAGCAGTCAGATCAGTTACGTTAAAGGCTGTCTCATTGGTAGTTGTATTCATATCTCTACTGCCACCAGTCCATTCTACTCTATAGAAGGATCTGTTTCCCAATGTTTCAATCCAGCTCAGAGACACAGATGATGTCGTGATTTCAGAGACAGTAAGGTTCCTGATGACTTCAGGTTCTGTGCATGCAAGAAATGTACATTTTGGGAGAAGACCATACCATTAGATTACCTAGTACCTACCTACAGTACTCTATCCCAGGATTTCATCACTTTTGATTCCAAAAAAGATAAAGGACCTTACCCTTCCTCTTATTGCCCTCTCATTGTTAAATACAGATATTAACATAATCATTACATGGTTCCACTTCAGAGAAAATATTAAGACCATTCCAATGAAAAGGCTTACTTGTAAAGAGTGCTTTCTCCTGAGCATTTCCTTTAGTTATATTATCACCAGCCACTGCAGAGACCTTGAACGTGTACTGCACTCCAGCAGTCAGCTCAGTTACATTATAGGCTGTCTCATTGGTAGTTGTATTCATATCTCTACTGCCATTAGTCCATTCTACTCTATAGAAGGACCTGTTTCCCAATGGTTCAATCCAGCTCAGAGACACAGATGATGTTGTGATTTCAGAGACAGTCAGGTTCCTGATGACTTCAGGTTCTGTGCGTGCAAGAAAGTTATATTTTGGGAAAAGATCACCAGAATCATTATTATTCATGGTATTCACCATACACTCTATATATATGATCAGAAGCATGCTATTTCTACATACATTTAAGGTAAGTATGTAGGACACAAAAGTGGTACCTCTAAAAACATATTGAAAGATAGTAAGCATTATCAATGACATGAAAACTTTTGGGGACAAAAAAGGTTTTCAATAAAGGACAAGCAGTTAATGATACTATCCAAGCCCAATTTTGCAGTTGAATGCAGATAAACACATTTCCTCAAATATTCTGCATCAGTTGGAGTCTACACTCCCTTCTCAAGAGAGAATTATGTGAACCAAAACTACAGTGACTGACAGATATACTGATTAAAAATGATGGATAATCCTTCAGTAGTCTTATCAGCAGCGACTGCAGCAACTATGAGTCTGTACTTCACTCCAGCAGTCAGCTCAGTTACATTAAAGGCTCTCTCATTGGTAGTTGTATTCATATCTCTACTGCCATCAGCCCACTCTACTCTATAGATGGATCTGTTTCCCAATGGTTCAATCCAGCTCAGAGACACAGATGATGTCGTGATTTCAGAGACAGATAGGTTCCTGATGACTTCAGGTTGTACGTGAGCAAGAAAGGTGATTTTAGGGGACACTAGACTAGGGTTGGGCGGTATTCAGATTTTTGTATCATCATAACGTCCTTCTCTCAGGCAGGAATTTACGATAGTACAGGCTTAGTACAGAAGGGGGTGTCAAGGGGGTACCAAAAAATTAGAAGCCCTTTGGGAGTCTATTACCAGAATGCTAACAAATTAGCACAAATGATAGTGAATTTCCATGGAGTTTTCTAGCTAAAAATGCAAACGAACACAAATAAAAGTATTTTTTTAAGAGACAGGCAGTCCAGCTCATAAAGTTATACATATAAAGGAGCTACCGATTGTAATTTTTGGTGAGTTTGGACATTTGCAAGCGAATGTGAACAAGAGACATTGTGCAAATGAACAGTACTGGCTCTGGAGCAGCAGTTGTACATGCTGTGTCTGTGTGGAGTCTGGAGTTGCTAGGGCAACAGGACTGCCTGCTCTGCTCGAAGAAGATGGAAGCAGACGGGCTGATGGGGGAGAAGACAACGGGCCGAGAACAGACAGGAGAAAAAACTCAAGGAAATCGAAAGATAGTTGTGGCAGCTGTACAGATAACTCATCCAAAAGGCCTTTAACTTCTCAAACACGGAAGAAACACAACACAATATGACGTCCCATCACCTTATTAATTCAGACACTTACTTAGATAACTAGAAAATTAAACTTAGGGGTCGCATTAATGCAGAATTCTTAGTTTTACGCACAGGAAAAATATATAAATGCATAAGAAATATCTTGCTGCGTTTTGTAAACGCAAATCTAAAATGATTCTTATTGTGATTTCTGCTCAGCATCAGACACATGTTGTGCTTCAGTTGCAGATGAACGGGCATTCTATCAGCAGACAGCGCTCTGACTGATGGGAGGCTACTTTACTCCAGCACTTCTCTCAGTGGAGCCAGCGTACTATTCTTTGGTAAAATGCAAGATTAACTTCAAGAAAAACATTAGGAAATGTAGCTGGCTACATCCTCTCTATGATAAACATTAGAAATATGATGGCTAGCAAATTTTTGCAAGAAAAGACCGTACTTAATAATTAATAATAGATCAATAATGTAAAATAATGTGACAGGTGAAATAAAGAACGCCATCTGCGTTATCTTCTGACATATTGCACAAGTTGACTGCAGGTATTTACTTAAAAAGTAGCTACAAAAATGAAACTGTATAGAAAAACTTCAAAGAACTAGGTTCAACAGTATTGACTGTATTGAAAAACCATCTCCTGGCTGTTTCATAACACACCGGTATACGGTATACACAGTATACCACAAAAGCCGATACTAGACAATAATATATCTTCAAAGACATCAGTATTAAAAGTCCAATGCTGCCATTTTTATGTCAATATCAAATAATTTCTGGGGAACAATTAAGTACCTTACTGTGATTGTTTTCAATAAAATTGTCAAAAATTAACATATAGAGCAATTTGTCAAGGAGGAATTTAGCTGAGACTGTCTGGGAGAGGTCTGAGTGGGGTTGGGGAAAACTTTAAACTAGCTGTTATTGGCCGAGAGGTTTGAAACTCTTTCTATTTGAAATGTATCGCCGGGTGATGTCACAGGGCAGGCCAAAACTTCGTCCCACCAAAACAGATTGACATTTCTGGCGTTTTTTTCAAACAGCTCCTACATTAAAAGGGAATTAACATAATACTCACAATTTCAGAGTATTATTCCAACATCATCGTGTAGAAAAATACAATACACAGGAAAATCACGTGACTACACTGGGCCTTTAACGGCCACAATATACACTGCCCAGAGGGATGGATCAGCCTCTAGACATGAAAAATGTCCATTAATACCAAGAGTTCCGCAACTCAAAAATATCAGATACAGAATGTTGCATGAAGGGGTTAAGAAATAAAGCCCAGACAATTTAAACTTCATCTTACTTGTGAAGAGTGAAACACTGATATTTTTGCCTTCAGTCATCTCATCTCCAGCCACTGCAGTGACCCTGAATGTGTACTTCACTCCAGCAGTCAGCTCAGTTACGTTAAAGGCTGTCTCATTGGTAGTTGTATTCATATCTCTACTGCCACCAGTCCATTCTACTCTATAGAAGGATCTGTTTCCCAATGTTTCAATCCAGCTCAGAGACACAGATGATGTCGTGATTTCAGAGACAGTAAGGTTCCTGATGACTTCAGGTTCTGTGCATGCAAGAAATGTACATTTTGGGAGAAGACCATACCATTAGATTACCTAGTACCTACCTACAGTACTCTATCCCAGGATTTCATCACTTTTGATTCCAAAAAAGATAAAGGACCTTACCCTTCCTCTTATTGCCCTCTCATTGTTAAATACAGATATTAACATAATCATTACATGGTTCCACTTCAGAGAAAATATTAAGACCATTCCAATGAAAAGGCTTACTTGTAAAGAGTGCTTTCTCCTGAGCATTTCCTTTAGTTATATTATCACCAGCCACTGCAGAGACCTTGAACGTGTACTGCACTCCAGCAGTCAGCTCAGTTACATTATAGGCTGTCTCATTGGTAGTTGTATTCATATCTCTACTGCCATTAGTCCATTCTACTCTATAGAAGGACCTGTTTCCCAATGGTTCAATCCAGCTCAGAGACACAGATGATGTTGTGATTTCAGAGACAGTCAGGTTCCTGATGACTTCAGGTTCTGTGCGTGCAAGAAAGTTATATTTTGGGAAAAGATCACCAGAATCATTATTATTCATGGTATTCACCATACACTCTATATATATGATCAGAAGCATGCTATTTCTACATACATTTAAGGTAAGTATGTAGGACACAAAAGTGGTACCTCTAAAAACATATTGAAAGATAGTAAGCATTATCAATGACATGAAAACTTTTGGGGACAAAAAAGGTTTTCAATAAAGGACAAGCAGTTAATGATACTATCCAAGCCCAATTTTGCAGTTGAATGCAGATAAACACATTTCCTCAAATATTCTGCATCAGTTGGAGTCTACACTCCCTTCTCAAGAGAGAATTATGTGAACCAAAACTACAGTGACTGACAGATATACTGATTAAAAATGATGGATAATCCTTCAGTAGTCTTATCAGCAGCGACTGCAGCAACTATGAGTCTGTACTTCACTCCAGCAGTCAGCTCAGTTACATTAAAGGCTCTCTCATTGGTAGTTGTATTCATATCTCTACTGCCATCAGCCCACTCTACTCTATAGATGGATCTGTTTCCCAATGGTTCAATCCAGCTCAGAGACACAGATGATGTCGTGATTTCAGAGACAGATAGGTTCCTGATGACTTCAGGTTGTACGTGAGCAAGAAAGGTGATTTTAGGGGACACTAGACTAGGGTTGGGCGGTATTCAGATTTTTGTATCATCATAACGTCCTTCTCTCAGGCAGGAATTTACGATAGTACAGGCTTAGTACAGAAGGGGGTGTCAAGGGGGTACCAAAAAATTAGAAGCCCTTTGGGAGTCTATTACCAGAATGCTAACAAATTAGCACAAATGATAGTGAATTTCCATGGAGTTTTCTAGCTAAAAATGCAAACGAACACAAATAAAAGTATTTTTTTAAGAGACAGGCAGTCCAGCTCATAAAGTTATACATATAAAGGAGCTACCGATTGTAATTTTTGGTGAGTTTGGACATTTGCAAGCGAATGTGAACAAGAGACATTGTGCAAATGAACAGTACTGGCTCTGGAGCAGCAGTTGTACATGCTGTGTCTGTGTGGAGTCTGGAGTTGCTAGGGCAACAGGACTGCCTGCTCTGCTCGAAGAAGATGGAAGCAGACGGGATGATGGGGGAGAAGACAACGGGCCGAGAACAGACAGGAGAAAAAACTCAAGGAAATCGAAAGATAGTTGTGGCAGCTGTACAGATAACTCATCCAAAAGGCCTTTAACTTCTCAAACACGGAAGAAACACAACACAATATGACGTCCCATCACCTTATTAATTCAGACACTTACTTAGATAACTAGAAAATTAAACTTAGGGGTCGCATTAATGCAGAATTCTTAGTTTTACGCACAGGAAAAATATATAAATGCATAAGAAATATCTTGCTGCGTTTTGTAAACGCAAATCTAAAATGATTCTTATTGTGATTTCTGCTCAGCATCAGACACATGTTGTGCTTCAGTTGCAGATGAACGGGCATTCTATCAGCAGACAGCGCTCTGACTGATGTGAGGCTACTTTACTCCAGCACTTCTCTCAGTGGAGCCAGCGTACTATTCTTTGGTAAAATGCAAGATTAACTTCAAGAAAAACATTAGGAAATGTAGCTGGCTACATCCTCTCTATGATACACATTAGAAATATGATGGCTAGCAAATTTTTGCAAGAAAAGACTGTACTTAATAATTAATAATAGATCAATAATGTAAAATAATGTGACAGGTGAAATAAAGAACGCCATCTGCGTTATCTTCTGACATATTGCACAAGTTGACTGCAGGTATTTACTTAAAAAGTAGCTACAAAAATGAAACTGTATAGAAAAACTTCAAAGAACTAGGTTCAACAGTATTGACTGTATTGAAAAACCATCTCCTGGCTGTTTCATAACACACCGGTATACGGTATACACAGTATACCGCAAAAGCCGATACTAGACAATAATATATCTTCAAAGACATCAGTATTAAAAGTCCAATGCTGCCATTTTTATGTCAATATCAAATAATTTCTGGGGAACAATTAAGTACCTTACTGTGATTGTTTTCAATAAAATTGTCAAAAATTAACATATAGAGCAATTTGTCAAGGAGGAATTTAGCTGAGACTGTCTGGGAGAGGTCTGAGTGGGGTTGGGGAAAACTTTAAACTAGCTGTTATTGGCCGAGAGGTTTGAAACTCTTTCTATTTGAAATGTATCGCCGGGGGATGTCACAGGGCAGGCCAAAACTTCGTCCCACCAAAACAGATTGACATTTCTGCCGTTTTTTTCAAACAGCTCCTACATTAAAAGGGAATTAACATAATACTCACAATTTCAGAGTATTATTCCAACATCATCGTGTAGAAAAATACAATACACAGGAAAATCACGTGACTACACTGGGCCTTTAACGGCCACAATATACACTGCCCAGAGGGATGGATCAGCCTCTAGACATGAAAAATGTCCATTAATACCAAGAGTTCCGCAACTCAAAAATATCAGATACAGAATGTTGCATGAAAGGGTTAAGAAATAGAGCCCAGACAATGTAAACTTCATCTTACTTGTGAAGAGTGAAACACTGATATTTTTGCCTTCAGTCATCTCATCTCCAGCCACTGCAGTGACCCTGAATGTGTACTGCACTCCAGCAGTCAGCTCAGTTACGTTAAAGGCTGTCTCATTGGTAGTTGTATTCATATCTCTACTGCCACCAGTCCATTCTACTCTATAGAAGGATCTGTTTCCCAATGTTTCAATCCAGCTCAGAGACACAGATGATGTCGTGATTTCAGAGACAGTAAGGTTCCTGATGACTTCAGGTTCTGTGCATGCAAGAAATGTACATTTTGGGAGAAGACCATACCATTAGATTACCTAGTACCTACCTACAGTACTCTATCCCAGGATTTCATCACTTTTGATTCCAAAAAAGATAAAGGACCTTACCCTTCCTCTTATTGCCCTCTCATTGTTAAATACAGATATTAACATAATCATTACATGGTTCCACTTCAGAGAAAATATTAAGACCATTCCAATGAAAAGGCTTACTTGTAAAGAGTGCTTTCTCCTGAGCATTTCCTTTAGTTATATTATCACCAGCCACTGCAGAGACCTTGAACGTGTACTGCACTCCAGCAGTCAGCTCAGTTACATTATAGGCTGTCTCATTGGTAGTTGTATTCATATCTCTACTGCCATTAGTCCATTCTACTCTATAGAAGGACCTGTTTCCCAATGGTTCAATCCAGCTCAGAGACACAGATGATGTTGTGATTTCAGAGACAGTCAGGTTCCTGATGACTTCAGGTTCTGTGCGTGCAAGAAAGTTATATTTTGGGAAAAGATCACCAGAATCATTATTATTCATGGTATTCACCATACACTCTATATATATGATCAGAAGCATGCTATTTCTACATACATTTAAGGTAAGTATGTAGGACACAAAAGTGGTACCTCTAAAAACATATTGAAAGATAGTAAGCATTATCAATGACATGAAAACTTTTGGGGACAAAAAAGGTTTTCAATAAAGGACAAGCAGTTAATGATACTATCCAAGCCCAATTTTGCAGTTGAATGCAGATAAACACATTTCCTCAAATATTCTGCATCAGTTGGAGTCTACACTCCCTTCTCAAGAGAGAATTATGTGAACCAAAACTACAGTGACTGACAGATATACTGATTAAAAATGATGGATAATCCTTCAGTAGTCTTATCAGCAGCGACTGCAGCAACTATGAGTCTGTACTTCACTCCAGCAGTCAGCTCAGTTACATTAAAGGCTCTCTCATTGGTAGTTGTATTCATATCTCTACTGCCATCAGCCCACTCTACTCTATAGATGGATCTGTTTCCCAATGGTTCAATCCAGCTCAGAGACACAGATGATGTCGTGATTTCAGAGACAGATAGGTTCCTGATGACTTCAGGTTGTACGTGAGCAAGAAAGGTGATTTTAGGGGACACTAGACTAGGGTTGGGCGGTATTCAGATTTTTGTATCATCATAACGTCCTTCTCTCAGGCAGGAATTTACGATAGTACAGGCTTAGTACAGAAGGGGGTGTCAAGGGGGTACCAAAAAATTAGAAGCCCTTTGGGAGTCTATTACCAGAATGCTAACAAATTAGCACAAATGATAGTGAATTTCCATGGAGTTTTCTAGCTAAAAATGCAAACGAACACAAATAAAAGTATTTTTTTAAGAGACAGGCAGTCCAGCTCATAAAGTTATACATATAAAGGAGCTACCGATTGTAATTTTTGGTGAGTTTGGACATTTGCAAGCGAATGTGAACAAGAGACATTGTGCAAATGAACAGTACTGGCTCTGGAGCAGCAGTTGTACATGCTGTGTCTGTGTGGAGTCTGGAGTTGCTAGGGCAACAGGACTGCCTGCTCTGCTCGAAGAAGATGGAAGCAGACGGGCTGATGGGGGAGAAGACAACGGGCCGAGAACAGACAGGAGAAAAAACTCAAGGAAATCGAAAGATAGTTGTGGCAGCTGTACAGATAACTCATCCAAAAGGCCTTTAACTTCTCAAACACGGAAGAAACACAACACAATATGACGTCCCATCACCTTATTAATTCAGACACTTACTTAGATAACTAGAAAATTAAACTTAGGGGTCGCATTAATGCAGAATTCTTAGTTTTACGCACAGGAAAAATATATAAATGCATAAGAAATATCTTGCTGCGTTTTGTAAACGCAAATCTAAAATGATTCTTATTGTGATTTCTGCTCAGCATCAGACACATGTTGTGCTTCAGTTGCAGATGAACGGGCATTCTATCAGCAGACAGCGCTCTGACTGATGGGAGGCTACTTTACTCCAGCACTTCTCTCAGTGGAGCCAGCGTACTATTCTTTGGTAAAATGCAAGATTAACTTCAAGAAAAACATTAGGAAATGTAGCTGGCTACATCCTCTCTATGATAAACATTAGAAATATGATGGCTAGCAAATTTTTGCAAGAAAAGACCGTACTTAATAATTAATAATAGATCAATAATGTAAAATAATGTGACAGGTGAAATAAAGAACGCCATCTGCGTTATCTTCTGACATATTGCACAAGTTGACTGCAGGTATTTACTTAAAAAGTAGCTACAAAAATGAAACTGTATAGAAAAACTTCAAAGAACTAGGTTCAACAGTATTGACTGTATTGAAAAACCATCTCCTGGCTGTTTCATAACACACCGGTATACGGTATACACAGTATACCACAAAAGCCGATACTAGACAATAATATATCTTCAAAGACATCAGTATTAAAAGTCCAATGCTGCCATTTTTATGTCAATATCAAATCATTTCTGGGGAACAATTAAGTACCTTACTGTGATTGTTTTCTATAAAATGGTCAAAAATTAACAAATAGAGCAATTTGTCAAGCAGGAATTTAGCTGGGACTGTCTGGGAGAGGTCTGAGTGGGGTTGGGGAAAACTTTAAACTAGCTGTTATTGGCCGAGAGGTTTGAAACTCTTTCTATTTGAAATGTATCGCCGGGTGATGTCACAGGGCAGGCCAAAACTTCGTCCCACCAAAACAGAATGAAATTTCTGGCCTTTTTTTCAAACAGCTCCTACATTAAAAGGGAATTAACATAATACTCACAATTTCAGAGTATTATTCCAACATCATCGTGTAGAAAAATACAATACACAGGAAAATCACGTGACTACACTGGGCCTTTAACGGCCACAATATACACTGCCCAGAGGGATGGACATGAAAAATGTCCATTAATACCAAGAGTTCCGCAACTCAAAAATATCAGATACAGAATGTTGCATGAAAGGGTTAAGAAATAGAGCCCAGACAATGTAAACTTCATCTTACTTGTGAAGAGTGAAACACTGATATTTTTGCCTTCAGTCATCTCATCTCCAGCCACTGCAGTGACCCTGAATGTGTACTTCACTCCAGCAGTCAGATCAGTTACGTTAAAGGCTGTCTCATTGGTAGTTGTATTCATATCTCTACTGCCACCAGTCCATTCTACTCTATAGAAGGATCTGTTTCCCAATGGTTCAATCCAGCTCAGAGACACAGATGATGTCGTGATTTCAGAGACAGTAAGGTTCCTGATGACTTCAGGTTCTGTGCATGCAAGAAATGTACATTTTGGGAGAAGACCATACCATTAGATTACCTAGTACCTACCTACAGTACTCTATCCCAGGATTTCATCACTTTTGATTCCAAAAAGAAAGAGGACCTTACCCTTCCTCTTATTGCCCTCTCATTGTTAAACACAGATATTAACATAATCATTACATGGTTCCACTTCAGAGAAAATATTAAGACCATTCCAATGAAAAGGCTTACTTGTAAAGAGTGCTTTCTCCTGAGCATTTCCTTTAGTTATATTATCACCAGCCACTGCAGAGACCTTGAATGTGTATTTCACTCCAGCAGTCAGCTCAGTTACATTATAGGCTGTCTCATTGGTAGTTGTATTCATATCTCTACTGCCACCAGTCCATTCTACTCTATAGAAGGACCTGTTTCCCAATGGTTCAATCCAGCTCAGAGACACAGATGATGTTGTGATTTCAGAGACAGTCAGGTTCCTGATGACTTCAGGTTCTGTGCGTGCAAGAAAGTTATATTTTGGGAAAAGATCACCAGAATCATTATTATTCATGGTATTCACCATACACTCTATATATATGATCAGAAGCATGCTATTTCTACATACATTTAAGGTAAGTATGTAGGACACAAAAGTGGTACCTCTAAAAACATATTTAAAGATAGTAATCATTATCAATGACATGAAAACTTTTGGGGACAAAAAAGGTTTTCAATAAAGGACAAGCAGTTAATGATACTATCCAAGCCCAATTTTGCAGTTGAATGCAGATAAACACATTTCCTACAATATTCTGCATCAGTTGGAGTCTACACTCCCTTCTCAAGAGAGAATTATGTGAACCAAAACTACAGTGACTGACAGATATACTGATTAAAAATGATGGATAATCCTTCAGTAGTCTTATCAGCAGCGACTACAGCAACTATGAGTCTGTACTTCACTCCAGCAGTCAGCTCAGTTACATTAAAGGCTGTCTCATTGGTAGTTGTATTCGTATCTCTACTGCCATTAGTCCACTCTACTCTATAGAAGGATATGTTTCCCAATGGTTCAATCCAGCTCAGAGACACAGATGATGTCGTGATTTCAGAGACAGATAGGTTCCTGATGACTTCAGGTTGTACGTGAGCAAGAAAGGTGATTTTAGGGGACACTAGACTAGGGTTGGGCGGTATTCAGATTTTTATATCATCATAACGTCCTTCTCTCAGGCAGGAATTTACGGGGGCGCCAAAAAATTAGAAGCCCTTTGGGAGTCTATTAACAGAATGTTAACAAAATTAGCACAAATGATAGCAAATGTCCATGGAGGTTGCTAGCTAAATATGCAAACGATCACAAACGAAAGCATTTGTTATTAAGAGACAAGCAGTCCAGCTCAATACGTTATACATATATAGGAGTTACCGATTGTAATTTTTGGTGAGTTTGGACATTTGCAAACGAATGTGAACAAGAGACATTGTGCAAATGAACAGTACTGGCTCTGGAGCAGCAGTTGTACATGCTGTGTCTGTGTGGAGTCTGGAGTTGCTAGGGCAACAGGACTGCCTGCTCTGCTCGAAGAAGATGGAAGCAGACGGGCTGATGGGGGAGAAGACAACGGGCCGAGAACAGACAGGAGAAAAAACTAAAGGATATCGAAAGATAGTTGTGGCAGCTGTACAGATAACTCATCCAAAAGGCCTTTAACTTCTCAAACACGGAAGAAACACAACACAATATGACGTCCCATCACCTTATTAATTCAGACACTTACTTAGATAACTAGAAAATTAAACTTAGGGGTCGCATTAATGCAGAATTCTTAGTTTTACGCACAGGAAAAATATATAAATGCATAAGAAATATCTTGCTGCGTTTTGTAAACGCAAATCTAAAATGATTCTTATTGTGATTTCTGCTCAGCATCAGACACATGTTGTGCTTCAGTTGCAGATGAACGGGCATTCTATCAGCAGACAGCGCTCTGACTGATGGGTGGCTACTTTACTCCAGCACTTCTCTCAGTGGAGCCAGCGTACTATTCTTTGGTAAAATGCAAGATTAACTTCAAGAAAAACATTAGGAAATGTAGCTGGCTACATCCTCTCTATGATACACATTAGAAATATGATGGCTAGCAAAGTTTTTGCAAGAAAAGACTGTACTTTTTCTTTGAAAGCTGATTTAGCCTGCTTGTGTGGCTTCCAGCCAAATAGCATTGCACTTCTGTTCTCATCTGATGAAAATGAAGCTGTTTTCTGCCGAATATAATGCACTAATGTATTTTCAGTGAAGGACAACTATACTGTAGTTGTACGTCCCTGACCACTCTGTTGAAGCAAAAAACAACTGGTGACTTTCAATATAAAACGCAACCCCTGTCAATACACAGCGAGACTCACCGGCTCCCGCTCTCACCAGTTGTGCTATTTATAAAGTAAAACGTGACTGGCTCAACTATTCTGGGGAACTACGGTAAGATTAATAATGTAAAATAATGTGACAGGTGAAATAAAGAACGCCATCTGCGTTATCTTCTGACATATTGCACAAGTTGACTGCAGGTCTTTACTTAAAAAGTAGCTACAAAAATGAAACTGTATAGAAAAACTTCAAAGAACTAGTTTCAACAGTATTGACTCTATTGAAAAACCATCTCGTGGCTATTTCATAACACCCCGGTATACGGTATACACGGTATACCGCAAAAGCCGATACTAGACAATAATATATCTTCAAAGACATCAGTATTAAAAGTCCAATGCTGACATTTTTATGTCAATATCAAATAATTTCTGGGGAACAATTAAGTACCTTACTGTGATTGTTTTCAATAAAATTGTAAAAAATTAACAAATAGAGCAATTTGTCAAGTAGGATTTTAGCTGGGACTGTCTGGGAGAGGTCTGAGTGGGGTTGGGGAAAACTTTAAACTAGCTGTTATTGGCCGAGAGGTTTGAAACTCTTTCTATTTGAAATGTATCGCCGGGTGATGTCACAGGGCAGGCCAAAACTTCGTCCCACCAAAACAGATTGACATTTCTGGCGTTTTTTTCAAACAGCTCCTACATTAAAAGGGAATTAACATAATACTCACAATTTCAGAGTATTATTCCAACATCATAGTGTAGAAAAATACAATACACAGGAAAATCACGTGACTACACTGGGCCTTTAACGGCCACAATATACACTGCCCAGAGGGATGGATCAGCCTCTAGACATGAAAAATGTCCATTAATACCAAGAGTTCTGCTACTCAAAAATATCAGATACAGAATGTTGCATGAAGCAGTTAAGAAATAGAGCCCAGACAATGTAAACTTCATCTTTCTTTGAAGAGTGAAACACTGATATTTTTGCCTTCAGTCATCTCATCACCAGCCACTGCAGTGACCCTGAATGTGTACTTCACTCCAGCAGTCAGCTCAGTTACATTAAAGGCTGTCTCATTGGTAGTTGTATTCATATCTCTACTGCCATCAGTCCACTCTACTCTATAGAATGATCTGTTTCCCAATGGTTCAATCCAGCTCAGAGACACAGATGATGTCGTGATTTGAGAGACAGAGAGTAACTGATGACTTCAGGTTGTACGTGAGCAAGGAATTTGATTTTACGGGACAATAGAAAATATTATGTCTTGAAAGACATCTGTATTAAAAGTCCAATTTAGCCATTTGTTCCATAATATCGAATCCCTTCTGGGTAACATTTCGGTACCTTACTGTCATTGTTTTCAATTAAAATGCTCAAAAAGAAACAAAAATAGCTTCTCAGCAAAGATCAATTTCTCAAGGAAGAATTTAGCTTGGAATGTCTGGTCTGAGTGGGGAGTGGTCTGAGTGGGGAGTGGCCTGAGTGGGGAGTGGCCTGAGTGGGGAGTGGTCTGAGTGGGGAGTGATCTGAGTGGGGAATGGTCTGAGTGGGGGGGGGGGGGGGGGGACTGAAAACTGCTCTTACACTAAAAGGAATGATCATAATTTTCACAATTTCACAGTATTATTCCAACCTCATAGTGTGTAAATATATATTAAACACACAAAAATCCAAATGTTGACTGCACTGGGCCTTTAAATGCTACAATATACACTGCCCAGAGGGATGGATCAGCCTCTAGACATAATAAATATATATTAATACCCAGAGTTCCGCAACTCAATAATATCAAATACAGACTGCTGCATGAAGCAGTCAATAAATAGAGCCCAGACAATGTAAACTTCATCTAATTTGTAAAGAGTGAAACACTGATATTTTTGCCTTCAGTCATCTCACCCCCATTAATTGCAAGGACCCTGAATGTGTACTGCACTCCAGCAGTTAGCTCAGTTAAGTTAAAGGCTGTCTCATTGGTAGTTTCATTCATATCTCTACTGCCATCAATCCATTCTACACAGACAAGGCAACTTTCAAATCATCACATGTTCTTGGATCCAAACAACTAACGTAGCAATGAATACAAATAGTATCTGAGGCATTGAAACATTCTGACATGAAAATATCTGAGTTACTTACTTGTATACTTAGAAAGGGTCTCGTTCTGTCCTACAGTTGTGTTATCTCCAGCCACTGCAGTGACCGTGAAGAGGTACTGCACTCCAGCAGTGAGAGCAGTAACATTAACAGACGTTCCTATGGTATTCTGACTGCCACTGATATTGCCACCAGTCCATTCTACTCTGTAGAAGGATCTGTTTCCCTTTGGTTCAGTCCAGTTCAGAGACACAGATGATGTTGTGATTTCAGTGAACATGAGGTTTCTGATGATTGCGGGCTCTGTGTGTGCAAGAAAGGGGGTTTGAGGGACAAAAGACAATAGAGTGTCTTCAAACATTGACATTGCAGGCTGACTTGTGCAATCCAGCACACATTGTGAGAGAGTTTGTGAAACAAATGTCACTCAACACTAGTCTTTGATACAAATACCATCAAATAAACAAGAACTTCTGAACAAAGATATGAAACAAAATATGCAGTGTTTCCCCTATATTCATTTAGCAAATTGTTTCCGCACTGCAAAAAACATGATACAATAAAATATATACAGTGAGCTCCAAAGTGTTGGGACAGTGACATATTTTCGTTTCGTTTTGGCTCTGTACTCCAGCACTTTGAATGAGGTTAAATTGCAGACAGTCAAATTTCATTGGAGGATATTTTCATCCATATCAGATGATCCGTTTAGAAATTACAGCACTTTTTGTACATAGTCCCCCCCCACCCTCATTTTAGTGGACCAAAATGTGTATTAAAGGAGTAAAATGTAAAATATTTGGTCCCATACTCAGTGCACACAATGGCTGGAACCAGGTTGTGACTTTACAAATTTGTTGGATGCATTTACTATTTGTTTTGGTTGTGTTTCAGATTATTTTGTGCCTAATAGAAATTAATGGTAATTAATGTATTATGTCATTTTGGAGTCACTTTTATTGTAACTAAGAATAGAATATACACTACATGACCAAAAGT
The DNA here is from genome assembly GCF_045679555.1 of Salvelinus alpinus. Lineage (NCBI taxonomy): Eukaryota > Metazoa > Chordata > Actinopteri > Salmoniformes > Salmonidae > Salvelinus > Salvelinus alpinus. The sequence continues at coordinate 13,958,588 of NC_092091.1, read as the reverse complement.
ATGTGGACACCTTCTTGTCGAACATCTCATTCCAAAATCATGGGCATTAATATGGAGTTGACCCCACTTTGCTGCTATATCAGCCTCCACTCTTCTGGGAAGGATTTCCATTACATGTTGGAACATTGCTGTGGGTACTTTCTTCCAGTCAGCAACAAGAGCATTACTGTCCCCCTCCTGTCTCAGCCTCCAGTATTTATGCTGCAGTCGTTTATGTGTAGGGGGGCTAGGGTCAGTTTGTTATATCTGAAGTACTTCTCCTGTCTATCCGGTGTCCTGTGTGAATTTAAGTATGCTCTCTCTAATTCTCTCTTTCTTTCTCTCTTTCTTTCTCTCTCTCGGAGGACCTGAGCCCTAGGACCATGCCTCAGGACTACCTGGCATGATGACTCCTTGCTGTCTCCAGTCCACCTGGCCGTGCTGCTGCTCCAGTTTCAACTGTTCTGCCTGCGGCTATGGAACCCTGACCTGTTCACCGGACGTGCTACCTGTCCCAGACCTGCTGTTTTCAACTCTCTAGAGACCGCAGGAGTGGTAGAGATACTCTTAATGATCGGCTATGAAAAGCCAACTGACATTTACTCCTGAGGTGCTGACTTGCCGCACCCTCGACAACTACTGTGATTATTATTATTTGACCATGCTGGTCATTGCTGAACATTTGAGCATCTTGGCCATGTTCTGTTATAATCTCCACCCGGCACAGCCAGAAGAAGACTGGCCACCCCTCATAGCCTGGATCCTCTCTAGGTTTCTTCCTAGGTTTTGGCCTTTCTAGGGAGGTTTTCCTAGCCACCGTGCTTCTACACCTGCATTGCTTGCTGTTTGCGGTTTTAGGCTGGGTTTCTGTACAGCACTTTGAGATATCAGCTGATGTAAGAAGGGCTATATAAATACATTTGATTTGATTTAGTGAGGTCGGGCACTGATGTTGAGTGATTAGGCCTGGCTCGCAGCTCGCGTTCCAATTCATCCCAAAGGTGTTCGGTGGGGTTGAGGTCAGGGCTCTGTGCAGGCCAGTCAAATTCTTCTACACCGATCTTGACAAACCATTTCTGTATGGACCTCGCTTTGTGCACAGGGGCATTGTCATGCTGAAGCAGGAAAGGGCCATCCCCAAACTGTCGCCACGAAGTTGGCAGCACAGAACCGTCTATAATGTCATTGTATGCTGTAGTGTTAAGATTTCCCTTCACTGGAACTAAGGGACCTTGCCCGAACAATGAAAAACAGCCCCAGACCATTATTCCTCCTTCACCAAACTTTACAGTTGGCACTATGCATTGGGGCAGGTAGTATTCTCCTGGCATCCTCCAAAACCAGATTTGTCCGTCAGACTGCCAGATGCTGAAGCGTGATTCATCACTCCAGAGAACATGTTTCCACTGCTCCAGAGTCCAATGGCGGCGAGCTTTACTCCACTCCAGCAGACGCTTGGCATTGCACATGGTTATCTTAGGCTATCTTAGGCTATCTTGTGTGCCCTACCACTTGGCGGCTGAGCCGTTGTTGCTCTTAGGCGTTTCCACTTTACAATAACGGCACCTACAATTGACAAGGTTTATCAGGTAAGAAATTTGACTAACTGATAAGTTGGAAAGGTGGCATCCTATGACGATGACACGTTGGAAGTCACTGAGCTCTTCAGCAAGGCTTTTCTACTGCCAATGTTTGTCTATGACTGTGTGCTCGATTTTATATACAGTTGAAGTCAGAAGTTTACATACACCTTAGCCAAATACATTTCAACTCAGTTTTTCACAATTCCTGACAATTAATCCTAGTAAAAATATCCTGTCTTAGGTCAGTTAGGATCACCACTTCATTTTAAGAATGTGAAATGTCAGAATAATAGTAGAGAGAATGAATTATTTCAGCTTTTATTTCTTTCATCACATTCCCAGTGGGTCAGAAGTTTACATACACTCAATTAGTATTTGGTAGCAATGCCTTTAAATTGTTTAACTTGGGTCAAACATTTTGGGTAGCCTTCCACAAGCTTCCCCCAGTAAGTTGGGTGGATATTGGCTCATTCCTCCTGACAGAGCTGGTGTAACTGAGTCAGGTTTGTAGGCCTCCTTGCTCTCACACGCTTTTTCAGTTCTGCCCACACATTTTCTATGGGATTGAGGTCAGGGCTTTGTGATGGCCACTCCAATACCTTGACTTTGTTGTCTTTAAGCCATTTTGCCACAACTTTGGAAGTATGCTTGGGGTCATTGTCCATTTTGAAGATACATTTGCAACCAAGCTTTAACTTCCTGACTGTCTTCAGATGTTGCTTCAATATATCCACATAATTCCCTCCTCATGATGCCATCTATTTTGTGAAGTGCACCAGTCCCTCCTGCAGCAAAGCACCCCCACAACATGATGCTGCCACCCCCGTGCTTCAGGGTTGGGATGGTGTTCTTCGGCTTGCAAGCATCCACCTTTGTCCTCCAAAACATAACGATGGTCACTATGGCCAAACAGTTCTATTTTTGTTTCATCAGACCAGAGTACATTTCTCCAAAAAGTATGATCTTTGTCCCCATGTGCAGTTGCAAACCGTAGTCTGGATTTTTTATGGCGGTTTTGGAGCAGTGGCTTCTTCCTTGCTGTCGATATAGGACTTGTTTTACTGTGGATATAGATACTTCTGTACCCCTTTCCTCCAGCATCTTCACAAGGTCCTTTGCTGTTGTTCTGGGATTGATTTGCACTTTTCGCAGCAAAGTACGTTCATCTCTAGGAGACAGAACGCGTCTCCTTCCTGAGCGGTATGACGGCTGCGTGGTCCCATGGTGTTTATACTTGCGTACTATTGTTTGTACAGATGAAAGTGGTACCTTCAGGTGTTTGGAAATTGCTCCCAAGGATGAACCAGACTTGTGGAGGTCTACAATTTTTTTCCTGAGGTCTTGGCTGATTTCTTTAGATTTTCCCATGATGTCAAGCAAAGAGACACTGAGTTTGAAGGTAGGCCTTGAAATACATCCACAGGTACACCTCCAATTGACTCAAATGATGTCAATTAGCCTATCAGACGCTTCTAAAGCATGACATCATTTTCTGGAATTTTCAAAGCTGTTTAAAGGCACAGTCAACTTAGTGTATGTTAACTTCAGACCCACTGGAATTGTGATACAGTGAATTATAAGTGAAATAATCTGTAAACAATTGTTGGAAATATTACTTGTGTCATGCACAGGGTAGATTTCCTAAACGACTTGCCAAAAGTATAGCATTTCCTAAACGACTTGCCAAAAGTATAGTTTGTTAACAAGACATTTTTGGAGTGGTTGAAAAACGAGTTTTAATGACTCCAATCTAAGTGTATGTAAACTTAGAATACAATGTTTCTAAACACTTCTACATTAATGTGGATGCTAGCATGATTATGGAAAATCCTGAATGAATCATGAATAATGATGAGTGAGAAAGCTACAGATGCACAAATACAGTATCATACCCCCAAGACATGCTAACATCTCACCATTACAATAACAGTGGAGGTAAGCATTTTTGGAGGAAGGGGTATGATATGTTGTGCGTCTAACTTCCTCACTCATCATTATTCACAATTAATTCAGGACTATCTGTAATCATGTTAGCATCCACATTAATGTAGAAGTGTTTAGAAACATTCTATTCTTATTTATAATAAAAGTGACTACAAGATAACATAATACATTATTTACCATTCATTTCTATTGGGCAAAAATCATCTGAAATGTCTCATTGCAGAAAGACATGGCATCTTTCAAATCATCACGTTCTTGGATCCAAACTAATAACGTATAAATTAATACAAATAGTATCTGTGGCATGGAAACAATCCAACACTAAAATATCTGAGTTACTTACTTGTATACTTAGAAATGGTCTCGTTCTGTCCTACAGTTGTGTTATCTCCAGCCACTGCAGTGACCGTGAAGAGGTACTGCACTCCAGCAGTGAGAGCAGTAACATTAACAGACGTTCCTATGGTATTCTGACTGCCATTGATATTGCCACCAGTCCATTCTACTCTGTAGAAGGATCTGTTTCCCTTTGGTTCAGTCCAGTTCAGAGACACAGATGATGTTGTGATTTCAGTGAACATGAGGTTTCTGATGATTGCGGGCTCTGTGTGTGCAAGAAAGGGGGTTTGAGGGACAAAAGACAATAGAGTGTCTTCAAACATTGACATTGCAGGCTGACTTGTGCAATCCAGCACACATTGTGAGAGAGTTTGTGAAACAAATGTCACTCAACACTAGTCTTTGATAAAAATACCATCAAATAAACAAGAACTTCTGAACAAAGATATGAAACAAAATATGCAGTGTTTCCCCTATATTCATTTAGCAAATTGTTTCCGCACTGCAAAAAACATGATACAATAAAATATATACAGTGAGCTCCAAAGTGTTGGGACAGTGACATATTTTCGTTTCGTTTTGGCTCTGTACTCCAGCACTTTGAATGAGGTTAAATTGCAGACAGTCAAATTTCATTGGAGGATATTTTCATCCATATCAGATGATCCGTTTAGAAATTACAGCACTTTTTGTACATAGTCCCCCCCCACCCTCATTTTAGTGGACCAAAATGTGTATTAAAGGAGTAAAATGTAAAATATTTGGTCCCATACTTAGAGCACACAATGGCTGGAACCAGGTTGTGACTTTACACATTTGTTGGATGCATTTACTATTTGTTTTGGTTGTGTTTCAGATTATTTTGTGCCTAATAGAAATTAATGGTAATTAATGTATTATGTCATTTTGGAGTCACTTTTATTGTAACTAAGAATAGAATATACACTACATGACCAAAAGTATGTGGACACCTTCTTGTCGAACATCTCATTCCAAAATCATGGTCATTAATATGGAGTTGACCCCACTTTGCTGCTATATCAGCCTCCACTCTTCTGGGAAGGATTTCCACTAGATGTTGGAACATTGCTGTGGGTACTTTCTTCCAGTCAGCAACAAGAGCATTAGTGAGGTCGGGCACTGATGTTGAGTGATTGGGCCTGGCTCGCAGTTCGAGTTCCAATTCATCCCAAAGGTGTTCGATGGGGTTGAGGTCAGGGATCTGTGCAGGCCAGTCAAATTCTTCTACACCGATCTTGACAAACCATTTCTGTATGGACCTCGCTTTGTGCACAGGGGCATTGTCATGCTGAAACAGGAAAGGGCCTTCCCCAAACTGTCGCCACGAAGTTGGCAGCACAGAACCGTCTATAATGTCATTGTATGCTGCAGTGTTAAGATTTCCCTTCACTGGAACTAAGGGACCTAGCCTGAACAATGAAAAACAGCCCCAGACCATTATTCCTCCTTCACCAAACTTTACAGTTGGCACTATGCATTGGGGCAGGTGGTGTTCTCCTGGCATCCTCCAAAACCAGATTTGTCCGTCAGACTGCCAGATGGTGAAGCGTGATTCATCACTCCAGAGAACATGTTTCCACTGCTCCAGAGTCCAACGGCGGCGAGCTTTACTCCACTCCAGCAGACGCTTGGCATTGCGCATGCTTATCTTAGGCTATCTTAGGTTATCTTGTGTGCCCTACCACTTGGCGGCTGAGCCGTTGTTGCTTTTTGGCGTTTCCACTTTACAATAACAGCACCTACAATTGACCGGAGCAGGTTTATCAGGGAAGAAATTTGACGAACTGATTAGTTGGAAAGGTGGCATCCTATGACGATGACACGTTGGAAGTCACTGAGCTCTTCAGCAAGGCCTTTCTACTGCCAATGTTTGTCTATGACTGTGTGCTCGATTATATATACAGTTGAAGTCGGAAGTTTACATACACCTTAGCCAAATATATTTAAACTCAGTTTTTCACAATTCCTGACATTTAATCCTAGTAAAAATACCCTGTCTTAGGTCAGTTAGGATCACCACTTCATTTTAAGAATGTGAAATGTCAGAATAATAGTAGAGAGAATGAATTATTTCAGCTTTTATTTCTTTCATCACATTCCCAGTGGGTCAGAAGTTTACATACACTCAATTAGTATTTGGTAGCATTGCCTTTAAATTGTTTAACTTGGGTCAAACATTTTGGGTAGCCTTCCACAAGCTTCCCACAGTAAGTTGGGTGGATATTGGCCCATTCCTCCTGACAGAGCTGGTGTAACTGAGTCAGGTTTGTAGGCCTCCTTGCTCACACACGCTTTTTCAGTTCTGCCCACAAATTTTCGATGGGATTGAGGTCAGGGCTTTGTGATGGCCACTCCAATACCTTGACTTTGTTGTCTTTAAGCCATTTTGCCACAACTTTGGAAGTATGCTTTGGGTCACTGTCCATTTAGAAGACCCATTTGCGACCAAGCTTTAACTTCCTGACTGTCTTCAGATGTTGCTTCAATATATCCACATAATTCCCTCCTCATGATGCCATCTATTTTGTGAAGTGCACCAGTCCCTCCTGCAGCAAAGCACCCCCACAACATGATGCTGCCACCCCCGTGCTTCACGGTTGGGATGGTGTTCTTTGGCCTGCAAGCCACCCCCTTTTTCCTCCAAACATAACAATGGTCACTATGGCCAAACAGTTCTATTTTTGTTTCATCAGACCAGAGGACATTTCTCCAAAAAGGATGATCTTTGTCCCAATGTGCAGTTGCAAACCGTAGTCTGGCTTTTTTATGGCGGTTTTGGAGCAGTGGCTTCTTCCTTGCTGTCGATATAGGACTTGTTTTTCTGTGGATATAGATACTTTTGTACCCTTTTCCTCCAGCATCTTCACAAGGTACTTTGCTGTTGTTCTGTGATTGATTTGCACTTTTCGCAACAAAGTACGTTCATCTCTAGGAGAAAGAACGCGTCTCCTTCCTGAGCGGTATGATGGCTGTGTGGTCCCATGGTGTTTATACTTGCGTACTATTGTTTGTACAGATGAAAGTGGTACCTTCAGGTGTTTGGAAATTGCTCCCAAGGATGAACCAGACTTGTGGAGGTCTACACTTTTTTTTCTGAGGTCTTGGCTGATTTCTTTAGATTTTCCCATGATGTCAAGCAAAGAGACACTGAGTTTGAAGGTAGGCCTTGAAATACATCCACAGGTACACCTCCAATTGACTCAAATGATGTCAATTAGCCTATCAGACGCTTCTAAAGCCATGACATCATTTTCTGGAATTTTCCAAGCTGTTTAAAGGCACAGTCAACTTAGTGTAGGTTAACTTCTGACCCACTGGAATTGTGATACAGTGAATTATAAGTGAAATAATCGGTCTGTAAACAATTGTTGGAAAAATTACTTGTGTCATCCACAGGGTAGATTTTCCTAAACGACTTGCCAAAAGTATAGTTTGTTAACAAGACATTTTTGGAGTGGTTGAAAAACGAGTTTTAATGACTCCAATCTAAGTGTATGTAAACTTAGAATACAATGTTTCTTAAACACTTCTACATTAATGTGGAGGCTAACATGATTATGGAAAATCCTGAATGAATCATGAATAATGATGAGTGAGAAAGCTACAGATGCACAAATACAGTATCATACCCCCAAGACATGCTAACATCTCACCATTACAATAACAGTGGAGGTAAGCATTTTTGGAGGAAGGGGTATGATATGTTGTGCGTCTAACTTCCTCACTCATCATTATTCACAATTAATTCAGGACTATCTGTAATCATGTTAGCATCCACATTAATGTAGAAGTGTTTAGAAACATTCTATTCTTATTTATAATAAAAGTGACTACAAGATAACATAATACATTATTTACCATTCATTTCTATTGGGCAAAAATCATCTGAAATGTCTCATTGCAGAAAGACATGGCATCTTTCAAATCATCACGTTCTTGGATCCAAACTAATAACGTATAAATTAATACAAATAGTATCTGTGGCATTGAAACAATCCAACACTAAAATATCTGAGTTACTTACTTGTATACTTAGAAATGGTCTCGTTCTGTCCTACAGTTGTGTTATCTCCAGCCACTGCAGTGACCGTGAAGAGGTACTGCACTCCAGCAGTGAGAGCAGTAACATTAACAGACGTTCCTATGGTATTCTGACTGCCATTGATATTGCCACCAGTCCATTCTACTCTGTAGAAGGATCTGTTTCCCTTTGGTTCAGTCCAGTTCAGAGACACAGATGATGTTGTGATTTCAGTGAACATGAGGTTTCTGATGATTGCGGGCTCTGTGTGTGCAAGAAAGGGGGTTTGAGGGACAAAAGACAATAGAGTGTCTTCAAACATTGACATTGCAGGCTGACTTGTGCAATCCAGCACACATTGTGAGAGAGTTTGTGAAACAAATGTCACTCAACACTAGTCTTTGATAAAAATACCATCAAATAAACAAGAACTTCTGAACTAAGATATGAAACAAAATATGCAGTGTTTCCCCTATATTCATTTAGCAAATTGTTTCCGCACTGCAAAAAACATGATACAATAAAATATATACAGTGAGCTCCAAAGTGTTGGGACAGTGACATATTTTCGTTTCGTTTTGGCTCTGTACTCCAGCACTTTGAATGAGGTTAAATTGCAGACAGTCAAATTTCATTGGAGGATATTTTCATCCATATCAGATGATCCGTTTAGAAATTACAGCACTTTTTGTACATAGTCCCCCCCCACCCTCATTTTAGTGGACCAAAATGTGTATTAAAGGAGTAAAATGTAAAATATTTGGTCCCATACTTAGAGCACACAATGGCTGGAACCAGGTTGTGACTTTACACATTTGTTGGATGCATTTACTATTTGTTTTGGTTGTGTTTCAGATTATTTTGTGCCTAATAGAAATTAATGGTAATTAATGTATTATGTCATTTTGGAGTCACTTTTATTGTAACTAAGAATAGAATATACACTACATGACCAAAAGTATGTGGACACCTTCTTGTCGAACATCTCATTCCAAAATCATGGTCATTAATATGGAGTTGACCCCACTTTGCTGCTATATCAGCCTCCACTCTTCTGGGAAGGATTTCCACTAGATGTTGGAACATTGCTGTGGGTACTTTCTTCCAGTCAGCAACAAGAGCATTAGTGAGGTCGGGCACTGATGTTGAGTGATTGGGCCTGGCTCGCAGTTCGAGTTCCAATTCATCCCAAAGGTGTTCGATGGGGTTGAGGTCAGGGCTCTGTGCAGGCCAGTCAAATTCTTCTACACCGATCTTGACAAACCATTTCTGTATGGACCTCGCTTTGTGCACAGGGGCATTGTCATGCTGAAACAGGAAAGGGCCATCCCCAAACTGTCGCCACGAAGTTGGCAGCACAGAACCGTCTATAATGTCATTGTATGCTGTAGTGTTAAGATTTCCCTTCACTGGAACTAAGGGACCTAGCCCGAACAATGAAAAACAGCCCCAGACCATTATTCCTCCTTCACCAAACTTTACAGTTAGCACTATGCATTGGGGCAGGTAGTGTTCTCCTGGCATCCTCCAAAACCAGATTTGTCCATCGGACTGCCAGATGCTGAAGCGTGATTCATCACTCCAGAGAACATGTTTCCACTGCTCCAGAGTCCAATGGCGGCGAGCTTTACTCCACTCCAGCAGACGCTTGGCATTGTGCATGGTGATCTTAGGCTATCTTGTGTGCCCTACCACTTCGCGGCTGAGCCGTTGTTGCTCTTAGGCGTTTCCACTTTACAATAAGAGCACCTACAATTGACAAGGTTTATCAGGGAAGAAATTTGACGAACTGATTATTTGGAAAGGTGGCATCCTATGACGATGACACGTTGGAAGTCACTGAGCTCTTCAGCAAGGCCTTTCTACTGCCAATGTTTGTCTATGACTGTGTGCTCGATTTTATATACAGTTGAAGTCGGAAGTTTACATACACCTTAGCCAAATATATTTAAACTCAGTTTTTCACAATTCCTGACATTTAACACTAGTAAAAATACCCTGTCTTAGGTCAGTTAGGATCACCACTTCATTTTAAGAATGTGAAATGTCAGAATAATAGTAGAGAGAATGAATTATTTCAGCTTTTATTTCTTTCATCACATTCCCAGTGGGTCAGAAGTTTACATACACTCAATTTGTATTTGGTAGCATTGCCTTTAAATTGTTTAACTTGGGTCAAACATTTTGGGTAGCCTTCCACAAGCTTCCCACAGTAAGTTGGGTGGATATTGGCCCATTCCTCCTGACAGAACTGGTGTAACTGAGTCAGGTTTGTAGGCCTCCTTGCTCTCACACGCTTTTTCAGTTCTGCCCACAAATTTTCTATGGGATTGAGGTCAGGGCTTTGTGATGGCCACTCCAATACCTTGACTTTGTTGTCTTTAAGCCATTTTGCCACAACTTTGGAAGTATGCTTAGGGTCATTGTCCATTTAGAAGACCCATTTTTGCGACCAACCTTTAACTTCCTGACTGTCTTCAGATGTTGCTTCAATATATCCACATAATTCCCTCCTCATGATCCTATCTATTTTGTGAAGTGCACCAGTCCCTCCTGCAGCAAAGCACCCCCACAACATGATGCTGCCACCCCCGTGCTTCACGGTTGGGATGGTGTTCTTCGGCTTGCAAGCCACCCCCTTTTTCCTCCAAACATAACAATGGTCACTATGGCCAAACAGTTCTATTTTTGTTTCATCAGACCAGAGGACATTTCTCCAAAAAGTATGATCTTTGTCCCCATGTGCAGTTGCAAACCGTAGTCTGGCTTTTTTTTATGGCGGTTTTGGAGCAGTGGCTTCTTCCTTGCTGTCGATATAGGACTTGTTTTACTGTGGATATAGATACTTTTGTACCCTTTTCCTCCAGCATCTTCACAAGGTCCTTTGCTGTTGTTCTGTGATTGATTTGCACTTTTCGCAACAAAGTACGTTCATCTCTAGGAGAAAGAACGCGTCTCCTTCCTGAGCGGTATGATGGCTGTGTGGTCCCATGGTGTTTATACTTGCGTACTATTGTTTGTACAGATGAAAGTGGTACCTTCAGGTGTTTGGAAATTGCTCCCAAGGATGAACCAGACTTGTGGAGGTCTACACATTTTCTTCTGAGGTCTTGGCTGATTTCTTTTGATTTTACCATGATGTCAAGCAAAGAGACACTGAGTTTGAAGGTAGGCCTTGAAATACATCCACAGGTACACCTCCAATTGACTCAAATTATGTCAATTAGCCTATCAGACGCTTCTAAACCCATGACATCATTTTCTGGAATTTTCCAAGCTGTTTAAAGGCACAGTCAACTTAGTGTATGTTAACATCTGACCCACTGGAATTGTGATACAGTGAATTATAAGTGAAATAATCTGTCTGTTAACAATTGTTGGAAAAATTACTTGTGTCATGCACAGGGTAGATTTTCCTAAACGACTTGCCAAAAGTATAGTTTGTTAACAAGACATTTGTGGAGTGGTTGAAAAACGAGTTTTAATGACTCCAACCTAAGTGTCACGACTTCGACCGAGGCAGGCTCTCCTTCCCGTTCGGGTGGCGTTCGGCGGTCGTCGTCACCGGCCTATTAGCTGCCACTGATCCTTTTCTCCCCCTCCCTATGTGTTTATTGGGCGCACCTGTTTTGTATGAGGGTTAATTAGTTGGGCTTATTTAATCAGCCGGCATACACGTTTCTTTGTGCGGGATTGTTTGTTTGTAAGTGGTGGTGTTTGTTTCGTGCATCGTGTTTGCTGTACTGTTTTCGTATTCCCCGTGTCTGGGGTTGTTTAAGTGGTCACCCAGTGTGTTAGTTGGGTGGCCTAGTTTTCTACATGTTCATTAAAGAACATTTGGTTATTGCACCTGCTGTTGCCTGCGCTTGACTTCCACTCCGACACCCAGGCCTTACACTAAGTGTATGTAAACTTAGAATATAATGTTTCTAAACACTTCTACATTAATGTGGATGCTATCATGATTACAGATAGTCCTGAATGAATCATGAATAATGATGAGTGAGAAAGCTACAGATGCACAAATACAGTATCATACCCCCAAGACATGCTAACATCTCACCATTACAATAACAGAGGAGGTAAGCATTTTTGGAGGAAGGGGTATGATATGTTGTGCGTCTAACTTCCTCACTCATCATTATTCACAATTTATTCAGGACTATCCGTAATCATGGTAGCATCCACATTAATGTAGAAGTGTTTAGTAACATTCTATTCTTATTTATAATAAAAGTGACTACAAGATAACATAATACATTATTTACCATTCATTTCTATTGGGCAAAAATCATCTGAAATGTCTCATTGCAGAAAGACATGGCATCTTTCAAATCATCACGTTCTTGGATCCAAACAAATAACGTATAAATTAATACAAATAGTATCTGTGGCATTGAAACAATCTGACATTAAAGTATCTGAGTTACTTACTTGTATACTTAGAAATGGTCTCGTTCTGTCCTACAGTCGTGTTATCTCCAGCCACTGCAGTGACCGTGAAGAGGTACTGCACTCCAGCAGTGAGAGCAGTAACATTAACAGACGTTCCTATGGTATTGTTACTGCCACTGATATCGGTGCCACCAGTCCATTCTACTCTGTAGAAGGATATGTTTCCCAATGGTTCAATCCAGTTCAGAAACACAGATGATGTTGTGATTTCAGAGGCTGTAAGGTTCATGATGACTTCAGGCACTGTGCATGCAAGAGAGATAGGTGGGGGAGAGAGAATAAATATTTCTGGAATTACTACAGAAGTAGGTGTTGTGAGTAAGAGCCATGAACATAAAACATAGGGTAGCAAGGCATTGGCCTCTACCTGAACAGTACTCTCTGTGAGTGTTACAACACCTTTGAAATTCATACAGGGAGTGACTAAAATGGTAGGAGAGTTCACGGTTGAGGGAAACAAAATCAGGACTCATTTGGATATTATATAGTGTATATGTTTGAATAACATGTGCCTTGGCTATGTTTCTGGAATGTTAAAATGAAGTCTACTTTGAATTATGAATCAACTATCTAAATAATCTATTTACTTCAGATTCAACTTTCATAAATTCTACAAGTGGAAAAGACTATACTTACATTGAGCTTCTGAGCACTGTAAGGAAGAAAAGGAGGACAGTTAGCAGTCATACCAGTAGAGGTCAGAATTGTCTCAGAAAAGCGTTGTCAGAACACTAGTTGTCTCGACAAGGCTTGGCCTATACCGGCAATCTTACCATCAAGGGCCACTTGGTATCTGCCTTCGTACATTTCACATTAGGATTCTGTGCAGTAATACACATGACTCTTCTCTTGCTCTAATAGTCTCTACACAACTTTTCAAACATAGACTAAATATGCATCCTCATTTGAGTATGTTTAGTAGGTTTGAGAAAACACATTCAAAGAAGCACTCTTTGTCAGGAATCCAAAATCAGATAAAACATCAACAGCCATCTTCATAACTTGTTTATTTCGTAACATGTCAGTTTAGCTACCGGTTCTCTAAGGCTATGGGTGGGAAAAACCTGTTCTCTCCAGTGTTATAGGCATACAGGGACCTGTGGCTCAATCTCTGACTCCTACATATTCCACAACCTGAATAAACTCTTTCTATGTCCCCTTGGGACAGCCAGGTCATGACACACACTCTTGAGGGGTTCTTTATCAGGGGTGAGGGTGATATGTGTAACAATAAAAAAAATGTGCACATCAGGAAGGGTTATTTACACTTGTGATGGTTGTGAAAAACCATCCTGTTCTTTCCCTCTCCACCATGGTTTCCTTTATGCCATGAAATGCTACACTATTAAAAAGATCCTGTAATTGTACGATACACTACAGGCTACAGGTTGCAATGAAAGTACAATAAACAACAAGTTACTGAATTGTGTGTATTTATGCCAACCGTCAGTGGAAGTGTTGTACCAGTTTAAAGGGATTCTGTTGTATAGTTTTAGCCAGTACTCCTGAAAGTAGTGTCCATGAGCCAAAAGTGGTCGCCAAAAATTGAGTACTACATCACGTATGTACAGATATGTGCAATAAGTAAACGCTCCATCTATCTCACTCTGCTGTTTGTGATTTTTTGTAGCTGTCACTCAAATGGTGAGGGTCTGAATCTCATTGGCTGGAACTCAAATTGCTAGGTGGCTGGCCCGCATGGGGGGAAATGTAGGGAAAATCGCACAGCACAGCTTCCAGAAAAAAGTCACTTTCAAACTAGGGATTTTGTGGCTAATTGACAGTAATTCTGCTCATAGATTATGCATGTATGAACTGGACATTGACAAATTCCACCAAAAGCGGGGGGTTTAAAAAATATTAACTAGTCACCAAATGTAATGAAGCATGTCTTTAAGTGGTTGATAGTTATGTTGTCAAATGTTGAGCATCTCTTTTCACACTGTCAGTTCTGCCATATTTGCAAAGCATGTGACAATACAGACCTGCACTGTTAAGGGGTTACTGTACATTTCACAGTATGTTAATGGCAGTTAGTTGCCTGGAAGATGCGGTGAATTTTGTACTACCTAACTAGCAACTAGCTGTCACTAAGTTAAAACGTCACAGTAACTTAACCGTGATTCTACATCTGCATTGCTTGCTGTTTGGGGTTTTAGGCTGGGTTTCTGTATAGCACTTTGTGACATCGGCTAATGTAAAAAGGGCTTTATAAATACATTTGATTGAAATTTGATTGAATACCCAGTAACTGCTAGTAACTTATTTGCAATTAGCTGCCAATAACGTATTGTGCTTTAACTGAACTTTACTGATTACAAGATAAATCAGATTGTATTTATCACATGCTACGAATACTGTGAAATGTTACAGTCCAAGAAAGAGTTAAGAAAAGATTTACTAAATAAACTAAAGTAAAAATAGTAAAATAAAAAGTAACACAATCAAAACAACAATAACGAGGCTATATACAGGGGGTACCGGTACCGAGTAAATGTGCGGGGGTACAGGTTAGTCAAGTAATTTTTTGGGGGGGGGTTAATTAATTGTTCAGCAGACTTATGGCTTGGGGGTAGAAGCTGTTAAGGAGCATTTTGGTCCTTGATTTGGCGCTCTGGTACCGCTTGCTGTGCGGTAGCAGAGAGAACATGACAGTCTTGGTGTGTTTGGACCATGACAGTTCGTTGGTGATGTGGACACTCTCAACCCACTCCACTACAGCCCTGTCGATTTTAATGGGAGCCTGTTCGGCTGTTGGAAAATAATTCCAGGTGAAGCTGGTTGAGAGAATGCCAAGAGTGTGCAAAGCTGTCATCAAGGCACTTGGAAGAATCTCAAATATAAAATATATTTTGATTTGTTTAACACTTGTTTGGTTACTACATGATTCCATATGTTATTTCATAGTTTCGATCTCTTCAACATCATTCTACAATGTAGAAAATAGTTTTTTAAAAATAAGAAAAACCCTGGAATGAGTAGGTGTCCAAACTTTTGACTGGTACTGTACTTAAGTATCAAAAGTAAATGTATAAACAATTTTAAAAATCCTTATATTAAGAAAACCAGATGAGACAATTTTATTTTTTCTAAATGTACAGATAGCCAGGGGCACACTTCCAACACTCAGACATAATTTACAAATGAAGCGTTTGTGTTCCGTTAGTCTGCGAGATCAGAGGGAATAGGGATGACTAGGACTGTTCTCTTGATAAGAATTTGACTATTTTCTTGTCCTGCTAAGCATTGAAAATGTATCGAGCACTTTTGGGTGTCAGAGAAAATGCATGGAGTAAAACATATTTTCGTTAGGAATGTAGTGAAGTAAATTTAAAAAATCAAATTAAAATGTAAATAGTAAATTAAAGTACAGATACCCCTAAAAATGTACTTAAGTAGTACTTTAAAATATGTTTACTTTAGTACTTGTCACCACTGGCTAGGACTGTCTGGAAGTGGGGAGGGGAAAACTAGCTGTTATTGTCAGAGAGGTTTGGAACTCTTTCTTATTAGTCTATACCGAACAAAAATATAAACGCAACATGTAAAGTGTTGGTCCCATGTTTCATGAGCTGAAATAAAAAGCACAAAAAGTTTATTTCTCTCCAATTCTGTGCACAAATTTGTTTATATCACTGTTAGTGAGCATTTCTCCTTTGTCAAGTTAATCCATCTACCTGACAGGTGTGGCATATCAAGAAGCTGATTAAACAGCATGATCATTACACAGGTGCAACTTGTGCTGGGGACAATAAAAGGCCACTCTAAAATATGCAGTTTTGCCACACAGCACAAAGCCACAGATGTCTCAAGTTTTAAGGGAGCATGCGATTGGAATGCTGACTACAGGAATGTCCAACAGAACTGTAACCAGAGAATTGAATGTTATTATTTCGTCCATAAGTCGCTGCCAACGTCTTTTTAGCAAATTTGGCAGTACATCCAACTGGCCTCCAAACCGCAGACCACCTGTAACCACACCAGCCCAGGACCTCCACATCCAGGTTTTTCACTTGATGAGTATGTGCTGATGAGTATTTCTGTCTGTAATAAAGCCGTTTTGTGGTAAAAAACATATTCTGATTGGCTGGGCATGGCTCCCAAGTGGGTGGACCTATGGCCATTGCTGCACCCCTGCTCATTCATGTGAAATCCATAGATTAGGGCCAAATGAATGTATTTAAATTGACTGATTTTCTTCTATGTTGCGTTCATATTTTTGATGGCGTCACCAGGCAGGCCAAAACTCCATCCCACCAAAACAGGCTGCAATTTCAGGTAATCTTTTCAAACAACTCTTACACGAAAAGGGCATTACCATAATTTTCACAATTTCACAGTATTATTCCAACCTCATTGTGTGGAAATATACTGTTCATAAAACACAGGAAAGTCATTACATTAGCTTGACAACTACTAAGCATTCTTTGTGGTGAGCACACTTAGGACTCTGCCTCACCTGGCCTCAGCCTCTTGGTTGACAGCCAACTGACATTCCTGCCCCACCATCCATCAGCAAGCTTGACATAGATCAACCACAGTAATTTACTGTACATTTGACAATAACTACCTGCAGCAAGCTGACAGAAAATTATTGAAACATAAAATTCATGGCAACTAACTTCAATTAATTTACTGAAAACTGCACAGTAACCTCTTAACAGTGCCACTCCTGAATAAGACAAATTATGTGCTCAAATTTCATCGACATAATGATAAAACCACTGAAACGGGTACAACACTTCCACTAACGGTTGGAACAAATACAACTTATTTCAAACCATGCCTGGGCATTATACTACATTTTGTGCACATGTACCCTTAAAGGTACTGACCAGTACCAGGTGAGTACCTAACAGTGTGTGCCATAAGCACATCTGAAGTATCCTATAGGTCATTATCAATAAATATCACAATAAGGTGCAGACCATTCGATTTGCCTGCTGGAGTGATATTACAACTTGGTTATAACTTGGTTGTAATCATCACCTCTTAAATGGCATAGTCAGAACTACAAATGTTGTCCTATCTGGGTGATGTTTTTTCTCGCCTGAATGATCTGAATCTAGGATTACAGGGACTCTCCGCAACTATATTCAATGTGCGGGATAAAATTGAGGCTATGATTAAGAAGTTGGAGCTCTTCTCTGTCTGCATTAACAACACACAAGTCTTTCCATCATTGTATGATTTTTTGTGTGCACATGAACTCAAGCTTACGGACATTGTCAAATGTGATATAGCGAAGCACCTGGGTGAGCTGCGTGCGAAATTATGCAGGTACTTTCCCGAATCGGACAACACAAATAACTGGATTCAGTATTTGAAATTGCAACAAACGGTTCTGTTAAAATGTTATTTAATCAGAAGCCACTGGCAGATTTCTGGATTGGGCTGCGCTCAGAGTTTCTTGCTTGTCAAATCGCGCTGTTAAGACACTGACGCCAATTGCAACCACGTACCTATGTGAGAGTGGATTCTCGGCCCTCACTAGCATGAAAACTAAATACAGGCACAGACTGTGTGTGGAAAATTATTTAAGACTGAGACTCTCTCCAATACAACCCAACATTGCAGAGTTATGTGCATCCTTTCTAGCACACCATTCTCATTAACCTGTGGTGAGTTATTCACATTTTTTATGAACAAATAAGGTTTTATATGTAATATGGTTAAATAAAGAGCACAATTATTAATTATTATTATATGATTATTTGTGCCCTGGTTCTATAAGAGCTCTTTGTCACTTCCCACGAGCCGGGTTGTGACAAAAACTCACACTCATTCTTATGTTTAATAAATGTATGGTGTAGAGTGTGTGGCAGGCTTACAATGATGGCAAAAAACAATATTTGAGAATGCACTGACCCTGGTGCTCAAGGGGGTACGCAGCTGGAGGCTGAATGTTTGAAGGGGTACGGGACTATAAAAGGTTTGGGAACCACTGCTCTACAGGGACAAATCAAAGGGTTGTAGGGGGCATCTAAAAGGCTTCCCCCCACAAGGACAAATTACAGAATCCTTCAAACAGAGGGTTCTTCATGAGAGGGTTTTGCATATAACCCAATTGGGTACCAAAACAGCTGGGTTTCCCCAACCGGCGGCCCGTGTGCTGAATTTGGCACGCGGGTGATTTCATTTGCCCCCAAAGTTTCTGAGCCTATTTTTTTATGTATGTTTTACAGACTGTCAAAACACCAGCAAATCAGTTCCAAGTGATTTTAATTTTATAAATCTGTTACAAAGTATTCCCACACATAATAAAGAGAGATATGTGATCGTATACAAATATAAGCAAGCTTTGAAATGATTATGTTTTGGTCAGATATTATATCTGTTTGGGCTTCTTGTGGTCAATTTGCAGTCTATAAATTATTTGTAATTATGTTCTGGCCCCCTGACCATTCGCTGAATTAAAAAACAGCCCACGGCTGAATCTAGTTCATGAACCCTGCCCTACAGGGACAAAACAAAAACAAAACCAGGGTTCCTTGTGAGATGGTCCTAAAAGATCTAAGGCTTCTATATGGCACCCAAAAGGGTTCCCCCATAGGGACAAATGACATAATATCTATTGATTCTAATCTTTTAACAATCTCAATCTCTACCCAGAGACCCAGTGGCATAGCAGGGAAGTCAGGTTGCTGGCAACCAAGAGGTTGTGATTTCATATCCCAAGTAAGGTTAACTCCCAAGTAATCAGAATTCAGCAGCATACTGTCCCTTATAGAAATAATACCTGAAAATACAGTAACTTCTTTATATTTACAGTGCAATGAGGAGCCCTCTGGTTCGGGCTTGCAAAAGGTTATTCAAAAAACTGATAGAAAAAAGGTTGTCCACAGCAGCCGAAAAAAGGGTTCCCCTATGTAGACCAAATGAAGAACCACTTTTTGGTACTAACTAGCACCTTCTTTTGGAGAGTGTAGGTCATCTGTAGTCTCCAAGCCTGATACCACATTACCCACCCATAGAACACCTTCCTAATATTGAGAGCAGGTGTTCGTAATGTTTTGTATACTCAGTGTATAAGACAGTCTAGTGACATACAGTGGTTCCTCCTTTAAAAGTTGCATCATACTGCAGCACCACTTGTGGGCTGCTTCAGCATTCTGTGGCACGTTAATTATTTGTCTGCCATTTTTTCTGTTAATGTGAGTTAGTGCTAGTTTGACCACCAGAGGTCATATTTGAGAAGCATTTGATAGTCTTCCATATTGCCATTTCCAGAGAATTTAAAAGCTTTTTTTGTAATAACATAGTTTATGGAGTTGATTTTAAGAAATTAGGCTTAATTCATTTGATTAATATTATGGTGTTTCTATTATGGTGTTTTTATATTGCCCATTCATTGTCAGTTAGACACACAGTAGTGTATTGGGACCCAAAAGCATAATCAGTGCTCTACCTCCCCCTTGGTCGTTAGGGCAAATCTGGTCTGTGATAAGGGGGGTTCACACCTAGCTCGACTATTAGACTATTCTTTAGTAAATGTTGAATAGTCTGTTGTTCAGTTATTAGCCCCCCTCCCCAACTTGCAACAAATACTTGTTCCTCGCCCTCTTCCAAGCGTCATTCTCCGCCTGAGTCGTCAAGAATTCTGCATAGCAAGTTTGTATGAAGGTCTGGTTATTCACAGGCAGATTGTTATATGTTATGGAGGTACATTTGTGTCTTTTTGTCAAGAGCAAAACTTTATTTTCAATAAAAAATAATTGTTCTGAAAGCAAAAAAACAAGGCTACAAAGTAAAAATAATAATCAAATATTTTGTAATAGAGCGCAAAACGTTATGCATTTTATTCCCCCAAAAATATTTAGAGAACAAAAAATGTTTTTGAAGACAAAACTCCTATTTCATTTCGTTATCAACCACCTTCCATTTTGGCCATTTTTTGAGTGTCAGTTTGGCTATAACCAATACTGTTCAGCCTTTCTTTCCGACAGAAAGGAAGTCATAGCGGACACCTACAAAGGACTGTGTGATGATGGCATCTCAGGTAAGCAGCACTGGGCATTCTTCTGTCTAACTTCTACATAGCTAGTAGTTAGCTCCTATGATTCAGTGTCGGTTCATAACATTCTACTATATTACATACATACATAAAAATCAAATCAAATCAAATCAAATTTTATTAGTCACATACACATGGTTAGCAGATGTTAATGCGAGTGTAGCGAAATGCTTGTGCTTCTAGTTCCGACAATGCAGTAATAACCAACAGTAATCTAACCTAACAATTCCACACTACTACCTTACACACACACACAAGTGTAAAGGGATAAAGAATATGTACATAAAGATATATGAATGAGTGGTGGTACAGAACGGCATGGCAGATGCAGTAGATGGTATAGAGTACGGTATATACGTATGAGATGAGTACTGTAGGGTATGTAAACATAAAGTGGCATAGTTTAAAGTGGCTAGTGGTACATGTATTGCATAAAGATGGCAAGATGCAGTAGATGATATAGAGTACAGTATATATACATATGAGATGGGTAATGTAGGGTATGTAAACATAGTATTAAGTGGCATTGCTTAAAGTGGCTAGTGGTACATTTTTACATAATTTCCATCAATTCCCATTTTTAAAGTGGCTGGAGTTGAGTCAGTATGTTGGCAGCGGCCGCTAAATGTTAGTGGTGGCTGTTTAACAGTCTGATGGCCTTGAGATAGAAGCTGTTTTTCAGTCTCTCGGTCCCTGCTTTGATGCACCTGTACTGACCTCGCCTTCTGGATGATAGCGGGGTGAACAGGCAGTGGCTTGGGTGGTTGTTGTCCTTGATGATCTTTATGGCCTTCCTGTGACATCGGGTGGTGTAGGTGTCCTGGAGGGCAGGTAGTTTGCCCCTGGTGATGCGTTCTGCAGACCTCACTACCCTCTGGAGAGCCTTACGGTTGTGGGCGGAGCAGTTGCCGTACCAGGCGGTGATACAGCCCGACAGGATGCTCTCGATTGTGCATCTGTAGAAGTTTGTGAGTGCTTTTGGTGACAAGCCGAATTTCTTCAGCCTCCTGAGGTTGAAGAGGCGCTGCTGCGCCTTCTTCACAACGCTGTCTGTGTGGGTGGACCAATTCAGTTTGTCTGTGATGTGTACACCGAGGAACTTAAAACTTTCCACCTTCTCCACTACTGACCCGTCGATGTGGATAGGGGGGTGCTCCCTCTGCTGTTTCCTGAAGTCCACAATCATCTCCTTTGTTTTGTTGACGTTGAGTATGAGGTTATTTTCCTGACACCACACTCCGAGGGCCCTCACCTCCTCCCTGTAGGCCGTCTCGTCGTTGTTGGTGATCAAGCCTACCACTGTAGTGTCATCCGCAAACTTGATGATTGAGTTGGAGGCGTGCATGGCCACGCAGTCGTGGGTGAACAGGGAGTACAGTAGAGGGCTCAGAACGCACCCTTGTGGGGCCCCAGTGTTGAGGATCAGCGGGGTGGAGATGTTGTTACCTACCCTCACCACCTGGGGGCGGCCCGTCAGGAAGTCCAGGACCCAGTTGCACAGGGCGGGGTCGAGACCCAGGGTCTCGAGCTTGATGACGAGTTTGGAGGGTACTATGGTGTTAAATGCTGAGCTGTAATCGATGAACAGCATTCTCACATGGGTATTCCTCTTGTCCAGATGGGTTAGGGCAGTGTGCAGTGTGGTTGCGATTGCGTCGTCTGTGGACCTATTGGGTCGGTAAGCAAATTGGAGTGGGTCTAGGGTGTCCGGTAGGGTGGAGGTGATATGGTCCTTGACTAGTCTCTCAAAGCACTTCATGATGACGGAAGTGAGTGCTACGGGGCGGTAGTCGTTTAGCTCAGTTACCTTAGCTTTCTTGGGAACAGGAACAATGGTGGCCCTCTTGAAGCATGTGGGAACAGCAGACTGGGATAAGGATTGATTGAATATGTCCGTAAACACACCAGCCAGCTGGTCTGCGCATGCTCTGAGGACGCGGCTGGGAATGCCGTCTGGGCCTGCAGCCTTGCGAGGGTTAACACGTTTAAATGTTTTACTCACCTCGGCTGCAGTGAAGGAGAGCCCGCAGGTTTTGGTAGGGGGCCGTGTCAGTGGCACTGTATTGTCCTCAAAGCGGGCAAAAAAGTTGTTTAGCCTGTCTGGGAGCAAGACATCCTGGTCCTCGACGGGGCTGGTTTTCTTTTTGTAATCCGTGATTGACTGTAGACCCTGCCACATACCTCTTGTGTCTGAGCTGTTGAATTTCGACTCGATTTTGTCTCTGTACTGAGACTTAGCCTGTTTGATTGCCTTGCGGAGAGAATAGCTACACTGTTTGTATTCGGTCATGCTTCCGGTCACCTTGCCCTGGTTAAAAGCAGTGGTTCGCGCTTTCAGTTTCACGCGAATGCTGCCGTCAATCCACGGTTTCTGGTTTGGGAATGTTTTTATCGTTGCTGTGGGTACGACATCGTCAATGCACTTCCTAATGAACTCGCTCACCGAATCAGCATATTCGTCAATATTGTTGTTGGACGCGATGCGGAACATATTCCAATCCGCGTGATCGAAGCAGTCTTGAAGCGTGGATTCAGATTGGTCGGACCAGCGTTGAACAGACCTGAGCGCGGGAGCTTGTTGTTTGAGTTTTTGTTTGTAGGCTGGAATCAACAAAATGGAGTCGTGGTCAGCTTTTCCGAAAGGGGGGCGGGGGAGGGCCTTATAAGCGTCGCGGAAATTAGTATAACAATGGTCTAGTGTTTTTCCAGCCCTGGTAGCACAATCGATATGCTGATAGAATTTAGGGAGTTTTGTTTTTAGATTAGCCTTGTTAAAATCCCCAGCTACGATGAATGCAGCCTCAGGGTGTGTGGTTTCCAGTTTACAAAGAGTCAGATAAAGTTCGTTCAGGGCCATCGATGTGTCTGCTTGGGGGGGAATGTATACGGCTGTGATTATGATTGACGAGAATTCCCTTGGTAGATAATGCGGTCGACATTTGATTGTGAGGAGTTCTAGATCAGGTGAACAGAACGACTTGAGTTCTTGTGTGTTGTTATGATGATCACACCACTTCTCGTTAATCATAAGGCATACCCCCCCGCCCCTCTTCTTACCGGAAAGATGTTTGTTTCTGTCGGCGCGATGCATGAAGAAACCAGCTGGCTGCACCGACTCCGTTAGCGTCCCTTGAGTTAGCCATGTTTCCGTGAAGCAGAGCACGTTGCAATCCCTGATGTCTCTCTGGAATGCTACCCGTGCTCGGATTTCATCAACCTTATTGTCAAGAGACTGGACATTGGCGAGTAGTATGCTAGGGAGTGGAGCGCGATGTGCCCGTCTCCGAAGCCTGACCACGAGACCGCCACGTTTTCCCCTTTTTCGGCGTCGCACAGGGTCGCCGGCTGGGATCAGATCCATTGTATTGTGTGGAAGGCAAAACACTGGATCCGTTTCGGGAAAGTCATATTCCTGGTAGGAACGATGATGAGTTGACGTTAATCGTATATTCAGTAGTTCCTCCCGACTGTATGTAATGAAACCTAAGATTACCCGGGGTACCGATGTAAGAAATAACACGTAAAAAAACAAAATACTGCATATTTTCCAAGGAACATGAAGCGAGGCAGCCATCTCTTTTCGGCGCCGAAACAATCGGCGCCGAAACAAACATACATACATGCATACCGTAGAATGATAAATCATGCAATTATTATTCTCAAGCTTACCAAAAACATTGAGCTACGAACGCCTGTTCTTGCCATTTTCAGTTGAATTCATATAACTTTCTTTCATGGCAACTCGTAAGCAGGCCATGTCCTATTTGTTTCATAGTCGATATATAATCATATTTCATGACCGTGTAATGGTTAGCTTTTTTTACAGAAGGATGAAAGAACCCAATATGTCTGTCAGAGAATGCTATTCTGATATGTCAGATGAAGAGTTATATCATAAAGTCAGGGCCATTAAGGCAAGGATGCCCCATGCGGGCTTTAGAATGGTCAAAGCAATGGGCCATCGTGTATAATGGCGAAGAGTCTTTGCAGCGTGTAGATGGTGCAGGTATCATTGCCAGAATGATCCAGCTTTGTTGCATTGCTCGGCAAAAATACTCTGTTTCTGCTCCCCTGTCTCTCGTCCACATTGATACAAATCATAAATTGATAAGGTATAATGTAAGAGATGTATAATGTCTCCATCAAATCTAAAAAGTTTTTAACTTTTTTATTCTTACTTATTCGTAGACAAATGTTCAATGATGTATGAAATAGGAGTTGTTCTTCATCAACTGTTAATACATAAATAATGAAGCAGGTTAATAGGTTAAACATTTCACTTTTAATTCCAATGCTTTTTTTCAAGATACAACATTGTCATCCTTGGCGGTATAGATGGAGTTTCAAGGAACGTAAGTATATTATTTTGTATGCATATTGCATTATTCCAATCGCATAATGAACAACCAAAATACCAGTCTGGTGTTAAGCTTTCTGTGCTGTATTGACGTATCCTGAAAATGACATCTGCTGTTTTAGATTGGACAGTCATATCTCAGTTATTGTTTTCATATTTACAAAAAATAAGCTATTTTTTTTACTTTCAGAGTGCGAGCTGATCAAGGGGTCGAAAATGTAGATATTGCCAGATGTACAGTAGAAGTTGGAAGTTTACATACACCTTAGCCAAATACATTTAAACTCGGTTTTTCACAATTCCTGACATTTCTTTCATCACATTCCCAGTGGTTCAGAAGTTTACATACACTCAATTAGTATTTCGTAGCATTCCATTTAAATTGTTTAACCTTTATCAAACATTTCAGGGAGCCTTCCACAAGCTTCCCACAATAAGTTGGGTGAATTTTGGCCCATTCCTCCTGACAGAGCTGGTGTAACTGAGTCAGGTTTGTCGGCCTCCTTGCTCTCACAGGCTTTTTCAGTTCTGCCCACACATTTTCTATAGGATTGAGGTCAAAGCTTTGTGATGGCCACTCCAATACCTTGGCTTTGTTGTCCTTAAGCCATTTTGCCACAACTTTGGAAGTATGCTTTGGGTCATTGTCCATTTGGAAGGCCCATTTGCGACCAAGCTTTAACTTCCTGACTGATGTCTTGAGATGTTGCTTCAATATATCCACATAATTTTCCTACCTCATGACGCCATCTATTTTGTGAAGTGCACCAGTCCGTCCTGCAGCAAAGCACCCCCACAACATGATGCTGCCACCCCCATGCTTCACGGTTGGGATGATGTTCTTCGGCTTGCAAGCCTCCCCCTTTTTCCTCCAAACAAAACGATGGTCATTATGGCCAAACAGTTCTAGTTTAATTTCATCAGACCAGAGGACATTTCTCCAAAAAGTACGATCTTTGTCCCAATATGCATTTGCAAACCGTGGTCTGGCTTTTTTATGGCGGTTTTGGAGCAGTGGCTTCTTCCTTGCTGAGCGGCCTTTCAGGTTATGTCGATATAGGACTCATTTTACTGTGGATATATATACTTACCTGTTTCCTCCAGCATCTTCACAAGGTCCTTTGCTGTTGTTCTGGGATTGATTTGCACTTTTTGCACCAAAGTACGTTCATCTCTAGGAGACAGAACGTGTCTCCTTCCTGAGTGGTATGACGGCTGTGTGGTCCCATGGTGTTTATACTTGCGTACTATTGTTTGTACAGATGAACGTGGTACTTTCAGGTGTTTGGAAATTGCTCCCAAGGATGAACCAGACTTGTGGAGGTCTCCAAAAAAATGTTGAGGTCTTGGCTGATTTCTTTTGATTTTCCCATGATGTCAAGCAAAGAGGCACTGAGTTTGAAAGTAGGGCTTGAAATACATCCACAGGTACACCTCCAATTGACTCAAATGATGTCAATTAGCCTATCAGACGCTTCTAAAGCCATGACATAATTTTCTGGAATTTTCCAAGCTGTTTAAAGGCACAGTCAACTTAGTGTATGTAAACTTCTGACCCACTGGAATTGTGATACAGTGAATTATAAGTTAAATAATCTGTCTGTAAACAATTGTTGGAAAAATGACTTGTGTCATCTACAAAGTAGATGTCCTAACCGACTTGCCAAAAATAGTTTTGACATTTGTGGAGTGGTTGAAAAATGAGTTTTATTGACTCCAACCTAAGTGCATGTAAACTTCCGACTTCAACTATATGTTCACTGTCCAAGGAACAGGCCGTGGAAGCTTAATCCTGGCAAAAGCGTCCATAACCAGAAATAATTAAACTGTCTGTGTTCTTTTTCTCTCTTCCTTTCTCCCTGTCTTGTTGTACATGGAACCTGTCTCACATGCATTAATTTAAAAACCCTTAAGATGTGAGCTGTTCATTTTCAGATTTACACCACATAAACACTCAGACATTTTCACTGGACTATCAAGCCCCTGTTGCTGCCAAGTCATGATTTCCCTGGTGGTTAGTCTTGCAATAAGTGGTGAGACACACCGCCCTCTATTTTTAAATGTTTCAGGTACACTCAGATAGGTGTCTGCGTCACATACAGTCAGTAACCACTCACAACTTGCATTTCTATAACCTCAGACCCAACTATTCATGGAGGAAGACCACATTACCACAGAGATTACGTCCCCCCCCCCCCCCCCCCAAAACATTTTCAATTATGGAGAACAATTATGGAGAGATGTTTGGAGTGCTGTGACATGTCAGTCCTACAAATTGCTACACAGTTTGGAGGAAGAAGGCTAACTTGACCTGTCAAATTCTATCCACCTCTTCTGTGTGGGATATGTGTTTTTTTACCTTTATTTAACTAGGCAAGTCAGTTAAGAACAAATTCTTATTTACAATGACAGCCTAGAAACGGTGGGTTAACTGTCTTGTTCAGGGGCAGATCGACAGATTTTTACCTTGTCAGCTCACGGATGCGATCTAGCAACCTTTCACTAACCACTAGGCTACCTGCCATGTTCATAACTCGTCTGTGGGTAGGTCTGCAGCATTTCACAGAGAGTTGGAATAATCACCCTTTAAGTACAGAGGCGAACCTGACACCTCACCAGCTGTTGCCTTAACCCTACACAACTGATTCAAATGATCAAGTCATTAAGCTTCAAGTGGTATTCATGTATTAATTTGTGATCTTGTAATGTAAAAGTCCAATAACGGACATTATCTTATATTGTTTGTCCACATATGTCTGTTTTCTTAGCATACAGTACTCTGTAGCCACTTAGTGTGGACACCAGGGGAGACTACACACACACAGATTCCTGTTTAACAATCTCTTTAACTACCTTATTGTCTCAATAACAGTCTCTCTCCTTCACTTCATCCTTCTCCCTCTTCTCCCTAAATCCTCTAGGTTATATCAGCTGTGTTGGTGAACCCCTCCCGCATCTGAACTGGCTGACACAGAGGGCACAGCATGATCATAGGTGAGAGGTCAATTGGTCTGGTCAACAGGAAGTATTATTAAATAGATGCTTTACATTGAAATACAGATAGAGACGTAGTAGTCCGAGAGTTAATGATCCAAGGTCAGTTTTGCATTTCACCTCCTGATGATTATGATGACTGACCGTGTTAGAATAAAAAAAACAAGGCTTAATCATGCTCTCTCTCTATCCATCTGTCTCTCGTCTGCAGGTATGTTTTGATGTGAGAGAGGAAGCCAGTCCCGTCATCGCTAGCTATAACCGCTCTTAAGATAACCGTCGGGCCGACTGGGAGCCCAAGGCTGGTTAGGAGACACCCCTAGAAACACTATGTAATTGTGATGAACTGAGAGAATATTAGGGTAGCACTGTGATTCATTAATCATATGCTGTCTTCCCTGCTCCTCTGTTTTACCTCTTTTCTGTCTTCTACACCCCTCTCTCCACCTCTTTCTTTATAATGCACACCATGTGCATTGAAGTACAGATTGAACTTGTATTTATAATATATTACAAATATAATATTTATAATGCATGTATTATGTATTTATAACACCTGAATAATGAACTTTAAATAAAGTGTTTCACGTTCTCCACTGGTTGAAATTAAGTATCTCATTGAAATACTACACGTTTATTTCACCAGGTAGGCCAGTTGAGAACAAGTTCTCATTTACAACTGCGACCTGCCCAAGATAAAGCAAAGCAGTGAGACAAAAACAACAGAGTTACAAATGTACAGTCAATAGCACAATATAAAATAAATAGATTTTTCTATGTACAGTGTGTGCAAATGTAGAAGAGTTGGGAGGTAGGCAATAAATAGGCCATAGAGGCGAAATAATTACAATTTAGCTGTCACGTTCCTGACCTATTGTTCCTTTTTCTGTTATTTATTTAGTTGGTCAGGGCGTGAGTTGGGGTGGGTTGTCTTTGTGTGTTTTGTCTAGTCTAGGGGTGTTGTATGTGTATGGGGTAGAGAAGAGTGAGGTTGTCTAGTTATGTCTATGGCTGCCTAGATTGGGTCTCAATCAGAGACAGCTGTCATTCATTGTCTCTGATTGGGAGCCATATTTAAGGCTGCCATAGGCAGTAGGCTTTTGTGGGTAGTTGTCTATGTTGAACGTTTGTTGCTTGTCTGTGCACTTACGTTATTTAGCTTCACGGTTGTTTTGTTAGTTTGTATATAGTGTTCGTTTTGTGTTTTCTCTCTCTTCTCAATAAAAGAAGATGTATTTTGCACACGCTGCGCCTTGGTCCAATCTCTCTCAAGAAGACGAACGTGACAGAACTACCCACCAACCATGGATCAAGCAGCGTGAGCGGAACCAACAACAGCGGCAAAGTAACCAGGACTCGTGGACATGGGAGGAAATATTGGACGGAAAAGGACCCTGGGCTCAACCAGGAGAATATCGCCGCCCCAAAGCTGAGCTGGAGGCAGCGAAAGAAGAGAGGCGGCGATATGAGGAGGCAGCAAGGAAACAAGGCTGGAAGCCCGTAAGTCAAACCCAAAAATTTCTTGGGGGGGGGGGTCTCGGGTAGTTTAGTTGGGTCAGTCGGGAGACGTGAGCCAACTCCTCCTGCTTACCGTAAGGAGCCGGTGAGGGCGGATTTGGAGGTGAGTGACGCAGAGACAGTAAAGGAGTTAATGGAGAAATTGGAGGAGAGAGTTATGAGGGATGTACTGGTTTGGTGCATGAGGCACGGCATTCGTCCGAATGAACGTGTTGGTGAGTTAATGTCACCGGGAACAGCTCTCCATACTCGTCCTGAGGAGCGTGCTAGCCGTCTGGTTAAGACAGTGCCTACAGCACGCACAAAGCGTCCTGTGCGTCCTGTTACTGCTCCTCGCACTAGCCCTGTGGTGTGTGTTCCCAGCCCAGTACCACCAGTGCTGACACCACGCACCAGGCTTCCAGTGCGTCTCCAGAGCCCTGTTCCTCCTCCACGCACTCTCCCTGTGGTGCGTGTCTCCAGCCCAGTACCACCAGTGCTGACACCACGCACCAAGCCTCCTGTGCGTCTCCAGAGACCTGTACGCACTGATCCTTCTCCCCGCACTCGTCCTGAGGTGCGTGCCCTCAGCCCGGTACCACCAGTTCCGGTACCACGCACCAGTCCTATAGTGCGCCTTGAGAACTCAGTGTGCCCTGTCCCTGCTCCCCGCACTAGCCTTGAGGTGCGTGTCTCCAGTCCGGTACCACCAGTTCCGGTACCACGCACCAAGCCTCATGTGCGTCTCCAGAGCCCTGTACGCACTGTTCCATCTCCCCGTCCTCGCCCTGTTGTGCGTGCCCTCAGCCCGGTACCACCAGTGCCGGTACCACACATCAGGCCTATAGTACGCCTTGAGAGTCCAGTGTGCCCTGTTGTTGTTCCCCGCACTAGCCTGAAGGTGCGTGTCCTTAGCCCGGTACCTCCAGTTCCGGCACCACGCACCAGGCCTACAGTGCGTCTCAGCCGGCCAGAGTCTGCCGTCTGCCCAACGGCGCCTGAACTGCCCATCTGCCAAGCGGCGCCTGAACTGCCCGTCTGCCAAGCGGCGCCTGAACTGCCCGTCTGCCAAGCGGCGCCTGAACTGCCCGTCTGCCAAACGGCGCCTGAACTGCCCGTCTGCCCAACGCCGTCTGAACTGTCCGTCTGCCAAGCGCCGCATGAACTGCCCGTCTGTATTGAGCCTTCAAAGCCGCCCGTCTGCCATGAGCCTGCAATGCCGCCCGTCTGCCATGAGCCTACAGAGCCGTCCGCCAGACCGGATCAGCCAGAGCCTTCCGCCAGACCGGATCAGCCAAAGCCTTCCGCCAGACCGGATCAGCCAGAGCCTTCCGCCAGACCGGATCAGCCAGAGCCTACCGCCAGACCGGATCAGCCAGAGCCTTCCGCCAGACCGGATCAGCCAGAGCCTTCCGCCAGACCGGATCAGCCAGAGCCTTCCGCCAGACCGGATCAGCCAGAGCCTTCCGCCAGACCGGATCAGCCAGAGCCTTCCGCCAGACCGGATCAGCCAGAGCCTTCCGCCAGACCGGATCAGCCAGAGCCTTCCGCCAGACCGGATCAGCCAGAGCCGTCCGCGAGCCATGACCAGCCAGAGCCGTCCGCGAGCCATGACCAGCCAGAGCCGTCAGCGAGCCATGACCAGCCAGAGCCGTCAGCGAGCCATGACCAGCCAGAGCCGTCAGCGAGCCAGGACCAGCCAGAGCCGTCAGCGAGCCAGGACCAGCCAGAGCCGTCAGCGAGCCATGACCAGCCAGAGCCGTCAGCGAGCCATGACCAGCCAGAGCCGTCAGCGAGCCAGGACCAGCCAGAGCCGTCAGCGAGCCAGGACCAGCCAGAGCCGTCAGCGAGCCAGGACCAGCCAGAGCCGTCAGCGAGCCAGGACCCGCCAGAGCCGTCAGCCAGCCAGGATCCGCCAGAGCCGTCAGCCAGCCAGGATCCGCCAGCCAGGATCCGCCAGAGCCGTCAGCCAGCCAGGATCCGCCAGAGCCGTCAGCCAGCCAGGATCCGCCAGAGCCGTCATCCAGCCAGGATCCGCCAGAGCCGTCATCCAGCCAGGATCCGCCAGAGCCGTCATCCAGCCAGGATCCGCCAGAGCCGTCATCCAGCCAGGATCCGCCAGCCAGCCAGGATCCGCCAGCCAGTCCGGTGCTGTCCCTTATCCTGGTGCTGCCCCTTATCCTGGTGCTGCCCCTTAGTCCGGTGCTGCCCCTTAGTCCGGTGCTGCCCCTTAGTCCGGTGCTGCCCCTTAGTCCGGCTGCTGCCCCTTAGTCCGGTGCTGCCCCTTAGTCCGGTGCTGCCCCTTAGTCCGGTGGGGTTAATTTGGAGGGTGGCCATTTGGAGGAGGCTACGAAAGCGGGTAGTGACTATGGTGGGGTGGGGACCACGACCAGCGCCAGAGCCGCCACCGTGGACAGACGCCCACCCAGACCCTCCCCTAGATTTTATGCTGGTGCGCCCGGAGTTCGCACCTTAAGGGGGGGGTTATGTCACGTTCCTGACCTATTGTTCCTTTTTCTGTTATTTATTTAGTTGGTCAGGGCGTGAGTTGGGGTGGGTTGTCTTTGTGTGTTTTGTCTAGTCTAGGGGTGTTGTATGTGTATGGGGTAGAGAAGAGTGAGGTTGTCTAGTTATGTCTATGGCTGCCTAGATTGGGTCTCAATCAGAGACAGCTGTCATTCATTGTCTCTGATTGGGAGCCATATTTAAGGCTGCCATAGGCAGTAGGCTTTTGTGGGTAGTTGTCTATGTTGAACGTTTGTTGCTTGTCTGTGCACTTACGTTATTTAGCTTCACGGTCGTTTGTTGTTTTGTTAGTTTGTATATAGTGTTCGTTTTGTGTTTTCTCTCTCTTTTCAATAAAAGAAGATGTATTTTGCACACGCTGCGCCTTGGTCCAATCTCTCTCAAGAAGACGAACGTGACATTAGCATTAATACTGGAGTGATTATTGTGCAGATGATGATGTGCAAGTAGAGATAGCCTTTACTTAAATCATGTTTCTAGTCTATTGCATAGTTACAATGTGTAATCATTGATGTACCAGGTGTATAATTGTAATACATACATGCAGACACAGAATCATTCAAAGAATGGAGTTTGATACACCTGGTATTGGAAATGACTTAGAAATAATGTCAGAGATTCATACTTGAACTGCACCTTTACTTGCCAAGGAAGAGTACATGAGCAGTGAATATATTCAATGTACAGGCTACAATGTGGGGATCTCATGCATGGTAATACATACAGTACATGTAAATAGGACTTGCATCCTTGGCACAATAATGTTATTATATTCTACTCAATCCAAAGGCTTCTTTAATGCCATTCAAACTTGAAGTCGATACAACTACTATGATAGCTGAGGTTCATAGGTTCTGAACTAATATTCATACCAAACGCTTTAGGGTCCATACACAGATGGGCTACATACTGTAGCTAGCTACACATCCATAGGCATACAGTTATTTTTATCCTCCACTACACAATAAGGTAAATAAATAGCTAGCTATGTTACTTCAGCTGCATTGCATGGCAAATATAAGCAAGACAAGCTTACACAATTGTACATTCAATTTGCAGTAAATGCTTTAGCTAGCGAGATTCTTTACATCCACTGTTTCACAAGACTACAGCCTGGTTTGCTGGTTCTCTCAGGAGTCCATAAAATATTAAACACAAATTACAATTTCATCCTCATATCATAAGACTAGCTAGCTAGCTGGCTAATGTTAGCTAGTCAGCTAACTCGCTAAATTTTCGTAAATTAACTTTATGACAAAAAAATATACACAATCGTTTGTCTCTACATTAACATATTCCTCTCAATTTTAAATGTTTGCTTGACTCGTTCTGACATTATAATTACTTACATTTGCTTCCACCTTAATGTTTTGTCAGCCATCTTTGCTGAAGAAAGTCACAAGCGACGGATGGCTCGTGTCAAATTTGTCATTGGAACCACTCGATATGATTGGTCATATAAAAACCTTTGGACCCAAATGCATATAGAGTGCTCTAACTCAGCCTTGCGGTCGTTGTCCTGTTGGAAGGTGAACCTTTACCAGGTCCTGAGAGCTCTGGAGCAGGTTTTCATCAAGAAACTCTGTACTTTGCATCGTTCATTTTTCCCTCGATTCCGACTAGTCTCCCAGTCCCGGCCTGTCATGTGCCTTTTACTGAGGAGTGACTTCCGCCTGGCCACTCTACCATAAAGGCCTGATTGGTGGAGTGCTACCAAGAAGGTGGTCCTTCTGGAATGTTCTCCCATCTCCACGGAGGAACTCTGAAGCTCTGTCAGAGTGACCATTGGGTTCTTGGTCACCTCCCTGAGTAAGGCCCTTCTCACCTGATTGCTCAATTTGGCCGGGCGGCCAGCTCTAGGAAGAGTTGGTCGTTCCAAACTTCTTCCATTTAAGAATGATGGAGGCCACTGTGTTCTTGGGGACCTTCAATGCTGGTTCAATGTTGGTACCCTTCCCCCGATCTGTGCCTCAACAAAATCCTGCCTCTGCCGTCTACGGACAATTCCTTCGACCCCATGACGTGGTTTTTGCTCTGACATGCACTATCAACTGTGAGACCTTATATAGAAAGGTGTGTGCCTTTCCAAATCATGTCCAATCAATTGAATTTATCACAGGTGGACTCCAATCAAGTTGTTCAAACATCTCAAGAATGAACAATTGTCACGTGTGCTCCCTCTCCGGCCTCTAGATCACCAGGCTGGTCGTTATGGCGCACACCTGTCACCATTGTTGCACATACCTGTCACCATCATTACGTGCACCATCAGTATGACCTGGACTCTATCGCTGCTCGTTATGGCGCACAATGGTCACCATCGTAACGATGGTGACCATTGTCTTCAGACTCACCTGGACTCCATCACTTCCCTGATTAACTTCCCTATATATATGTCACTCCCTTTGGTTCCTTCCCCAGATGACATTGTTTCTGTTTCATGTCTGTGTGCTGTTAGTGTTTCTTGTTCCGTTTATTTTATTAAAACACTCACTCCCTGAACTTGCTTCCCGACTCTCAGTGCACATCGTTACAACAATGGAAACAAGATGAACCTGAGCTCAATTTTGAGTCTCATAGCAAAGGGTCTGAATATTTATGTAAATAAGGTATTGCAGTTTTTTTTATATAAATTTGCAAACCTGTTTTTACTTTGTCATCATGGGGTATTGTGTGTAGATTGAGGAAACTTGTATTTAATCAATTTTAGAATAAAGGCTGTAACATAACAAAATGTGGAAAAAGTGAAGTGGTCTGTATACTTCCCGAATGACCTGTATGTCCAGAGACCAGTGTAGTGTGTACCTTTAGATGCTATCAGGTGGTGCACAGCAGGGTTTTCCCCATTCTTACACCACACAGGGAAATGGAACAGAAAAATTGTTCCCTTTATTGTATGATTAACTGTTATAGAACACACTCTCATACAATGCATACACTCAATAGACACACACACACACACAGCCATTTTCCTACTATTTTCTCTGTGCTCTGATGTATCATGGTAACTTGCCAGTTTCCTGGTCCAGACCAACACAATCTTAATGATTAGTCAAAACTAAACATTCCACCAACACAAACCACAGGCCTTGGCTGATGTCCTGCGGTCCACTCTGTTTACCAGACGGCTAAACATTAAACCCACATCACCGGCCCACTATACAAGCCCTGTTCTCTCCCACACATCCACAGCTATGCAGTCCAGTAGATGAGGAGATTCATTTACTCAACTTAACATACTGGTTACTGTCTGGTTAGAAGAGTCCTATCCTTCATTACATCAGCCATAATAAGGGCACACTTCACAACTTAGGTAGAACAATGATGAGGAAGTTGATTAAAATGTTGTAATATAAAAACCCGAACCCAGATCCAGATCAAAACCTGGACCCAGAGCAAAGCCCGGACCCAGATCAAAACCTGGACCGAGAGCAAAACCCGGACCTAGATCCAGACCAAAACCCAGACCCAGAGCACAACCCGTACCCAGAGCACAACCCGGACCTGGACCAGACCAAAACCTGGACCCAGACCAAGATCCAGACATTTCAGAGCCAGACCGCCAGATAGCAGCACAGGCATTGAGACATTCAGTGGGGCAGGAAGATGTCCTCAGTCATCACCCCCCTGCTACTCTCTGGAGACCCTTCTCCCCTCCTTAGCCTTTCAATCGCTATTCATATCACCAACCCTGCCCTTCCTCCCCACTCTCTCCCTCCCGCCTGCCACCCCTCCCAACCTTCCGCTCTCTTCTCTCACCCCCCTCTGTTCTCCTATTCTTCCTGAAGGCCAGGGGCACCGCACAGGGTGTGGGTTGGTGAGGTTCTCTGATGTAATGAAGGTCTGGCAGTGCTCACATTGTGATAAAGTGAAGAGACCGAGACTTACTGGCATCTTGTAACTTGAAATACAGCTATAGATGTTTTTCATAAACTGACATTAACAATCTGTTACCCTGACATCACGTGTTTGATTCCGAAAAACATTTCCATTACTTATAAGGGAATTTGGAGGGTACAGTAGTCAAAATAGGACTTGAACCCACAACTGTGCGGTTGTCAGTAAAAAAAACCTAAGACATTATGTCAAAAGGTCCAAACATCTTCATAGGGTTGTTGATGTTATACTATGAACGTTATAAAAATGTCATGTTCACCAGATATTTGTGTATATTCATACATAGAAGGAGGAAGTAATTGACTGTAGTTCTGCTGTCTGTGAATTGTTGCGTGACAACATAGACACCCGTGTTCCACGCCTTTGAGTGCATAATGTTGTCGCTTCTGGAGAATTGATATTATAGCCCTGTCAAAGCCAACAATCAGATGATATTTGACATTAAAGGGGGGCTTTTGGGGGCTCCCGAGTGGCACAGCAGCCTAAGGCACTGCATCTTAGTGCTTGAGGCGTCACTACAGACACCCTGGTTTGAATCCAGGCTGTATCACAACCGGTCGTGATTGGGAGTCCCATAGGGCAGCGCACAATTGGCCCAGCGTCAATCAGGTTTGGCCGGTGTATGCCATCATTGTAAATAAGAAGTTGTTCTTAACTGACTTGCCTAGTTAAATTAAATACAATTAAAGTGGCAGTACAGTCAGAAATGTGATTTTCCTGTTTTTTTATGATATTTTATGATTGATATTGTGAAAATGATAATAATGGCCTTTCAGTGTAAGAGCTTTTTGAAGAAAGAAAATGTCTGGAATTTCAGCCTGTTCAGGTGGGAGGGACTTTTTGGCCCACAGCATGACATCACAATCTGATCTGATTATTCTGACCAATAACCCACATGATCAGACTGAGCATTTCAATGGCAAAATTGGGCTCAAGGAAATAAATTATACAACATTTTATTGAGTGGGGGCTTTAAGACAGTATAATAGCACTGAAATAATGTGTTTAATATCAATTCACTAGACCAGGCTTAATAACCATAGAATAATCTAAATCTATCTTTAAAGATGTATTCTGTTCCGTGGGTGTTTCCCAAGCCTTTAACAACCACTGAAGGGTGTTTGCAGAACACAAGTCTGAATATAGAGACATTTGAACGAGACATTTGCAACGGGTGACACACTTTTACGACTTGTCAAGTCAACTTGTGAAAATGTAATGCAGCACTTCAGCATCAGCAGATACAGTTCCTCTTCAGAGGAAGAGAATATGGTCCCCAATTATAGTAAGTTACTAGTGGTGGATCAACACTCACAGACGAATGGTTCCTGGACTCTGTGAGAAACTGACAACAAGAACATGATTGTCGCTACTATGGCAACCTTATGTGTTGATATATTTATGTTTTATTGACCTCTGGGGATATGAGATCCGAGATCAACTGGCATGAGCTATTTGGGAGACACTAGCTACTGTACTAGGGCATAACAGTAAGCAAGAGTAAGGACATTCTCCTGTTTACAATATCCTGAGAGCCTTATCATCATCCTCACCCCCCAGCCCTTCAGTACTCTACTGTAGCAGATCCACAGTCCCCCTGGGTCATACTGACCGTTGATTTCTTTCCAGACAAACATTTTCCAAGACCTGACTGCCATAGGCCAAAAGCTAAAGTCTTGACCCCCTAAGTTTTTCAGTACATGGTTTAGATCAGTTTTCTGCAGTGTTTACATGCCATAACAGATCCAGTGGGAAGCTACAGTAAATTGTATCAAAAGTAGGTGAATTCGTTAAACATTATATAAGTTCTTTCAGTACCAGGGAATTATGAATATAATTGTTGCTTGACCACAGCATTTTGCAGATAACGAGAACTGAGAAGCACTATCGTCCACTTGATTGTCTCATGTTACAGGAGCACTTTCAAACACAATTCTTTAAGATGCTGTGAAATTATAATACATTTGTCTCAGACTGTGCCTGTGACCTCCTGTATGGTGTATCTCTGCCCCTTGGCTCGGCCAGGCCGACTCAGAGAGAGGAAATAGCTGTGCTGAGCATTAAGTAAACATTACATCAACCCTGAGTGGGGCTGCTCTGCCCACCCTGCCCGCCCCATCACTCCTACCCATTTGCTCTCTCTCTCTGCCTAGCTTCTGATAGAATTTCAGTTCCTTCCTTCATAATAACAGTCCCAGTTGAGAAACAATGAAGAAATCCCTTTCGAGACGTTTATTCAACGACCAAACCCACTCAACCCAATTCCTCATGGGTAGATAACAAGAAAGAAAGAACACAGAGGGAAATCCCAGAGGCTTTTGTTTGTGATTAGTACCGCAGGGTCTGTCCTGGGATAGGTGGTGGTGCTGCTCTAAAGTGACAGCAGGGTCTGTCCTGGGATACTTGGTGGTGCTGCTGCATGACTTGTTGTTCCAAGAGCAGCATATCCAGCCAAGTAAAGTGTTATTCTTCGCGCTTATAAATGATCTGGCTCTAATCAAAGTACATCTAGACAACTGGGGGGGGGGGGGGGGGGGGGCTAGATGGGTGGAGGGAGGGTGGGTCTTCAAAGTTAAATCAATGTGGCCTTAGATGTCCTCTTTGGTAGTGTGTCTGTGCGTGCTCACGTGCAACCTAGACCTGATTGAGATCTGAAGCTCCTCTGATATGAGCATTTTTGGGGGGTTTTGAACATTTTGATACTTCATTGAGACAGAAACTAAAACTGGATCTCATATTTTGTAGTATTTTATGCAATAAACCCTGAATTGCTGATGCCATGTATTGACCATTGAGAGGCTTTGAAGCCACCGGTCAGCCATATTGGCACTCCCCAGTAGGAGCAGTCCTCCATAGGAATGAATGGAATTCTACAGTGTTTCAACTACATGTTTCAAGGTCAAACTTACATGTATTTATGTATGTTTTGTTGTTGTAGTGGGGACAGTAACATTAATAATCTCAAACAAATATACTTGACGGAAAGTGTTTTTATATATTAAAACAAATATATATATAAGTTTAACTCACATAATATAATTTACAAATATACAGTAAGGTGTCTGTAATAGAATGAATGTGGCAAAAACTAATGTAGACATTAATAAAGGCATTTCTATAGCTTCCAAAATATTTTTTACAACGGTAAAGGAGTGCCAAGATGGAGGCAAGGTGGCTTCAACACAGCGACCCCTATCTGTCATCTAGTGTATATATAAATAATATATTTTATTGCTACATTTTAGTATAACTAGGCTGATATTCTGTAGTGCAAGAGTGGGTAGTGCATGGGGAGCCAGTATGAGGGTTCTGAAGCTGAAGTTCTACATTCTACACCGTGGGTAGAAATCATAGAAACAGAATACATAAATCACACAGGACCACTGGTGCAAAGTACTTAAGTAAAACTACTTTAAAGTACTACTTAAGTATTTTGGGGGGGTATCTGTACTTTACTATACTGTATATATATTTTACAACTTTTACTTCACTACATTCCTAAAGAAAATAACACACTTTTTACTCCTTACATTTTCCCTGACACCCAAAAGTACTCGTTACATTTTGAATGCTTAACAGGACAAAAAAATTGTCCAATTCAGACACTTATCAAGAGAACATCCCTGGTCATCCCTACTGCCTCTGATCTGGCAGACTCACTACACA
Organism: Salvelinus alpinus; assembly: GCF_045679555.1. NCBI lineage: Eukaryota > Metazoa > Chordata > Actinopteri > Salmoniformes > Salmonidae > Salvelinus > Salvelinus alpinus. The sequence continues at coordinate 13,919,295 of NC_092091.1, read as the reverse complement.
CTTGCTTTGTTTGTAAATTATGTCCGAGTGTTGGAGTGTGCCCCTGGCTATCCATAAATTTTAAAAACAAGAAAACGGTGCCATCTGATTTGCTTAACATAAAGAATTTGTGATTTATACTTTTACTTTCCATACTTAAGTATATTTAAAACCAAATACTTTTAGACTTTTACTCAAGTAGTATTTTACTGGGTGACTTTCACTTTTACTTGAGTCATTCTCTATTAAGGTATCTATACTTTCCCTCAGGTATGTTTATTGAGTACTTTTTCCACCACTGCACAGCACCATATGTGAACTTATCATTTGAAAATGCTGGACCTCACATTTATTCTTGCTGGTCATGAAACCAGCACCACCATTGTACGCTTTAGAAAATTAAAAGAGTTCTAGTAACTATACATCTATGGTAGAAATAGCACAGAATAGGCCTACCCAGGCTGAAGACTGCTAGAGCTCATCCATCCCCAAGGCCATAGCTGCAGTGAAGGCTTAAGTCTGTTGACTTTGCTGCTCGATCTGTTATTGACTTTTGACCTTGTATTTTGCACAACAACTTGAGCTGGGTACCAGAGGTTTTGCGGCTATCAAATCTTAGATGCCATTGACTGCTGTTGTCCCCTTGAGCAAGGGACTTAACCCCACACAACAACACTGCCCAGTGTGGCAGTGGTCCAAAACCTGTTTGTGTGTGACTCTCTGAGGAGGTCAAATTCCAGTTGGACCTTGTGTGCAGTTAATCAATAAAGTGATGTTCTTCATCTAACCAAATGCTAACTGGTCCAGTGTTGGTAGAGCATGACACTTGCAACACGAGGGTTGTGGCTTTGATTCCTACAGGGGATCAGTATGAAAATGTATGTTGCTCTGGATATGAGTGTCTGCTAAATGTAAATCATATTCAAATAGTACATTTCATTTTCACAAAACTCCACATCTTGCACACAATGTGGTTACTGGAAAGAACACTGTATCTGCTACAGTAGGCTTGGAGCCCACACTTATCGAACATGAATATATTCCGTCTCTTTCAATGAGGCGGTATACTGTATGTGTCTGTGATGTGTGAAGTTCGTGACAAATGTCATTCTCACTTTCTGGAAAGTAAAAAACAAGGTTATTTTTCATAAGAAGTTAAGTATCACAACATGGATTGTGTGGACTTCTATTCTACATGGAAGAATAACAGGCAGCCATTACACTATTACAGACCGCTTTGACTCCTTCATCTGGTTGATATGACAACACCATTGTTACGAGATGCGACTCCAGGAGATTATCAAACTAATGTACCTTGAACTACCCTTACGGAAAAACCACAGAAATGTCACATGATCTTGTGTAATCTAATGTGATCACGTGATTAAATGTGAAGTTAACATGATAACATGCGACAACATGATGAGAACATGATCTCATTTTAAATGAACGTCAAATAAATGGCAACATGTGAGAACATGAAACTACACGCGACAACATGTGAGAACATGAAACTACACGTGACAACATGTGAGAACATGAAACTACACGCGACAACATGTGAGAACATGAAACTACACGCGACAACATGTGAGAACATGAAACTACACGCGACAACATGTGAGCACATGAAACTACACGCGACAACATGTGAGCACATGAAACTACACGCGACAACATGTGAGAACATGAAACTACACGCGACAACATGTGAGAACATGAAACTACACGCGACAACATGTGAGAACATGAAACTACACGCGACAACATGTGAGAACATGAAACTACACGCGACAACATGTGAGAACATGAAACTACACGCGACAACATGTGAGAACATGAAACTACACGCGACAACATGTGAGCACATGAAACTACACGCGACAACATGTGAGAACATGAAACTACACGCGACAACATGTGAGAACATGAAACTACACGCGACAACATGTGAGAACATGAAACTACACGCGACAACATGTGAGCACATGAAACTACACGCGACAACATGTGAGAACATGAAACTACACGCGACAACATGTGAGAACATGAAACTACACGTGACAACATGTGAGAACATGAAACTACACGCGACAACATGTGAGAACATGAAACTACACGCGACAACATGTGAGAACATGAAACTACACGCGACAACATGTGAGCACATGAAACTACACGCGACAACATGTGAGAACATGAAACTACACGCGACAACATGAAACTACACGCGACAACATGTGAGAACATGAAACTACACGCGACAACATGTGAGCACATGAAACTACACGCGACAACATGTGAGAACATGAAACTACACGCGACAACATGTGAGAACATGAAACTACACGCGACAACATGTGAGCACATGAAACTACACGCGACAACATGTGAGAACATGAAACTACACGCGACAACATGTGAGAACATGAAACTACACGCGACAACATGTGAGAACATGAAACTACACGCGACAACATGTGAGCACATGAAACTACACGCGACAACATGTGAGCACATGAAACTACACGCGACAACATGTGAGCACATGAAACTACACGCGACAACATGTGAGCACATGAAACTACACGCGACAACATGTGAGAACATGAAACTACACGCGACAACATGTGAGAACATGAAACTACACGCGACAACATGTGAGAACATGAAACTACACGCGACAACATGTGAGAACATGAAACTACACGCGACAACATGTGAGAACATGAAACTACACGCGACAACATGTGAGAACATGAAACTACACGCGACAACATGTGAGAACATGAAACTACACGCGACAACATGTGAGAACATGAAACTACACGCGACAACATGTGAGAACATGAAACTACACGCGACAACATGTGAGAACATGAAACTACACGCGACAACATGTGAGAACATGAAACTACACGCGACAACATGTGAGAACATGAAACTACACGTGACAACATGTGAGCACATGTCAAGACACGATTTCATGTGAAATAAATGTGACAACATGAGGATGCAACATTCCAAGATGTGATACCATGACACTACACGTGACAACATTTCAGCATGTGAAAGCCGAGATGTCAAATGTAATTTAGAATACTCTCCTTTAAAAAGGCATAAATTATATTAATTAAATTTAAACAGTCATGGTCCACTACAGGTTTTGTCTAGCTTATGTTCATGAGCTCACATACACCTATGTCATGCATTTTGAATGCAGTGAGCAGTGTTGCAGTAAAATCATCTCAAGCAAATGTGGTGATACACAGAGCAACTCAATCAACATTGAAATTGCATCAATTATATAGAAAAAATTGTTAAATACATTTCCCATTTTGAATCTCCCTGATGATGCAGTTCACAGCAGCACTGACGGATGTGTTGACTGCAACTGTAACTGAGTTTTGAACGACCCATTCCCCCATTCTGATCAAAGATGGCTGAAGACCTAGCTAGCCAGTAACTAGCTAACACCAGACACAGATGAAGACCTAGCTAGCCAGTAACTAGCTAACACCAGACACAGATGAAGACCTAGCTAGCCAGTAACTAGCTAACACCAGACACACATGAAAGGGGAAATATATAAGTATCTTTGCCATAGATGAATAGGGTCAACTTTTAATTATATTTGCTGACACGCTACAGTCAAATTTTGGCACCAGTAGAGTAACTATCTGAACCACGGCACTCTGCAAACACATCTTCTCCAATATACTATTAAAACCTTCCCTAACCAGAAACCGTGGATTGATGGCAGCATTCGCGCAAAACTGAAATCGCAAACCACTGCTTTTAATCATGGCAAGGTGACCGGAAACATCAAGGTGACCGGAAACATGACCGAATACAAACAGTGTAGCTACTCCCTCCACAAGGCAATCAAACAAGCTAAGCGTCAGTATAGAGACAAAGTAGAGTTGCAATTCAACGGCTCAAACACGAGACGTATGTGGCAGGGTATACAGTCAATCACGGATTACAAAAAGAAAACCAGCCCAGTCGCAGACACCGACGTCTGCTCCCAGACAAATTAAACAACTTCTTTGCTCGCTTTGAGGACAATACAGTGCCACTGACACGGCCCGCTACCAAAACCTGCGGGCTCTCCTTCACCGTGGCCAACGTGAGTAAAACAGTTCAATGTGTTAACCCTCGCAAGGCTGCTGAAGCTGGTTGAGAGAATGCCAAGAGTGTGCAAAGCTGCCATCAAGGCAAAGTGTGGCTACTTTGAAGAATCTCAAATATCAAATATATTTTGATTGGTTTAACACTTTTTGATTCCATTTGTGTTATTTCATGGTTTTGATGTCTTCACTATTATTCTACAACGTAGAAAATAGCAAAAATAAAGATGGCAACAGACCTTAAGCAGAAAATGCATGTTGCTTGCATCCAATAGGTTTTGAGATCAAATCCTAAGTGTGATTGTTTCCGAAGTATGCTAACCAATGTTGAGGTCAATTCAATTTAAGTTCCAGTCATTTCAGAAAGTGAACCAAATTCCAATTCAAAATTCTCTGGCATTGAAAAGAATTGGAATTAGAATTGGAATTTCTGTGTACCTTCTTAATGCAGTTTGTTGCTGTTAGTATATTTACTGCAAAGAATACAGTTCAGCTGTAAAAATTTATTAAAATTGGTTTCCACTATTTTCACTGCAATTCAGTAGCTGATAACTTACTGTAAAATTACAGAATTTTTAAAAAACAGTTTGTGTCATAAGCGCATCTAAAGTATCCTAGTATCCTATAAGTATCCTATAAGTATCCTATAAGTTTAAATGCAATTGCAAGCGAGGTGTGCCAAGTTAATTTGCAGGATGGGACAAAAAGTACCCAAGTGCATTGCAATTCACTGTAAATATATAGCAAAACACTATTACTGTAGAAATTGACCGTAAAATGACAAAAATGTACCTCAAAATGTACAGAAATGGCAACAATTGTAATTTTGTTTGTAAGCACATGTTGAATCACATGATTTCACTTGTGGGAAATCACATGATATGTGAAAATGTGTTTTTGGAACACTTCATACACATGTTCAAATTTGGAATAACTATTCAGCTGAAGTATGACCCAACCTAGGATTTGAACTCACAACCTCTAGATTTAAGGTCCACAGACCTTTCCTCTGAGCCACCAAGTCTGTAGCTGTCCACTACACATTCATTACCTATACACTTAACAAAAGACTCATCTGCTAATTTAGTTATCAGTTATTTTTACTATTCTTTCATCACTGATTTAATTGACTTATTTCAGCAATATGAGGGTTTTCTGTATAGCTGCCTAATGTTGGTATGGCATATTATTCTGTTTTAATGTTACTCCTGAATCACTATGATAAATATAATAGTTGTTCTTGAGGAAAACAGGTGAAATCAGTTATTGACACAGACATTGTGGTGTAACAGGAAGATTGGAAAACTGTGAAGTAAGAGATTGTGAGTTTAAATCCCAATGAATAATTATTACTGTGTAAATAAATGTACAATATGTAAGTTGAAAAAACTAAGTTAATTGTACTGTGTGAGTATCATGTTTGCAGGGTATCACCTATCAAATATTGTGTGAAAATGTAAATCCACATGAGAAATATGATTATGTGAAGTGTTCCAAAAACACATGGTTTCATTTTATTTTTATTTAACAAGGCAAGCCAGTTAAGAACAAATTCTTATTTACAATGATGACCTACCCCGGCCAACTCCCAATTGTGCGCCCTATGGGACTCTCAATCACGGCCGGTTGTGATACAGCCTGGAATTTAACCAGGGTCTGTAGTGACACCTCTAGCACTGAGATGCAGTGCCTTGGACCGCTGCACCATTTGGGAGACCCACATGTGAAACTTAATGTGAAATATCACATGTGACGTGTTCCAAAAACACTTAGTTTCAAATGTGCAAAACGTGTAAATGTCACGTGAAATCATGTGATTTTTCACATGTGAAATCATGTGGTTTTTCCATAAGGGTAGACCAACTAAGTTCATCATTAACTATGTCATGGTGAAATTCTGTGGTGTTTATCAAATGAGTGGGGACATTTTCTCACAATGCATGGTCTCTGCCATCCAGCCATGTCAGGTTAGTTCTGTCTAGACAGTCTGTACAGTTCACTAACTGGTAATAACAAATCAATGGTTAATTGAAGTAAATGACAAGGAAGTAAAAAAAGTAGCTAAAACATTAACTAACCATGCAGGTGAATGACAAAACTATGATACATATTATAAACTGGGTGGTTCGAGCCCTGAATGCTGATTGGCTGACAGCTGTGGTATATCAGACAGGATACCACGGGTATGACAAAACATTTATTTTTACTGCTCTAATTACTTTGGTAACCAGTTTAACAGCAATAAGGCACCTTGGGATTTGTGGTATATGGCCAATATACCACGGCTACGGGCTGTGTTCAGGCACTCCCCGATGCGTCACGCCTCTGAACAGCCCTTAGCTGTGGGATAAACATAAGGCAATTCTTGGTCTTGTGGCATATTTTGGTTAAACTATCCCCAATTCAATGGAATTGCAACCCTCTGCATGCACAGTGCATTCTTCCATGCATTCTTCCAACACATGTGCAGTGCACTCTTCCATAACATGTATAGCTGATTCTCAAGATCTTGCACATTAATGAGATGCTATTGAACCCACACTACTACACTGTCTGAGCCAAGGACTACACGCTTCCTGGTAAGTTTGGATTACAATACTGGGTGTGGTGAATATATTTTATATGACATACATATTTTTTGTTAACTAGTAAATAGTAGCCTACAGCAAAGTGTGTTTAAATAATTTCTATCTTGTTAACAATTTCTGCTAGTTAGTTTTTGCTACCATGTAGGTTTTAGCTTGCTTGAGCCTGCTAACTGAGGAGTGTTAATTCACCTGTTTCCATACATGTTTCATTTTAAAACATTTATCTTAAAAAGGAGTTGTTTAATCTAACTGCTTAACTATTTATCTGTACATGGAATTGTATTTATTTTTTTTTCACTCCTTTTTTTCAAATCTTTACAGGAAAATGCTACAGGCACTATCTGATGTGTGGAGACATTTCACTGCAGCTAATGTAGAAGGAAAAGCTGTGTACCTTTGCAAAAACAGTGCAAAATCATATGTGAAGAATGCAACAAAGATGCAGAATCATCTGGTCAAGTGCATAAAGTTCCATCAGCGCTCACAACAAGCAACCCCTGACAAAAGTCCCTCTACTTCTATTCGAGGTGAAAATTATGAATCAGGCATCGTATTGATAGCAACAGCTCATGATCCTCCTGGAATCAGATGGGTTTTTTTGACTCAATGGAGGAACATAGTCAGAGAAATGCTGATGAATGTCTTGCTCGAGCAAGGTGTATTGGAAGAGTTCTTCGCCCAGCATACACCCCTCCAACCAGACATGCTTTATCTACTCATTTCCTGGATGCAGAGTTCAACAGAGTTCAAGTGGAGGTCAAGCAAATCATAAAGAAAGCAGACTGTATTACAATCATCTCTGATGGGTGGTCAAATGTCCATTGGCAAGGAATAATTAACTACATCATCTCCACCCTTCAAACAGTATTCTACAAGAGCACAGACACAAGGGACAACAGACACACCGGTCTCTACATTGCAGATGAGCTGAAGGCAGCCATCAATGACCTTGGACCACAGAAGGTATTTGCACTGGTGACAGACAATGCTGTGAACATGAAGACAGCTTGGTCTAAAGTGGAGGAGTCCTACTCTCACTGGCTGTGCTGCTCATGCATTGAATCTGCTCCTCAAGGACACCATGGCACTGAAAACAATGGATTCACTCTTCAAGAGAGCCAAGGAAATGGTTAGGTATGTGAAGGGTCATCAAGTTATAGCAGCAATCTACCTCACCAAGCAACGTGAGAAGAACAAGAGCACCACATTGAAGCTGCCCAGCAACACTCCCAGAGGGGAAGTTGTTTCTCCAAGAAATGGCCATATCACAGTCTGCCAATATGACCAGCCCCATCAAGAGGATCCTCATGGATGACGTATTTTGGGAAAGAGTGGTATGCAGCCTGAAACTCCTGAAACCTATAGCAGTGGCAATTGCACGGATTGAGGGAGACAATGCCATCCTGTCTGATGTTCAGACTCTGCTTGCAGATGTAAGAGAAGAAATCCGTACTGCCCTGCCCATTTCACTGTTGCTCCAATCAGAGGAAACTGCAGTTCTGAAATACATCAAAAACCGTGATGACCTCTGCCTGAAGCCCATACACATCGCAGCGTACATGTTGGACACCAAGTACAGCTGAAGTCGGAAGTTTACATACACCTTAGCCAAATACATTTAAACTCAGTTTTTCACAATTCCTGACATTTAATCCTAGTAAAAATGCCCTGTCTTACGTCGGTTAGGATCACTACTTTATTTTAAGAATGTGAAATCTCAGAACGACAGTTGAGAGAGCTTTTATTTCTTTCATCACATTCCCAGTGCGTCAGAAGTTTACATACACTCAATTAATATTTGGTAGCATTGCCTTGAAATTGTTTAACTTGAGCCAAACATTTTGGTTAGCCTTCCACAAGCTTCCCACAATAAGTTGGGTGAATTTTGGCCCATTCCTCCTGACAGAGCTGGTGTAACTGAGTCAGGTTTATAGGCCTCCTTCCTCGCCCACGCTTTTTCAGTTCTGCCCAAAAAATGGTCATTGTCCATTTGGAAGTCCATTTGCAACCAAGCTTTAACTTCCTGACTGATGTCTTGAGATGTTGCTTCAATATATCCACATAATTTTCCACACCTCATGATGCCATCTATTTTGTGAAGTGCACCAAACATAACGATGGTCATTATGGCCAAACAGTTTTGTCTTTGTTTCATCAGACCATAGGACATTTCTCCAAATAGTATGATCTTTGTCCCCATATGCAGTTGCAAACCATAGTCTGGCTTTTTTATGGCGGTTTTGGAGAAGTGGCTTCTTCCTTGCTGAGCGGCCTTTCAGGTTATGTCGATATAGGACTCATTTTACTGTGGATATAGATACTTTTGTACCTGTTTCCTCCAGCATCTTCACAAGGTCCTTTGCTGATGTTCTGGGATTGATTTGCACTTGATTTGCACATCTCTAGAAGACAGAACGTGTCTCCTTCCTGAGCAGTATGACGGCTGCGTGGTCCCATGGTGTTTATACTTGCACACTATTGTTTGTATAGATGAACATGGTACCTTCAGGTGTTTGGAAATTGCTCCCAAGGATGAACCAGACACATTTTTCCTGAGGTCTTGGCTGATTTCTTTTGATTTTCCCATGATGTCAAGCAAAAGAGGCACTGAGTTTGAAGGTAGGCCTTGAAATACATCCACAGGTACACCTCCAATTGACTCAAATGGTGTAAATTAGCCTATCAGAAGCTTCTAAAGCCATGACATCATTTTCTGGAATGTTCCAAGCTGTTTAAAGGCACAGTCAACTTAGTGTATGTAAACTTCTGACTCACTGGAATTGTGATACAGTGAATTATAAGTGAAATGATCTGTCTGTAAACAATGGTTGGAAAAAGTACTTGTGTCATGCACAAAGTAGATGTCCTAACCGATTTGCCAAAACTATAGTTTGTTAACAAGAAATTTGTGGAGTGGTTGAAAAATGAGTTTTAATGACTCCAACCTAACTCCAACCTTCAACCGTAGGCTGGCAAGAGCATCCTGTCTGGTGCAGAGATCAACAAGGCCTATGGTGTCATCACTACCGAGTCTCGCCACCTTGGCCTGCATGAGGGCAAGATTCTTGGCAGTCTGGCGAGGTACACTTCCAAGCAAGGGCTTTGGGATGGAGATGCAATATGGCAGTCGTGCCAACATATCTCATCAGCCAACTGGTGGAAGGTACTTTGTGGATCTGTGGCTCTTTCCCCTGTTGCCTCCATCATTCTCCAGATCCCACCAACATCAGCCGCCTCAGAGCGCAACTGGTCCTTGTTTGGGAACACACACACCAAAGCACGCAACAGGCTGACCAATACAAGGGTTGAAACATTTTTACAGGAAAATGTGATGAATCATTGGGGATCATTCAATATTCCCTTTCTTTAGTTGGTCAGTGAAATCATCCCATGTGAAGAGTCAACTCATTTAATTAAAGTTCAATTCATAACTAAATTGTTTTAAAAAAATTTATTGGAAGGATTTAATCATTTGCAATTATGTCTACTTATGATAAGGTAAAAGGTTTATGTTTCTGTCTCCATATGACATGGTAAATATATCCAATGCAAATGTTAAATGTTATTCATATTAATTTGCATATATTTCCGTTAATTCCCATATATTCCCGTTACTTACAATATATTCCTGTTAATTCCAAAGGGAAGTTTCCACCTCTGAACATTCCCCAAAATGTGCAACCCTAGTTCACAGCACATGTATTATACAGGCTTGGAGCTTATAAATCTGACTAACTTTCTCTGTATGCCAGTCTGTTTCTGGCAGTGTTTCTGCAGTGTTCAGGCAGACATTTTGTATCTGCCAAAAATGAATTGCACCCATGGTTTTTCTATGGTAGTCATACGTTGAAGGCCGATGGAGACGAATGGATGGCCGTGACTAGGTGAAAGCATACTCATCTAACACTCCACAACAGCAATCACATTTGAACCGTTTACAACCCATATCCGTTTTACAATGGTATATTTCAGACCACATTTACAACTTGAAAAGCATCATCTAACAGCACAGTACGGATTGAAACGTTCTGAATCGATCGTTCTGTCTTCGGACTGTAACTGTGTAGAAGATAAGATAAAGGTTTTAGGAGAACACTTTTTAACAGAAGAGCCAGTAAAGTAGTGAGTCACACCACGTTCACCAGAGAGAGAGCTCAATGCACAGTCTGTTTGATGATTATGAATAAAAAAAATTTGCCTCTCTGTTGTGTTGAGTTTCCTGGACTCAGTGGACATGGCAGGTAGATGTGACAGAGGCGCTGTCAGTGGGATTGTTTTCCAGTTGGGTTTAGCCAGTCACTACTTTGGCCCAAATTAGTCAATTAAAATGAAAAGTCCCTTATTGGTAATCTAATTGAAGTATTAAAAATAAAAGACAAGTTTTCCACCTTCAGTGGATTTCTAAAAACATAATTCCACTTTGACATTATAGGGTATTGTGTGTAGGCCAGTGACACAAAATCTCAATTTACTCTATTTAAAATTCAGGCTGTAACACAACAAAACATGGAAAAAGTAAAGGGGTGTGAATACTTTCTGAAGGCGCAGTGGCTGTGTGTTTTCCCCATCCCACCTCCTACTACACTAATGCCCCACACCTGCTATCGCGGTTCTGATCAGGAGCTATGGAAATCAGCTGGATGGTATTTAGCGTCACAGCCTGGAGGTGATGTATTATAGTGCTGTAGTGTACTGTGTGGTACAGTGCTGTGCTGAGATGCCTATCTGCTCTTAATGTATAACCATTTAGCACTGCTGCTTCCTGCTCAGGTTACTAGCCCAGCTGCAGCCCCACTCACGCAAAGGACTGTCGACACAGGTGTCAATGGTCCTAGACAGGTCCTGAGAGCAAACTACCTCAGCACCACACGTGGTCCTAGACAGGTCCTGAGAGCAAACTACCTCAGCACCACACGTGGTCCTAGACAGGTCCTGAGAGCAAACTACCACAGCACCACACATGGTCCTAGACAGGTCCTGAGAGCAAACTACCACAGCACCACACGTGGCCCTAGACAGGTCCTGAGGGCAAACTACCACAGCACCACACGTGGTCCTAGACAGGTCCTGAGAGCAAACTACCACAGCACCACACGTGGTCCTAGACAGGTCCTGAGAGCAAACTACCACAGCACCACACGTGGTCCTAGACAGGTAATGAGAGCAAAATACCACAGCACCACACGTGGTCCTAGACAGGTCCTGAGAGCAAACTACCACAACACCACACGTGGTCCTAGACAGGTCCTGAGAGCAAACTACCACAACACCACACGTGGTCCTAGACAGATCCTGAGAGCAAACTACCACAGCACCACACGTGGTCCTAGACAGGTAATGAGAGCAAACTACCACAGCACCACACGTGGTCCTAGACAGGTCCTGAGAGCAAACTACCTCAGCACCACACGTGGTCCTAGACAGGTCCTGAGAGCAAACTACCACAACACCACACGTGGTCCTAGACAGGTCCTGAGGGCAAATTACCACAGAAAAAGAGTATCATATACAGTGGGGTGTGAAATTATTGACACCCTTGATAAAGATGAGCAAAAATGCAAATGCTATTTGGGAAGTTATATTATTTAATACTTATACAATTGCTCAGAGAAATATTTTGTTTAACAAGTAATAAATTTTTTCTGAAAAAAATTATTGACACCCGTTTTCAATTCCTTTCAATCCCTCACATTGCGAGGATAACGGCACTGAGCCTTTTTATAAAATGTTTTATGAATTTGAGAACACATTGGGAGGCATCTTAGACCATTCCTCCATACAGAATCCTTCCAGATCCTTGATATCCTTATTCTGCACTTATGAACTGTCCTCTTCAATTTCAAGTCTGGAGACTGAGATGGCCGTTGCAAAATGTTGATTTTGAGGCCAATTAACAATTTCTTTGTGGATTTTGATGTGTGCTCAGGGTTATTGTCTTGCTGGAACATTCACCTGCGGTCAAGTTTCATCCTCCTGGCAGAGACAACTAGGTTTTTGGCTAAAATGTCCTGGAACTTGGTAAAGTAAAATAGCCCCATAACATAATTTTTCTTTCTGCTCATGCCTTCTAATTTTGACGACAAAACCCACCACTGGTGTGCGTGGCTAAAGACCTCTATTTTTATGTCATCCAAGAAATGTAAACGTCTGGAGTTTGATAAATGACATTGGCACTTGGATTGGAACCGGTGCTTTGGTCAGATGACATGAAAATAGAGCTCTTTGGCCACGCACACCAGTGATGGGTTTGCTGTTGAAATGAGAACGTATGAGCAGTAAAGAACCCCATACCTACTGTAAAATATGGAGGTGGACACCCCTCATAAGCCACGAGTGATAGAGCGTGCTATAGCCATCTGCTGACAGTACGAGCTTTGCGTCAGTCAGTCAGAGTAGCTAGTCTCTCATTTCCATGTGGCTGTAGCACTGGGTATTTTGGTCAGGCCCGTTCAAAGGCAACATGTTTGGGGCAATTAACTTGGAAGTGGCCTGTCTGGGTTCTGTTGGGGGTGGGGGAGGGGAAGGCAGCATTCCACAAAAGCACACTTGGTACAGCCAATTGTGTGACAGCAGCACTTTTGACCCGCGATGGACACAGGCATCTCTGCGCTGTCTGAGAGCAGGCTTAATACGTTCTGATTTCCTCAAGGCAGCACAGATAAATGATGAGATGTCAGTTGTATAAATTGCGTGCCACCAAACACAACTTCAAAGGTCTGTGATCGTGTTAGTGTAAATGGAGAGAGGAATTCAACCAAAGTTCTTGTGGCACAATTTGAAAACAAAGTACAGTAAAACATTTGCTCATAAGTCTTCTGTCCCCATCTGACCATTAGCTGTGTGCATGTGTCTGTCCCCATCTGACCATTAGCTGTGTGCATGTGTCTGTCCCCATCTGACCATTAGCTGTGTGCTTGTGTCTGTCCCCATCTGACCATTAGCTGTGTGCGTATGTCTGTCCCCATCTGACCATTAGCTGTGTGCTTGTGTCTGTCCCCATCTGACCATTAGCTGTGTGCGTATGTCTGTCCCCATCTGACCATTAGCTGTGTGCGTGTGTCTGTCCCCATCTGACCATTAGCTGTGTGCTTGTGTCTGTCCCCATCTGACCATTAGCTGTGTGCGTGTGTCTGTCCCCATCTGACCATTAGCTGTGTGCGTATGTCTGTCCCCATCTGACCATTAGCTGTGTGCGTGCGTCTGTCCCCATCTGACCATTAGCTGTGTGCTTGTGTCTGTCCCCATCTGACCATTAGCTGTGTGCGTATGTCTGTCCCCATCTGACCATTAGCTGTGTGCGTGCTTCTGTCCCCATCTGACCATTAGCTGTGTGCGTATGTCTGTCCCCATCTGACCATTAGCTGTGTGCGTGCGTCTGTCCCCATCTGACCATTAGCTGTGTGCGTATGTCTGTCCCCATCTGACCCTTAGCTGTGTGCGTGCGCGCGACCTTGGTTTTAGTCCAGGATTGGGCTTCATCTGTGTCCAGGAAACCACCCTTACATGTACAGTAGATGAGGCAGAATCTTGTACACTGCTACATACGTAACAACCTCTGGCCAGAGAGATGTCATGGTGGACTGACTGACGCCCACACAGACGAGGCTATCCATTCACCATTTTCCCACCATTAAAGAGTTTATGGGCAAAGAAGACATTTCACACACACACACACACACACACACACACACAAACACAAACACAAACACAAACACACAGAGAGAGAGAGAGACACAGACGAGGCTATCCATTCCATGACAAACTCATGCAAAGCAATGTACTTTTCCCGGCTTTACTTGCTGAGGGTTAAGCCGTGACTCAGCACGCAGTCTCTTTCCTAACTGTAGCTAATGTCTCACCAACCACACACACAAGACTATTTGATCTGAAAGGCTATGACGATACTGCCATCTGAAATCCTTTCATGTATACAAATCACATGCAAAGTTCATTGTTATGAAATAAATGCAAATGTGAACACCTAACATTAGGCTGTTTTCCTGTTTGGTTGGGTGCTGGAAGTTTCAATCAATACAAAGAAATGACTTCTGAAGATTGATGCTTGATACTGGAACAGGTGAACCAGTTAAGTTCCCTGTTTGAATGTCAACTTCCCTTCTGCTTTTACTACATACATTTTCAGCATTTCAATGCGAAAACACAATCTCTCACATTTATCTATTATCATCTATCATGCCAGCAAGTCTCACAAACTTAAAACCTCATGATGGAAACTGTAGGAGAGAGGAGGCCACAGAGATGGAAACGGTAGGAGAGAGGAGAGCACAGAGATGGAAACTGTAGCAGAGAGGAGGCCACAGAGATGGAAACGGTAGGAGAGAGGAGAGCACAGAGATGGAAACTGTAGCAGAGAGGAGGCCACAGAGATGGAAACGGTAGGAGAGAGGAGACCACAGATATGGAAACTGTAGGAGAGAGGAGAACACAGAGATGGAAACTGTAGCAGAGAGGAGGCCACAGAGATGGAAACGGTAGGAGAGAGGAGAGCACAGAGATGGAAACTGTAGCAGAGAGGAGGCCACAGAGATGGAAACGGTAGGAGAGAGGAGGCCACAGAGATGGAAACTGTAGCAGAGAGGAGGGCACAGAGATGGAAACGGTAGGAGAGAGGAGGCCACAGAGATGGAAACGGTAGGAGAGAGGAGAGCACAGATATGGAAACGGTAGGAGAGAGGGGAGCACAGAGATGGAAACTGTAGCAGAGAGGAGGCCACAGAGATGGAAACGGTAGGAGAGAGGAGAGCACAGATATGGAAACGGTAGGAGAGAGGGGAGCACAGAGATGGAAACTGTAGCAGAGAGGAGGCCACAGAGATGGAAACGGTAGGAGAGAGGAGGCCACAGATATGGAAACAGTAGGAGAGAGGAGAGCACAGAGATGGAAACTGTAGCAGAGAGGAGGCCACAGAGATGGAAACGGTAGGAGAGAGGAGGCCACAGATATGGAAACAGTAGGAGAGAGGAGAGCACAGAGATGGAAACTGTAGCAGAGAGGAGGCCACAGAGATGGAAACGGTAGGAGAGAGGAGAGCACAGAGATGGAAACTGTAGGAGAGAGGGGAGCACAGAGATGGAAACTGTAGCAGAGAGGAGGCCACAGAGATGGAAACGGTAGGAGAGAGGAGGCCACAGATATGGAAACAGTAGGAGAGAGGAGAGCACAGAGATGGAAACTGTAGCAGAGAGGAGGCCACAGAGATGGAAACGGTAGGAGAGAGGAGAGCACAGATATGGAAACGGTAGGAGAGAGGGGAGCACAGAGATGGAAACTGTAGCAGAGAGGAGGCCACAGAGATGGAAACGGTAGGAGAGAGGAGAGCACAGATATGGAAACGGTAGGAGAGAGGGGAGCACAGAGATGGAAACTGTAGCAGAGAGGAGGCCACAGAGATGGAAACGGTAGGAGAGAGGAGGGCACAGAGATGGAAACGGTAGGAGAGAGGGGAGCACAGATATGGAAACGGTAGGAGAGAGGAGGGCACAGAGATGGAAACGGTAGGAGTGAGGAGGGCACAGATATGGAAACGGTAGGAGAGAGGGGGGCACAGAGATGGAAACGGTAGGAGAGAGGGGGGCACAGAGATGGAACCCTAGGGGCCAATGGGGAAACTGGATGCTCTTCAGATCCAATGTCAACCTATCAGTTTCATCACTCTCTCAGCTTTTTACATGTCCTTCCATTGGGCTCCCAGAAGGGAGCGAGGGCAACTATCCCGACCTGTACCTGTCACTACCTGTGTGGCTGCTTTAAGGAGAATTGCAGTCCTCCGCAAACTTCCTGTCAGCAAACAGATTCCTGGTCCTCCTCCCTGCAGGATGCTCGGGGATCGGAACAGACAGGACAACACACAGTAGGAGAGAGGAGGGCATAGAGATGGAAACGGTAGGAGAGAGGGGGGCAAAGACATGGAAATGGTATGAGAGAGGAGGGCAAAGACATGGAAACGGTAGGAGAGAGGGGGGCAAAGACATGGAAATGGTATGAGAGAGGAGGGCAAAGACATGGAAACGGTAGGAGAGAGGGGGGCAAAGACATGGAAACGGTAGGAGAGAGGAGGGCAAAGACATGGAAACGGTAGGAGAGAGGAGGGCATAGAGATGGAAACGGTAGGAGAGAGGAGGGCATAGAGATGGAAACGGTAGGAGAGAGGAGGGCATAGAGATGGAAACGGTAGGAGAGAGGAGGGCATAGAGATGGAAACGGTAGGAGAGAGGAGGGCATAGAGATGGAAACGGTAGGAGAGAGGGGGGCAAAGACATGGAAATGGTATGAGAGAGGAGGGCAAAGACATGGAAATGGTATGAGAGAGGGGGGCAAAGACATGGAAACGGTAGGAGAGAGGAGGGCATAGGGATGGAAATGGTATGAGAGAGGAGGGCATAGGGATGGCCTCTCGACCCCAGGGTCCTTTGAGCTGTGAAACACAAACCTGCCCTCCTCTGAGACATCTTATCTGTCCCCACCATCATTACCATCATCACCATCATCATCCCCATTATCATCCCCATCATCATTACCATCATCATCCCCATCCCACTCATTACCATAATCACCAATATCATCCCCATCAGCATCACCATTATCATCACCATCATCATCATTCCCATCAACATTATCATCATCACCATCATCATCCCCATCATCACCATTATCATCATTACCATCACCACACCATCATCATCATCACCACCACCATCACCATCATCATCCCCATGCTTAACATCATCATCCCCATCATTATCATCATTATCATCACCATGATCACCATCATTATCCCCATCATCCCCCTCATTAGTATCATCCTCACCATAATCATCCCCATCATCATCCCCATCATCATCCCCCTCTTCATCCCACTCCTTACCATGATCATTACCATAATCACCAATATCATCACCATCATCACTGCTAATAAAGGCTAGAGCTGCCGCTTTCAAGGAGCGGGACTCTAACATGGAAGCTTATAAGAAATTCCGCTATGCCCTCCGACGAACCATCAAACAGGCAAAGTGACAATACAGGACTAAGATCGACTCGTACTACACCGGCTCTGACGCTCGTCGGATGTGGCAGGGCTTGCAAACCATTACAGACTACAAAGGGAAGCACAGCCAAGACCTGCCCAGTGACATGAGCCTACCGGACGAACTAAACTACTTCTATGCTCGCTTTGAGGCAAATAACACTGGAACATGCATGAGAGCACCAGCTGTTCCGGAAGACTGTGTGATCACGCTCTCCGCAGCCGGTGTGAGTAAGACCTTATAAACAGGTTAACATTCTCAAGGCCGCAGGGCCAGACGGATTACCAGAACGTGTACTGCGAGCATGCGCTGACCAACTGGCAAGTGTATTCACTAACATTTTCAACCTCTCCCTGTCCGAGTCTGTAATACCAACATGTTTCAAGCAGACCACCATAGTGCTTGTGCCCAAGAACACTAAGGTAACGTGCCTAAATGACTATCGACCCGTAGCACTCACGTCTGTAGCCATGAAGTGCTTTGAAAGGCTGGTCATGGCTCACATCAACACCATCATCCCCCCCAACAGATCCACATATGATGCAGTCTCTACTGCACTCCACACTGCCCTTTCCCACCTGGACAAAAGGAACACCTATGTAAGAATGCTATTCATTGAGTACAGCTCAGCGTTCGACACCATAGTGCCCTCAAAGCTCATCAATAAGCTAAGGACCCTGGGACTAAATACCTCCCACTGCAACTGGATCCTGGACTTCCTGACGGGCCTCCCCCAGGTGGTAAGGGTAGGTAACAACACATATGCCACGCTGATCCTCAACACAGGGGCCCCTCAGGGGTGCGTGCTCAGCCCCCTCCTGTACTCCCTGTTCACTCATGACTGCACGGCCAGGCACAACTCCACGACTCACCATCATTACATTTGCCGATGACACAACAGTGGTAGGCCTGATCACCAACAACAACGAGACAGCTTATAGGGAGGAGGTCAGAGACCTGGCCGTGTGGTGCCAGGACAACAACCTCTCCCTCAACGTGATCAAGACAAAGTAGATGATTGAGGACTACAGGAAAAGGAGGACCGAGCACGGCCCCCATTCTCATCAACGGGGCTGTAGCGGAGCAGGTTGAGAGCTTCAAGTTCCTTGGTGTCCACATCACCAAAACACTAACATGGTCCATTAACCTATTCCCCCTCCGGAGACTGAAAAGATTTGGCATGGGTCCTCAGATCCTCAAAAGGTTCTACAGCTGCACCATTGAGAGCATCCTGACTGGTTGTATCACTGTCTGGTATGGCAACTGCTCGGCCTCCGACTGCAAGGCACTACAGAGGGTAGTGTGAACGGCCCACTACATCACTGGGGCCAAGCTTCCTGCCATCCAGGACCTCTATACCAAACAGTGTCAGAGGAAGGCCCTAAAAATTGTCAAAGACTCCAGCTACCCTAGTCAAAGACTGTTCTCTCTGCTACCACACGGCAAATGGTACCGGAGCTCCAAGTCTAGGTCCCAAACAGCTTCTACCCCCAAGCCATAAGACTCCTGAACATCAAGTCAAATGGCTACCCAGACTATTTTCATTGCCCAACCCCCCCCCCCCCCCCCTCCCCTCTCCCCTCTCCACACCACTGCCACTCTATGCTGTCATCTATGCATAGTCACTTTAATTAAAGTGGCTCTCCTTTAAGTGTTCTACTCCTCTAGCCAGCACCTCGCCTAAATAGTTGTGCGTTTCTTTCGCCTCTACTTTAATTAACTCTACCTACATGTACATACTACCTCAACTAAACGGTGCCCCCGGACTGTTGGTTAAGGGCTTGTAAGTAAGCATTTCACTGTAAGGTCTACTACACCTGTTGCATGTGACTAATACAATTTGATTTGATTTGATAGTTCAGCCCTTTGGTGGCACTGTCAGACGCTGTTCTATCACACACACACACACACACACACACACACACACACACACACACACACACACACACACACACACACACACACACACACACACACACACACACACACACACACACACACACACACACACACACACACACACACACACACACACCACCATTTAGCAGGATCAGAGAGCTATCAATAGGGCCCCGTTCTCAACCACATAAGGATCCTAATGTCAAAGCCTTTCACAATTCCCCAGGGGCCAGCATAGACTGCTCTTTCAAATGGCTGCAATAGTAGGCTTCTATTTCTCACAGCTTTTCCTCATTTCAAACATTGTTCCTTAATGACTGTAAAAGATCTAAGGCTAATGGGAGAGAGAAACATGGAGTTTATGTGAAGTAATATCAAATCAAATCAAATGTTATTGGTCACATATTTTTAGCAGATGTTATTGCGGGTGTAGCTAAATGCTTGGGTTCCTAGCTCCAACAGTGCAGGAGTATCTGACAATATGAGTGAAGAATTCTGTTCAACCAACAACCCTATATCCAAAATGTTGTTGTTTAAAATAAAGCTTCCTTAAAATTATCATACAGCCAATCACTATTCGCACGATCCACTTTGGAAAGAAACCGTGGACCAACAGTACATTCCTCCCAGAGCTCTTTCACTCCTCTCAGCACTTCCATTTCTCCTTTTTCTTCTACCCCTTCAAATAGTTAGCAGAACGCATATACTGATCGACAGATTGTGTCAACTTCCCATGTGATATCTACCCGTTAAATATTTTACAGTTCCCCTCTTCTTCATGTGTTACAGTAGCAGGGTTAAATGTCTGTTTTGCAAATGTACCATGG
The DNA here is from genome assembly GCF_045679555.1 of Salvelinus alpinus. Classification (NCBI taxonomy): domain Eukaryota; kingdom Metazoa; phylum Chordata; class Actinopteri; order Salmoniformes; family Salmonidae; genus Salvelinus; species Salvelinus alpinus. The sequence goes on along the minus strand of NC_092091.1, from coordinate 13,898,826 downwards.
CCTGTTCCCATTACTGACCACTGTGTGTACTCTTCATAGAAGTTGGCATGGTATCATTAAGGCATCGCCTTACCACATCCCTTCCTCAGGCAGCACCAAACCACAGCTTGTCACCCAACTATTTCAAATGCTGTGTCCTAAATACCGCACTATCACTTACAAAGTATAACATCACATCACTGCGATATCAGTCTTACATGCTGACCAGAACGGACACGTCGCGTGCGCGAGTGTCGCAAAATAAATTTACAAATCCATGTTATTCAATTATTGCACCCACACAGCTCGCGCATGCCAATGAGCATCTGCGTATGCCAATGAGCATCTGAACTCCTTTCTATTTCTGATGCAGATCGCGCTGCAAGTCCTGCCTCTCCGATCTCCTCATTGGTTTATAGAAGCAGGTACCCACGTGCCATCTCCTCATTGGTTATACGCACGTGGGTGATTGAAAGACGAAATGTTTTGCCTGTTGTCGTGGTAATACTATGGAAGTGTAGATGCGAATCACCATATAAATTCAAAGATGAAAAAGCATAGGAGGAGAGATGACTAGAAACGATTCGGTTGGCCGTTTTATGTGTGGATTAATTGTCGGAGTGGAGGATCTTGTATATCCCAGGACAAATTAGCTAACAACAGCAAGCTAGCTAAATAGGACAACTTAGCTAGCAAATGCAAGCTAACTAGCTAAATTGCCATACATGTTTAATGCTTTTCAACCTGTCCCCAAATTAATGTCATTGGTTCAGAGTTTGTTTTGATATTTTAACCTGCGTGTCGTGATCGCGTTTGGTGTAGGGGGACTAAATAAATGTATGCACGATTGCGCATGCGCGCAGCCGGTTTGGGTTCCGTGTTATACCACAGTAAACGTGATATGCCAATGTAAAGTGTTAACCATGACTCTCTGTCATCTCTTCCTGAAGTGTTACTCCTGTAGTCTATACATTATAAATGAGAACCTGTCGGGATACCACGGCGCCACCCGGGAGTACAGCATATTGGATAACTGTCATTGAATGTATTCCATTCACCCAGCTAACAAGAAATACGGGATTTTCATAGCGGAGAATTCCATATATGCTAACAAGTGTACGCAAACATTTACTACTAGGACCGACAACCCAGCTCGTAAAGTTATGCAAGTATCTCAAAATGCAGTTTGCAGCATAAATATAATCTTAATCCAGGAGGGGAATGTCTCTGCTGCTGTTAGCTAACATTAGCAAGTTAACAAAACCCAGCTGGAGAAAATTAATTTGGCACATTTTAGACAGTTAACTTAAAAGTTATAAGATATATAGCTGGAAAACATTAGTGAATTTAATACAAATGTAACTTGATCACCTTACTTAAGTTGCACTGCAGAGATGACTCACCTCACCAAGTTCCCATTTTGCTCTTTGTGCCTCTTTGTAAACAAACACATGTGCTCAAACCGCTGTTTTGGGAAACTAGTACTGGTAAGCATCATAATGAAAAAGTATCTAATGGGCGAAATGATGAACATGATCTGCTTTATCTATTACCTAGTGCACAAGTTGACTGCAGGTATTTATTTAAAAAGTACTACTATTTAAAGCCCCAAAACATCACTTACCAGAATGCTAACAAAATGCTAACAAGTATTAAGGAATTCTCATAGAGAATACTAACTAAATGCTAACGAGCACATTGCAAACATTTTGTACAGTTTCTGACCTAAACTATAAAAGTATAAAAGTAACTGAAAAATGCTACTCACAGTTTGCTGCACGCACAAAACGAATATTAACCAGGAGGGGATTCTCTGCTATTACAAAGCTCATGCTTGATTTTGGAAGTCACTAAACACTTAGCTAGATAGCGAACTAGCTACTAAATTAGCAAACCAAATGCACAACTGCAGGGCATTTAGCAGATTTTAGACAGTTAACGTAATAGTTATAAGATATCTAGCTGGCAAACATTTAGCTGTGAATTCCATACTATACTTAGATCACCTGGCGCATGACAGTGAGTGACTCACAAGGCTCTGGTCTCTCATGGTTGTGTGCTTGCAAACAAACACCATGTGACACATGACTGGGGACTACCATAGGCTATATAGTAATGTGACAGCTGAAAATGAAGAATGCAATGTTCTTTATCTCCTAACGTATTGCAAAAGTTGACTGCAGGTATTTACTTAAAAAGTATCTACAAATATTCAAATGTAGAAAACAAAACGTTAAATAAATAGTTTCAGCAGTATTGACGGTATTGAAAAAACATCCTGTGGCTTTTTCCAAATTCACCAGTATACGGTGTATACCGTATACCGCCCAAGCCTACTGCAAGCGCTCTGATAGGTTGGAGGACAGACTCCGGAAGTCGTTAGAATTACTGTGTAAGTCTATGGAAGGGAGTGAGAACCATGAGCCTCCTAGGTTTTGTATTGAGGTCAATGTACCCAGAGGAGTACGGAAAATAGCCGTCCTCCGGCTATACCTTGGTACTACCCTAGAGGGTGCTGTTGAGGCTACTGTAGACCTTCATTGCAAAACAGTGTGTTTTAATCATTTATATGTTGGCGTGAATATATTTAGTATAGTTGTATCTAAAAAGGATCAATTTAATGTTTCACTATTTCTTTTAAAGGAAATTCACTGAGTAGGATGGTCCTCCCCTTCCTCCTCTGAAGAGTCTCCACTGACACACACACACACACATACACACACACACACACTAACACTAACACACATCCACAGTCCTCATTCCATTCCTGAAGCCTTAGTGTTGGACTCATACATACTCACTCAGACTTCACATACAAGTCTCACTCTCCCTCTCCATAAAGACCCGTGGACCAATCTAGTCAGATACCATTCTGAGTTGGCCATTAAAATACCCTAGGCACCAGGTGGTGACTCCATGAGAAATCCCAAAATATTGTCAAATAGCTTAAAGAGAACCCTGAGAATAGAACAAATAATAATAGGTCTCAAGAACAAATACCAGAGTAGGCATTTTTGCATTTCCTGTATGAAATAATTTGTTTAAAAAAAAACATGAACAATGACATTCTGTCACATTAGAAATCTAAATGCAGAAAATCCTGGGACTGCATCCCAATAAATAGCTTGATATTGTTTAAACTTAAGGTCAGTGTAATAACTACTTAGTGACATTAATTGCTTACAATACTAACAAGACCTTATTCATCGCACAATAGAAACACTGCCATATACTGAATTAATTATCCAAACGTTCAAATTGAACGACTAACAATGGATTTGACAGAAAATCGGAAATAAATCCATTATTATTACTATTCAATTAGTTTATAAATGCATGGCTACATACTTTCTATACAGACTAGTAAAGAGCCTGCGTTCGTGAAATTGTGCTTCCACCTGCTAACATAGAGCTGACAAAATAACAGTTAGCCTACCTGGCGCGACAGGTGCACTGTTCGGCATCTTCATATATGACACAGTATTGTGGCTTTTAGAAAGACCTAAACACACATTTTCAAGATGTTCTTTGGTCAAATATAAATCAATCACTTACTTTGAGAAACAGATATAGGACAATAGACGTCCTGAGAAGAACACCGAAGCACGACAATCGGCTCATGATGCCGGACAGTTTTGAAAAACTTCACACGCGTTTCTTGCCAGTCCGCACTTGCATTTTCTAAACTTTACTTTTATTGAAAAAAAATCTCCTTTACTTTTGATTCTATGTGCTGAGCCTTGTCGCTGGTGTGGTCCTGTAAACCGTTGCGCTGGCTCCGATCGCCTAATGAGCAGTGGTGTATAGGAAGAAGTAACTTTTTTGTGTCGCAAGTAACGGGGTGGAGCGGTAGCCAGTGGCGTCACTTTCAGAAGTTAAAGTTCTGTGCATGCCTGTAGCTTCCAGTCAGCTTGGCTACGCGCCTCCCTCTCTTTCTTCTTCTCCATCGGTCTCTGTCAATGTTCTCTGCCGTCATTTCATCGATGCTGTTGCTAAAGTTACCGCACCCTTTTCCTCTGCGATGACTTTGGGGTGGGAGTCTGTCATTCAGAAATGTAGCCATCCCACATTCTTGCAATAACTCCGTGAGAGAAGGTTAATGAATGCGTCCATGGGGTCTCGCAACAATACCAAGCACAGCTAAGGCAAATGTTTATCGAAACAAAAATCAATACCTTCTGTAACAAACAACCTGAGTGGACAGATTATGGCCTGAGGAATTTATTTCAATTGACTGATCTCCTCATATGACCTGTAACTTAGTAAAATTGTTGCATGTTGCGTTCATATTTTTGTTCAGTATAAATAATATCAATGTGATTTCTATTGTGTTAACCCTATCCAGAACATACAGCGGTCATGCTTACCTTAGACACCCTACCAACAAACCCCTAACACCCTCATCTATGTCCATGGAGGTATTCAGTATTCTCTCTTGCTTAATGTATCTGAATTCCGTTGATGATTACATGTTGAGGGACTATTTTAAGCACCACTTGTGTTTGACAACTGAACTGCCCACTCTGTCACTGGTCTCCCCTCATTCTGGGTCCCCGTCATCCTCTGACAGACAGACATCTGTTTCTCAGACCAGCTTGATTGAACGTGGTTAAAAGAAACTCAGTTTGAAGTGACATTGAGTTGATTTTGTCATGCTATTTGAAATGTGTGTGTGAGTGTGTGTGTGTGTCTGTTTGCAGAACCAAGCCTCCTCATCTCCTCATGATGAGCTCATCTTCTTCCTGACTGAATGGATGGATGCATCACAGTGACCGCTGTCCACCAGGATGTCTGAGTAAGTTCCATCATTCCCCCCAGATCAGTACTGCCCTCTGTCTCTGTTTCTGCCTCTTTCTCTCTGTCTCGCTCTCGGTCTCTCTCTCTCTCTCTCTGTCTCTCTCTCATTCTCTTTATGAATCTTTGCGTCTCTCTCTCTGTCTCTCTCTCATTCTCTTTATGAATCTCTGCATCTCTCTCTCTCTTTCTTTATCTGTGTCTCTCTCTTTCCCTTTTTACATATTTCCCTCTCGCTCCCTCCCTCCCTCCCTCCCTCCCTCCCTCCCTCCCTCCCTCCCTCCCTCCCTCCCTCCCTCCCTCCCTCCCTCCCTCCCTCCCTCCCTTCCTTCAGACCAGTGGAGAATGACTTCCGCTTGTCATTGAAGCCACGGAAGTTCAAGGCCTGCAGGCGCATTGTTTGCAGAAAACAGGTTCCCCATCATAGTAAATGGAAAAATGTTCATCTTCCTGGTCAATCTTTGTGTAGATAAAAATGTTTTAGAAAACAATCATGATACCAATAATTGCTTCTAATACACCAGATGCATGTCCTTGAACCGATTATTTTAAAATCTCACACAATATGTGCAGTATCCTGGTCGGTCTTCAACTTGAGTTACAACTTCAGAGGGAGCAGCACTGAACTAGTCTGCAACATCACTTCCTGGAGTAGCTCAAACTGCACATGTTATGTCTCCATGAAATGCCATCTTAACCGACTTCATTTGGCTTCAATGCACTATTGAGTCTTCACACAGGAAGGAATGGTGTCATGTGATTGATGCCTGGGCCATTAATACATACAGTCGTTGCTTCAGACAATCAAATTATTGCTTGACAGTTTTGAATTCATGGGCTAAGCATACACATTCATTCTATTTCTGTTATGCAGATAGCCAAATCAATAGACTAATAAGGAAAAGTGGGTAATCTGCCTACATAGCTGTGTTTTCTGGACTACAGTTGAGAGCAGCGGCGGTCGGTGCCGTTTAAGATGAGGAAGGACAATTACATTTTTTTCATTAGCATGTGCTTATTTCTATTACAGCATATTGGATGACAGTCATTGATATTCCATTCACCCAGTTCAATGTAACATCGATAGGTTTAGGCTACTACATGATACACAAATTATCCCTATACCCCTCATGAGGTTGCTACAACCTAGCCTATGAATGAAAGTTTAAACGTAGGTGCACACACAGACAGTGACACGTTCAATACCACCTTGCACACTCTTGCCTGCATCTAGGTGATCTAAGGTGTAATAATTTAGACCAACAGTTGCAAACAAGAGTTGCTATACAAGAGTTGCTATCTCCGTTTCGTATCGTTTGCTTCCGTTCAGAAATGCTTTTCAACAGGATCGGCGGAGTAAATTCACCTCTGATCACATGTTTTCTTTCATAGCAGCCACGTTGTATTCCTTCTCACATCTATGCGCTCTCCTCCTCTCACCTTTTCCCTTCACTTGTGGACTTCAATGCACAACACATCAGCTGTATGTGACCAGGCGAAAAAACCTTTCCAAGCCAAACCATATCATAACATCGTTGTCACCATATTAGCTAAAGTAATGTCATAGTCAACATAGCTAAAATAACTGGCGCGTTAGCAAACCCGCTACAATCATGCAGTAATGTTATAGTGTATAGTCAGTAAGCAGTTACACCAGCTGGCCCCGGTGACAATCAATTAGTAAAACTAAAAGCTTACCTTGACTTGGAAGAGTTACAGTGTTGTGTTGGATAGTCATAACCAGCTAGCTAACATAGCATTCCTCTGTTTGAGCAGGGTGTTTTAGTAGGCTAAACTAGATAGCTGCATTTACTAGCTAAGTAAGTAAAACTGAAATTTAAAAAAAGGATGAAATCTCTCTCTCTTGCTTCTTAATTTTAGACTAAATTAATTTGTTTAAAACAGTTAAACTATTGTCTTTCTCTCTTTGAGTCAACTACTCACCACATTTTATGTACTGCTGTGCTAACTAGTTGTAGCTTATGCTTTCAGTGCTAAATTCATTCTCTGATCCTTTGATTGGGTGGACAACATGTCAGTGTAACGCCTGTCGTCGGAAGGAGTGGACCAAAGCGCAGCGTGGTAAGTGTTCATGATTTTATTTATCAAAGAAACACTTGAACAAAGTAACAAAACAAAAGTGAACAGTTCTGTCAGGTAACAGAGACTAAACAGAAAATAACTACCCACAAAACACTGGTGGGGAAAAAGGCTGCCTAAGTATGATTCCCGATCAGAGACAACGATAGACAGCTGCCTCTGATTGGGAACCACACTCAGAAATAAAGAAACTAGAATGCCCACCCTAGTCACACCCTGGCCTAACCAAAATAGAGAATTACAGCCTCTCTATGGCCAGGGCGTGACAGTCAGTTCATGCTGCAGGAGCTCTGATAGGTTGGAGAACATCCTCCAAAAGTTGTCATAATTACTGTGTAAGTCTATGGAATGGGGTGAGAACCATGAGCCTCCTATGTTTTGTATTGAAGTCAATGTACCCAGAGGAGGATGGAAGCTAGCTGTCCTCCAGCTACACCATGGTGCTACCCTACAGAATACTGTTGAGGCTATTGTAGACCTTCATTGCAAAACAGTGTGTTTTGATCAATTATTTGGTGACATGTGATTATATTTAGTATAGTTTTATCTAAAAATGTTTTTTGTTTTTTTATGTTTCACCATTTTTATTTTTATGAAATTCACTGAGGGTCTTCCCAAAGTGAAATATTGTCAATGCTATGGCCAAGCAATACACTTCCTTGCCTCTCCATAGCTTTTCTCTGTACGGGATTCTGTCCACCATCATGAGCACATGACCAGTTGACCACAGGAGAGTGGTCACTCTGTTTTAGGACACAGTGGTGAGGTCACTAAGTTACTGTAATAGCCTTTCACATCCCACTGGGGAATTTGGTGCTGGGAGTGTGTGTTTGACTGTGACAGTGCATGTAAGGGTGCACGTGTAATGTATGCATTTTGTCTGTGTTGGTCTGTGTCTGTGAGCCAGATGATGTTTGTTTGTGTGTGTGTGTGTGTGTGTGTGTGTGTGTGTGTGTGTGTGTGTGTGTGTGTGTGTGTGTGTGTGTGTGTGTGTGTGTGTGTGTGTGTGTGTGTGTGTGTGTGTGTGTGTGTTTGACTGTGACAGTGCATGTAAGGGTGCACTTGTACACTTGTTTTGTCTGTGTTGGTCTGTCTGTGTCTGTGAGCCAGATGATGCTTCACCCAAATGAACATTTAACGGAAAGCTAGACTGCCCATATCCTCCAATCCAGTGCATGTGAAGACTCAGTGTTTGTTAGTGGCCAAGGCTAAATATAACACCTTGTGTTGTGTGAGTTTCTTCCTTCCGTCTAAACAGGCCACAATGCAAATCAGATGCACCCCTGTATGGCAGGAGCCAGGGCTGAACTACCATGCAAATGATGCATCCACATACCTATTCCCATAATACAGGACTGCATTCTGGGAAGAATGACTTAGTGTAAACACGAGTTACTGTATGCTATTGTTCTGATGCGAAGATTCACCACCTGAAGTGGTGTTGACTGGTTCCTTGCAGATCAGACAGTCTGTGGCTGTGCAGTTGAAACAATCGTATCTGATTGTCATGGTGGAAGCAGAAACACAATAACAATGTACTGACCTATGACTCTGCCTCGGCCCAAGGAGCGCATTCTCATATGAGGCCTTGTATTTTTACATTCTGTACATTGGAAGTTATTGTATGCTCCATCATCACTCTTTGAAAAAATGGTTCCCAAAGGGTTCTTCGGTTCTCCCCATAGGAGAACCCAAAAAGGGATCCACCAGGAACCAAAAAGTTATCTTATGGGGACAGCCGAAGAGCCCTTTTAGGTTCTACATAGCACCTTTTATCCCCCACGAGTGTAGCAGTCATCTGGGTTAAGCAAGGAAGCCATTTTGTGCCAGTGTTCATCTCATGTCACATACAGTAAATCAACATGGAAACCAGTATGTGCCCATGTAGACTGCCTGCTATAATTCTGGCCACACATTTCAATGATGAGGATTTGAGTAGAATTTACAAATAGTCTATACTACATCCTAGTTATAAAAGTATAATATATTACGTTGGCATACAATAAAGTAGTATTTTCTCTTAATGAGGACAACTTCCACTTCTTTGTTTCAGTAGCTACTCACAGCTACAGAAAAACCCTCTGCCTCAAAACCCTTGAGCAGGCGATGCAGCCACACGCGGTCACTTCCTCTTTTTCATCTCTTCTCTCTCTCTCTTCTCTCTCTCTACCTCGCTCTCTTTCTCTCTTTCTCTCTCTCTCTCTCTCTCTCTCTCTCTCTTCTCTCTCTCTACCTCTTTCTATCTCTGTACCTCTCTCTCTCTCTCTCTCTCTCTCTCTCTCTCTCTCTCTCTCTCTCTCTCTCTCTCTCTCTCTCTCTCTCTCTCTCTCTCTCTCTCTCTCTCTCTCTCTCTCTCTCTCTCTCTCTCTCTCTCTCTCTCTCTCTCTCTCTCTCTCTCTCTCTCATTTCCCATCCAAGCATTGAGTTCACTGAGGCACAAAGATAAAAGCAAAACACACCATGAAAGCAAATCTTCAATGTAACAAAAAATGTAAATGCGTGCCTCCATGCGTGCTTCCATGACGACGCCTAGATGGCCTTCTTTATCTCACACATAATAAAGGCACAGAGTTCTGTTGGTTCAGGAAGCTGCTGATTCTCTTCATAATTAAATACTGATTGTAGTATGCAGCCTATCTATGTGATAATGAACATTATATTTCATACACACTGGCTTTGGTTTGAAACAGCTTCACAGAATAACACAATCCCAATGAGTATGACCCTGGTCAAGTTTAAACATCACCCTGAGAGGCCAACCTGTCGAATGTTCGACCTCCTTCAAAGAAGAAGAAAGGACGAAAGGAAACAAAAGCACTCTGGTTCCAGAGCAAATACTGAAAACAATGGAATTTGGTTTCATATAGTGGCTGCTGGCCACACGTGTCCCGGGGTGTCTCAAAGAGGTCAGGACCACATGTGTTCCGGGGTGTCTCGAAAGGGGTCCGGGCCACACAAGGCCCGGTGTGTCTCGAAGGGATCAGGACCACATGTGTCCCGGGGTGTCTCGAAGGGATCAGGGCCACACGTGGCCCGGTGTGTCTCGAAGGGGTCAGGACCACACGTGTCCCGGGGTGTCTCGAAGGGGTCAGGACTACACTTACAGTATCATCTAGACTAAGACAAGTAGAGTTATATTCTCTTATATTATACTATCTTCTCTTATCTATTTATTATTAAATAAATAATGCATATTTATTAATATTTATTTATCTATATATTATCTATTGAACTATCTTCTTCTTTTAGATCATGAGGGCTCAACCAGGGGTGTTAAATGGTATGGCAGAGTATGGCAGTCACTAGCTCAACACCAACAATTTAAAAAGGTTACTAAAATCACTCCAATTCCAATTAAAAGGCAAATGCAGTTGAACAGTATTAGGGGGGTGGCTTTAGGATCATGCAGACCTCTCAGAGCGGGCGGAGAGTAGTAGGGTAGGGAGCAGGTTTTAGCACCATGCGGATGCCTCAGAATGGCAGGTGAACAGCGTGACTTTTCTCTCAAAACAGTGCAGAGGTTGAAGATGGCTGTAGATGTCTAGGACGCTAGGTAACTGCTGTTTGACTTGACATGAAACTACACTAGAGTTTCTAATGCCGGTGCTGAGCTAGGGCGTCTAATGCCGGTGCTGAGCTAGGGCGTCTAATTCCGGTGCTGAGCTAGGGCGTCTAATGCCGGTGCTGAGCTAGGGCGTCTAATGCCGGTGCTGAGCTAGGGCGTCTAATGCCGGTGCTGAGCTAGGGCGTCTAATGCCGGTGCTGAGCTAGGGCGTCTAATGCCGGTGCTGAGCTAGGGCGTCTAATGCCGGTGCTGAGCTAGGGCGTCTAATGCCGGTGCTGAGCTAGGGCGTAGCAGCTAGCCTAATTGCTGTATGACGTGTTTGAGGTGAATGAAACTACAGCAGCTAAGGTGATAATGACTGGATTCAATTTAGCTTGTTGTTGCTGTTCTCCAAATCGCATTTTAGAGTTTTTAAATTGTGTATAAATGTAGTAAATTAGTTTAAACGTTTTTATTTACTGCATTTCTAGACTATTTAAAAACTCTAACGAGTGTACTGCCTTTTGGGGTGCAGGTGTGGACAACCCTGCTGTAAATCTGCTGGGTAGGTGAGATTTTGCTCCTGCTCTAACAAACCTGATTCTGCTAATCAGCTGCCCTTCTGAACATTCATTGCCCATATAAGATGTGCTAGAGCAGAGCCTGTAAAAATAGGTCCCCTATGAGAGGTTGATTCTGTCTCACACAGGGAGATTAAGAGGTGGAGCATGTATATCAGTGGAGGCTAATGAGGGGAGGATGGCTCATAATAATGGCTGGTATGGAGTGAATGGAATGGCATCAAACACATCATGTGTTTGATACCATTCCATTACACTCCATTCCAGCCATTACACTCCATTCCAGACATTACACTCCATTCCAGACATTACACTCCATTCCAGACATTACACTCCATTGTAGACATTACACTCCATTCCAGACATTACACTTCATTCCAGACATTACACTCCATTGTAGACATTACACTCCATTCCAGACATTACACTCCATTCCAGCCATTACACTCCATTCCAGCCATTACACTCCATTCCAGACATTACACTCCATTCCAGCCATTACACTCCATTCCAGACATTACACTCCATTCCAGACATTACACTCCATTCCAGACATTATACTCCATTCCAGACATTACACTCCATTCCAGCCATTACACTCCATTCCAGACATTACACTCCATTCCAGACATTACACCCTATTCCAGACATTACACTCCATTCCAGCCATTACACTCCATTCCAGCAATTATACTAAATTCCAGCCATTATTATGAGCCATCCTCCCCTCAGCAGCCTCCACTGATGTATACAGACCAGAGAGGTTGAGCCTGCCTGTATCACACCTTCACACCGGATGGGCAGACAGGATTTTCATAATGTTATTCCCTGCCAAGTTTAAATATAATGTACATTACAAAACACCTGCTTTTGGTATTTTTTTGGTATTTTATTAGGACCCCCATTAGCTGTTGCAAAAGCAGCAGCTACTCTTGCAGGGGTCCACACAAAACATTCAATATAATACAGAACATCAACAGACAAGAACAGCTCAAGGACAGAACTAAACTCAGCAAAAAAAGAAACGTCCTCTCACTGTCAACTGCGTTAATTTTCAGCAAACATAACATGCGTAAATATTTGTATGAACATAACAAGATTCAACAACTGAGACATAAACTGAACAAGATCCACAGACATGTGACTAACAGAAATTGAATGATGTGTCCCTGAACAAAGGGGGTACCCTTGCTGAAGGCTCATCCTGACATGACCCTCCAGCATGACAATGCCACCAGCTCGTTCTGTGTATGATCTAATACACAAAAATATGACAGATAGGAGTGGCTATAGAGTCAGCTACCATCCTCAGTAGCTTTCCATCTAAGTTGTCAATGCCAGAAGGTTTGTCTTTATTGATCGATAAGAAAAAAAATCCACCTCTCCCACACTAACTCTACAAAATTCAGAATTGCACTGCTTTTCTTTCATTATTAGTTTTTTTATGCATGAATATAATTACTCACTGTTCGTTGTTGGCATTTCCTGCCTAAGAATGCCCACTTTGCCAATGAAGTAATCATTAAAATAATTGGCAACATCAAATGGTTTTGTGATGAATAAGCCATCTGATTCAATGAAAGATGGAGTTGAATTAGTCTTTCTGCCCATAATTTCATTATGGGCAAGTACTCCAAAGTTTTTTTTCCATCACTCTTTATATCACTGATCTTGGCTTCATAATAAAGTTTCTTCTTCTTTTTGTTGAGTATAGTCATTTCTCAATTTGCAGTAAGTTAGCCAGTCAGATGTGCAGCTAGACTTATTAGCCACTCCATTTGCCCCATCTCTTTCAACCATACCGTTTTTCAATTCCTCATCAATCCATGGAGCCTTAACAGTTCTAACAGTCAGTTTCTTAACAGGTGAATGTGTAACAGTATAACTTTAGTCCGTCCCCTCACCCCGGGCGCGAACCAGGGACCCTCTGCACACATCAACAACAGTCACCAACGAAGCATCGTTACCCATCGCTCCACGAAAGCAGAGCAAGGGGAACCACTACTTCAAGGTCTCAAAGCGAGTGACGTAACCGATTGAAACGCTATTAGCGCGCACCACCGCTAACTAGCTAGCCATTTCACATCCGTTACACTCACCCCCCTTTCGACCTCCTCCTTTTCCGCAGCAACCACTGATCCGGGTCAACAGCATCAATGTAACAGTATAACTTTAGTCCGTCCCCTCGCCCCGACCCGGGCGCGAACCAGGGACCCTCTGCACACATTAACAACAGTCACCCACAAAGCATCGTTACCCATCGCTCCACGAAAGCAGAGCAAGGGAAACCACTACTTCAAGGTCTCAAAGCGAGTGACGTAACCGATTGAAACGCTATTAGCGCGCACCACCGCTAACTAGCTAGCCATTTCACATCCGTTACACTCACCCCCCTTTCGACCTCCTCCTTTTCCGCAGCAACCACTGATCCGGGTCAACAGCATCAATGTAACAGTATAACTTTAGTCCGTCCCCTCGCCCCGACCCGGGCGCGAACCAGGGACCCTCTGCACACATTAACAACAGTCACCCACGAAGCATCGTTACCCATCGCTCCACAAAAGCCACGGCCCTTGCAGAGCAAGGGGAACCACTACTTCAAGGTCTCAAAGCGAGTGACGTAACCGATTGAAACACTATTAGCGCGCACCACTGCTAACTAGCCATCCATTTCACATCCGTTACACATGTTTATCAATAATTCATCAAGTGCAGCGTCTGGATGCTCCTCATTAATCACATCAGACCAACAAATATTTTTAACATCATCCATATAAGAGTCACAGCAAAATCTTTGCTTTCCTGGATATAGCCACTATATTGTGATCACTGCATCCAATGGGTACAGATACAGTTTTTGAACAAAGTTCTACAGTATTAATACAAATGTGATCGATACATGTGGATGATCTTGTTCCTCTAGTGTTTGTAAACACCCTGGTAGGTTGATTAATAACCTGAACCAGATTACAGGCACTCGTTACAGTGAGAAGCTTCCTCTTGAGCGGACAGTTTGATGAAAACCAGTCAATTTTCAGGTCCCAAAGAAAGTAGACCTGTCTGTTCGCATCCCATACACTACCAAGCATTTCACACATATTATTTAGATCCTGACTGTTAGCACTTGGTGGCCTATGGCAACACCCCAAAAGAAAAGGCTTTAGATGTGTCAAGTGAACCTGCAACCACAACACTTCAATAACACTTGACATAAGATCTTCTCTAAGCATTACAGGGATATGGCTCTGAATATATACCGCAACACCTCCCCCATAAGCATTTCTGCCTGTAGGGGAGGTGTTGCATGTTGCTTATGGGGGAGTTGTTGCATGTTTTCCAAGACATAGACTGACCAGGTGAATCCAGGTGAAAGCTATGATCCCTTATTGATGTCACTTATTAAATCCACTTCAATCAGTGTAGATGAAGGGGAGGAGACAGGTTAAAGAAGGATTTTTAAGCCTTCAGACAATTGAGACATAGATTGTGTATGTGTGACATTCAGAGGGTGAATGGGCAAGACAAAATATTTAAGTGCCCTTGAACAGGGGAATGGTATTGCAAAGCTACTGGGATTTTCACGCTCAACAGTTTCCCGTGTGAATCAAAATGGTCCACTACCCAAAGGATATCCGGCCTACTTGACCCAACTGTGGGAAGCATTGGAGTCAACATGGGCCAGCATCCCTGTGGAACTCTTTCGACACCTTGTAGAGTCCATGCCCTGAAGAATTGAGGCTGATGGCAAAAGGGGGTGCAACTCAATATTAGGAAGGTGTTCCTAATGTTTTGGACACTCAGTGTAGACAAGAGAGGTTGAGCCTGTCTGTATCACACCTTTACACCAGATAGGCAGACAGGATATTTATAACGTTATTCCCCGCCAAGATTCCGCTGGAATTTTATTAAAATAAATGTAAAATAGCTATACGAGGATGTTGTCACGCCTGCTCCAGTTTCATCCCTGTGTCAGCATTATTGTTGTTATGTTTCCCTTGTCCAGACACTGTCCGGGTTTTGTTTCATGTCCGTTATTCATTAAATGTTCACTCACTGTACTTGCTTCTCTTCTCCCATGTCTGTCCTCACAGAATGCTGACATCACAATTGGAAGCATCAGGGAGTTTTTTGGTTTTTGTTGGTGACGTCGGGGGCTGCTGCCGAAGGAACCGGAGGTGCCTCAGCTGGCTCGTCAGGCTTCCATGCCTTAGCTGGCTCGAGAGGTTTTCTTGCCTCAGATGGCTCGGCAGGCTCCCATCCCACGTCATACCTCAGCCGGCTCACCAGGCTCCTACGCCTCAGCTGGCCCGTCAGGCTCCTACGCCTCAGCTGGCCCGTCAGGCTCGCCCAGGTGGGAAGCCGGGTGGCACCACTAAAGGGGGGTACTGTCCTCACAGATGTTTTCTAAATGCTCTGATCCAAATGGGCCTTTCCTCTGTCCTATAGTCTAGTGACTGTACGACAGTCTCCGTATGAAAACACATGTATACGATGCTTGTGTCAGTGTTTCATGTTAGATACAGTGTATTCCCAAAGTATTCAGACTCCTTGATTTTTTCCACATTTTGCAACGTTACAGCCTTATTCTTAAATTGATTAAATGTTTTTTTCCATCAATCTACACACAATACCCCATAATGACAAAACAAAAACAGGTTTTACATTTTTTTGCACATTTATAAATACAAATAACTGAAATGTCAAATTTACATAAGTATTTAGACCCTTTACTCAGTACTTTGTTGAAGCACCTTTGGCAGCGATTACAGCCTAGACTCTTCTTGGGTGTGATGCTACATGCTTGGCACACCTCTATTTAGGGAGTTTCTCCCATTCTTCTCTGCAGATCCTCTCAAGCTCTATCAGGTTGGATGGGGAGCGTTGCTGCACAGCTATTAACAGGTCTCTTCAGAGATGTTCGATCAGGTTCAAGTACGAGCTCCGGCTGGGCCACTCATGGACATTCAGATACTTGTCCCGAAGCCACTCCTGAGTTGTCTTGGCTGTGTGCTTAAGGTCGTTGTCCTGTTGGAAGGTGAACCTTTGCCCCAGTCTAAAGTCCTGAAGTTTTCATCAGAGATCTCTCTGTACTTTGCTCCGTTGATCTTTCCCTCAATCCTGACTAGTCTCCCAGTCCCTGCCGCTGAAAAACATCCCCACAGCATGATGCTGCCACCACCATGCTTCACCGTAGGGATGGTGCCAGGTTTCCTCCAGACGTGATGCTTGGCATTCAGGCCAAAGCGTTTAATCTTGGTTTCATCAGACCAGAGAATCTTGATTGTGTCCGTTAGGTGCCTTTTGGCAAACTCCAAGCGGCTGTCATGTGCATTTTATTGAGGAGTGGCTTCCGTCTGTCAACTCTACCATAAAGGCCTGATTGGTGGAGATCTACAGAGATCGTTGTCCTTCTGGAAGGTTCTCCCATCTCCACAGATTAACTCAGGAGCTCTGTCAGAGTGACCATCGGGTACTTGGTCACCTTCCTGACCAAGGCCCTTCTCCCCCGATTGCTCAGTTTGACCGGGTGGCCAGCTCTATGAAGAGTCCATTGTATTGTTTGGGACCACTGTGTTCTTGGGGACCTTCAATGCAGCAGACATGTTTTGGTACCCTTCCCCAGGTCTGTGCCTCGACACAATCCTGCACTGTCAACTGTGGGTCTGTCACGTTCCTGACCTGTTTTCTGTTGTTTTGTATGTGTTTGATGGTCAGGGCGTGAGTTTTGGGTGGGCAGTCTATGTTTTCTGTTTCTATGTTGGTTTTGGGATGCCTGGTATGGCTCTCAATTAGAGGCAGGTGTTTGACGTTTCCTCTGATTGAGAGTCATATTAAGGTAGGTTGTTCTCACTGTTTGTTTGTGGGTGATTGTCTCCTGTGTCAGTGTCTGTATGTTACGCCACACGGGACTGTTCCGGGTTTTGTTTGTTTGTTCGTTTTATGTAGTCTGTTTCCTGGTTCATGCGTTCTTCACGTTGTATGTAAGTTCGGGTCCAGGTCTGTCTACATTCGTTTATTTGTTTTGTAATTATTCAAGTGTTCGTCGTGTTCTTCAGTTTTGTTTATTAAATCATTATGTATTCACAACCCGCTGCAGTTTGGTCGAATCACTACTCCTCCTCTTCGTATGAAGAGGAGGAGGAAGCCCGTTACAGGGTCCTTATACAGACAGGTGTGTGCCTTTCCAAAAAATGTCCAATCAATAGAATTTACCACAGGTGGACACCAATTAAGTTGTAGAAACATCTCAAGGATGATCAATGGAAACAGGATGCACCTGAGCAAAATTTTGAGTCTCATGGCATAGGGTCTGAATATTTATGTAAATAAGGTATTTCTGTTTTTTATTTGTAATACATTTGCAAAACAATCTAAAAACCTGTTTTCACTTTGTCATTATGGGGTATTGTGTGTAGATTGATGAGGTTAAAAAATGAATTCAATAAGTTTTAGAATAAGGCTGTAACAAAATGTGAAAAAAATCAAGGGGTCTGAATACTTTCTGAATGTGCTGTATTCCCTAAGGATCCCCATGAAGAAAATACCAGATTAAGCCACTATGGCACATTAACTGGGAATGTATCTTATTCACTTCCTGGAATATCAACTGTGCTTGTGAGTTCTTCTTACAGGGCATCTTTTAATGATGTCTTACTCCCGGACACTCCACAGAATGATCATCCCATAAAATCATGGACAGGACCACTCACTGTGTTGTCTGCAGAAAGTGCTGTTTACGCTAATGCAGAGTTCAGCGTAGCCGGGTTGCCAGATCTACTTTTACTTTAACCATGAGTTTGCCACATCTGGCAAGCAGGATAGGAGGGGAGGGGAGAGGAGGAGGAGAGGAGAGGAGAGAAGGGGAGGAGGGGAGGAGAGGAGGAGGGGAGGAGAAGAGAGGAGGGCAGGGGAGGAGAGGAGGAGGGGAGGAGAGGAGAGGGAGAGGAGAGGAGGAGAGGAGAAAGCCCCTCACACATAGTTGCCCTCTATTCTGTTCCCTCCTTTTTATTTTCAATGTGAAAAGAGAGAGCTGTTGTCTTTTGGAGGGGGATGAAATCTTACATTACTGTGTGTAGACGGACATTCTTTAGGCAAGGGAGGGAGGATGGAGGGGGGAGGCAGGGGACAGGGGGACTGTTTTTCTGCTTGTGCCTTAATTATGAGGTCAAGTCCCAGTTGGACTGGATCCACACTGCGAGGAGATACACTGTAACACACACGCTCATACCTACAGTACACTTCCATACAGTATTTACAGACAGTCATCTCCATCAGAACCTACTGTACATACTGAATGAAATGATCCATATTTAATCAGACCACCAGTACATGCTGTGACAGCTAGTGACCCTCCAGTGAACCCTCGTCTTGATACTAACCTCCCCTCGTACACTCCTCTTTAGTCAGGATTACAGAGTCTCTCTGTTGGACTGTGCTGTACTGTACTCGCTGTCCAAACTCTCAGTTAAAGGGTGAGTCCTTTTAAATGTCTGTTTACATTTGAAATCTCTGTCCCAACCGTCCATTAAAGGGATAGAGTTTCACTTAAGCCCTTGTTTAGATTTAGAGGAAACAGTTATAATTACTTCTGTATGAAATTGTCATTTTCGCTATCAACCCCCATTAGAATACTGTCTGCTCTCCCTCTCTTTCTCCCCTGTCTCTCTCGCTCTCAATCTCTCTCTCCCTCTCTCTCTCTCTCTCCCTCTCTCCCTCTCTCTCTCTCTCTCGCTCTCCCTCTCTCTCTTTCTCCCTCTCTCTCCTTCGCTCTTTCTCCCTCTCTCCCTCTCTCTCTCTCTCTCGCTCTCCCTCTCTCTCTTTCTCCCTCTCTCTCCTTCGCTCTTTCTCTCTCTCTCTCTCTCCCTCTCTCTCTCCCTCTCTCTCTCTCTCTCGCTCTCCCTCTCTCTCTTTCTCCCTCTCTCTCCCTCTCTCTCTCTCTCTCCCTCTCTCTCTCTCTCCCTCTCTCTCCTTCGCTCTTTCTCTCCCTCTCTCTCCTTCGCTCTTTCTCTCTCTCTTCCTTCTGTCTCTTTCCTCATTCCAACTCTCTCTAAGGTTCTATCTTCGCAAAGCTTAGTTCTGAGACAAAGTTTTCACATCAGAACTGAACTGTTTGTAGTGAATTCTTCTTTCATAACCCATTAAGGTCCTCACGTTAAAGGTACCTCAAGTGCAGAGTATCAAACCCCTTTTTTAGGGGGTGCAATCGCAGATAGAACCTTATGGCTCTGAAATGTTAATCTGGGTTCAGCCATAAGGTCCTATCTGCCACAGAATGTTAAAATGATTTCAATTTCAATAGAAAAGCACAGACATTTAATGATTAAATAAGAGAATACCCTTCCTTCGTTCTAGTCACATCCTCAAATACATGAATTAATGTTCATCACACATTTGTTAAAGCGATAGTTCCCTAAAATGACAGCTATACTACATCCTGTGCAGAACTAGCAACATTGCGAAAACTTAGCTCTGGATGAGTAAACTGATATGTGTGTCTGGTCTCTGACACCCAAAGTCACTGAACTACTTGATAGTAATCAATAAAATGTGTTAAGTTTGTAATTTTTGTGAAATACCCCTTCCATGGAGGTTTTTGTATTGATATAGAATAAGACAAAACAGCAATGCCTCTCCTAAGGGGCTTAAACATGCTCTAAGGCACCTGTATTCATGTGTTTTTACAGCTGACATCATGGGCATTCTTCTTAAAAAGTGGTGGAAACAATCTAAAAAATTTTAAAAGAGGACCAGAACCTATGATATGAATAATCAAGGACTTGAGACTATAAGGTGCTATCTACAAAATCTATAATTTTTAGATAAGGAGTATTTTATCATGTCCCAGATCTCAGAAATGTTTTGTGATGTCTTCCTCTTTCATGACTCAGTAAGTATATCACTTTAAATAGAGTTATTTTTTATTGACAACCCAGCATTGTGTGATTGGATTGAAGAAGGAACCTTGTAGCACCAAGTTAAAACGTGATTGAAGAAGGAACCTTGTAGCACCAAGTTAAAACGTGATTGAAGAAGGAACCTTGTAGCACCAAGTTAAAACGTGATTGAAGAAGGAACCTTGTAGCACCAAGTTAAAACGTGATTGAAGAAGGAACCTTGTAGCACCAAGTTAAAACGGGATTGAAGAAGGAACCTTGTAGCACCAAGTTAAAACGGGATTGAAGAAGGAACCTTGTAGCACCAAGTTAAAACGGGATTGAAGAAGGAACCTTGTAGCACCAAGTTAAAACGTGATTGAAGAAGGAACCTTGTAGCACCAAGTTAAAACGGGATTGAAGAAGGAACCTTGTAGGACCAAGTTAAAACGGGATTGAAGAAGGAACCTTGTAGCACCAAGTTAAAACGTGATTGAAGAAGGAACCTTGTAACACCAAGTTAAAACGGGATTGAAGAAGGAACCTTGTAGCACCAAGTTAAAACGTGATTGAAGAAGGAACCTTGTAGCACCAAGTTAAAACGTGATTGAAGAAGGAACCTTGTAGCACCAAGTTAAAACGGGATTGAAGAAGGAACCTTGTAGCACCAAGTT
The DNA here is from genome assembly GCF_045679555.1 of Salvelinus alpinus. Classification (NCBI taxonomy): domain Eukaryota; kingdom Metazoa; phylum Chordata; class Actinopteri; order Salmoniformes; family Salmonidae; genus Salvelinus; species Salvelinus alpinus. The sequence goes on along the minus strand of NC_092091.1, from coordinate 13,878,281 downwards.
AAAACGTGATTGAAAAAGGAACCTTGTAGCACCAAGTTAAAACGGGATTGAAGAAGGAACCTTGTAGCACCAAGTTAAAACGGGATTGAAGAAGGAACCTTGTAGCACCAAGTTAAAACGTGATTGAAGAAGGAACCTTGTAGCACCAAGTTAAAACGTGATTGAAGAAGGAACCTTGTAACACCAAGTTAAAACGGGATTGAAGAAGGAACCTTGTAGCACCAAGTTAAAACGTGATTGAAGAAGGAACCTTGTAGCACCAAGTTAAAACGTGATTGAAGAAGGAACCTTGTAGCACCAAGTTAAAACGTGATTGAAGAAGGAACCTTGTAGCACCAAGTTAAAACGGGATTGAAGAAGGAACCTTGTAGCACCAAGTTAAAACGGGATTGAAGAAGGAACCTTGTAGCACCAAGTTAAAACGGGATTGAAGAAGGAACCTTGTAGCACCAAGTTAAAACGGGATTGAAGAAGGAACCTTGTAGCACCAAGTTAAAACGGGATTGAAGAAGGAACCTTGTAGCACCAAGTTAAAACGGGATTGAAGAAGGAACCTTGTAGCACCAAGTTAAAACGTGATTGAAGAAGGAACCTTGTAGCACCAAGTTAAAACGGGATTGAAGAAGGAACCTTGTAGGACCAAGTTAAAACGGGATTGAAGAAGGAACCTTGTAGCACCAAGTTAAAACGTGATTGAAGAAGGAACCTTGTAACACCAAGTTAAAACGGGATTGAAGAAGGAACCTTGTAGCACCAAGTTAAAACGTGATTGAAGAAGGAACCTTGTAGCACCAAGTTAAAACGGGATTGAAGAAGGAACCTTGTAGCACCAAGTTAAAACGTGATTGAAAAAGGAACCTTGTAGCACCAAGTTAAAACGGGATTGAAGAAGGAACCTTGTAGCACCAAGTTAAAACGGGATTGAAGAAGGAACCTTGTAGCACCAAGTTAAAACGTGATTGAAGAAGGAACCTTGTAGCACCAAGTTAAAACGTGATTGAAGAAGGAACCTTGTAACACCAAGTTAAAACGGGATTGAAGAAGGAACCTTGTAGCACCAAGTTAAAACGTGATTGAAGAAGGAACCTTGTAGCACCAAGTTAAAACGTGATTGAAGAAGGAACCTTGTAGCACCAAGTTAAAACGTGATTGAAGAAGGAACCTTGTAGCACCAAGTTAAAACGGGATTGAAGAAGGAACCTTGTAGCACCAAGTTAAAACGGGATTGAAGAAGGAACCTTGTAGCACCAAGTTAAAACAGGATTGAAGAAGGAACCTTGTAGCACCAAGTTAAAACGGGATTGAAGAAGGAACCTTGTAGCACCAAGTTAAAACGGGATTGAAGAAGGAACCTTGTAGCACCAAGTTAAAACGGGATTGAAGAAGGAACCTTGTAGCACCAAGTTAAAACGTGATTGAAGAAGGAACCTTGTAGCACCAAGTTAAAACGGGATTGAAGAAGGAACCTTGTAGCACCAAGTTAAAACGTGATTGAATAAGGAACCTTGTAGCACCAAGTTAAAACGGGATTGAAGAAGGAACCTTGTAGCACCAAGTTAAAACGGGATTGAAGAAGGAACCTTGTAGCACCAAGTTAAAACGTGATTGAAGAAGGAACCTTGTAGCACCATTTTAAAACGTGATTGAAGAAGGAACCTTGTAGCACCAAGTTAAAACGGGATTGAAGAAGGAACCTTGTAGCACCAAGTTAAAACGTGATTGAAGAAGGAACCTTGTAGCACCAAGTTAAAACGGGATTGAAGAAGGAACCTTGTAGCACCAAGTTAAAACGGGATTGAAGAAGGAACCTTGTAGCACCAAGTTAAAACGGGATTGAAGAAGGAACCTTGTAGCACCAAGTTAAAACGGGATTGCGCAGATAGAACAAGTAATATTTTTCTTTCCATCGTACATTTACTTTTTAAAATAAAAATCGGACATATCTCACATGTAAAGGACCACCTAGAGGAACTCTATGTGAATAACACATTTTTGACCAAATTGTCAGATAGAACTTTATAGTTCTAAGGTAACAATTTGTCAAATGGTCATAATTGCCATTATAACCTGTGTGTTTACGTCTTTACTGCCAGTTACAGTTCAGATCCACCTTGTTTAGTTTAGACTATCTGAATATATAGGGCATGTAATCTCTTTACAAACAATATGATGTTAATGAGGGGTTATCAGACGTCACTGTGTAATAGGCCCCAGGGTGGGGGTGGGGACGTCACTGTGTAAGAAGGCCCAGGTTGTAAGAGGCCTAAGGTTGAGGGCGGTGCCAATAGGGAATGAAATTATCTCCACTCCATTCCTCTCAGAACAGAGAGAGAGAGAGTCATATAAACACATAGATATGTAAACACACACACACAGTCATGCACTAAGATACACACACACACACACACACACACACACACACACACACACACACACACACACACACACACACACACACACACACACACACACACACACACACACGCAATGATGCATAAATACAAGCACACACACACAGAGATAAACACACACACACCCACACACACACACACCCACACACCCACACACACACACACACACACACACACACACACACACACACACACACACACACACACACACACACACACACACACACACACACACACACACACACACACTCCAACATGGACAGTAACAGTGTGTTTATTCCTCTAGAGTCTAAGACGTTGGGGGGAGGGGGTAGGGCTGTTACGGTGACCATATTACTTCCACATTGGTGGTCACAAATCGTGATCGCGGTCAAATCCAATGTTGCACAACATTTCTATATGCTATGCAATTGCTTGAGAGAGTTTTGAGAGTTTTGATGGCCTCTATTAAAAAGAGGAGGGTCCCATCAGCTTTCTATGGGCTAGACCTACAATATTTATTTCTCAACTTTCCTAATATTAAGCACAATGCTTATCTTTACAACAGGAGTATAGCCTACCTGGCTGGCATGAAAATGAAACATGGGAAAAGTGTCCTCCACTCGCTATTTAAGTGCATAGATGACACTTATTTTTTACCCAATGCCCATATTCCAAGACAGGTGCATGATAATGGTCCATTCTAAATCAAAACAAATTTCACACATACATTATTTAGTCTATGTAAAGACAACATTAAATTGAGAATAGTCGGATTGATGACAATATTAGCCTATCACTTGTGAATAATGTATTATCACTTGTGCAGAAATGCAAGAAACAGTGCATGCCACACTACAGACGTTTATGTGAGATGACTAATTTTCAGGATGTTTTATGGTCTGACAAACACAACTCTAGTTATGCCACCTTTCACTGCAGATGTGGAAGAACTTGACTGGCCTGCACAGAGCCCTGACCTCAACCCCATCGAACACCTTTGGGATGAATTGGAACGTTGACTGTGAGACAGGCCTAATCGCCCAACATCAGTGCCCAACCTCACTAATGATCTTGTGGATGAATGGGAGGAAGTCCCCGCAGAAGGGGGGACAACTCCATATTAATGCCTATGATTTTGGTATTAGATGTTTGACGAGCAGGTATCCACATGCTGTAGTGTATCATAGATAGACTCTAGTCGTGAACTATAGTTGCGGTACGTAGTTCTAAACAACATGCTGATAGTCCAATGAGGAAGTGATATGATCTCTATTGTAGCGAGATGAATGCTTTACTTCAGCAAAATGCAAATCCACTGGTTGATAGATTAGCATCCCTGTAAGCCATGTGACACTGATAGACAGGAAGGCTGCTGACAATAACATTTACACTTGATAGAGGTCAAAGTAAATTCTGGCATACTGATAACAATAGACCAGGGGTGGGCAACATAAGGCCCACGTGCCGGATCCAGCCCACGAGCCCATTCAATCCGGTCCGGGGAAGGTTTTAGTAACATGATTCTTTTGGGTGTTAAAAAACACTCCAGGCCACTCTTGAATGTCTAAATAAAAAGTATGTAGAAATTATAATGGACCTGTAAGTTTTCAAATAACTTTTTCTGGCCCGCAAATTGCTTTTGACGAACAAAGCGGTTCTGAAAAACGTCTGTGTGGCCCGATGTAGCCCTCAAGCCGAAATGATTTCCCACTCCTGCAATAGACTATAGGGTTGTCTATAGGGCTGCAGGAAGAGACAATGTACTTTTCAGGTTATTTGTTTGTTCCTACTTACATGTACACTAACGTTCAAAAGTTTTGGGTCACTTAGAAATGTCCTTGTTTTGAAAGATCTGTCCATTAAAATAACATAGAATTGATCAGAAATACAGTGTAGACATTGTTAATATTGTAAATGACTATTGTAGCTGGAAACTGCAGATTTTTTATGGAATATCTACGTAGGCGTACAGAGGCCGATTATCAGCCACCATCACTTCTGTGTTCCAATGGTACGTTGTGTAAGCTAATCTAAGTTTATCATTTTAAAAGGCTATTTGATCATTAGAAAACCCTTTTGCAATTATGTTAGCACAGCTGAAAACTGTTGTTGTGATTAAAGAAGCTATAAAACTGGCCTTCTTTAGACTAGTTGAGTCTAAAGCACCAGAATTTGTGGGTTTGATTACAGGCTCAAAATGTCCAGAAACAAAGAACTTTCTTCTGAAACTCGTCAGTCTATTCTTGTTCTGAGAAATGAAGGCTATTCCATGCGAGAAATTGCCAAGAAACTGAAGATCTGGTACAACGCTGTGTACTACTCCCTTCACAGAACAGCACAAACTGGCTCTAACAACTGAGCAAGAGGACAAGTACATTAGAGTGTCAAGTTTGAGAAACAATTTCTCGCATGGAATAGCCTTCATTTCTCAGAACAAAAATAGACTGACGAGTTTCAAAAGAAAGTTCTTTGTTTGATGAACTTGGATTAGCTAACACAACATGGTTGCTGATAATGGGCCTCTGTACACCTATGTAGATATTCCATTAAAAAAATCAGCTTTTTCCAGCTACAATAGTCATATTCAACATTAACAATGTCTACACTGTATTTCTGATCAATTTGATGTTATTTTAATGGACAAAAAATGTGCTTTTCTTTCAAAAACAAGGACATTTCTAAGTGACCCCAAACTTTTGAACGGTAGTGTACATTTTTACTGAAGGATAGGAACCATGTTGATGAATATGTAAACACTGATCCAATAAGGTCTGCATAATCAGCTGGATATGTAAAACCTATCAATACTGAAAGTGTGATGTATTCCAGTAAGCCCTATGATGGTTCTGCAGTGACAGATGTACACCACTAGATGTCCTACTTTTCCACCAGAGGAACACTCCCCTATGTTTAGGAGACCAGGTGAATCTTCATACATTACAGTAGACTGTTGCACACATTTGAGTTTGCATTAATGTAACCCCCACTGTACTCCCCAAAAATACAGATTAGGTTGGAAATCAGTGCACTGGTTGATTATTCTAGGTTTGCCATTTCTAAACTATGTCCAGCTATGTTTGTGGGCTCCTGAGTGGCACAGCGGTCTAAGGCACTGCATCTCAGTGCTAGAGGTGTCACTTCAGACCCTGATTCAATTCCAGGCTGTATCACAACTGGCAGTGATTGGGCGTCCCATAGGGCGGTGCACAATTGGCCCAGTGTCATCCTGGTTTGGCCGGGATAGGCCGTCATTGTAAATAAGAATTTGTTTGTAACTGACTTGCCTGGTTAAATAAAGGTTCAATTAAATTGGAAAGGAAAGGAATGCAGTGGACATGATAACATCTCTATCATGGCAATAGTGATGTAAAAATTGGACATGGTGACCAGGGGTCCTGTCAACTCAAGGCTGTTTGGTATCAGGCCTTACACAGTGTCATTGATCTGCAGTGTGTCTACCCTGCCTGCCAATGACCTCTAGGGAAAAATGCATGTGTGCGTCACAAGACAGCATTAGCCTGCTGAGAGAGAGAGCATGTGTGATACTGTATTTTTATTGAGCTGTTTTGGTGTTTATATGAGGGGGAACATACACAGAGACAGAGAAAGGGGGGGGGAGCATGTGGATTTGTGTTGATGGGTTATTGACTGTGTTTCTACTGTTCAGTTCAGAGAGCTGCCAGAGGAAACTACCATATGGCAGGACGGGAGGGAGGGAGGGAGGGAGGGAGGGAGGGAGAGAGAGAGAGAGAGAGAGAGAGAGAGAGAGAGAGAGAGAGAGAGAGAGAGAGAGAGAGAGAGAGAGAGAGAGAGAGAGAGAGAGAGAGAGAGAGAGAGAGAGAGAGAGAGAGAGAGAGAGAGAGAGAGAGAGAGAGAGAGAGAGAGAGAGAGAGAGAGAGAGAGAGAGAGAGAGAGAGAGAGAGAGAGAGAGAGAGAGAGAGAGAGAGAGAGAGAGAGAGAGAGAGAGAGAGTGAGTGAGTGAGTGAGTGAGTGAGTGAGTGAGTGAGTGAGTGAGTGAGTGAGTGAGTGAGTGAGTGAGTGAGTGAGTGAGTGAGTGAGTGAGTGAGTGAGTGAGTGAGTGAGTGAGTGAGTGAGTGAGTGAGTGAGTGAGTGAGTGAGTGACGGGGAGATGGGGCGGGGAGAACAATTTGCACTTTTACAACAAATTTTCTGCAGTTCTACCCATTTTGCAGTATGGTGGAGAGAAATATTTGCCGTTCTTAATATGATATCTGAGTGAGACTGACTAACAAAATCAATGTGTGCCCCACGGTCGGTAATTCAACCATGATTAAAACTAGTTTAGATATGTGGCTAGACTAATTTACCAATCCATTTTTTGGAGTGACTGTCAGTGACTGACATAACAAGAGAAACACTGCTAATCCACAACCGCATTTCAGAATTGCACCTTGTGTATTCTACTATTCTAACTCTCAACAGGAAGTTGAGACCCCGACTGAGTTCCTAAACAAGTGGCTTTGTCAGCAGGTGTATTCTGTGGACACTGATGCTATGTGCTTTATGTGGTGGTCTGAACAGTCAAATCTCCGATCTGAAAGGTTGTATAATTAAGCAATAAGACCCGAGGGGGTGTGGTATATGGCCAATATTCCACAAACATCCCTGGGTGCCTTATTGCTATTATAAACTGGTTACCAATGTAATTAGAGCAGTAAAAATAAATGTTTTGTCACACCCATGGTATTTTATTTTTTAAACTAGGCAAGTCAGTTAAGTTAACTGACTTAACTTAAGTTAAGTCAGTTAACAAATTCTTATTTTCAATGATGGCCTAGGAACAGTGGGTTAACTGCCTTGTTCAGGGGTAGAACAACAGATTTTTACCTTGTCAGCTCTGGGATTCAATCTTGCAACCTTTCGGTTACTAGTCCAATGCGCTAACCACTAGGCTACTTGCTGCACATGGTATACAGTCTGATATGCCATGGCTTTCAGCCAATCTGCATTCAGGGCTCGGACTACCCAGTTTATAATTAATATTGATGGTATTGCACCTTGAGTTGGTTTAGACACAAGTGGAAGTAGGCATGGGGAAACATTCATTGAATTCTTAAAGGATTCCAAGTGCTTCATTATGAATGGTAGATTATCACCACAAAATGATAATTTCACATCAGTATCAACAAAGGGAAAAGCAGTTGTTGACTGTATTGTAACACCCCATGACTGTCTCAATACATGTGTGGAGTTCAATGTAATTACCTCAACTGAGCTTGGGGAAAGTAAAGGTCCTGAATGTATTGGCCTGATTGGAGACCACAGTAGACTGCCTGATCATTCATTGTTGTTTCTGAAATTCATGGTGGGAAGCTATACAGGGGAGGAAGGTGATGTAGGCTCATCTTAGAAGGTAGGCTCATCTAAGGAGGTAGGCTCATCTAAGGAGGTAGATCCATCTAAGGAGGTATGTTCATCTAAGGAGGTAGATCCATCTAAGGAGGTATGTTCATCTAAGGAGGTAGATTCATCTAAGAAGGTAGACTCATGTAAGGAGGTATGCTCATCTAAGGAGGTATACTCATCTAAGGAGGTAGACTCATCTAAGGAGGTATGTTCATCTAAGGAGGTAGACTCATCTAAGGAGGTATGTTCATCTAAGGAGGTATACTCATCTAAGGAGGTATGCTCATCTAAGGAGGTATGCTCATCTAAGGAGGTATGCTCATCTAAGGAGGTAGGCTCATCTAAGGAGGTAGATTCATCTAAGGAGGTAGATTCATCTAAGGAGGTAGATTCATCTAAGGAGGTAGGCTCATCTAAGGAGGTAGATTCATCTAAGGAGGTATGCTCATCTAAGGAGGTAGATTCATCTAAGGAGGGATGCTCATCTAAGGAGGTATGTTCATCTAAGGAGGTAGATTCATCTAACGAGGTATGCTCATCTAAGGAGGTAGACTCATCTAAGGAGGTATGCTCATCTAAGGAGGTATACTCATCTAAGGAGGTATACTCATCTAAGAAGGTAGACTCATGTAAGGAGGTATGCTCATCTAAGGAGGTATACTCATCTAAGGAGGTAGACTCATCTAAGGAGGTATGTTCATCTAAGGAGGTAGACTCATCTAAGGAGGTATGTTCATCTAAGGAGGTATACTCATCTAAGGAGGTATGCTCATCTAAGGAGGTATGCTCATCTAAGGAGGTATGCTCATCTAAGGAGGTAGGCTCATCTAAGGAGGTAGACTCATCTAAGGAAGTATGTTCATCTAAGGAGGTAGATCCATCTAAGGAGGTATGTTCATCTAAGGAGGTATGCTCATCTAAGGAGGTATGCTCATCTAAGGAGGTATGCTCATCTAAGGAGGTATGCTCATCTAAGGAGGTATGCTCATCTAAGGAGGTATATTCATCTAAGGAGGTAGGCTCATCTAAGGAGGTAGACTCATCTAAGGAGGTATGTTCATCTAAGGAGGTAGATCCATCTAAGGAGGTATACTCATCTAAGGAGGTATGCTCATCTAAGGAGGTATGCTCATCTAAGGAGGTATGCTCATCTAAGGAGGTATGCTCATCTAAGGAGGTATACTCATCTAAGGAGGTATGCTCATCTAAGGAGGTATGCTCATCTAAGGAGGTATGCTCATCTAAGGAGGTATGCTCATCTAAGGAGGTATACTCATCTAAGGAGGTATGTTCATCTAAGGGGGTAGACTCATCTAAGGAGGTATGTTCATCTAAGGAGGTAGATCCATCTAAGGAGGTAGACTCATCTAAGGAGGTATGCTCATCTAAGGAGGTATGCTCATCTAAGGAGGTATGCTCATCTAAGGAGGTAGGCTCATCTAAGGAGGTAGACTCATCTAAGGAGGTATGTTCATCTAAGGAGGTAGATCCATCTAAGGAGGTATACTCATCTAAGGAGGTATGCTCATATAAGGAGGTATGCTCATCTAAGGAGGTATGCTCATCTAAGGAGGTATGCTCATCTAAGGAGGTATGCTCATCTAAGGAGGTATATTCATCTAAGGAGGTAGGCTCATCTAAGGAGGTAGACTCATCTAAGGAGGTAGTCTCATCTCACACTTTTGGGCTCCTGAGTGGCGCAGCAGTCTAAGGCTCTGCATCTCAGTGCTAGAGGCATCACTACTAGACCCTGGTTCATTCCCAGGTTGTATCACAACCGGCTGTGATCGAGAGTCCCATAGGGCGGTGCACAATTGGCCCAGTGTCGTCAGGGTTTGTCCGGGGTAGGCCGTCTTTCTAAAATAAGAATTTTGTTCTTAACCGACTTGCCTGGTTAAATAAAATAAAAACATCTAAGGAGGTAGGCTCATCTATGTCAAGTCCAAATCAGACCAAAAGAAGTCTTAGAAACCTACCTGACCATTTTCTTTCATCTGATATGTCCTGTACTGTTCTCATGGACCTTATTGATAACCTGGAAGCCTGCCAGAAAGCACAATATAATATTGATCAGCATTATGGCCGGTTCTGAAATGTACTACATGAGGCAATGGAAAAGTGTTTACCTGTTAAATCAGTATCATCCAAGCCTGAGAGACCGCAGCAAATTGGTAAACTGTATTGGAATAAAGATAAGTAATTTGTGGTCTGTAATGAGAGTTGCAGAAAATAAGTTAATGAGAAGAGGTTTAAGAGAAGAGTTTAATCAATGTCAACATATCTGTGAAAACAAGCCTAGGTTCTATAAGAGGAGATCAGAAGGGGCCAAGCACTGCATTCCGAACAGCTGCAAAGTAACAACCCACAGCAATTTTGGAATGAAATCAGTAAACCTGGTCCAAAAATAGTTAGGAAAATTCTCTGGTTAATGCTTACTAGTTGAAGATCCTTGCCATCATCTTGCTCTACATAGACAGAATATGATGCGTTTATGAGTTGTGAGTCCCCCTACCATCTCTGCCTAGCATGTGGGCAAACACTAAAATAGCAAAACATTATATTTGAGGCCTGGAGCATTCAATATCCAGCTCTTATTTGTATGACTTATTCAAAACTGTCCATGACTGGCTGCAAAAATATCTACCCTCATATAATTCATTTTCAAAGACACAAGTAGTCGTATCAGATTTCAAATATGTGATTACACTGGCAAAACTGGGAAGAAGTGGAATAGTAAAATAAGTGTGAGGAATAACAGTAGTGTTCTTGCTGGAAAGCACAGTAGATACGCAATATTTTAGCCCAATGTTGAGAATATTAATTGTTCCACTGATCAGATTATTAAGTAAATACAGTGCCTTGCAAAAGTATTCATCCCCCTTGGCGTTTTTTCTATTTTGTTGCATTACAACCTGAAATTTAAATAGATTTTTATTTGGACTTCATGTAATGGACATACACAAAATAGTCCAAATTGGTGAAGTGAAATGAAAAAAATTACTTGTTTCAAAAAAGAAAGGGGGAAAAAAGGAAAAGTTGTGTGTGCATATGTATTCACCCCCTTTGCTATGAAGCCCCTAAATAAGATCTGGTGCAACCAATTACCTTCAGAAGTCACATCATTAGTTAAAGATAGTCCACCTGTGTGCAATCTAAGTGTCACATTTTCTTTCACATGATCTCAGTATATATACACCTGTTCTGAAAGGCCCCAGAGTCTGCAACACCGCTAAGCAAGGGGCACCACCAAGTAACCGGCACCATGAAGACCAATGAGCTCTCCAAGCAGGTCAGGGACAAAGTTGTGGAGAAGTACAAATCAGGGTTGGGTTATGAAAAAATATCAGAAACTTTGAACGTCCCGCGGAGCACCATTAAATCCATTATTAAAAATGGAAAGAATATGGCACCACATCAAACCTGCCAAGAGAGGGCCGCCCACCAATATTCACAGACCAGGCAAGGAGGGCATTAATCAGAGAGGCAACAAAGAGACCAAAGATAAACCTGAAGGAGCTGCAAAGCTCCACAGCAGAGATTGGAGTATCTGTCCATAGAACCACTTAAGCCATGCACTCCACAGAGCTGGGCTTTACGGAAGAGTGGCCAGAAAAAAAGCCATTGCTTAAAGAAATAAATAAGCAAACACGTTTGGTGTTCGCCAAAAGGCATGTGGGAGACTCCCCAAACATATGGAAGAAGGTATCTGGTCAAATGAGACTAAAATGTAGCTTTTTGGCCATCAAGGAAAACGCTATGTCTGGCGCAAACCCAACACCTCTCATCACCCCGAGGACACCATCCCCACAGTGAAGCATGGTGAAGGCAGCATCATGCTGTGGGGATGTTTCTAATCGGCAGGGAATGGGAAACTAGTCAGAATTGAAGGAATGATGGATGGTGCTAAATACAGGGAAATTCTTGAGGGAAACCTGTTTCAGTCTTCCAGAGATTTGAGACTGGGACGGAGGTTCACCTTTCAGCAGGACAATGACCCTAAGCATACTGCTAAAGTAACACTCAATTGGTTTAAGGGGAAACATTTAAATGTCTTGGAATGGCCTAGTCAAAGGCCAGACCTCAATCCAATTGAGAATCTGTGGTATGACTTAAAGATTGCTGTACACCAGCGGAAGCCATCCAACTGGAAGGAGCTGGAGCAGTTTTGCCTTGAGGAATGGGCAAAAACCCAAGTGGCTAGATGTGCCAAGCTTATAGAGCCATACAACAAGAGACTTGCAGCTGTAATTGCTGCAAAAGGTGGATCTACAAAGTATTAACTTTGGTGGGGTGTGAATAGTTATGCATGCTCAAGTTTTCGTATTAATTTTTTCTTGTTTTTTCACAATAAAAAATATTTTGCATCTTCAAAGTGGTAGACATGTTGTGTATATCAAATGATACAACCCCCCCAAAAAATATATTTTAATTCCAGGTTGTAAGGCAACAAAATAGGAAAAATGCCAAGGGGGTGAATACTTTCGCAAGCCACTGTAGCTCCGTATAGCTCCGCATTGACATGATTGGATGACAGTAGGTGGGGGCGGAAGGTCCTTTATAAACACAAACTCACTTCCTTGAGAACTTCCTTCACAACAGCTCTGTTCCGCAAATTGCAAGAAGTATGAATGCTCTGACTTCTGCAGAGGCCACATCTCGGTAAATACTTTACGGCCACTGCAGACATCAGATTGACCATGCAGAGCCTTTAAATTCCAATCACCAAATGAGAGGACTAATGCAAGTGTGGATAAAAGCGACTTTAGTACATGATGTCAAAAGGCTGCATTCTGCAATACGGGTGGGAGTAACAGCAACCTAATTTTGTTGACAACATTGTACATAAAACAGCGCTACCATGCTGCATTTTTTACAGTTTTATCAACTCTCTCCATTCAGCTCCACTCTGCTAATCTTGAGGGGTGTTTCTTTAAAACGTACATCCAATCCCCTTGATCCCTTACATAACTAGACCAATCATATGCTTTAATGTTCCGGGATTCACAGTGCTGTGGAAAAGACAGGCCAATGACAGAGGTTCCGCTCGTGATGTTAAATTGCAGGCGCAGATGCTACGATTTCAAAACGATTTGGAGCACAGCTGAAACATTAACACACTGACTATACAATGGACTGATTAGACAAATAAATGCAGTACTTTTCAATGCGTTCATATATGAGGTGTGGCATGTGAGCGTGAGAAGAGGGTGTCTGATCTCGGCCAATGCGTGCGAGTTGGCAGCTCTGTGTATGTTTTATTGATTTCCAAAAGTCCTTTGATTGGGTAAATAGGGATTTTCTTGTTTTCAAACTTATAAATGTCGGCGTGCATGGTAAATGGATGTTAAATGCTCTGTATAGAGCTCCAGTCTCCTGTGGACCAGTAGATGAGTTGGAGACTGGATGGTTTCCTATATAGAGCTCCAGTCTCCAGTGGACCAGTAAATAAGTTGGAGACTTGATGGTTTCCTATATAGAGCTCCAGTCTAAAGTGGACCAGTAAATAAGTTGGAGACTGGATGGTTTCCTATATAGAGCTCCAGTCTCCTGTGGATCAGTAGATGAGTTGGAGACTGGATGGTTTCCTATATAGAGCTCCAGTCTCCTGTGGACAAGTAAATGAGTTGGAGACTGGATGGTTTCCTATATAAAGCTCCAGTCTCCTGTGGACCAGTAGATGAGTTGGAGACTGGATGGTTTCCTATATAGAGCTCCAGTTTCCTGTGGACCAGTAGATGAGTTGGAGACTGGATGGTTTCCTATATAAAGCTCCAGTCTCCTGTGGACCAGTAGATGAGTTGGAGACTGGATGGTTTCCTATATAGAGCTCCAGTCTAAAGTGGACCAGTAAATGAGTTGGAGGCTGGATGGTTTCCTATATAGAGCTCCAGTCTCCTGTGGACCAGTAAATAAGTTGGAGACTGGATGGTTTCCTATATAGAGCTCCAGTCTCCAGTGGACCAGTAAATAAGTTGGAGACTGGATGGTTTCCCACTCCGTTTGGAGTCAAACAAGATGTGCTTTCCCCAACTTTGTTTTCTGTTTTTGTAAATTACTTGGCACAGCAAATCAAGCATGCTAACCTAGGAGTTAAATGAGATTGCACGATTTTGGGGATACTATTGTACGCAGATGATATTCTCCTCCTTTCAGAGAGTGAGTTTGATTTGCGATGTATGCTGAACACTGTCAATCTCTGGTGTACCAAATGGAGATGAATGATTAACCAAGATAAAAACCAAGAAAATGCACTTCAGACAAACGGGTAGAGTAAGAAGTATTCATGACTTCTCTTTTAGAAGCAATGCCCCTAAAGTACACTAGTTCATACTAATACCTTTGATTCCTTTATGATGAATGTATGACCTTGGTTTCCTTTTTGATGAATGTATGACCTTGGTTTCCTTTTTGATGAATGTATGACCTTGGTTTCCTTTTTGATGAATGTATGACCTTGGTTTCCTTTTTGATGAATGTATGTCCTTGGTTTCCTTTTTGATGAATGTATGACCTTGGTTTCCTTTTTGATGAATGTATGACCTTGGTTTCCTTTTTGATGAATGTATGACCTTGGTTTCCTTTTTGATGACTGTATGACCTTGGTTTCCTTTTTGATGAATGTATGACCTTTGAAGAGGGTATAAAATATTTATCAGATTCTGCACGTAGAGCGTTGGGGTCTGTTGGTAGTACACTGAACATCTGTAAAGACCATGGCTAATGCACATACAGTTGAAGTCGGAAGTTTACATACACCTTAGCCAAATACATTTAAACTCAGTTTTTCACAATTCCTGACATTTAATCCAGTAACAATTCCCTGTTTTAGGTCAGTTAGGATCACCACTTTATTTTTAGAATGTGAAATGTCAGAATAAAAGTTGAGAGAATTATTTATTTCAGCTTTTATTTCTTTCAACACATTCCCAGTGGGTCAGAAGTTTACATACACTCAATTAGTATTTGGTAGCATTGCCTTTAAATTGTTTAACTTGGGTCAAACGTTTCAGGTAGCCTTCCACAAGCTTCCCACAATAAGTTGGGTGAATGTTGGCCCATTCCTCCTGACAGAGCTGGTGTAACTGAGTCAGGTTTGTAGGCCTCCTTGCTCGCACATGCTTTTTCAGTTCTGCCCACACATTTTCTATAGGATTGAGGTCAGGGCTTTGTGATGGCCACTCCAATACCTTGACTTTGTTGTCCTTAAGCCATTTTGCCACAACTTTGGAAGTATGCTTGGGGTCATTGTCCATTTGGAAGACCCATTTGCAACCAAGCTTTAACTTCCTGACTGATGTCTTGAGATCAATATATCCACATAATTTTCCTGCCTCATGATGCCATCTATTTTGTGAAGTGCACCAGTCCCTCCTGCAGCAAAGCACCCCCACAACATAATGCTGCCACCCCTGTGCTTCACGGTTGGGATGGTGTTCTTCGGCTTGTAAGCATCCCCCTTTTCCTTCCAAACATAATGATGGTCACGATGGCCAAACAGTTCTATTTTTGTTAATCAGACCAGAGGACATTTCTCCAAAAAGTATGATCTTTGTCCCCATGTGCAGTTGCAAACCGTAGTCTGGCCTTTTTATGGCGGTTTTGGAGCAGTGGCTTCTTCCTTTCAGGTTATGTCGATATAAGATTTGTTTTACTGTGGATATAGATACTTTTGTACCTGTTTCCTCTAGCATCTTCACAAGGTCCTTTGCTGTTGTTCTGGGATTGATTTGCAATTTTCGCACCAAAGTACGTTCATCTCTAGGAGACAGAAGGCGTCTCCTTCCTGAGCGGTATGACGGCTGCGTGGTCCCATGCTGTTTATACTTGCGTACTATTGTTTGTACAGATGAACGTGGTATCTTCAGGCATTTGGAAATTGCTCCCAAGGATGAAGCAGACTTGTGGAGGTCTACAATTTTTTTTTAGGTCTTGGCTGATTTCTTTTGATTTTCCCATGATGTCAAGCAAAAGAGGCACTGAGTTTGAAGGTAGGCCTTGAAATACATCCACAGGTACACCTCCAATTGACTCAAATGATGTCAATTGGAGGTGTACCTTAGGACGGCGATACCCCCGGCTGTGTCCAGGGTCCTGCTCCATCCAATATTTCCTCTCATGTCCATGATCCTTTTCCGTCCAGTATTTCGTCCCAGGTCCATTTTTCCACAACGCGCTGTTCCCTCCTATCACGCTGCTTGGTCCTTGGTTGGTGGGTTATTCTGTCACGATCGTTGTAGTGCGAAAGAGAGGAGGACCAAGATGCAGCGTGGTGAGTATTCATATTTAATTAGAATACTTGAAACAAGAACCAAAACAACAAACCAACAAACAAACAAACGACGACGACGACGACGACGACGACGAAACAGTCCCGTAACGTGAACACACACACAGTAACAGGAACACAGGAACAGGAACAGTCACCCACAACCCACAATACAAAACAGGCTACCTAAATATGGTTCCCAATCAGAGACAACGACAAACACCTGCCTCTGATTGAGAACCATATCAGGCCAACACATAGAAATAGACAAACTAGACATACAACATAGAATGCCCACTCATATCACACCCTGACCAAACAAGACATAGAAACATACAAAGCAAACTATGGTCAGGGCGTGACAAATATGATGTTTTCTGGGACTGCATTAGTTTGCCCCAAGCCTTGCTATTGAAGGAGACATGAGTTGGGAGACCTGTGAAATAAGACAGAGAGGTGATATGATTAGGTTATGGAACCGTCTTATCAATATGTCAGAGGACAGAATAACAAACAAGGTTTCAATTGGGATAAAACACACAACTACTCTTCGACAAAGGAATGCAATGCTATATTTAAGGAAGCTGATCTACAACATATATATTGAAACAAGTTACAATGCAATGTCAATAGGATCAATAAAGGTCAAATAAAAAAAATATATGTCAATAGGCTCAAACACAAGTTAACGCTTAGCTACAAAGAAAAAATGTCAACTGACATATGGCTAAAACCAAAACTCAGAACATACAACCAGAAAACAGCTAAGATCTAGAACCTTATGTCACCTCTCACCTAACCAGAAACCAAAGGTCCTTGTATGCCCAGTTGAGAACCCGGATATTGCCTCTGGCAATTGAAGTAGGTAGGTTCAATGGCATAGATGAAGAAGAGCGACTATGACGATGACTGTGATTTAGGGATGAATAAGAGCAACTATGACTAAGTCTGTGATTTAGGGATGAATTAGAGCAACCATGACTATGTCTGTGATTTAGGGATGAATAAGTCTGTGATTTAGGGATGAATAAGAGCAACTATGACTATGTCTGTGATTTAGGGATGAATAAGAGCGACTATGACTATGTCTGTGATTTAGGGATGAATAAGAGCGACTATGACTATGTCTGTAATTTACGGGCGGTCCAGAATTAACTTTTTGTTTTATTTTACTTTATATAATGATTTGAGAGCTGTACTGTTTGATATAATGTTGCGTGGAAATCAGGAACTATTCTGGATTAGAGATGAAGAAGAACTTGAATGGCTATTTAGGAAATAAGTATTCCTGGTTGCAGATTTTATGTGCAAAGCTCGGAAGATGCGACAAGATAAGTTGTTAACTTGAAATGTTTATATTTTTCTATTTCTAACATAAAATCTACTTGCAGTGAAGCCGCTCAACAACTACATCACATTAGTCATCTAACAGACTCACATCCAGAGCGACACACTGAAGCAAGCAGGGCCAACGCCCTGCTCAAGGGCACGTCGACAGATCTCCCACAAGTTCAAAAACGGGGACCCGAACCAGCGATCCATCAGCCACTGGCCCAAGCTCCCAACCGCCAGGCCACCAGCCCTCCAAGATCCCTCGCACAGTTCCCCAAGAGCTCCCCCTCAACCAGAAACAGGTCACCTGAGGGCAATACCAAAACCAAATAGTCTACTGATTCTCTATTCTCACAACAAAATCTGCAGAGCTGCGATGATTGTATGCCCCAAATATTCAACATTTTGTTGGTGGCAAGAATTCTATATAATAATTTTAGCTGAAAAGCATGAAATCTTGAATCTTGCATAATTTTATATATCAACTCATACACCCTGTACTATGGATTCGGTACATCAAAAATCTCTTCCCAACTATTTTCTGAATGGCACAGCTGTCAACATCCTGGTCCTCAAATGAAACTGGTATACTTTCCTATTTATGCTATTTTTATTCCTCCGCATGCTTTGATCCTTTATATTGGGCAGACAGACCAGTTCCCTACCTTCTCCCACTACCACCTGCCTCCTCCATTTAGATCCTTTATATTGTGCAGACAGACCAGTTCCCTACCTTCTCCCGCTGCCACCTGCCTCCTCCATTTAGATCCTTTATATTGTGCAGACAGACCAGTTCCCTACCTCCTCCCGCTGCCACCTGCCTCCTCCATTTAGATCCTTTATATTGGGCAGACAGACCAGTTCCCTACCTTCTCCCGCTGCCACCAGCCTCCTCCATTTAGATCCTTTATATTGTGCAGACAGACCAGTTCCCTAACTCCTGCCGCTGCCACCTGCCTCCTCCATTTAGATCCTTTATATTGGGCAGACAGACCAGTTCCCTACCTTCTCCCGCTGCCACCTGCCTCCTCCATTTAGATCCTTTATATTGGGCAGACAGACCAGTTCCCTAACTCCTCCCGCTGCCACCTGCCTCCTCCATTTAGATCCTTTATATTGGGCAGACAGACCAGTTCCCTACCTTCTCCCGCTGCCACCTGCCTCCTCCATTTAGATCCTTTATATTGGGCAGACAGACCAGTTCCCTAACTCCTGCCGCTGCCACCTGCCTCCTCCATTTTTGGGGTAATGCTGTAATCAATATGTTATAATTTTGGATTGAGCAGACCTTCCCATACAATTCTGATAACTCCATGAAAGACATAACTCTACCATTCCAATTTACAATATAATTTAATAACAAAATACCCTTTCCCATAAATACAGGTATTTTATCAACCAGCACATTTGAGTTCAGCCATAATATTTGTTGTAATATTTGTTCTAACTTTTCAGGGGGGTGAAATTGTAGCCAGCTCTGCAACACTTGTTTTAAAAGCAAGATACTTAGAAAAAAATTACATTTTCAATTAATTGAAAATGAGACATGTCAATCTGCACAAAGGCAAAAAGGCCCTTTTTAAACAATTTATGAGCTATTTTTAGTAATCTACTTGAGAACCATTTAAGGTTCAAGTAAAACTTTTGGGTAAGTGAAGCTTTTAGAGAGAGGTTTAGTGCTTTTATATGTAATAATCTCTCATTCATATTCATTATATAGATAGGCATGCTTTATCTTGTCTGGTTTAGCATCCCAGATAAAGCTAATTATATTTTGCTCACATGATTTGAAAAATGAATCATCAGAAGTAGGCAGGAGGAGGAGACTCTAAGGAGTTAATCAGGGCAATTTTTCCATAAATAGACAGATATTTACCTCTCCATGTTTACAAGTTTTCTATTGAAATTCATTGTGGAGAGTTCATTTATATATTTTGTGATATGAATACCAAGTATGTCTACTTCACCATCAGCCCATTTTATAGGTAAACTGCAGGGTAATGTAAAAGTATTTTTTAAATATCCAAAACGTAATATTGTACACTTATCGTAATTAAGTTTTAGTCCAGAGAGTCTAGAAAAGTTATCTAGGTCTTCAATTAGACATTGCAGGTATCTAGCTTGCGGACTTAATATAAAACTTGAGTCATTGGCATACATGGACACCTTTGTTTTTAAGCTTTGGATTTCTAATCCTCTAATGTTATTTGATCTGATTTTAATAGCTAGCACTTCGATGGCCATAACGAATAGATATGGTAACAGCGAACACCCTTGTTTAACTCCTCTTGACAATTCAAAACTGAGAAGTAGCTGCTATTTACTATTTTACACATGTGGTTGCTATACATTACTTTGACCCATTTTATAAGAGAATCACCAAAATTGAAAAAATCCACGCATTTATAAATAAAATCCAGTCTTACTTTATCAAAGGCCTTTGCAAAATCCGCTATAAATACCAGGCCTGGCTTCTTAGATATTTCAAGATGTTTTATTTTTTCTAGTAGTTGTCGTATATTATCTCCAATGTATCATCCATGTAAAAAAAAAAAAAACTGTCTGATCAGGATGAACAATACCTAGTAAAACCTTTTTAATTCTGAGTGCTATAAATTTGGCTAGTATTTTTGCATCAAATCCCTGAAGGGTAAGAGGCATCCAGTTTTTGGATCTTTGTATTTGACTGGATCTTTATATTTGCCATCTGGGTCTTGTTTGAATAATTATTTGTTTTGTTGTCTTAATAGTTTTTCACTGCCGTATGAACGTTTGTTTATATATACTGTACGGTGCATATATAAATATTTGTATTTTATTTTGTTACAGCAAATACATCCTGAAGATGCATGACACTATAACAATAAAGTAAATCAATCTTTATGTTTTTATTTTTTTTGTGGGGTTGGGGGATTGATCAGGCGGGTCACCAGTTGCCCATCCCTGACATAAAGGGAAGCAATGGGTGATGATGTAGTAGAGGCTGACTAGAGGGAGGAAGAAAGAGATGATGAGCAATAGAGAGAGAGGGAAAAGAGAGAGATAGAGAGAGAGAGATAGAGAGAGAGGTGGGTGGCACTGCCTAAAGCTTGGAAGGAGAAGAGGGGACAATGGGGGTGCTCACTGCTCAGTGATTTGTTATGATTCCTCCCTCCTCCCCCTCCCTACTCTCTCTCTCTCTCTCCATCCCTCTTCCTCGTTCTAGCTCTGTTGCCAAGGCTACCGTACAGCCTCTTGCTGCATATACCTAGACGAGGCTGTCGCCTGTGGAGCTGTGGGATAACAGCGGTCTCTTCAGATTGCGGTGTGTCGAAGGGTTGATCTGAGAGGGTGGAAGGATAGCGCTGTAAAGAGAAGCACACCCAGGTAAGAAAGCTCTGCCAGACTAGACCATACGACTGGGTGATGACTGCCTAATGCTGCCGCTACTCCCTCTATACCTTCTCTTTCTCTCTCTCTCTCTCTCTCGCTCTCTCTCTCTCTCTCTCACTCTCTCCACCTTTCCTCCTCTCTCCCTCTCACTCTCTCCACCTTTCCTCCTCTCTCTCTCTCTCTCTCTCTCTATCTCTCGCTACACCTTTCCTCCTCTCTCTCTCTCTATCGCTCTACACCTTTCCTCCTCTCTCTCTCTCTCTCTCTCTCTATCTCTCTCTACACCTTTCCTTCTCTCTGCGCGACAACATGGAGTGAATATTAATGTTTACAGCTCTTTGCTGCTGCACTACTGACCCTAAAGAGTAGGGAGAGAGATGTATTGTGTGTGTGTGTGTGTGTGCTAGTGCATGTCTTGTTTGTGTATGTGTGTGTCTTTTCTCCCTCAATACTTAATGCTTTGCTGCCTTCTATTATAAATATTGATAAATATTTAATCTAATACTGTTATCATTTTAAAGTCTAGTGTGTTTGTCTCAGTAAGTATATTGTTTGTGTATGTGTGTATTGTTTGTACGTGAAACATGTGGGAGTTACAAGAGAACGATGCAACAGCTCCCATCCCTGTGGGACTCTTTACGGATGCTCTCATACAGCTCTCTCTGTGCAGTTTGATCTCTCTGGCTCACCGTAGTGTTGTACGTGATATGAATGGTGTCTCAGTATGAACAATTACCATAGAAGACATATAATCTGGATCTACTTTGTCAGGTTTTGATGTAATGTTGATTGACAACGCGAGAGACTGTTAATAAGGGTGCTTTCATTTCTGAGATGGTGAAGGATGTTTACTAACAAACCTTCCTTGGGGGAATTAATTTCATGTTTATTTATTGATGCATATTTTAATGTTGTTAAAAGGAATCCAGTGTGTGTGTGTGTGTGTGTGTGTGTGTGTGTGTGTGTGTGTGTGTGTGTGTGTGTGTGTGTGTGTGTGTGTGTGTGTGTGTGTGTGTGTGTGTGTGTGTGTGTGTGTGTGTGTGTGTGTGTGTGTGTGTGTGTGTGTGTGTGTGTGTGTGTGTGAGTGTCTGTGTGTGTGCTTGCTTGCGTGCGTGAGTGCATGTGCGTGAGTGTGTGTGAGTGAGTGATCGATCTAAGCTGCTGAGGAAGGCAGGTCTCTGTCTCTCATGTGACCATGGCTCCTGTTACTGTGCCATCATCACTTTCAGTAAGAGCTTCTTCCTCCTGCCTGCCACGTATATTATAACAACACCTCTCAATACCTTCCTACCTCTAACCTCCTCACCCATTAATACAACACCTCTCAATACCTTCCTACCTTATACTCCTCACCCATTAATACAACACCTCTCAATACCTTCCTACCTTATACTCCTCACCCATTAATACAACACCTCTCAATACCTTCCTACCTCTAACCTCCTCACCCATTAATACAACACCTCTCAATACCTTCCTACCTTATACTCCTCACCCATTAATACAACACCTCTCAATACCTTCCTAACTCTAACCTCCTCACCCATTAATACAACACCTCTCAATACCTTCCTACCTCTACCTCCTCACCCATTAATACAACACCTCTCAATACCTTCCTACCTCATACTCCTCACCCATTAATACAACACCTCTCAATACCTTCCTACCTCATACTCCTCACCCATTAATACAACACCTCTCAACACCTTCCTACCTCTAACCTCCTCACCCATTAATACAACACCTCTCAACACCTTCCTACCTCTAACCTCCTCACCCATTAATACAACACCTCTCAATACCTTCCTACCTTATACTCCTCACCCATTAATACAACACCTCTCAATACCTTCCTACCTCTAACCTCCTCACCCATTAATACAACACCTCTCAATACCTTCCTACCTCTACCTCCTCACCCATTAATACAACACCTCTCAACACCTTCCTACCTCTAACCTCCTCACCCATTAATACAACACCTCTCAATACCTTCCTACCTTATACTCCTCACCCATTAATACAACACCTCTCAATACCTTCCTACCTTATACTCCTCACCCATTAATACAACACCTCTCAATACCTTCCTACCTTATACTCCTCACCCATTAATACAACACCTCTCAATACCTTCCTACCTCTAACCTCCTCACCCATTAATACAACACCTCTCAATACCTTCCTACCTCATACTCCTCACTCATTAATACAACACCTCTCAATACCTTCCTACCTCTACCTCTAACTTCCTCACTACTGTCTCATCTGGAAGAAAACAACACCTTAATCATAGACATACTGCATCACTGTATTGTGTAATAGGCAGTTCCCTTCTTTTCTATTCTATTATTATTATTTTTTTATTCCTCTCAAATGTAGTTTTCTTCCTTTGCATGCCATCTGCCGTTTTCACTAGTTCAGATGTTGGCACTTCCGCCCCCAGAAGTAGATTGAGTTAACTAGCTAGTGCAAACAAGATTTGATGATCCTTCTCCTAAACTCAATTGTACCTTTAATTCTTACCTTTAATGCCATAGTCCCTTTTGGAAATAACAGGTGCAAACCTTTCCCAAGTACGATAGACTTAGTGCATCTGGCTCCTGGATGGCTCCTAGTTGGCTCCTGGATGGCCCCTGGATGCCTCCTGGATGGCTCCTGGATTGCTCCTAGTTGGCTCCTGGATGGCTCCTGTATGGCTCCTGATGGCCCCTGGATGGCTTCCGGATGGCTCCTAGATGGCCCCTGATGGCTCCTGGATGGCCCTTGGTCCTGTATTCACAAAGCGTTTCATGCCTCAGTCAGAATAGGGACAACAGGAGCCATACTGTGCAGGTGTGGATATTTATTTTCACATCTTTCCAGCAGGTTCCAGCAACTGTGGTGGATGCGTAACCAGGCCAGCATGGTACAGCTTGGCACGGCTCGGTTTGGCCCTGTAGTGAATCAGATTAGGGATGCTGATCCAGGATCAGGTCCCCCCTGTCCATATAATACTATTAATTATGATCTAAAAGGCTAAACTGATCCTAGCCAACACTGAGATGCTTTGTGAATATAGGCCCTGGTCTTCTCTTCTGGGACAGGGACTGTGTGAAGTCTTATACGCTGACATGTCTTTTGTCTATTATGTGAGTGACTCAGAGGGAGCTGGCTTTGATATCTGCCTCTTTTGTCACATAATCAGACTTTATTAGGTGTTTTGTATTGGGTGACAAACAAAGAACAAGAAGCCCACACAGCACCCAATCGAAGTATTATTTTTATCAACATAAAAACACATTATTCATAAACAATCTTTGCCGAGGTCATTTTGAAACCATCTGAATGGTGATCATATAAAGCTTAGCCGTGATGGCTGTAGTGTTCCACTGGGCTCCCACTCACACTAATTATCCCCACTAGAAATGGTTTGTTTGCTTCAGTGTTTTCTGGCTCAGAATGCATTAACACTATGAGTGATCAACTGTTTATCGATCCATTAACCTGGTATATTGTAAAACACGGCCTGCTATCCTCTGTTATTGTTGGTCTATTTTCTAAAAACATCTTATGATCAAGCTGGCCATTGCCACTCACATTAAAACTGTTTAAAATATGACTGGAACAGTTTTCCTCCAAAAGATGAGTTTTATTTGGAATAAATAGTCATAAATGCACGGTCTTAAAATAGGCATAGTTAAAATGGCTAAAAACAAGGATAAAAGTGAAGAGGTGGTATAACATTTGCAAACAGTGATAGACATGTGGCTCTCCCACACCTTTATCCACCACATAATCAGCAAGCCAAAGTGGTAGGAGGGCTGTCAATTAAAACCAATAATAACAAATGCCTGTCCAAAAACATATGAAACACAAAATACAAAGTTCAAATAGACTGTTCGAGTTGAAACGGTAGGAAAGATATCAGCTACGGCTTGAATATGAATAATGAAATATTTGGTACCTGGTATACTACAGAATATCAACAAACATTCACAAATACATTTAAATATAGGGAAATGTCTTTGTGTTTGAGAGGTAATGATCTCATCCTTATAGATCTCAATCCAAAAGTTAGATTTTTAAAATAAAATAAAAAAATGTAAAAAGCCACCTGGATACTCCTTGGCTGAGGTAGCTACTGCGTACTAAAACCAAAGAAGAAGAACTTGTCCCACCTTAGGCATGAATCAAAACAACACAACATAGCCCTGTATAGTAGACAGCCTCTTGTACTCTTACTGGGGTGTAGACTTCTGATGTTAGCCTGTGTCTTTGTCGAATAGAGCAACAAGTAACATTTTTGAAAACATTTTTGAAAACAGCAACCATTAGGATACCAGGCTGTACTGAGGCTCTTGTGCTTAGTGCTGTATACGTTCTGATAAACACAATGGATGTACTGCAGCCTAGACCTGAGACGAGTGACAGAGTGTGCTGCCTACAGGACCTACAGAGGAGGCCTGCACGAATACATTGCCATTACATATCAAATGTGTACATATAGAATATGTACATATAGAATGTGAACAAATAGAATGTGTAGATGTAGAATGTGTACATATAGAATGTGAGCATATAGAATATGTACATATAGAATGTGTAGGTATAGAATGTGTAAATGTAGAATGTGTAGATGTAGAATGTGTACATATAGAACGTGAACATATAGCATGTGAACATATAGAATGTGTAAATATAGAATGTGTACATATAGAATGTGTACATATAGAATGTGAACATATAGAATGTGTTCATATAGAATTTGTAGGTGTAGAATTTGTAGATGTAGAATGTGTAGATGTAGAATGTGTACATATATAATGTGAACATATAGAATATGTACATATAGAATGTGTACATATAGAATGTGAATGTATAGAATGTGTAGGTATAGAATATGTACATATAGAATGTGTACACATAGAATGTGAACATATAGAATGTGTACATATAAAATGTGTAGATATAGAATGTGTACATATATAATGTGTGCATTTAGAATGTGAGCATATAGAATGTGAACATATAGAATGTGTAGTTATAGAATGTGTGCATATAGAAGGTGCACATATAGAATGTGAACATATAGAATGTGTAGATATAGAAGGTGCACATATAGAATGTGAACATATAGAATGTGTAGATATAGAATATGCAGATATAGAATGTGTGCATATAGAATGTGAACATATAGAATGTGTTGATATAGAATGTGTAGATATAGAATGTGTGCATATAAAATGTGAACATATAGAATGTGTTGATGTAGAATGTGTAGATATAGAATGTGTGCATATAGAATGTGAATATATAGAATGTTTTGATGTAGAATGTGTAGATATAGAATGTGTGCATATAGAATGTGAACATATAGAATGTGTTGATATAGAATGTGTAGATATAGAATGTGTGCATATAAAATGTGTACATACTGCATAGAATGTATACATACCATTGTCTCAGCGGTATACTGTACACCTCGCTCTGATACGTGTGTGTGTGTTTGTTTGTGCGTGATATGCTCATCGTTACCATGGTAACTGAAATGCAAGCTTTACAGCGTCCGTGCTTTAAGCAACCTTCACACAAAATAGTGCTGCTCGCCTCCTATTTATCTGTTCATCCATAAATCCATCCATAAATCCATCATCCATCCATCCACTCATCTGTCCATCCACTCAGCCATACATCCATTGAGATGAAGGACCTCAGTGAACTTAAACCATCGCTTTTGATACAAAACACACTCAATGCTGCAGCCTGTTTGAGGAGAGTGTGTGTGTGTTGCCATGGCTACTAGCCAGCCTGACTGGCGTCATCACTTCAAACCCACCTTTGCAGCGAGCGGAGAGAGAAAAAGACTCAAAGCAGCACCCCTCTGTTCAACATCCGCTCACTCACACACACACACACACACACACACACACACACACACACACACACACACACACACACACACACACACACACACACACACACACACACACACACACACACACACACACACACACACTGTGTGGTCTCATATTCTGCTGAGGTCACCCATTCCAGTAAAGGAGGAGAGGAAATAAAGAGTGGGGGAAAAAGCGAGGGAGAAATAAAGAGGGGGGAGAGGAAGAGAGGGGAGAGAGACAGACAGAGGCTAAAGACAGAGACAGTGTGACTGGGAGGTAGAGATGGAAAGAGAGACAACGAAACTGATGCTTGCGTAGCCGGCAGATTGGACTGGGTCGGTCTGACTGTTTGACTGGGTCTGTCTGACTGTTTGACTGGGTCGATCTGACTGTTTCACTGGGTCGGTCTGACTGTTTCACTGGGTCTGATGTCATTTAAATGTTTTTGTCTGATTGACTGACTGGGTCCGTGTCTGGTTGGTGTGGATTTCCAGAGAGAGAGAAAGAAAGAGAAAGAGAGAGAGATAGTGTGAGAAAGAGAGAGAGAGAGTGTGTGAGAAAGAGAGAAAGAGAGTGTGTGAGAAAGAGAGAAAAAGAGAAAGAGAGAGAGAGGGTTCGCTGAGAGGGAGATTGATTGATATTTTACTGGTTTACCTTCCATCTCCATCCTCCTCTCATCACATCCCAGTTGGGGACTGGTGAGAATACTCTGGTATATTACTGGACTACACTGGATTACTAATCTCTTCAGAAGGACCACTATATTTCACTGCTTGTGATTTATTTGAATGGTTATTGGATTGGATTCATTCACAGCTTATCTGAGTTTAAAAACTCATTTTCTTCAGGACTGATTTTATAATTCTGTTATTCATATTCTCTTTTCCAGGACTTATTCTATCACACAACATGGCCGACAACTGGTGGTTGCCACGGGATACAGGATTTGACCTGATCATGTGATCTGACTTCCTTCCTGTAGACCTTTCGTAGGTAAGTCCCCTGACCTTCTCAGACTTCCTTATTGGCTAGATGAGCAGTGTGATTATTCAATTAAACAGCTGAAAAGGAAAGATTCCACTAATTACCACAGCCACAAAGACAAAATTGACTATTATCTTAAAAATGTATGAAAACAAAAATGTGCTTAATTTAAGGTTAGGTATGGGGTTAGCAATGTGGTTAAGGTTAGGGTTAAGGTTAGGTTAAAAAATCTGATTTTAAGAAAATAATTTGTAGAAATAGCCTGGCCAAGATAAAGCAAAGCAGTGCGACAAAAACAACAACACAGAGTTGCACATGGAATAAACAAACATACAGTCAATAACGCCATATAAAAAATCTATATACAGTGTGTGCAAATGAGGTAAGATTAGGGAGGTAAGACAATATATAGGCCGTAGTGGCGAAATAATTACAATTTAGCAATTAACACTGGAATGATAGATGTGCAGATGATGAATGTGCAAGTAGAGATACTGGGGTGCAAAGGAGCAACAACAACAAAAATGACAATATATTATAATAACAGAACGGGTGAATTAGTGTCTGCAAGCTTCAGAAGTGATAGAGGATACAACTGGAAGTCAACCTGGATTGTGGCATTAACACGCCTGGTTAACAGTAATGTACTAGTTGCCTGTGCATTTTGTGAGAAAATGTTAGATTCAATGAGGAATCTTGTTTTGAATACGAGAACAGGCTGTGCCACACTCTGAGAGAGTTATATGTAATATAGACACACACACACACACACACACACACACACACACACACACACACACACACACACACACACACACACACACACACACACACACACACACACACACACACACACACACACACACACACACACACACACACACACAGGCAGACACACAGACAAACGCGTCAGCAATCAGGCAAATGGAAGCAGCACCCTTACTAATGTGTCAGGAGTGGGACAGAAGAGGACTCTGAATAATGTGTGTGTGTGTTGTCAGTGGATGATTATGCCAGGAACGGATGAGAGGGATGAGAAACACTACGTTGCCATGGAGACAGGCGGAGCTGTTAACACACTCCCTGACTCATCCCTATCTCTACAACAGAGCCC